>NW_022987547.1:8791344-9493844 GCF_902827165.1 Trematomus bernacchii | reverse complement strand
CCTGCTGAAACTTCGGGATTTGGATGAGGAACTCCAGAATGAGATTCCTGCCAGGTCCTGTCGCCTGCATCTCCTTTCCGTCACGGCTGGTGCAGCTTCCAGCAACATCCATCCCCTCTCCTCTACCTCACTGGGCTGTGGCTACTTCCTGAGCTACACAGATCACACTCAATTATTCCCAGCATGCAATCCATCTAGGAGTACAACTATCAATGATTTTCATTATCAATTATACTGCCAAATGTTTGTTTGATTAAATGTTTGGTCTGTAAAGTCAGAAAACAGTGCAATATGTCCATATCAATTTCCTAGAGCACAGAGTGGTATCCTTACATTACTAGATTTGTCCAACCCACAGTCCAAAAACACAATTCACAATTATTTGTAGATATTCTAAGAAGCTTGGTAAATAACTAAAAACATGAATTGATTATTTAAATGTTCCAATTGAATGTTGGACAATCGACTAATCAAACAATTTAGTAACCGCTCTTAATCCATTTGTATTACTCCATCATTCCATCAAACCACACCTAGCTGTTGTGTTTGTATCCACAATAACAGGTTTGGATCATCAATAGCTTTCCATACAAGTCCAGTCATGTGTGCAGCATCATAAGACAAAATTGTTCTCTATGCAAACCGCATTAAGCCTTTCATATTTCAGCCAATCATCAAGCAGATCTATGTTAGGGCCTAAATTCAATGGTTTCATATGTTTAACAACATATGCATCAATCAGAAGCAATGGCTTCTTTAGTCTGTAAATTCATCTAGTACATCATTCATGGTGGCCCTACAGGAAAAGTCAGAGGATCACCAATGTCAGGGATATTTTCCATCAAATAAAACAACTAACTTGAGGTTTAAAACCCCCCTCTCTCCAATATTAAACAAAGCGTGGTGATGACTGATGTTTTTATTGTATAAAGTAATTCAACTGTCTCATGGCTTTCACTTCAAAGCGCTGCAGCAGAAACTGGCATATTAATGACACAATACAGCCCAAATTCCTTGCTTTCACACAAATCTCCAGCACACACACGGATTTACAAATCTTCCCTTCATAACCTCTAACACTGACTGACATGTTTACGCCTCTGAGAGGTTTCAGCGCAGTTTTGGCACCAGACTAATGTTTGATATCTGCAGGTATTTTCATATTCATGTCTCCAACGTGAAGTCATTTTCATTCATTATTTATAAGTTTACTTTGAATGTATCTTGAATTCTGTCCAGGATTCAAAACTAAGGGTTTTACTTTTGTTTGTGTGCAACTTCTCTCGAGTAATGTCTAGCCGTGCAGAAACCTTTGTATATATGTCTCTATGATATTTGCCCCCACCCAAAAATACAACCTTGTGCTCACAGCGTGGAAACATTTGGATTAAAATTATTAACAGCTACAAGCATTTTCACAACAATGTCCTTGTTCCTTTATCTGTGACTATTTATTTGTTAGTCAACAGGGAAGCAGGACAAAACACTGTCCATTGCTGTGAGTATTTAACTACAATCATTCTGAATATCTCAAAGCTTGAATAAACCAGAACTAACAGTAGATGATGCAAAAGGTTTTAAATGAGGATGAACCAACCCTTATTTGATTCCAAGCACTGAGCATCACTTTTAGATCTTTGCTATGAACCAGAGATATTTGATTAACACTCACTTAAGCTGTATTCCAATGTCATTTTATAATGTGTTTCTGTTGCACTATATCTTAATGCTTTTAATGTTTGGTTTTCATTCTTGTGAAGCACTTTAAAATGGTCTTGTGTTGAAATGTGCTATTAAAATAAACGTGCCTTCCCTATATACATGTGTACATAGAGAACCAAACAGCAGGGGATATATCCTTGATATTAGCGGAGTTTATTACCATTGGATATTGCTAAGCTAGGCAAGGTTTTGCTCCCCATTTCCAGTCTGTAAACTAAGCTAACTGGCTGATAGTGGTATAAAAGCTGATAGCTAGACTAATGAGAATATTTGTACATAACATGTACAAATATTCTTTTATTAATAAAGCAGAGACTGATGCCTCCATACAAGTCACCGCTTTACAATCCTTTCAACACGGCCACAGTCTCAAAAGGAAGCAGACCTGGACAAGAAACCGGCTTGCAATATGTAAAGAGTTGATATGGCAAATGTACTGGAGGCCATCCTTTTGCATATTAAAATTTGACTTACTATTCCCTAAAACATTTATTGAGTTGTTTATACCGTCAGAACAGTTTATAAAGGATTCCCCCACTCCACATGTAGCCAATTACTCCACACACCGTTTGCATCCATTAACAATTACAAGCCTCCGCCTGCCTTCTGCTTCTCCCCGCTTCCATATTCTCCTTCCAAATGTACATCCACCCTCTGCTCCAAATTACCTCAGATACATTAAATCCATTCTGTTTCTACACCACCTTGAACTGAGATCGATGGCAGACTTCTTCCCGCTGCCCCAGATGTTGCACTAGCATTTCTGCACTCCCACCATATGCTCTTGTCACTCTTATTTCAGTCTAAACAGGCAGCCAACAGGTTACATATCAAGAAATACGGTGCCTAATTATAACAACTGCATTTATTTGCTGTTGCCCGTGGCTTTTGGAAAGTATCAACAGGAACAATAGGAGCTGACATGACTTTACAAACACGCTAATTATTTGATCTCACAAACAGGACCCTGCTAGTTTGGCCGACCTTGAGAGTAAACAACAAGCGTGTGTTTCGTGGCCTGCGTGGCGTGTGTGTGTGTGTGTGAGATGGGGGTGGGGATTGAGGAAAGGGGGTGTTGGCTCTGTAAACTATAATTACCCTCGCGCATGCAGACACACAGGTATTCCTGCCTCGCTAAGCAGCAGCGGAGGAACATAAGGAGGCAGCGAGCTCGGATAGAGACCAACAGACTGGCTTGTTGCTGCTGCGGCACAATAGGGTGTGAAAAGCAGCGTGCGAAGAAAGCAGGAGAGTGAGGGATGAAGGTTTTGTCCTACGTTTCCCCCCTCCCACTCCCTGCCTCGCAGCCTTGACAGCTTCAGCTCATTGTATCTTCAATGCCCCGGCCTTTCAGGTAGATGTGCAGGAGCTGTATAGAAACCATGCCTCTCAGACTGTCCTTGAAAAACAAACTGCTGATATACATGACAGGTGCATCTGATTTATTCCTGCAGTTCAGTGTGGAGCCGTTGTTGTTATAGCATGCCGGCCATCTGCTATTGTCATCAAATGTCTTTTTTTTCTTGACCAACTGAGGCTTTAATAGCATA
Organism: Trematomus bernacchii; assembly: GCF_902827165.1. Taxonomy (NCBI): domain Eukaryota; kingdom Metazoa; phylum Chordata; class Actinopteri; order Perciformes; family Nototheniidae; genus Trematomus; species Trematomus bernacchii. The sequence continues at coordinate 9,490,572 of NW_022987547.1, read as the reverse complement.
CAATCGAGATTCTTTAGAGGGATATTGATTTGAAGGAGTCCTTACACCAACTGGAGATTGCATAGCTTTTTTAGCACAACTGAGTAAGAATAGAAAATACAGTGTAAATAAATAAATGCTTATAATTTCATCAGAAATTCATTTGAATATGTGGAAAACAGCCAACTAGGTGCAGCCTATCTCCAGAATTCAATAAAAAGATGATTTCACAATTTGTAATAGCTACAAATATTCAAAAGGCTTGTTTTGCCAGTCAGTCAGACAAATAGTTATTTTAATGTGTCCTGGTCACCACATGAAGCTCGACATGTTTTCATCTAAGCCGGCCAAAAGAAAGTTATTACTAATGTTATTGCTAGAGAGATGTTTATAGTTGACCTGAAAGGTTATAATGTAATATGCAAATTACATTTTAATATAAAATCGCGTGTCAGTGTTTTGTTGGTTGGAGTTCTTCTTCCGAATATTTATCTTTTAATGCTCGAAGTATTCGCTATTAATTATTGCAATGCTTTTTTTTCCTTTAAGACTTATAATAAACCTGCTATAACGTCTCAGTTTTCTTAAAAAGAGTCTAAATATTGACCCTAATCATTTGTTAAAGACACAGCAAATGTATATTCAACATGGTAATTAAGAACTTGGCAGAAAAGGGATGACGTTCAAGAAGTGACTTTTTTTTCAAATGTTGTAATCTGTAAAGGGCTCTGAAGCACGCTTTAGTGTTTATCAAAACTTAAGGGTGACATTTCCAGTGCAGGATTAAATCCCACAAAAACGGACAATTCCAAAAAAAAATGTTTATAAATAAAAACATGTGATCTTTTGAGTTCCAATGAATGAGTAAAATGTGCCACCCCTCCTGTGGTCTGATTGGAATACATTTCTCCAGCATGAGCACTGTAGGACTGAGAGTCAGTTTGTGAGAATTTAGCAGGTTTAAGAATTATTTCGAGCCTTCAGAATCTTTATAGAAAAACTTAAATTAGAAAAACAACTCTTGAACTTTCACAGAGCATTCCCACAAATGAAAGACTGATCATATTATCCATTTGTGTACAGAAGATTAATGGATTTAAAAGAAAAAAAATCACGTGCATCTTGTTTTCCAAATCAAATACGCCTATACCATCTGCAGTGTTTAGTGGATGAAAAATACGCTTTATGTAATCTTCCTGCAGCCTCACACGGTAACTATTAGCAGTGTTTGTAAAATACAATTCAAGTATAAAAGTGAGGATGAACCCAGCATAGAGGTGATTTTGTGATCACATTTGCTGAACAAAGTAGAACCCCAACATTTTTGCAATAATCATGCAAAAATGACCCAGTATATTTAAGACATATAGGCCCTGCGTGTTTTGTGAACACTTTCATTCTTACCTCCGTAATAACCGTAGGCCCCGGGTCCTAAGATGTCGGGATCCTCCAGCCTTCCTCCCAGGGGCCTCATCCTCCTCGGGCCCCTGAAGAAGGCGTGCCGCCGGGCCCCCAGAGCACTGAGCTGCTTCATTCGTCGCTCTTTGGATCTTCTGTTCTGAAACCAGACCTGCATCAAACCAGGAAGACAAGAAAAAGATTATCACCATGACACTGCTTTATCACTGTTAGCTTCTACTGTCTCATGCCAAGAGTACAAACCATTGTAAGATTTAAAATCTGATCCTGATAACTACAAGATTCAGTCTGTTGCATCATGCACAAACACAAAATACATGAAGCACAACTGACAGAATTGAAAACAAATGTATATTAATCAGCTTGATTTAAATCCTGATCACTTTGGTTCATTTCACAGATCTGTTCAACTTCATGCTCACTGTTACAGAGTTTGTATGAAGCATCATTAAAATGCAGATTGTAATAGATTCAAGCCTTTGAACGGGCTGGTATTTAAAAGCAAAATAGTCATTCTTTATGAAAAAATAAATGTGCATCTGTTTCATCATCCTCTCACTTCTCCGACAGCTCTGTAAACATTTTGAAATGTATTTACAGTATTGTTTCGCATTATTTTAGGTTTAGATTCTCTGATCTTGGCATTCAAATGGCACAAACAAACTCCTCTAATGCTGTTAAAGTTCAACTAAACGCGTAAACCATTCAAATGCAGTTCCAGCTCACAGAAAATGTCAAAACCAACCAGAATATCAGATTTGCATAATAGTTTTATACCAGAATTGTTTGGTACCTGTAATCCACCCTTTTATAGACACAATAGAAGTGTGACAATATTTCTCCAGAAAGCACAAAGTATCAAAGACTCAGAAACAGAGGAGTAAAGTCTCATAAAGATGTTCTGTTTCAAATGAAACGCGTTATCTATGATCGTATAAAAAGACACAATACAGAGGATTAGCAATTGTGCCCCAACACACAACCTAATGCAACTTAGTAACATTCAAATAAACAGCTAAAGCTTCAAATCAGAGCCTTTTCACCAACGCTAGATAAACTGTATTTGAAGAGGAACAAAGGAGGATTTGACTACACACCATATGGAAGAGTGTCTGCATTATAAGCACATCACATATCTTGTTTCGCCTTTGCATCACTGCTGTATAATGATGTATGCTCACCGCAGCCAGGCTACACCAGAGGCAAAATCCCACTGTGCTGCAGATTAGCAAAAACACACACACAAAAACACCTAAAACCACTTAGACGCTGTTCTATGTGCTCCGGCGGCAGAGGCGACACCTGCTTATGGAGAACAATCGTCTAACTGTAGGGTACATTTTTATGGAAATGCTCCCGCTCCCCTCGAGAGAGCGTTGCTTAGGGATTACATACACATGCTGGAGAAAGCAGCGTGGCTCACAGGGCTCCCCGTGTTGAGAGCAATGGTATTTAACACACAGTGAGCGAAGGAGGAGGAAGATGACGAAACACAAGCCTCCATTTTGGCTCCAAGCAACACACAGGAGTGGGGATCACAGCGGAGGGACGGACTGCCTGATTGATTGATTGATTTATTGACTGCTTGATTGAGCTCTGTTGATGCAGCTCACACACACACAAACACACACAAATACACACACACGCACACGCACACACAGCAGCCTGCAGTATATGATATAGAGGGGGCTCTGGAGAGGCCCTGGTCTGCTCTGATATGCAGTGGGAACAGGCTGCAAGTGAGTAAGAGCAGAGAGGTGGGAAAGGGGAGGGTGGTATGTAAATCTGTGAAATCAGCGATAATTACAGTGAGTGCACAAAAAGCCACATCACAGTTGGCAGAGATGGTGCTAATCATCCTGACACAGTCTGCAACTCAGACACTGTGTGTGTTTCTGTGTGTTTGTGTGTATTTGTGTTTGAGGGTGAAAAAGGCAGACAGGGTCCAAAACAGTGTGTGTTTGTGTTCAACTGCAAATCATGTTTGGAGGTTCTCCTGCCTCTGGCAAAACACAAAACTAACCTTTTACTAATTTCATGGCTGTGCAACATGTTTGATTACTAAAAGAACCGCTGTCTGCACAAAATAAATTACATTCTTTAAAAAAAAAAAAAAGGTATTTATTATATCAGTAAATTGGATTAGTAGAACTTAATTTCAGGGCATAAATGAACGCCTGCAGGTATACAGCGACGTGGAAATTAAACGCAAATAGGAGTGGAATTTATAGGAATACAAAAAAGTGGAGTGAACAGACCATATTTTTTAAAGTAGTGCTTTAAATAAAATCATCAGTGGAATTATTCTAAAAGTAGAAAAACAAATAAAAAAATGTGAAATGTAGAATATTTTGGGGCTACTTTAAATGATAAAAGACAGGGGAGATTACATTGTTATGTGGGGAAATACAACTCATTTTAGGCCACACACTGCTTCCACATGATTGAGTTTTACTATAAAACTGTTGTTAAAATACAAATTATAATGCAAGATGACAAAGATTGTCTTTGTCACGTGTTTAGGCAATTATCCCCATTTTAGAAATATTTGTATCATTATTATTTGAGATTACAATTCCATCAAAATGGCTTTAGCAATATAAAACGTGCACATATGGAATTTGTGGGGGATAATGTCAGATTGAATCTATATGCAGCTAATAGAGCACATTATGTTTGACATTTCTCTAACACATGATGAGGCCTTCAATTAAAAACTCAGTTAATTCCAGCTAAATCAAAAAGCAATTTATAATCCGTAATTTGTCTCTAATTTGTCTTTGTCTCTGCTGCCCCTCCCCTATTTCATTCAGTTTTACGCACACAGCTGATCCTACCTGGATGACGCGCATGTTTAGTCCTGTTTCCTGGGCCAGTTGTTCCCGGATGTGCCGGGTGGGTTTCGGCGTGGCGACAAACGCGGCCTTTAACGTTTCCAGCTGCTTGGCCTTGATGGTGGTCCGGGGCCCCCGCCTTTTGGTCCCCGAGTTCTGCTCCTCATTCTCAATATTGTTCGTTTCCTTATCAGAGGACGTGGAATTGTCCGTCTCTTTTATGTCGTCCTGTATTGGGTCCTGCAGATCCGGCGATAAACTCCTATCTGTACACGACGACACTGAGGGGCAAACAAACAAGAGGAAGGTCACGATCCGAAATGTCACGCAGGAGGAGGGGGGGTGTTTTTTTAATTAGGCTTGGAGATGCACAGCGGCAACACTACAAAATATGCATTCAAAATATGTGTCATATTTCATTGAAAACTGTCAGAAAAAAGGCACATGGGTGAGATTTCCCCCCTACTTGATTGTGAATGTGCACTATCCTCTTTTTAATGCACCTTTTAGTTACATTACCCATGTTACATTTTTTTCTATGTTATAGGCTATTCAACGTCTCTGTTATGCTCAATGTATGTCTTCTATTGGTATTATACATTTTCTGTGGCTGAGATGAGCGTTGGACTGCAATTTCTGCAAATTAAGCTTAATATTATATTATTATTATTATTATTATTACTTATTGAAGGTATTTGCAGATTTCATAAAATAGCTTGTTAAATATATCACTGAAGACTATTTCTGATTAAATACATACAGAAGGCTACATTGCACATGATTGAATATCACACACAAATACGTCTATGTGCACATTTGGGCCGTTCAGGATAAAGGAGCGTCAGTCTGAATGCACAGGCGGGATGGGGATGAATAGACTGCGGGAAGAGGAGCTGCACACACGGACACACTAACGTCATCCCCAGCGGATCCTGGTGTACAATAATAGAAAGCCATTGTCCTGCGGAAGGCAAATATTGAAACCAATCATCTGACAAGGTTGTTGTGAAATGCTCTCCACGGACAAAGCAAAGGTTCAACAAAAAACTGAATATGACGGGACATTATAGGCTCCATCATATTTTCCTCCATTCAAAAGCCAATTCTATTTATCAGATGTGGATTTATTTATTTGTCCAGAACAAGGCGATTTGAGATGGAAAAAGAGACGAACACACACTGATCACGGCTTATTATCGCGTTGATTACCTGAGTTCAAGTTGACTTCCTTAATGGCCCCGGAGCTGGCGTAATCTTCTTTGCACACAAACTTGTTTTCGTCTATCACGTAAAGCTCCTCTCCCGTGGACAGCTGCTTGTTACACACCATGCAGGTGAAGCAGTTCAGGTGGAACACTTTGTTGCGCGCTTTGCGGACCAGGTCGTTTGGAGAGATGCCCTGCAGACAGCCCGCGCATTTAGTGCCAAACCGCCTGCAAAAAACGAAAAATAATGTCAAATATATGTTGTTTTTTTGTTATTAAATACAAAAGCGAGATTGCATCGAGTTAAGGCCCACACAAAATTATGACAGAAGAAGCGCAAAAAGCCCTTGTTGGGGACAAGACATGATTTTAAAAATCAGCCTTGATTTTCTCCAAATAACCATATCAGTAATAATAAGATGTGATAATTATATCATAATAGTTTGGTAGGAATATATAGTTCCAGCACTAACACTTACAAATAGGCCATTATTAACACAATCCAAAATATAATAATGCTAAAACTGTTTTTATTTCTAGCCAAATATTATAATAGCACATACCAGCACAGAGTAATAATAACAGCATGATAATAATTGCAATAATAATAATAATAATTATAATAATAATAATATATATTTTAACACTAAAACAATGCTTAGACAATGCTTCTCATGATTCCAGTAAAAGTCCGTATAATAATACATTAGCAGTACTATTCAATATTTTTGTAAAGTATATGTATTTAGTAATAAGTAAACAACCATTCACAATAAACAAAAAAGCAAACGCATGTCACCTGTCTCTATCTTCTGGGAACAATTTTAGTAGCGACGGAGACGCGTTCAAACGAAAGAAATAAAATAGGAAAAAAATCAGTCTTTGCCTTTTTTATATTGAGGATCGAGAGAAAACGCATGCTCATTATTTTGATGGAGGTGCTCTGACAATAACCCCACGCAAAACGTATTAGTGACAATCAACACATTGTAGCCACGGATATATTATAGGATTAAGCAGAGTAGGAGCATCTTAGCGTGAAAATCTTCTCTTAATCCATATTCACCCGCTTAAATACCGAGTGGGAAGACTCATCAATTTGATACACAAATAACCCAAAAATAAATTCTGCAGAATACCCCCCCCCTGATTTGGAAGGACTGCTTTTGTATTTGCATAATGGAGGAAAGGGGTGAAATAAATCACACCTGAGTATTATTAAGACTTATTCAGTGAGTGTGTATCACCTGCATTAATGCTTTTACTAATATGAAGAGTTTAAAGGCAGATGTTGGCTCTCTTTAGGCCTGTTATACCTGGATTTTGAGCCGGCCTGTCGGGGGGTGCTTAAGCCTCAGGGTGAAAGCAAGCACTCCTTTTGTGGAGCATTGTTTTAACACTAATGTAGGCTTGTCTCTCCATTTGCAATGGTATCGCTCCACTGTCCCCTCTTTCACATGCATGGCCAAGCCTCCCCCAGCGAAAGGGCACAACTCTACTTACACAACAAATGGACATATTAGGGTGATTACTGTTTCGCCTGGCTAATGGCTGGCCATTTAAATCCACCGCTTGATGGGACCTGCGCTAATATGATGGCCAAGGCCGTGCGAGGCCAATAACAGCCCGTCCGGACAAAGGCTAATGTCTTACATGTCATTAGACAATTTGGGCGAAAATAACTGACACATACAAATGAAAATGATGCTAAGAGAGTGCGACCGGACAAACAAGGGCTTCACTTATCACTCAATTACCTGAGACACTTTTTAGGAATTGTGAACCGGTTAATAGCCTAATGGGTGTTTGGGAAAAAGTGTTGTCTGGATCTGGAAAATAGATAAAAACGCAGAATACACGTGGATGCACAATGAAATTAAATGTTAGTTGTTTTGTTGTAGAGGCCCCATTTTAAAAGGCCAAAAATACACGACTGATCATTTATTTTAAAAGCCTGCTATTTAAATAAATAATGTACACTTCTACATTGGTTTTTGGGCAGCTCTCTTCTGCTGGTAATATAATTACACTTGCCTTGACTTGATATTTTGGCCTGCCTTCACACAGAAATTATTTTCAGGCTGGTATGTTTTTGTATTCCTCTTATCTTTTAATTGTTTGTACCCCTGGAAACATTGACCCTAAATCAAAGTATTGTGAGTAAAGACGGGAGTCAGAGCACATATTAAATAACTTTGAATCCAGACTCGGTACCTGAAAAAGTCAGTTTTGCAATAGAGCTTCCCGTCCCTGGAGAAGCACTTCTCGGAGAGGGCGCAGCTGCACTCGCAACACTGGACGCACTTGGAGTGCCAGGCTCGGTCCAGCACGTTGAGGAGGAACCGGTCCAGGATGGGCCGTTCACAGCCGGCACAGTGTGCCATCATGTCTCCGGCCTGCAGGACACCGAGTGCCGACCTGCCCACACGGACTGCGCTGCTCGGACTGGGGCAACCCGGGTCTACGGGGAACAACGTCTTGGCTCCGGGTGGTGGGCTGTCAGGCGAAAAGTGGAGGAACCTCCCGTTGAAAGGCAGCAGAGGGACAATCCCCGAGAAGGGTAGTATTAGTCCTGGTCCTGTTCTGCTGCTGTCCTGGCACTTGTCACAATCCACAACCCAAAAGAGAGGACGAGAGGCTTCAGCTGCGCCAGCTGATGGACTGGGTAATGGACAAACCGGACATGTTTTCTCACGCCAACTCAGTTAAAACATCATTATTCAAACGCGTTTATTTCTAATAATTCATCCCTTCGCTCATGCTTTGTTTTGGGTCCAGTCATTTCCTTACGGGCTCACCTCGCGCCGCCACTTTCTCATCACTGTGGCTGTGGTTATCACGAGGTTTTGCCAGCGCTCACATTGGATAACGCCCTCGTTAATTCCCGTGGCAGGAGAGCCAATCAGAACACAGTTGTTATGGTTACACGTTCATAGCTGAAGCCTCGGAGCGAACCTGCATCACACACAGGAACACAGGGCCAGGCATGCATGTGGAAGGTTCCATGGTGGGGCACAGAGACACCACTGACTTTATAAGGAAAAACGCATCAGTTAGTGCCACCCGAGATCCCCCCTGTAACATCTTTGATCGGACTTTCAACTCGAAAGTCCACAAAACACGAGGAAGGTTAGGAAATACCTGTACGATAGGCGTTTAAATGGCACGTTGCTGCCACAGAGATGAATGTGAATAGATGCAATGGGAATGGGAGTAGCCGAACAAGGGCTAATGCTACACAACCTCATAATGGCCTTGTGACAAAACGCTCCTGCATCACATTGAGGCTGTGCAGGCTGCAGAGGAGGGGCCGCGGGCCTTTTCTCATGCAGAAAGCTATTTACAGGGAAATGCGATGGATTAGCTGGAGCTCATCAATGGGGAGAGCCTGGTCACCCGGTGCTTTAACAGAGTGGCCACCAATCGAAGGGAATTTCAATATTTACCAACAGGCTCGTTTTGTTAGTTCGCAGTTAAGCAAACATGCAATACGCTAATTCATGTTAGTGGATGCGGCCGAGAAGCATTTTTTTCTTTCCATGGTAATGATGATTCATTTCAATAACATTAGGTGTGAATTTTGACTCATTTTAAACGATTATAGGTCATCCAAGACAACATTTAGAGAGGAACAGATAAACAACAGCTGGTAGTTATAAGAGATGAAGGAAATGCAATAAAAAGGGTAAATAGACAAATTGTAATGAGTCAATATTATATATTTTAAGTCCTTTATACCTCTTTGATTTATTATTAATTACAGTTATGCCGGATAAAAGGACTTATAAATGCAGTATAAATGCATTATAAATCCATTATATTATTTGGCAAAACTTTTTTTTTCTGACTTTTTTTCCCATTTCCATACATACTCAAAGCACCTACGTCAACGTGTGCTTGTGTTGCCGAAGGGCACATTGACATCTGAAAGAAGAAAACAGGTAATGGCCATCAACTGTTCTACCATCTTTTCTTTTTATTCATAATTTTCCAAATTAATTGGCTGTTTTTGCCCCTTTTTGTGCATCCCAAAAATGTTTCGGTTGCAGACCCATTAAAAGAAGTCTCAATTTCTCAGCTGTGGTACATAATTACTGTTTTTCTATCTCAAAATGACACCCAGAACACCAAGTGTGGATGTATGCTGCAGGTAGCAGTGGTTTAACCTGTGTATTGTAGAGACAAGCCTGAATGAGTTTCCTCAATTATCCGAGCTCCTAACACAGCGCCCTTTAGCCTGTACAACAAGGGTGAGACAAAAAAAAGGAGGGGGGTGGTATTCAGGAGAAAACGGTGGGAAAGCGAGCATGTGAGGCAAATGTCCAATCATCTCTTGTTTGAATGAATGTAGCCCTTTTGCATTGTGCATAGAAGAAAAAAAAAAACCTGTTTGCTTTTGCTTTGCTCTGCTGTGTACACGACCCTAACCCCTCACCTGTGAAAAAAAAAGGAGCTGTCCGTGGTACCAAAAGCACGAAGCACCAAGGACAGCAACAGGCTTTTCTCTTTTCAATGGGGACATCATACATTATGGCCTATGTGATCACACATAGCTTATACTTTCTTCTATTTACACCCTGTTTAATGTATGTTCAATGCATTCTGACATGTTGACTGCAAACTCTTATCTTGACCCTGGCATGGCATTTCATCCTGCTATAGGGACAAAATCAATTTTGGAAAACAATTCTAGAGCCTTTTCCTTCAAGGACTGTCATTTATTTCCCTTTGATACTCATTCCTATAGAGTTCTGTTGACTTAAAGGCATCTGCAGAAGTTTGTAAACCACCCTATCCCTTAAAGAATAGTTATTTTAGTGGAGCAAAACATACCACATCATGGTTTATGCATTGCATTATCATAATATATGAGCACACTGATTAGACAATTCCATAGCATTAAAGAAACCTGATAAAAACGGTGTTTTGCTTATTGCATAGGATATATTCCCCGCAGGTCACATAACTAATAGAAACAGGCCTATGACTCACATTTTTTGTAAGCAACCTATGAGTAATTTCATTTAAATAACAGACATTTTCCAAATAAAAATTGTTATTACATTTGAAAATAAAGCTTAAACATCAATACCCTGGATAACATTTTAGGATTCAACACATTCATGTGAAAGCCTTCTAGCCGAAATGATAGGATTCATTAAGCAATGAAAATATACAATCATATTTTTGATGACTATTTTATAAATTGCAGAAAACTCTTCATATTTATTTATTTATCTATTCTAGGGGAAAGAGGCTTTGTTAGTTTACCCCTGCAACGGTTTGCTGAGAGCATGCAGAGCATCACAACACGTATTTTTCAAGGTACAACATCTAAGCATCTCTGCCTTTTCTTTGCTAAGAGGCCTTCATGAAATACCTCTGCAGCTGCACTGCTCTGTATTCCTCAATGATTTTTTATTTAGTAATGCAAAGAGAGTAGAAATACCGTGATACACACAAACCCTGAACCCTCGGTGTCCCTTCAGTATGTGCTCCGACAGAATCTGCACACGAAGGATGACAGAAATAAAAGGTTAATGTTTGTAGTAATTGGATTTGAGGAAATATCTGAAAACACAGAAAGAAACAACCTTCTTTTTAGAGAAGTAGCTTGTTATTTGTAGTAGCTGCTGTGCACTGGGAGCTGAAATGAAGCCATGAAGGGAAAATGAGAAGATAGAAATATATATCTAAAAAAAAAAAGGTGCATATAGATAAATGTGAGACATGGAGAAAAGAAATCTACCTCCACCTCCCCTCCACTGTGCACCTTGACAGCCTGGACACCTGAGCAGACCGCCTCCCCCGCCTCTGCCTCCCCCGCCTCCTCCTCCTCTATTCCTGCAGAAGCCATTCAATGCATGCGGTGTCACCCCAACCCCAAAGACGTGCACGCTCCCACACATGTACGCTCAAGACCACCTCCAGGGCCCCCCTCTTTGGCAGGGCCAGTCCCAAGGGAGAGGTTAGTATGATGGATGTCTGACTGGTAGCCCTCCCTTCGGGCCTCCCTCTCCGTCACCTCTCTGCGCTCTGAATTAAAAGGCCGTTTGTCTCCTCCGAGTCCTCAGCTGTAGAGCGCCGGCCTGCAATTTCACAGCACTCAGAGAGAGAGGGAGACCATTACAGAGGAGGTTGTCAGGGGAGCCATCAGAGCCCGGACACGCCTGAGGGACTCTCTCTTTCCCCTCCATCTTTCTCTGCTGCCGTCTCCTTCTGCTCACCCACCAACACCTCTGTCCCACTGCAGGCAGCCAACCCTGCACTCACAAACATAGAAATATTCAAGGCCTCTGTTACATTCGAGCATGCATACTCCTATGTGCACACAAATCAAATAATTATTCATTTTATTTTATACCCGTCTTGTTCTATTTGAGCTTTTTGTAACGTCTATCCTCTTTGCTCTGAACTAACTTTTTATTAGTTGTATTTAAATGTCCTATTATAATCGGAGGTGGGAGAAGTACTCAGATCTTGTACTTAAGTAAAAGTACCAGAGTGTAGGAATGCTCTGTTACAAGTAAAAGTCCTGCATTCAAAATGTTACCCAAGTTAAAGTATATATGTATTAGAAACCAAATATACTACCAAAAGCAAAAGTACTCTTTATGCGCATGGCCCGTTTTGGAATAGAATATATTATAAATTTAGATTACCATTATTGATGCAATAAAGGGTTATCAAAGCTGGTAAAGGTGCAGGGTAGATCGTAAATATTACTCCAGGTGTCAGGTTAAGTATTTTTTAAGTGTTGATTATATTTCACACCATTAATTTAAATCAGCACAGTAACTAAAGGTATTATATAAATGTAGTGGAGTAGAACACTATTTACCTCTGAATTGTAGTGGAGTAGTAGACAAATTGAAACACTCAAGTAAAGTACAAGTCCCTCAAAATTGTACTTAAGTACAGTACCTGAGTAAATGTACTTAGTAACTTTACACCACTGCTTATAATGTGTTTATTTTTGCACTTTGTGTCTCTGCTTTTGATGTTTTATGTAAAGTTATTTCAGTTAACTCGTTGCCAACTGTGCTGCTGTATATAAATAAACGTTCCCTGCCTGCACGCATATCACACACGTCATTTTTGATTTTGAAATGTTCTCTCTGTGTTGGTGCTTGAATAAATTATCACATCTAAGATTTTCAAAGACGAAAGAACACGTGCTTACTCTTGGAAATGGAAAACTTGAACTCATAAGCAATGAAACATACTTTTAAATGATTCAATACACTCAGAGGACCTTCTGCAACAGCCTTACTTTGTATGACCAGTTGCTAATGTTAGCAAACTGTAGGTATTGCTGTATATCTATTATTGCTGTGCCCTAATGTTACAACTGCTCTCTAACATGAATTGTTGCCACAGTGGCCGCTGTTCAGCAATAGTCCAGCTTTAAAAGGATAACAGTGGCCGTATTCATACATCATTGTTAGCCGGAAAGACCAAAACCAACAATGTTTTTGAGGTTGAGTATGCTTGAAATAATTAGTTCATACAACCTGTTGTCCAAGTATGCTTAAGTGTTTACATTTCATCTGATTGGCTGCACTTGAGGGTTGGGCGAAAGTCCTGCCGTCATAACCTCCTTCACTATGACTCTGTAGAGAAAGGTCTCTGTGCCTCTAAGGGTCTTTGTCGTCAATGAATCATATAAATTGGGATGATTGCAAATAGTTTGGGACTTTTCTGGACGTGTTGCAGTTGGTAGTGGACTTGAGGTAGTTGTGTGAATGATCAGAAGATAAAATCAGACTTTCCCTTTTGAAAACTAATGGAGGCTCATCAACAATGGAGATCTATGGCACAGAAAAAAAAAGATGTCAGGGTTTGATGGACACACAATTCTTAATTCATAGTACATTTATGCTGAGGTATTTGTTCTGTACATTAAGCATATCTGAAGAAATAGTATGTTGTTTAGAAACTATACAACTATGTGTACAGAAGCATTTCCTCTGTATGTGTAAAGGGCATTTTAAGTGATTTTTCCTCAGCTTTTGTTTTTAGTAGAACGAAACACTGTTAGCATTTCTCTATTGAATTTGTCTTGAATTAAAAAACGTCTTCTTAAGAACGCTCTTCAAATTACCTTTATGTGAAGCGCTCTTGCTCAACATGAATCTGCACTGTAATAATACATGTGTGAGTAGAAGGACGGGCAGAATGGAAAGCCATCATCAAGGAAAACAAACATGAAAGATGACTCAACTCACAAACACGAGCCTCTCAAATAACCCAGAATAAAGTACAAATTCAAACAACCAGAGTCACCTCTCACCCTGCGAACACTAAATCCCACATTATTCTTCGCACAAACAAACACCTGCAGAAAAGTACACACTGTATCAGTGTGAACACATAATTGGAGCAATGTTCCAGGTGGGCAGGAGTCACAAGCCGCTGTGCATGACTATTCATCAGGCTGGATTTCCTACCTGCAGTTATCCGCGGGGTAAGGTGGTGCGACTTGATGTGTGGCAGAGTAAAAAGACAGGTGATGGGATCTGGGTAGTTGTGGAGAGTGAAAGCATGACTGTATGGCTCACACTGTGTTGAGTTCAGCCCCTGTCATTGAGATATAATGAGGGAGATCACCTTTCACTGTGGGCCATCCTAATGAGGTAATGAATGGGGGTGTGCATTGCACCTTTGCCCTCACCTACTCTATTAATCAGAGTAGGGTCACACACAGCCGCCAGGACCCAACCTCCCCCATCTGGCAGCACTAATGGACCAAGCGATGGATTGAAGGTGCTTTTAGTTAAAGAGCTCTGGTTAGTAACCAGGAGAGAGGAGAGAAAAGAGAGGGATGGCATCCTTTCCCAGGAAGAAAAACCAGAGGAAACGCAGAGGAGGAGGCAGCTGACTGGAAGAAGGTTCTACACCTCCGAGGTAGTAGGAGTGAGAAGTGTGTGCGGCCTCGACCTCTGACCTCATCTCAGCCACCTTGAGGAAGGATCAGAAGGGTCAGCCGGCAATCTGGACTGCCCATGGCAGGATCAGCCACTGACAGACATGTAGCAAACTGTGAGCGACAGCATCCCCGTGTTACATCTTAAAGTGAGAAATTGCCTGTGTTGCTGCATTGGATGCATTTGTCAAGAAATAATCACAGAATAAATATTCTTTGTCACATCTGGAGTAATGCTAGCTGCTCTGTGAGGATTATTCCATGCATAGAACTGCCTTTTAGCTGAATGCTAAAGTCAGGAGGCTCTTATGCTCATAGGGACAATGCTAGCATGTTTTGCAGGTGTAATGTTTATGATTTTTGCGATCTCATTTTAGCTTGTTAGCATGCTAACATTTAAACATTACTTAAAAGAAAATATGCGATTTAAAGGGAATGAGAAATAAGAGATGTAGCCTCGACGAGAGAATATATGTAAAAAAATATGTTTTTTTATGACTTAAGAGCACAACAGAAGCTATACAACTAACAAGAGCAAACGGAGAAAGGGCCACTTATCCAAAGATATTTGATCAAAGCTAGAATATTACCTAAAATTATCATTTGAAGTTAATTATGACCTTTGGTTTTCATGAAAACTATATCTCAGCTTTCAAATCACATCATTTGTGTCACTATGTATCAGGCTCATGTTTGACAGCTGATTCATAGTTTACGTGGCAGTGTAGTTGAAGAATGGACAACATTCAAATCAAACAGAAACAGAAATATGTTAGCATTTTCTTCCATGTGCACGGTGTGTTTTTGTGCTTTAGCAGTGAACCGACAAACCACAGCAGAGGGGGGTTTACAAAATAATGGAATATAACTTGTTTTTGAATACGTTCTACATTATAATTTGACTGTACTGCCATGTGGTAAATGCTTATATGCTGCTCATGCTCTTTCTGCATATCATGTATTTATTTTGCTATGTATATAAATGTCATGTTCTTAAATGTTGTATGTGAGGGACAACGGATGGAAACTAGCTCAAAGCCGGCATGTTTACGTTTTTAAAGCATTATTTGTTTTAAATGTTCATCAATGTGCACTGTCCCTCGTCAAATAAACGATTAAATCAAATAAAAAATGAAAAAATGTACGAATGTTTATCAAAATCTTCTTAAGTAAACAAAAAAACATCAATTTAATTGGTCTTTACAAACTATGAAAGTGTTTCAAGAACTAGATCTATCCCCTACTTTACCTAATAGCTATACATTATGAAGTTTTATATAACATGTTCTCAAAGCAAAAGTTTTTTTCAAATGGACCGGAAAGTCGAAAGAACACCTTTTGAAATATATCAACAAAAACTCAACAATAACAAATCTCTGACAAAAAACACATATTAAATCAGCTATTCAGAGGTTATTCACTTCAAACGAAGGTCAGACATTTTCAATTCTGTTGCTTTTCAAAGAAAATATAATTGAGAACAAATTCCGTTACTTTTCTTCTACTGCAGATTTATATGTTCGAAATGTGTTTGCTTTGCTTTAAGTCTCACTGGGCTAAAAGCCAGATGGATTAATGTTGGTTACACGGACAAAATGGTGATTACATAACTCCTAAGATGTAAACAAATATGATATAAATGATTTTTATAATCAGAAGCAGTTGAATTGTCCTAGCCATTTTGTCCCAGTGTGTATCCCCTCCTGCATTGGTCAGCTGTGTGCAGATGGAGAGGGGGAATTGAACTGGACTCAGCAGCACGACAAAATGGGAAGGCTGGCCTGAAAAAAAAAGGAATGGAGGGGGAGAAGGGAAGGAGGGGGGGTAATCTCGGCTATGTATGTGCTCTCAGCATCCCGTCCTCCCCTGGCTAACCGCACCGGCGGCCACTTGAATTAGCAGCAGAGGATTATGGGCAGAGAGCCTCATTAATCTGGGCAACAAACAGTGGCCAGTGTGAATATTTGCACCCAGAAATTGAAAAGATTAAGTCCTATTTGACAATGACTGGCAGGCTCTGCGCTGCAAGAGGCTACTGTTAAATATTCATATCCTGGACTCCTTCTCTTCCTCTGTGTGTGTCTGAGTGTGTGTGTTGAATAGAAGTAATGTGCAATTGCAAGACAATAAGTACATTTTTTTAGATTTTGGTCAATCAGTATGAGCAATCACGCCTACAAACTGAACATTCTTAAAATGCAAATTGGCAAAAAAATAAGCACACAAGACAAAATCTTTTGAATCATCATAGGAAGCTAAGCGTTATTTAAAGAGGCCCTATTATGCTTTTGGGGTTTTCCCTTCCCTGTAGTGTTTATAGGTTTGTGTGCATGTAAATGTTCTGCAAAGGCTAACATCACAAAGTTCCCTCCAGAGGGAGTTCCTCTCCCACACACTTCCCCCCTGCCTGAAACGCCTCCATTGGACTCCTTTGTTTACTTCTGGAACATAATGACATCACTATGTTACACTCGCACTTCTATTGGCTAGTGCTCCAACACTTTGTGCGTGAAGGAAGGCAGGGTGGGGGCATCACCAAAAGGATGACCAATCACAACAGAGCTGGCCAGCTAACCAATCAGAGCAGACTGGGCTCTGGTTTCAGACAGAGGGTGAAAAGAGGTGCTGCAGCACAGGCAGTATGAGAAAAATAAAGAGCTTTTTGAACATTAAAGCATGGAGACATGTCCCAGTAGAGACAAAAATGAACCTGAAAATTAAAATATGACCCCTTTAAACCAATAATTGTACATTTTTGACCAACAGAAGAAGGATATAGGGTTATGTATTTTGTTGCTGGGATATATAGACCATTTCCTTAGCTCTTAAAAACACACATTAATGACCAGAAAAGGAGTGGTGGGGGGGGTCTGCTGTGACATCCCATCGTTCTGCCTGCCTTGTCAGCCTGGCAGGAGATTCCCTCCTGCTAACGCTCAGCAAATACACCTGCTATTCATTTCCTACAAGGCAGAGAAGGCTATCCAGACCTGACAAAGCTATTTACCCACCTCCAACCCAGCCTGTGCAGACGCTATCGCTAATGTTTTCCCTTCTGCGGGAGATCAATATGTTTGGAAGCAGACAAACAACCCTGCTCTGCCGGGCAGGCTCTTCCCGTTTAGCAGGCCACCACTGGGGGCCCTGACAGCAGATGTACACAACCGAATCAACAAGCAGCGCTCCTCCAGAGTCAACACTGGACAGGGATATACACTGCTAAGAATTAACACCACGGCCCATATGCCATACCAAGGATCAACACTCATCCTCAGCCCAGTGCCAAGTTGCTCCCAGAAAACAAACCACAGAAGGAATATTGATTTAAGCACGAGCAGGGAGAATTATAACTGAAATGTAATGCGGCTGGAATAAACATAAAGCTTTTAGCGTGATGGTAAGCTGGATATCTGCACAGTGTGGAGATGTTGGAGACAGGCGAAGCGAAATGATTGAGACCGATTCAGAGCAGCAGACAACTTTCCAGAAGATAAAACAGTGATATTAAGCTTGAGTAAACAACAGCAACCAAACCAGACAATACAAACAGTGAGAGCCAGACTAAACCAACATCCTGGTTCCTGGATCTTCTCCTCTGGATAAGCCCTCATGCTCTCTATGGCCTCAACTCCTCTGCTCGTCTACACTTCTCTCGTTTCCTTTCCTCACTTCTCAGTTACTCTTAATATTCTTTGGTGTTTTAGCCTTTAAACTTAAGGCCTCAGGTCGGACTCCAGCCTGGGCCCCTGCAGTAAGGGGGGACGCCCCACGCATTAAGACTCGGGCCTTAAAACCTGGGGAATCCCTTCTTTTGTTTCCTTGTCTCTCATCTTGGCTCATATTCCTGATTCCTCTACTCTTGTCTCTTTCTACTATTTCATCCACTCTTCTCTCAGTGTCTCTTCACCTATCATTTTAATCTCCTCTTCCTTTCCTTTCCTCATTTCCTCTATATCTCGTCTTATCTCCTCTCCTCGTTTCCCCTGGCTTTTCTCATTTCTCCTCCTCTCAACTCCTCTCTTCTCTGTATATGTCACTATTCCTAATTCCCTCTCCTGTTTTTTGACAATTGATTATTTCATGCATTTTCCACTTTCTTATATTGATCATCATGCCTTAAGAACGTTGACATTTAACATTTAGAAAAGGCCTCTACCATGATTCATTTGGTTTGTCATTCGTGGTACTTTATGTACAAGTGAATCTGATGTAGGATAGTACAATGTGTGTGTGTGTGTGTGTGTGTGTGTGTGTGTGTGTGTGTGTGTGTGTGTGTGTGTGTGTGTGTGTGTGGAGGAGGAAACATGACTGAGTCGATGCGCATTTGAATGTTCCTTTCACATGAAGCAGCTGTGTGCAAATGTGTGTGCGCACATGCAGAAGGTGATCATGAGGTTGATTTCTGGTTTTACATGTGTGCATATGTGTGTGTGCATATATGTGTGTGCGTGTGTGTGTGTGCGTGTGTGTGGGAGCGGCAGGGTGAGTGTTAAATTGTTCTGTGTTGTGGAGATAACACCGGATCCCTATCAGCTGCATCAGGGGGCTTAAGACCCCAATGGGCGTGAGGGGAGAATGAATTTTCCTCACTACTCTGCATATTACAGGATTACACTGCACCTTTAGATATGCTTGGGCTGAGCCTATCTCTGCCTTTTGGCTATACGCATGTAGATTATTGAAATAGACTGTCACACAGCGAATGAATTGAAGCAACACCACAGGGACTGCACAGGCTCCTGAAATGAAATACGCCGAAGTGAGATAACCGTGATAGGATTTTGGTTTCTGACATTGTTCGGACAGAATAGTTTCTTATAATCCCGGCATGTAGCCTACAAAATGTGTCTGCGCTGCTTTTCTTTATTTATGAAAAGGAAAAATAAACTACTGTAAACAAACGTTATGGGAACATTAAACTGTGCTGCAGTTAGGGCAGCAGCTGCAAACAAAAAATCTCTTCATTATCCAGGCCCCCTCAGACACAGACTCCTGCATGGAGCTCACAAGGTGCAACAGAGTCTTTCATCCATTACAAACTCTCCACCCAGCGCCACATGCAGAGGCTGTGGAGGTGCAGGGTGTGTAGGTAGAACAGACTGGCCTCTGGGCTTGATGGTGGACAAGAGGGGGAACACAGAACGCAAGGAGGGGCCGTCTTCTTCTTCTTCTCTTTTCCCCTTCGTCAGCCCCCCTCTCCCCCTCCTCGCAGCCTCTGGCTAATTACTCCTTTTTTCAAATGCAAAGCAGCGGCAGAAAGTGAGATGATTTCTCGGCGGCCGCTTTAGGGAAGAAGCGAGGAGAGGGGAGAGAAAGAAAGCCGAGGCAAGAAAAGAGGAACGAGAGAGGCTGAATGGAAGAAAGAGGTGACTTTCTTTCCTCGGCTGGCGGGGACCTTTGAAGTTGGGCAAGATGGAGAGGGGAGGGGGTCTTTCTGTGAGGGGACGGACGTAAGAAAAAAGCAGGAGGGAAGATCGTGTTAACGAGATGGCCTCTAAAGACGAATTAAATGGTGGGAGAAAAGAAACACGATCAGGCCTGGCCCTACTTATAGACTCCTCACAGACTCACTCTTTTCAGCGCCGCAGAGGTGTACCAAAGCCCGAATTCCACAGCTCAGCTCTTTAAAAGGCTTGGAGTGTGGGGTGGGTGAGTGAGGGGCTGCGTTCGGGGGCAATAGGGTGTGTGTTTGAGTGCAAATGTGTGTGCGGCAGGGTCACTCGTCCTTTAGTCACACATCCCAGCCCCTCAATGAGGAGGTCAGGGACTTACACACCGATGGAGGGTCAGAAGTGGCAGGGATTACACGTCTGCTCTAAGCCCCCTAGATCCTAGTGTTTTCACTCCCTCTCGCTGTTTGTTGTTTTGTGGCGGAGCAGACGAAGGAAAGAAAAGGAGACGGTCGGGGGAATTAGTGTAAAGCTCGGGAGATGAATGGGCATCTTATTCGCACCTCTTGTTGGCTGTTTTTCACCCCCCCCCAAAACAGCCCTCCCATTCCTTGTCGCAGTGAAAGCACGTTAGGGTATCCTTTGTGCGGACAAAAGGAGACTCCCCTCCTGGCTTTCATGCTCCTGCTGGAGCAACAAGAGGATTTGGCCCGCCGTGCAGCGCCAGAGCTGCTCCAGCTTTGATTGGACATCGGCAGGAGAGAGCTCTGCCTCCCTTTCTTGATTAATCAAGTGATTCCAGTGCTCTCAATAACACCTTTTTTCTTACACACTCTTTCTGTGTCTCAATAATCCTATCCTCTCCACCCCGAAACACCCCAACCCTTCTCCCCCAACGGAAGAACACTTTTTCATCAGATTTGTTCCGTGTGCTTCATGTGACTTTGTGCTTATCTGATGTGTGGGTGGTTTTATTTCTCTGTGCTTATCACCACTGACACAGAAAAAACATTAGCAGGATTCATTTAGATGATTTTTACAAGAGTTGACCAGAAGTTGACCCAATGTGTCATTCAAAACACAAGTGCCTTCAACTGCCTGATTTTAGATTGTTTTTTCCTTTTCTGTAAACAGAGATCCAGATTATGAGATTGTCATTGGAGTGTTCCAAATACAAATCTCTTCAGCTCATGCATTATTCTGCTCTTGTATGTGATTTATTCGCGTTGAAATGTAGTCACACTCCAACGATTATTCTTTTATTATTTCTGATGCTGCATCAGACTATCGAGCTCATCGAGTTCAATTAAATTAAATTCATTTTAAGTTCAGTTCAATCCAATTAGAAAACTAACACGCACCGGCAGCCATCATCCGCTGGTTTTAATAATGTAAAGAATAAAACAGGCAAGGCTGAGCACTTGAAGTTGAAAATTATATTTGTATCACTTTTAATTGGGTGAGTGGTCGTTGTGCTTGATCCACATGAGTGACAGCACTGGCAGATAATATCAATTAATGTATATTACAAATATATGAAATGTACTGTATATAGTCTGCATTTACGAGAGGACGAACTGGTATTCAGGTTTCAGCTTTTTCGAAACATTTGAAATTGATTTCCTGTTGCAGTATTTGCTAATGTAAAAAAATGAAGAAAATAAACTTGGACCCAAGCTGTTTCCTAGCAACAACATTTCAATGACACACTCTCAAGCTGCTGGAGGTTGAGTGCCTTGCTGGAGGGAAATAAATTAGTTTTAAAGGGTACATTCAACCAACTTCTAACTATTTTTAGCTGATGAAATTGTGCTCATAAATACTGGTGTCACAGCACTGGGACACTGACATAAACTCACATCCAGACGCAAACATCTGACCTGAGGTCTGCTCGCTACAAGGAGCTGACGTTTAGGTGTACATTGGGTTGAATAAATGTATAAAAAATAGGTAACAAGAAAGGGGACTTGTACTTTACTTGAGTATTTAATTATTTGCACTTCTACCCCACTACAATTCATAGGTAAAATCGTGTACTTTTACCTTTAGTTAATTTGCAGATTCCGATTAATGATGTGAAATATATGCGACACTTAAGACTTTAGTTACACCTGGAGTCAAATTGATGCACCTTTACCAACTTTGATACCATTAAAATGCATACATAATTATCAAAACATGATATATTTTATTCTGAAATGGGCCAATCTGCATTATGAGTACTTGGTTCTTTTTTGATGCAGATACTTTAGTATTTTTAATTCAGTAACATTTCGATTCCAGGACTTTGCATATTCCTACACTCTTGTAGTTCTTCTTTTACTTAGGTACAAGATTCCACCTCTGCCTACTAGGCTTGGTGTTCCACAGATCTAACTAAATGTAACCAACCCTTAACAAAGTCATTCAGCTGCTTTGTCAACACTGACAACAGTTTCTCCATCTTACCTTGGCTCCTCATGGTGTATACCCTGAACACCTGTTCTGCTAGATATCACTTTCTTCTTGACTCAACATCCAAATTTATTTTCCTTATCAGCGCAGCAGCTTTGTATCTGGTGGTGGGGGGTTTCAGTGAGTAGGTGGGTGGCTGTTATAGATGCTACAAAGACAAGAGGAAAAACACAGAGGCAGAGGAAGGGGGGTGAGAGGTGGTGATAAACAGAGTTGGGTGGGGGGGTGCCTTGCTACGATAAATCAAGATCCAGACTAATCTATTTAGCATGCTCTCACCATTATCCTGTCAGTGAAACAGCTAATTAATTAACTGATTCCACAATGAAGAGGTTTTGAATGAGCCCATTTAGATAATTACTACAAGGAGCCGATCGGGCCAGCCATTTACCACTGTCACAGGTTCCAGCATTGGCAGCTGCCCCTCACTGTCCACAGCCTCATCGTCACAAATACTCTAATACTCTACACCTTTCACAACTTTGAGGTTTGCACGTCTGAGAAGAGAGAATACAACATGAGCTTATTCTATTGTTTGATCACTGGATGTGGATAAAACCATGCCATCCTCTTATAACAGTGATGCTCTCTTACATTAGAGAGCATCTTTTGTACTCATAAATGCATGGGTGTATTATAAATATGTTCTTTATACCTTAGATTGTTAACTTATATTACTTGTTACCTTTTTGGAACATATTTTTAACTATGGTTAAAGGTGGGGTATGTCATTTATTTCAGAAACACTTTTTGTTATATTCCATGGAATGCTCTTAAAGGAGAGGTGTCATGGCCATTTCCACTGATCATAATTCCATTGTTGAGGTCTACTAGAATAGATTTATATTGTGCAATTTTCCAAACTCACATTGGTTTCTCATACAGCATCTCTGTATAGCATGTGTATTCACCGGTATTCACTCTCTGTCCTAAACGGCTTGTTGGAGCTCCTGCCCCCCCTCTCTGTGAGCCCAGTGTGCTCTGATTGGTCGAGAAGCTGACAGGCTCGTTGCTGCTCGCACACACACAGACACACACACTGCTGCAGGAGCAGACAGGCTTGCAGATACAGCGAGAACAAGCTAAACTCATCCTGAGCACACACAAACACTCACAGCCGAAGTAAAAACAATAAGTGTGGCTTGATATTGAGTAAGAAAAAGGTTTATAACGCTGTGAGAATGGGTCTGCGGAGAGCATTTCTCCGCGATCCCAACGTAGTAGCCCGAAAAACGTTTACCCATTTAAACAGTCGTGGTAGATACCTTGTTTGTTTTAAACATCATAAATACACAAACAACAATGAATACTTACAGGTTGTGTACCCGAATCTCCCGCTGGTCCAAACAAAGTAGGAACAGCATCGTTCTTCAGTGCCCTACGCTGTACATATCCGGCATGAATCGCTGAAAGGTTTGGGAAGCTTTGTTTCGTGAAATGCTGGCAGAGGGTGTGGCCTCTGGGTATTCACACGTCAGAGTACCCAGGAAGAAAATGAGAAATCTCCAACGAGGCGTTTTGGGGAGGTCTTTTCTGTGTTAGAGTTTTACTCGCAACAGGGTGTACTTTGAGGGTTTTTTACTCTGCAGACCGTTTACATGCATAAAAACCTTCATAACACACAAGGGGACGGGTAATAACCGGAAAAGCATGACATGGGACCTTTAACATCCCGATAGCAATAAATATATTAAATGCTTTGACAATAAATACATGCAAAAATGTCATCAGTGGAAGCCGTAGCGCTGTAAGCACGACCAATCATCTGAGCCGGCCCGGCTAAAATACCTGGATAGCCTACCTGCCTGTCAGCCTTCCATCTGTGCACAAACTTATCTCGTGCCCTCATTGGTCATGTGCACGTTCGTGTGTGTTGGAGGAGGGGCTCTATAAGGAAGTGGCAGATTTCTTCCGGCTGTGTATTTTCAAATTCTAGCGCGCTCGAGCTGGTTTCTCCAAAATTACCTACCCCACCTTTAATCTATCCAAATATGCAATTTATTAATATTTTATGAAGGTCTGATCTGATCCTTTGTCAACAACAGTGTGGACAGTGTGTCTTCAAGATCTGATTTAAGAAATAATCGTTTTGCCCTGTCTGAACATCATCTTAGAACATCCAACAGCTTTTGTAAATAATGGCATCGCTTTTGCTCTTTCCTTTAGCCATTGCCACAACAGAAGGTCAATCTTTTCCAGGAAAATGAAACATGTGTGAGCTCTAACAGCTTCTAAAGCTGTAAACCTTCCGTGCAAAACTACTCACGCCTTTCAGGTAGCAAGGTCAAGACAGCTGAGGCTTCCTCATCAGTCCTTACTTCTGTTGGAGCTGCTTATTGCACAGTATCTTGAGTGTTGTCGCTTTAACTTTGAGCTACCTGTGTCATTATCAAGTTAAAATGATGCTTTCAACTACGATTCCTACATTTGCACACATTTGTATTTCATCTAAATAGCTGCTGTCATCACAACCATCAAATATCAATGCAACTCCTGCACAGTACTAGACCTGACACTTAGGTGCAGCACTGCGACAGTAAGCTTATACATTTTCATCACTTCCTGTAAATGCAGTAAGACAACAAAATCATCACGAGGCCAAATATGAAAACTTGACATTATGTAACACTCTTGTTTGTTTGGGGTCTCTATGAACCTATAACAGAGTTTAAGGAATATAAAGGGAGTTAAATGTGCTTAAATTAAATGAATGAATTGGACAGGATGTGATATAGTGGCTAAAGACTATGTTGTGTTAAAAGTGACAGAAAATATGAGAGGAGAAGATTTACAATAAGCCAGAGTCCAGTTCATGCTGTCTTTAGCGGACGTGATATCTATATTAAAACAGGCTGTGATAAATGATGCTGTTTCTTTGAACTTATTTTGCAGTTTAATAAATTGACAATTGTTCATTTTCACTGCAGATAACAGGGGAACGCACTGTGCACACACCAAGACGTTTAAGATTAGTGATGAGCAAAGATAATGAGCAAAAACACAAAAGAGGCATAATGACATTTCCTCCTACAAACGATGGCTGTGGTAATTATTGGCATCATTGGCTTCAGAGTTAATAAAAGCCTTTTAAATCTTGTTGTAGGTACATTTTATATCATAGCATACTAGTGGCGGGAACCTCATGTGGATTGCCTGATTTGAAAATGGAATAAAAAGAAATAATTACTTCGACTTGCTGATAATATCTGATTGGGAATTTCAAAATAAAAGCTGATGTTAGACACTTGGGGGTAGATCAATTCAGAACTCTGCAACCTTACCCGTACTAAAACTTTTATCCAGTCATTAAACAATTCTAGACGCTAAAATCCCTGTGTTCTCTCCAGAGGGAGTTTCTCTCCCACACACCCCCTCCCCTGCCTAAAACGCCTCCATTGGACTGCTTTGGTTACTTCCGTAACATAGTGACACGAATATGTAACACTCACGCTTCTATTGGCTAGCGCTCCATCTCATTGTACGTGATAGTACAGTAGAGGCTCAAAGTGTTGGATGAGGTGTTGAACCTTAGTTTTAGCATATACTGACATTTTGTGCAGGTCTGCATCTTTCTAGTGTTAACATTTGTAAGAAAAATGTACTTGAAGTAAAGAAGTTCCACACTAAAAAAGAACTCCACGACTCTTCTAATACAAGAGGGTAGAATCTAAAGTACTTATGAGGAGTTGTATTTAAAAAATAAACAGCAGTCAGCAGATTGGTTAATTAGCTTTGCAAAAAAGAATACCGATACTTAAAGCTACCGTCTTCCAAATGTACTTTATCCATTCTGTTTGATTGAAGGAACATGATGTTCATGCTTCTAAGTACAGCAGCTCATTACTACTGTGGATTATATTAAGAAAGGTTGAAGCTCACAAAACAGAGTTGGTGTAGCTGTAGGTGGCTCAGTATTTGACCTCTTTATGATGGACATGCATCAGTTGTTTTTCATTCAAACGGAAAGAATCAGAATAACATAGCGTTAAGAAATACTTGTACTTCAAGTTAAACCATTTTCAAAGTTTCAAAATAAGTTATTTTCTGATATGTGTTAGCTATTGTGTGCATCAGTACTTATTGCTGGTTTAAATCACCATGCATTCTAACATTTAAATGAATACTAAAACGATATGTCAGCTGTAGTGGCCTTATTTAACCTGCTGTGTGTGACTGAATGAACCCTCAGCCTGCTGTGATCATGTGAGCTGATGAGGGGCACCACCGCACCCACGGGTCAAAGTGGTCTCATCACCCCTCACACACACACACACACACTGTCCGGTCCTGTTCATAGTGTGGGAAAGCCCATGTTAAATCCAGACCACCACTCGGAGCACAATGCCCCCAAAGGTGGTTATCTCATTGCCTGAGTCACTGATCAGGGTTTTGTCTTGTCACCTTCTTTCACCCCAACAGCAGCAGACAACTCAATCCACTCCATGAGATCAGAGCTCTTCTGTCCACATCTCCCCTTTTCTTTTGCCGTTCTCTCAATAAAGGTCAATCCCACATCAATACGCATGGCTCCTTTCAGCGTGTCTATTCCTGGAGGTGGCCTCATTACCCTGCAGTGTTTTGTTTGTTTGTTCCTTGGTTAAAGAAGCTGAATTGAGCAGCCGGGAGGTGTGGGCTGCAGGGAGAGATTTTAGAGGGGGACTGGGAGCAGAGGACACAGGGGGTCCCTGCGGCTCTGAAGGGAGACAGGTCCTCCATCACAGGGTGGGAGGTCGGTGTTGACGACTCAGCCATGATGATAACGTAAATGATTTAAAAGGGACGTGGCGGCGATGATGATGATGATGATGATGATGGTGATATATGCTGTGATACGACGTGTTATGGCAGCAGAGTTATTCATTAACAATCCCCATTTTGGCACTCGGCTGAGGGGGTTTATTTGTGCTTCAAATCAAGCGCTCCATTTCTGCAGGTAAACTGTCGGCCCAATCACAGGTGTTTGCTTCAATCATGCCGTGATTACTCCTCTCTGCATGAGAGGACATTTTCTCTCCACAGGCAACCTGCAAATATAATGTAACTGCATGTTGTACGTAGAAATATGAATAATTTCTGTTTGGTTTGCATGCTGTGATGATATTACTATAATTATTATATAATCAGTTTCAACATTATGGGAAATACACTCATTTGTTTTCGTGCAGAGAAACGGGAAGATTGTTATCACTCATGTCCGTTTGTTAAATACAAATCAAGTATATGTCAGGAGACTGTTAGCTTAGCATAAAGAAGGGAACAGCTAGCCTAGCGCTGTCTAAAAGACAACATTACCTGCGTACTAGCACCTCAGAAAGTAAGCTCACCAACACATTTGAAAATATTAGACTACTTTCCATCTCATATGTATTGTCAAGAAGGTCAATACGTGCATTTTACAAACATGAAGAAAAACTTATTTTTTAGAAAAATTTAGTCTGATTTAGATATTTCAGGCAAGCTTTATTTTTTAGGTTTAATTGCCATTGTGCAAAGTGAAAGTAGTTTTCTCTTCATTTAGAAAGATCCATGTGCGATAAACCTCCTTGTTCCTTAAGACAGATGAATAATCATGGTCATCATCTTATCCATATGCAATCCTAAATGGAGCCACATATGCTAATCAGAGTGTGTCAGTGAAACCAGTTCCTTCACCTCCCTCCATGCACAGTGCACAATGAGGGCTGCAGCTAACACCTGCCCGGCTACATCATGGCGAGCGTGTGAGGCTTCAACAGCTCATTTTCTACTGCAGGTTTCTCACCTGCCAGGGGTAATGGCTTCCACATGATGAGTTTGAAATCTCTGGCTCTGATGCAGAAATGGTGGGTTATAACAGGGGGGGGGGGGGGGGTGAAAAAGATAGAGCAGACTAGAGGGAGAGTTAATGTGAAATTTAAGATTTCATACAAATGTAATGTTTTTAAACCAAAATAACAACTAATGGATTTTAAGGTTGAGTAATATTGGAAATAAGTAGTTTAAAAACTGAAACATGTTATTTTTAAACCATCATACATGAAGAATGCAAGCAGTTAATTTGCATATATGATAGCTGATAACACTTAAACGATTAATCAATTATCAAACTATAGGCGGATTAATTTTCTTCTGATTAAGTAATGCACTAATCATTGCAGCTATAGCTCATTTACTGTTCTTTTTTCCTTATCATTGTTAAGTGTTGACCCTCTCCGATAAATGAATAAAATAGCAGATATACCGGACAAACTAACCTAAATGATGTCAGCCAATCATGCAGTATTGATATTAAGATTCCCGTTCCACATTTTTCTTTATATTTATGTACTTCTACTCAACAACAATTTAGGATATATTTGTGTTATTCTTACTATGTTGCATTGCTACTTTTACTTTTGTAAAGGATGTGCAGTCTTCCTCCACCTCTTGAGAAAATAATTGTGAAATGCTTAAAAACTCTGCATCATGTGGTGCATTCTCCCTGACTCGTATATTTTTGGGGCATATGTATTCATATTCTTGTGATGCTGAATAACAACTGACACATTCACACACACAAACACACACTTTGCACCTTGTGAAGGACACGCAGGCCGATTAATTACCAGGAGCACGGCGGTTTAAATCTGGTGGAAGGACAGCCTGTTGTTCCTGCAGAATGGGTTGTAATTAAAGGAAGCTGAGCTGCAGAGATGGAAAAGGCCACACATCAGCCCCGCGTGGGCCTGGACGCCACTGATGGGAATTTATGGTTCCCCCCCCTTGCAAGCGTACGTGCTCGGTGTGCAGCTTCGAGACCAGACATGTTAACTTCCAACACCACCCACAGCAAGTTCCTTCATGAAGTCAGCCGTTAACTGTGTGCAGGCAAATCAATTCAAGAAATAATTATGAACAATTTCAAAATGCTTGCGTAGAAAATGTCGTCTAAACCTGATAATGTGATGTTTATTCACGGTAGAGGGGTTACAGAGAGACACAGTCAATGGGATGCAGAGAATAGAAAGGCACAAATCAAAGCTCACACACAAAACAAGAAGTACAATTCAGCATTGACAAAATTGAGCATGCTCTCTTCCCCAAACAAAAAGAGAATTGATTTGTATGACTCCTCTTCAGCAAAGGGGATTTATTTGAACAAGCCAAAAGTGTCTACTTCAATAGGCAATGAAAATTGGATACCCCACTCCCCATATTAAACTCCCCTTCTCTCTTTTTTCCCTCTCACTCTGTATCCATATTTATAATTTTCCACTTTTCTTTCATGTTCTTCGTCATTCTGTCTCAAATATACATCCTCTCTTTTGCTTCCCCTCCTCCCTTTTGCTTCCCCTCCT
Organism: Trematomus bernacchii; assembly: GCF_902827165.1. NCBI lineage: Eukaryota > Metazoa > Chordata > Actinopteri > Perciformes > Nototheniidae > Trematomus > Trematomus bernacchii. The sequence goes on along the minus strand of NW_022987547.1, from coordinate 9,461,049 downwards.
CCCTTTTCCTCCCATAATTCAGGGCCTGTGTATACGTCTGCCTGTTTTTACCTCTGTGCATTTTTACACCTCTATCCTTCTCTTTTTGCCTTTCGGTTCTCTCCCAATCGCTCCATAAAACACTCCTTCTACCCGCTGCTTTCTGACGTCTCTCCTTCCACCTCCATCCATCTCCTCCTCACTCTCTCCCTCCCTTTTCCCTCTCAATCCCCTCCCGACAAGTCCCCCCCACCCCCACCCCCATAACCACCACCACCACCACCTCCTCACTCGCTCTCACAGCCGTTCACTCCATTTTTCTGCACATGAGATTTGCCTAACAATAAGTGGCTCTGCCCAAGGTCAGATAAGAGAAGCACAGCCCAGGAAGCCACAGCCACTGTTTCTTTCATCCCTTTTTTCTCCTCTCTCTCCTCACAGCTTTCGAATTATCTCTGCAGCACATAATAATAATTACTGAGGACGGCAACATAGAGATAAGAATGCAGGAGCTGAAATGGCGAGAGAGAGGGAGAGGGAGAGAGAGGGAGAAGGGGGACAGGTTAGAAAAACTATAGAAGCAAGAAAGAGCGTAGTAAAGGTACTGTGTATTAGAGAGAAACCGTGAGGCAGGAGAGAATAGGAACGGAGATTACGGTGTAATGTAGAGAGAGAAGAAATGAAGGAGAAAAGGAGGAAAGAGAAGTGAATAAAGTGAAAATTAAGAAAAGGATATGGCTTGTTTACATTTCCATTTCCAAATTGTTCATGTCTCTTAACAATTTCCAAATTCTCTAGGGTACCCCAAAACATGTCTTCCTAGTAAAGACTTACATTTTAAATCAACAATTTAAAGTCATTTAGGAAGTAATTTCTTACATCAGCGGGTCACTGTGTAGAAATTGTCTGTCAAAGTGAAGAAAATAGTGCTTGGTAAATACTGTCAGCAGCGGGATTAATAAGCATTGGATGCCCAACTTATTGTTTACTTGTCCATTATCGCTTCACATTTATATTGTCTAGATTCTGCAATCCATGATTTATGAATATATTTCATGAGGGTGGAGGATAGGCGTGTAACCAGTCCTCCTTTTCTGCAGAAGACTGAGTTCACCTCCTATCACTGACATGCATTCAACTGTTTCTTAACCCAAAAGGTTTTAATGTGGCCTAATGTTAACCATACCTTCATCTTTCACAATCATCCCTAATGTTAACAATCATGTAGTTGCACAGAAGGCAATCATTCAAAAATGAAAAGGTTGGCATTGGATATTTAAAAGATTGTAATCCAGGTTTTTGAAGAATACTGCCAATGGGGACTGTGTATGTGGAATCAAGTATAAATAAACTACAGTGTGTTTTCATGGTAATTAAAGTGGACCTATCATGCTATATTTGAACAATATATTGTAGGGCCATACCTATATAAAGTATATAAATATAGTTTTCTTTTCAAAATACCAAACAGATCCTGCATTTTAGCCATGCCTCATTTCGCTCCATTTGCTCTTCCCAGCCCTGTTTTTGCAGGGGGCTGATTCTGTGAGCTGCAGCTGACCACGCCCCCCTGCAGGAGAGGGGAGCGTGCTCTGATCAGCTGCTGGGCTGTCAGAAGAGGGGGAGAAAAATAGATCTCCGTCTTCCGTGTTTTATTATATTATTATATAGAGTCGTTATTCATTTGTTTTAAAGCTCAATAAATAACAAAGAAGACCTTTGACCGGCACTTTTCTAATTTTGTTCGGAAGATTTAAACTTTAACGGACATCTTGACCGGCGAAAGAAACTGAAACTCTGCCGCACGGTCCCCTCGTTCCTTGGAAGAGGCGGAGAGGTGGATGTTTGTCATCTGCTGGTGGACTAACCGGAGAGAATTACAGTGCTTGCCTCGACGGGGAGGGATTGCATTGAATTAAAGCAGCAGGAGCAAACGCTTGCCTCGGGGAGGGAGAAAAAAAGCCACAGCGGAGAATAAACAGAAGGGTAACCATGGTAACCATGCACGGGAAGTCTTCTTCGCTGCTTTTGTGGCAGACTACAGCGCCACTTACAGGCCTGGCATATGTACTACAGCGTCTCCAGCGCTTTCGAGCGGCAATGGCCGGCCGTGGCCCAACCCCACATTCCCCTGATAGGTGGAGAGTTGGCCCAATAGCCGTAGCGCCACTTTACTGACGTCAGTAAAGTGTTCAAATCTGGATCAGTTTTTATCAGATCCGTTGCAGCCCCTTTTTTAGAGATTTGGGTATGGAGGAAAATAGAGAGGGTTGTGTTTTCTGACACTTGGTGAGTTCCCTGGAACACCGGGGACACATATTCATGTATAAAAGATGTACAAAAGTGCATTTTGCATGATAGGTCCCCTTTAAGTAACATGTCACCCAGTGCAACAGTGTGGCTCATTCATGTGTTTTAAATCACTTTTGAACAACAATTAGCTGAGGAAGAAGATTTCTCAGGCTATATGGTATAGCCAGCATTATCTTAAAAAAGGACACCATCCTCCCAAGAGAAACTACGATCAGTTGCAAACTTTTCCTAAGTGGAACCTAACTAAACTAACCAAACCTTAACCACAGCAGTTATATTTCTGCCACTGAGATTTGTAATGGCTCTGGAAGCCGCTGACAAATGATGTGTTCTCCTGATGATTATGTTGTGTCGGTACAAAATGTGTTTTGTTGTTTAATTTGGAGAGCGTGCCGTTTAAAAGTGAAACAGCAGAAATCATAACAAATCAAGCATTAGGAAGTCATCTTCATCCTCTTACACACAGAAGAAGAATCACAAGACAACATTTTCATTAATTTGTGCCAAACTTCAGCTCAGTGTCATCAGGGAAACAGCTGATGGACAGCACACAAAGGAAATTGCTTTCTTCCTTTTTAATGCTTGCTTGTGGTTCAGTAGCATAACTGCACCTGTGACAATACACCACTCACCGTCACATCAGACCTGCTCTCTGCAGGGGTCAAATTGCAATTTTGCTACAAGATGAAGTGTCCTTTGAATTGATTATATTTCCACAATTACTCAGGAAAAAGAAGAAAAGAGGACAATTTCTCTTTATGAGTTGTTACACCTGCGCGCACACTCATCTGCTGAGCTAAAGCTGTAACCACGTACAACCCACAGAGCGTCAATCAGCAGACACACAGCACTACTACAACTTGGAATCTTGCCAAGTATATTTGTCTAATATCTAGTCAGAATATGTCTTTACACTTGATATAAGACCTAATAACTGAATAAGTGACAATACAGTGAGATATAGGGTCTTGTTTTTAGACACTGCAATATTAAAAAATGGTATTTAAAGTTGCATCTCAGATGAAACGTTTTTTATTTACATTAGTATTTAAAAATCCCCAACTCGTATCAGAAAACGGAAAGCTTATTTTGTAACCTAACATTTCCTGAATCTGGTCAAATATAGTTCAAAATAAGTTTTCCCAGCTAAGATGTCATTTATCTAAATATCCCATCTTATTTCAAGAAATCTTACTAAGCAAATCCTCACTTGTTCTATAGGCAGATTTATGTTACTTATTACAAGCGAAATAACCTTGTTTTCATAATTTATTTACTTGTTTTTGGAGCAGCATTTTTACCAGTGAGATGATCAGAAGTTATGATTATCTTAGTGTCCAGGACACATTTTAAACAAAGAGTCAGACAGAAAGAAACACACAAACACACACACACACTGCAGCACAGTGGCCGTCCTGCCCCGCCTCACCCCTGACCTCCATATCTGAGGGAGCAGGGTAAGCCTCCTAGTCCCTGAGCTCCCAAACACACACACCCACCCACCCATGTCTCACCCCTCAGCACTCCACCCCCAACCCCCAGAGGACCTGCTATCAGCTGGGCTGAGCCCTTCTGCACCAGCCTGATATCCACACTGGATTGGAGGGAGGGGCAGCGGCTGGGTGGAAGTACAGAGAGCTGAGATTTACAGTCAGAGAGGAAGAATCGGGGTCTTTCTGTATTTCTGTTTGTTGTTCCCGTCTGTTTGTCTCCCTCTTTGTGTGCAGCCACCATATGTGTATGTGTGTGTCCTTCTTCTCTCTCTGCATGTAGTGATGCCTATCAGTAATGTATTATTACTTCAAACGATGGCAGATTAGCCCCCAAACTCCCCGTTCAATCCCCATCCTCGTTTCATCCCATCTCTCCATCCAGCTGCCGCCCCAGCGTCACCCCTCAGAGTGTCGGGGTGTAGTAATGCCTTTCTGGCCTGCCCTTATCTCGCAACTCAGGCCCTGTCACCCGGCTGACCCATGAACTAACCATCAAGAGGGGAGGAGGAGGAAGAGGAGGAGGGGTCCAGGGTGGCTCAATGGGGGACTGCAGCGAGGACGAGGGAGGAAGCAGGGGAGGCTAAAAAGTAGAGGAGGATAAGGGTTGGAGGAGTGAAAGGCAGAGTGGGTGGTTTGGAGGGTGGGGGTCGACTCTGGTAAGCTGTCTGGTCTGGGATCAGTTTAAATCCACCTGGCTGTCTAAGAAATAGTTAATGTGTTGTATTCTCTTCACTTATTGTCTATATTTCTATATTTTTAAATAGAGGTTAAATCCGTTTTTGACTAAAAAGGGGGTAGAGCTATGGAGTAAGAATGTGTAATCCAAGAGAAATTGTTTGCATTGGAAGGACTCATGTCAACAGCTTTTACAGGCGTCTCTTTTCTAAAAGTGGTCTATGGGGAAAATGCTTTTAGCCAGCAGAGGATTTCCTTACAATACCACAAATGACGACAAGGATTTGTTTGAGGCAAGGCTAACTGGCAGCCTTGTCCACCTCTCTTAGTAATAATTTAAAAAACAGTCATGGTTTGAACTAAAGTATTACAATCTATTTCCGTGCCCCCCCTCTCAAAGCCATAGGGATACTAAAATGCTGGGTTTTGATCCACAAGTAGGAAAACCTCATCCCATCGTCACTTGTAGCTACGCTTATGCTAAGATAAGAGCAGAGGATTTGTAAAGAGTAAACAAATAAATGTTTAACCTTGTTGAAATCTGAAAATGTCCCTTTCTGTTAACAAGTGCATGCCATCTGTCGTAGAAAATGGAAAAATAACATTCATTTCAATTTGACATTACATGTGTCTTCACTATAATATCTTTATGATTTTTAGATTATGTCTGTATTTGATATTTGTTAAGGCAGCTCTCTAGCCATTAATGATCCATCAAACAGAGATTTTGAGGCGCTGAAACTGCCAAATTTGCCAGATTCTTATCAAATTTTAAATGTTTTTTTCAAAACAATGCAAGAAATATTTTCCAGTCTGAAAGATGAACTTGAAAGAACAAAAAATAAAGCTGTAGCTCAGCATGTGTGTCAGAGATCTAGGATTATAATCTTGGGCCGGGGAATGAATATGTTGTTTCAAATGGAGATTAAACTGAGAACACATTCAGATCTGTCAACAATATCGCAACAGCTACTTCACGCGAGATATAAAGGCGAAGCAGCTAATAGAAAAATGTCCGTGGATATGTTCAGAAAATGCTGAGACAGAGACAATGCTCGGCTAAGAATTTGACAGCCACTGTACGTACATCTGATTTGCATATTTGTCTGCAAAATCCAACATGTCTGATTCGGAGGCAGACCTTATCTCTGTGTTTTTTTAGCTCAAAACCTGCCAATGACTGACTGTTAACCCCTTCAGAAATTCATCATTTGGCCGCATTGATTAAAAGATGAGTGAACTTATTATGCATTAAAGCGTCATGTCAAAGCCCTGGCACAGCGAGATAGCAGCCTTATCTCCCCTCTACCTGATAAGAGACAACATGGGAGAGAGACGGGGCAGCGGTGGAGGTGGGGGGGTGATGGAGAGGTAGAGGCAGAGGCAGAGCGGGAGGAGAGATACAAGACGGGAGGAAGGGGTGGGAGAGGTGGAGTTGTATTAAGAAGGGAGGGAGAGGAGAGGCAGCATACAGTACATTTAGAGCAGAGGGGAGGGGAGGGAGACATTGAGAGGGATGGCAGAAGAGATGGGAGACAGTTCTGGGGCATCTAATGTTCCCTCTGTCATGGCATCAGCCTCTCCATTCACTCACATTTTTTGCCTCTATTTGCATTATTCGTTATTTTTTTTTCCAATAGTCTGTCGCACTTTTTCCTTTTTTTGTATTCTCTCCCTCCCTCCCTCCCTCCCTCTCCCTCTCTGCGGAAGGTCTTTGAAGGGAGGTCATGAGGGAGACAATGCAAACACAGGCCCTCTGAATAGAGAATGGGAAGAGGACAGCTGTTGGAGATGACAGCGATGGCTGTTAAAACGCAATCTGTCTCTCTTCCCACCGGCCTGTTGCAGAACACACACACACCCACACACCCACACACGTATGTACGTATACATTGCCGCTCACGTCTTTGCACAGAGGCCACAATGTCACGGCGACACTCCCAACTGTCAAACACAAGTGTGAGAGCACACACTTACGGGCATGTGTCATCACACACACACATATGGAAATGCTCAGTCTCTGCATAATGCACTGAGGGCACATGAACTACGAGGAGACACATCTACATGTGACACTGTGTATAGAATAAGTATAACGATGGAGTAACATGTTATACGAGTACAGATAGCCGTCCATGTTTTGCATTACATTCAGCGGTGGTGGAAGAAACACCCTGAGGAGTAACTCCTGAAAATGTTAAGGGGCAAAATCAGCCATAATGCAAAAAAGGTAGTTTTATAATACTTGTATATAATGTAATCCAAAATAAGCATTTACTGTTGCATGTGGTCAAGGTTGAGACAATTTGTATTATTTTACACATTGTTGGTTAGATTTTTGCAACAGGAAGTAAACCTCTAATTCAGGGGTGTCAAACTCAATTTCATCGCGGGCCACATTAGAATTATGGTTGCACTCAAAGGGCCAGTGGTAACTTTAAGACTATATAAATATACATAGATAAATATATATAATATATATAATATATATATAAAATAATGTATTATTTTACAATATTTCCTCTGCATTGGATTATTATCAGATAGGGTAATAACTTCATAATTAACTACGTCTGAAAGCAGAAGTCTAGGGCAAATCATTGCAAGTTATTGCAAGTCTCTTCAGTGCGCATCTCACAAAATGAGATGCATTGTGGGACATGTAGTTTATGGGCAACTTGCTCCTGTAAAGCGGCACGTAACCTTATAATAAACGTATTATATTCTTTGCAAGCTCTTGTGGGCCACAAAAAAGGAAGTGGCGGGCCGGATTTGGCCCCCGGGCCTTGAATTTGACACCCCTGCTCTAATTGGTTATTTGGTGCTCATTCATTGATCACTTTGGCCGACGCCATACACAGGGCAGCAACATTTGGAGTTGGGTTTGTAACCATCGGATGAATTGAGACATAATGTAGCAGGCATCTTTTGCATACTTGTACTTAAGGAAATCTCTGTGGAAATCTTGTGGTATTGAACAAATACAAATAAATTCAGAATTTAGAACCGAATCAGATTTAATTAGTACGATCAATAGCCTTCAGTATTGATATTTGAGTGCTTAATTCACGATGGTCAGTAAATCTACATTACACTATAATTCAAAACATTTTCTGTCAAACTTTATTAAACTACAAAAAATGTGTGTGGTGACACTTCATTTTGTAAAATGTACTGTAAAATGTCTGTCTAATGACTATTGAACAGTGTAAAATAGTATACGTACATACATTGGGAAACATGTTATCTCCATCATTAAATATATTATTTTTTATTAACCTCCGTTTGACATAGAAACGTAATCTTGCAATAGCCAGCAGCTATTATCATGTTTTTATCCAATTTCAGATAAAGCTTTTACGTTTTTTTATAAATGCAAGGCTGTATTGTTTTTCTCATTGAGATAAATAATACATTTTATAACAGGACTTGCCATGCACACAAAAAATGCATAGGGCAAACTAAAGCCAGTACAGAGAAATGATCATTTTGCTTGTTAGTGTGTAAAAAGGAATTAAATGTGATTAGAAACAAGAGAAAGGGGATGAAAGTGAGAGGGAAAAAGGGGGAGAGGTTGGTTTAAAGTCTATTAGTCAACCAGTAATCAGCAGAAACAGCTGACTGATGGGATTCGGGGGGGGTCGGACAAAGCAAAAAGAGGGAAGGGGAGGCTGGCTCTATCTCTGACCTCCACATCCACACTGATGGAGGAGGAGGGGTACGGAGGGAAGAGGAAAAGCAAGAAATCTCAGGTAACAGCGGTCCTCTGTCGTCCTTGTTGATGTGTGTGTGTGTTTGAACGCGTGTTTGAATGTGTGAGCGGTATCTCAGGCCCCATACTCCACTGACAGCAGGAGATAAACATAGGCCTGCGCTACTGACCACATGATTTATCAACATGAATTTCACCCCCATCCGCTATCTCTTTCTCTCCGCCTCCCTCCTTCACTTTCTCTCTCGCTCTGTAGTCTCACACGAAAACACACACACACACTAGGCCCACTCATTAACTGTCAAAACGCACTAATGAGAAATAAAGAGATTGTCTGCGTATATTGGATGGAGGTGAAAGAGCAGCATACCAGCAGACACAAAAGAAGGAAATGAAGACAAAGAAAAAACAAGGAGAAGCAGATAAGAGGAAAATGGAAGCAGAAACTTATTTGAGGTGGAAAAAGAAACTGTAAAACGTACTGCCGTAAAGTGCAGCGAAGAAAATAAAATGTTTTGTTTGGGTCTAAACAAAGAGCTGCGACATAAAAGATATCTAACACCATAAAGAAACGATTGCATTAAATCTGCTTTGCCCTGCAGCGAAAGAATCACAGCTAGAGCCTCAACACACACACATACGCACTATTATGCACACACACACACCTTACAATTAGACGGTTCCCTCTGCTAGGTTTGTGCGAGGGGGCTCTGGTGTTGGAAAGGGTGTTAACACCTTGTCTTCCTGCCTCCTCCATCCTTCCTTCCTTTATTTCTCCTGCGTCCCCCCTCGGCTCAGCCCCACACTTGGAGCCAGATTTGGGCAAAAGGTGCCAGACAGACCAGGGACTCGCTCTGCTGGAGATGGAGAAGGAGAGGAAGAAAGAAATAATGATGTAAGGAGGACTGGATGTGTGTGTGTGTGCAGGAGTGGTCTTCCACGTGTCTTGCTGGTATACAAGTGTTAGTTTGTTTACTTTCTGTTTGGACTGTGTTGATTGTCCCCCCAACAACCTTGCTTTGCTTGATGAGTTTGACTTTGCAGAGGTGCTAACTAGGGCGCAGATGCTTCGGTACATAGATAGCATTTCCCTCGTCACTCTCTACTTTAAATGTCTCGCCAGTGATGAACCAATCAGAGGGACCCTTGAATAATATTGCCAAAACATTTGATGATGCTAAAAAGACTGATTTGCATCTTCTAAACAAGCCCACCTGCTGTCCCTTTGCTGCCTCTCTTCCTGAACTTCATTTCCATGATGATTTTCCGACATTAGTTTTTCCTACATCCCTCCTAGTCTTTGAACCAAGCACCCTATAATAAACCTTTATATTATAAGAAATGAGTATTTCCATGTTATACTATACCTCTACTCCACATCATCTCAGTGTCAAATATTTACCTAAAGGCTTTAGATACTTTAGAAAATAAAATGTTTTATATGTTTCCTGTCCATTCAAATGGAAGAACATTTTGCTGATCCATAGTTTATTAAAGAAAGGTCTTGAATGCTGGACTTGTTACAATGCTACAAGTGGGGTATTTTCACAGTGTGGTATAGTACTTTTACTTAAAGGTGGGGTAGGTAAGTTTGAGAAACCGGCTCGAGATACACTTTTTGTTATATTCCATGGAATGCTCTTAACATTCTGATAGCAATGAATATCTGTAAAAAGCACGACCAATCATTTTAGCCGGCCCGGCTAAAATAACTGGATGGCCTACCTGCCTGTCAGCCTTCCATCTGTGCACAAACTTATCTCGTGCCCTCATTGGTCATGTGCCCGTTCGTGTGTGTTGGAGGAGGGGCTCTGTAAGGAAGTGGCAGATTTTTTCCGGCTGTGTATTTTCAAATTCTAGCGCACTCAAGCTGGTTTCTCCAAAATTACCTACCCCACCTTTAAGTAAAGAATCTAAGCACTCCTTTCATCAATGATGTAGTTTCATTTGAGTATATGCTTAAAAAGGAGCCCCATTATACCAATTTCCAGGTTCATATTTGTATGTTGTGTCTCGACTGTGACATGTTTCCATGCTTAATGTTCAAAAAGCTCTTTATTTTTCTCATACTGCCTGTGCTGCAGCACCTCTTTTCACCCTCTGTCTGAAACCAGAGCCCAGTCTGCTCTGATTGGTTAGCTGGCCTGCTCTGTTCTGATTGGTCAACTGTTTAGAGAGGTCCCGCCCCTTAGCCTAACACATACAATGTGCTGCAGCGCTAGCCAATAGAAGCACAAGTGTTACAAAGTGATGTCCCTATGTACTGGAAGTAAACTGAGTCCATTGGAGGCATTTCAGGCAGTGTGTGGGGGGGGGGGGGGGGGGGAACACAGGAATTTTATCCTTTGCAGACCATTTACATAAAAACCTATATAACACACTACAGGAAAGGGAAAACCCTAAAAAGCATAGCGTTTTATTCTTAGCCTGTCTTGTGTCTTTGTTGTCATAATGCATAAGAAATGATGGGGCTGTGCAGAATCAAGCCTGATTAGATGGATGTGTATGGGCTCAGAACAGTCTCATAATACACACATGCACACAGAAGGATTCACACTTGTATTTCATGATCCGCAAAAGGATTCACACTTGTATTTCCGGATCCACACTTGTGTTTTTCAATGCACACACAAATGTGTTCCGTTTCATATACATGTAAATAAAATCCAAATACAGAAAAAAGTTTTACATATGTATTTTTGATCCTCACATATTTGTTTTCCGTTTAAAACCTCTGCACCTACAAACACAACCCGCTTTCTGTGCATGGATCGCTGTGCATTCGTGTGTGGGTTTTTTGAGACTCCCCTGACGGTCACCCGATTCGTACTTGTAATTTTTTCTATCTATAGCCAATCAGATGTCTCCTTCATTCTAAGCCAATCACATGAGCGCGTCCCCACGAGGGTATGATTTATTGCGTTCATGACACTTCATATACGCATTTTGCGCTGTCCGGAGCAGGGTTTCCGCGGACAGAATTTATTTTACCGGACACATTTGAAACTTACCGGTGTTTCAATAATAAGAAGAAGAAGAAGAAGAATTGTGTAGCAGAGTTTCCGTTAGCAGGTAATTACCGGACTATGACCGGATATGGCTAATAACACGGGAGTAAGGATCATCTCTTTTTTCCTCTCTCCCTCCCTCTCTCCTGACAGCCCGTCAGTTTCTCATGCAGCTCGCTAAAACTTCACTCGCGTTTATGTCCATATCGATCAGATCCAGCTCTCCTGATCGGCCTTTATAGAGAGCACCGATCAAACTATTAAGAGTGAATATCGGCCGATAATGACCGGCGGGGCTCCCCCCCCGTTGACAGTTCACTGTCTAGCACTGGCTTCGTAGTGCACTGATCGATTAGGCTAAGCTAACCTGTAGCTGCTCCCTCCACACCGCTCCACACTCACAACAACTTCATACAGACATCAATAAAGCAGCTGTATTCGCCATACAGGAAACACACATTTAAAACGGTTTTGCCTGCCGTTTTGTGTACACAAGCATTCATTAATGGTTCGGAAAGTGGCGCTGTACCTTAAGAATATCAAAGATTGTATTTGCGTGCATTTCCTGTTCGGAAAGTGGCAATGTACTGAGAGTGGAGGTGTCCTGAGATTAGCGCCTGCAGGCAGGCTCCATGGACCTGTCAGCTCCGGACAGTGCAAAATGCGTACATGAAGCGCTACGTCATGAACGCAAGAAATCTACCCTCGTGGGGGCGCGCTCATGTGATTGGCTTATAATTGAGGAGACATCTGATTGGCTATAGATAGAAAAAATTACAAGTACGAATCGGGTCACCGTCAGAGGAGTCTCAAAAAACCCACACACGAATGCACAGCGATCCATGCACAGAAAGCGGGTTGTGTTTGTAGGTACAGCGGTTTTAAACGGAAAACAAATATGTGAGGATCAAAAATACATATGTAAAACTTTTTTCTGTATTTGGATTTTATTTACATGTATATGAAACGGAACACATTTGTGTGTGCATTGAAAAACACAAGTGTGGATCCGGAAAAACAAGTGTGAATCCTTTTGTGGATCATGAAATACAAGTGTGAATCCTTTTGCGGATCATGAAATACAAGTGTGAATCCTTTTGCGGATCATGAAATACAAGTGTGAATCCTTCTGTGTGCATGTGTGTATTATGAGACTGTTCTGAGCCCATAGATGTGTTAAGTACCTAAAGGAATGATTCCTAGCCAGCAATCACTGAAATGTACAACTCTTCATTGTTAAAAACAAATATATTTTAAGAGTCCAGTCGCTCTATATTTGGACCTTATCCTCTTTCTGCACGCACTGTGTATTGATCAGGGTTGTTTTTAACGGACTGCTGTGAGGTCCATTAACCTGAGGTGATGACAAAGCATTAAGAGACTAATGTGTCCCCGGGGGGCCTGTAGGGCCAAAGAAGGATGAGTCGGACAACTCAGCAGACAACACCGCGCTGCTGCTTTTATTCAAGCATAATACTTTTAAAGTGTGGCTGACACCTTACAGGCTGGGAAGAAGAAGCATTTGTAATCATTTGAGATTTGTGTAAATGTGTTATGTTCGTGATTATGTGTATTATGACCTACATACAACATTTTACACTTGAGTCTGGACATGAATACCATATTTCACCCAACTGTAAACGCCATCCAATCAAGATACAATCATTTATATCGTAACACCGCATTACATTATTAATCCGAAGACATTCAAGTTGAAATGCAGGATGGCATTTGAAAATGAAGGACTTGAGAACATGAAATAGTTGCTGGTTTGATTGTATATTTTTGTTGTGTGTGGGAGAGAAACTCCCTCTAAAAGGGACATTTGGGATTGTAGCCTTTGTAGACCATTTACATGCACACAAACCTATAGAACACAAACTACAGGAAAGGGAAACCCCAAAACAGCATAATAGGGCCCCTTTAGAAACCAGACGCCAGGGCCAAAAGGATGAAAATAAACTCAAGTTGTAATAAAGTGTAAGTGGGGTTGAAAATAAGTATCCAATGAGCTGACTGCGCAGGGTGGAGCATAGGGGTTCATTTAGTTCTTTCATTGTTTGTTGTCCTCTTAGATTTTAATTCTGTGCCTGTGGCGAACATCAGAAAAATAAAACAATGCATCTGTCCTCCTGTCACCCATCCACTGTTCTTATTTCATGCTCAGCTGGGAAGCCATGTCGTCTCCTCGCCTGTAATATCAGGCATCCAATCACAACATCTGCAGGAATAAACTGTGCCTCTTCAAATGACTTCTCTCCATGTTTTGTTGATTATTTCATATATTAAAGATGCATGAAACGTGACACATTGATTCATGAGCGAGCCTTTTACACTTTTATTCTTTTCATTTTATTCTTTTATTTCCAGCGGTGGACTCCCTTTTCCAGCCTCTCTTATTTCCCCATCAGATTCCCTCCCTCCATAATTACCACTTATTAATCTTAAATGAAAGCCCTAACACGTTGCATGGTTTTAATACAGCCTGTTAATATGAGAGTTAATTTATGGGGTGTGGGTGGGATGGAGGGATGATGGAATGAGTGTCGTCCATCACAGAAATCATTAAAGACTGGAAGCTCTCTTTCTCTCTCTCACTCCATCACAGAAAGGAGACACTCACTGCCTCCTTCTCGACACAGGTGAGAGTCAGCTAACCCTCAGACAAATGAGCCTGGACAATAAGTATATACTGCAAGAAGGTATAGATAAACTTATATACAGTACGAGCATGATCAAGTGTAAAAAGGAAACCGGAGTAAATATATTCCTCCTTCTCCACTTACACTCCTTCTCTCCTTCTCTTTCCCAATTTCCTTTCTTTTCCTCTCCAATCCTGTCTTTGTGTTGTGCGCCCCATTTCAGAGGCTTTTCATGAGCTGAAGTGGCGCTTGGCTATGCTGAAGTGTCTGCACTGCTGTGCCTGCAATTCAACGACTGTATACGCATGTGTGTGTGTGTGTGTGTGTGTGTGTGTGTGTGTGTACGTGTGTGGGAGTGTGTGTGTGCCCGAGCCTGCAATTCACCAATTTCACCGCTAATTAGCCCACAAAGGCTACCGGCGGGGAGGAGCAGAGGAGGAGGGAGAAGAGGGTGGAGAGGGGTGGCATACGCGGGAGGTCCAGGCCTGAGGAGGGCGGGGGGGGGGGGTGGCGGCGATGCTGGCACAGCTGAGACACATCACGGGACGAGACAGACGCCTGTGTGTGTGTGTGTGTGTGTGTGTGTGTGTGTGTGTGTGTGTGTGTGTGTGTGTGTGTGTGTGTGTGTGTGTGTGTGTGTGTGTACAGAGCGTATGTCTTTCTGTAGCAGTGTGTCAGAGCATGTATCCCACGGCCACTCTCTGCCTTGGCATGGTGGGGTTGGTTGCAGCTGTAGTTCAGAGAGTCTTAACTCCTGAGGCTGGTCCCAGCATGCCCAGTGGTCCCACTACGCCCACTGGCATAGGCTGCTGGTGCTCTGCCATCACTACCTCTCCATGTGTGTGTGTGTGTGTGTGTGTGTGTGTGTGTGTGTGTGTGTGTGTGTGTGTGTGTGTGTGTGTGTGTCTGGGGGAGAGAGACAGAGCGAGGGAGCAAGAGAGAGAGATTCACATCCCTCTTGCCAATTGTTTTACTATGCATCAGACGGGGGCCTTCCAGGGAGGCAGGCAGCCTGGCAGGCAGCCACCGAGCCGTGGAGTCTGTCCAACGGTTTGTTTTGGTTTTGGTTTTTTCCTGCTATATATTTGTTTGTTTTAGTGTGGTCTGTTTGTTCTGGTTTTTGACACACACATAAAGGATCTCTATATCTGTCTCGATGGATCTATATTAACACACTGAACATATATACACTATATAGATGATGCACATAGAAATACACAAGGGTATTTTCTGCACGTGCAAGCACATATTCATGATTAGAATAAACAGCTGACAGGTGGTACATTTTCTATATGTTCATCTGAAACATGCATGGCAATGTTATATGACAGCAGGATTAACCATATAATGGGGATTTTTAATCCTATAACAAGCGCAACTGCTACTGACTCATCAAAACTCCAAACTGAAACATAAATGTCATTAAAAGAAATGCAATAATTCACATACAGACTAAACGCGTCTACAGGCTGATTACCACATTGTGGTGTTTTATCCAACATGTTAATACTGCTGCATCATATTTCAGATCTATCCTGTCCTCAGAGTAAGCTGCTCTCAGGACGTTCCCTGCACAGAGGATTTCTTTTGTATCTCTTTACCTCCGCAAAATGACAAGTTGCTGCTCTGTGAGCATTGCCAAGTGCGTCGGGAGCATGCCAAACACACTTTTGGTGATTTCGTGGCCAGGCTCCCCCGGCACACCTGTGGCACACTTGGGCACAGGGTGGGAGAAACGCATTATCATAAATTAAAGGTGGGTGCATAAGAGGCTCTGACAATCGTGGCCAATCACATTACACGTTCACCCCCGTTAATCAAAGGGCTATCCTTGTTATGACGTACTGGCTGTTTGGGAATCCCGGAAAGAGTTCTCCTCAGAGGAAACGTTTTGTTGTTGAGGACATGGAAATAAAAATGAATGCTCACAAAATTGTGGCCTCTTTATTCTTCATATTGTAACATGGACAGGATCCCAGTAATGGCCCACAAATACATTTGGATTGTAAAAATCACACCCTTTTTTTGTGGGAACAGAGCTATAAAGCTAATCATCTCTATCTTGTTGGCTATTGCCGCATGTCTCCCTGTACACAAGAAGGTCTGCCAACCAGTCAAGGTACAGTTTAAATCCAAGCCTGTCCAAAATGTCTTTACTTTAATCATATTCAAAAATGTGTGGGAAGGTGTCAATTTTAGCCTAATCATTTTTTTGTTATGGCCAAAAACTATTTTTGTAGAGGTCAAAGTCACTGTGCGCTTTGTCCCCCAAAATCAAATCAGTCTATTTATGTAGTACATTTTTTACAAATGACCTCAAGACTGACGGATATACGTCAGACAGATAGACTAGGTGACAACCTGAAAATATAAATAAAAATGAAGAGCCCCAGGCAAACATTTTGAAAAAGTTATCATATATTCATGTTATCCACAACATTCCTGTGAACCGCTTTCAACGTGTCACTCTTCAACATGCCTGCTTATGTGAAAAAAAGTTTAAAATGAACAGATACCTGCTGCCTTCAGATGGCTGTAAGGGGAGTCACTAGTGTTAAGGAAATGCATCATAATATTAGGCCTACCAATTGTCTTAGATGACGGACAGAGCGTTATTTATTATTAGTAATCAGAATGATCATGTTGTAGATTAGGGTTTTCACAAAAAATACAACTGCACATATAACTTTCTAATTCATGTTTGTAAATGCATGCTCTGAGGATACATATATATAACAGCATTTGCCATTCCAGGAATCCATTTAATCAAATAGGCTATATATTTTTTTTTGAAAAGCATCACAACCCAGCACACAGAATCCAGCGATTTAACATACAGACACATCCGACTGGAAAAAAAGGAACTTTACTGATTGACAATTTTCTCCAGATGGCCATTTAGCGGCTGCAGAGGAGAGGGGCTCGGGTCGGGGGGTGAGTGATGGCTTCCTCGCCCCGTCTCTTCTCCCCGCTCACCACTGATGGATTAAAGCTCTGGACAGGTTTCAGCCCTATTGATCTCACCTGCCATAGCTGCTCACATCAGTTGGTGTGAGGGGGGAGAAGATGTGATAGAGAGCAGGAGAGAAGGTGGAGGGGGGGTTAAAGGATGTTTTCACACTTGGTCAGTTTCAACTTTTTAGGTGAATTTGGGCTGATTATTCAGCACAATTTAGTCAGGGCTTACTGTCTCACTCTGAACCCTAAACTTTTTAAACAATACAAATCTGAGAATGAAATGGAAAAAGGAGAGCTTGATGCTAATTACCACTGTAAAGCGAGTGGTTTTAGGCTATTTACAAATGAAATGAGCCAACCTGTTTACACTAAATGAAACACATCTTGATTGTTAGTTTTTTTTAAACAAGCCTGGGAGGACTAAATGTAGTACTGTGTTTTACTTTGAATAAAAACTCAGCCAATGCAGCCATGCTCATTTAGGCTAGTCATGCTAATTTAGGCTAGTCTCATTGAGGTCAAAGCTCACATCAGCATGCTAATATGCTAACAAAGAAAATGCTAAAATGCTAACATGGCATAGGTACATTGTTCACCAAGATTATTATTTATTTATTTATTTATTTATTGTCATTACATAGTACAGGTACTAGTAACGAAACGGTTTCTCTGCATTTGATCCATCCTAGTGTAAGGAGCAGTGGGCTGCCATAATTATGTACGGCGCCCAGGGAGATGTGTAGGGGAACGGTGCCTTGCTCAGGGACACCTCGGTAGCACTTGGTCTTGCCGGGACTTGAACTGGTGACCTTCCAGATGCCAAGCCAAGTCCCTATGGACTTCGCCACCACCGCATCTGCATATTAGTATGCTAACATTTGCTAATTAACCATTTACTTTGAGGATGCTGGAAATATCTTTTGTTGTGCAGGCATTTGGTCAATTATTGGACAAATTAAACTTCTAAACTGAACAATTGAGGTACAACTAAAAGTGAAATTGAATTAATTAATTAATAAATATCGGATACATTTAAAGGAAATTCACTCAGTCTTTGTTAAGATATTGCCGTCCCTACCACATTTCAAGACTGACAAATAGACCACTTTTTTTTCCTTCAGCCAAGCTGCTGGAAATATTAAAGACAAATAGAGATATCTTTAGAGCTGAGTTGAACATTTTTTCCATCCTCCTTTAACAAAAACTAGTTTTTTCTTGCTTCACTTAAAGATAACTGAGTTTAGTGAGCATGTGTGAAAAGGCCCCGGGCCGTGTTTGTTGCTGTAGATTCACTATCGAGGCTCATTTACGTGAGGTAGACTATCACCATCCTGCATGCCGGCTTATCTAACTAACTGATAAATAACACAGCCTGTCACTATGATAACAAGGTCAATTCAATAGGCTGACCAACTGCAATGTTTTCCCTAAAGCGTTAAACAGTCCCATCTGATGCCTGCACTGACCTCCATGCTAATGAACAAAACACAGAGACAGAGCTAGAGAAAGAGAGAGAAAATGAATATGAATGAAAGGCAAATCTATCAGAAACACGCCTCCTTTAAATAACCCCCTCCCTCAATCCCCTCCTCCACTCCTTTCCTCATGCTCCCACACCCCTCCACCCTGTTATATTTTATTCTCCAACGCGTGGTGAATTTAATAAATATATGCAAATGTGTGCTGTGGAACATGACGAGTGTAAATCAGGCGAGGATGTTCTTTGAGCGCTGCCGAGATTGAGGCTGAGAGCTGACCCCGGGTTAATCATTTTTCACTTCCCTATCGCATTCAATTCTGCTGCCTCTGTGCGTGTGTGTGTGCAAGCTTGTGTGTGTGTACATATGTGTACTACAATGTCTCATGCATGTGTGTGCCTCTGTGCTGTGCTGGTAGAGGCAATACACAATTCATTACAAACTTTGTACACATGATTAGGAAAATATGTGCTTTTAAAATGTATGCAAAACGTGATGCCAGTTCTTTAAAAAAAGTTAAATCTTAATTTTGGTATTTCACAAGTTTGCTTGAGATTTAATTGCACGTTTTAATTAAAATGACAGCAGGTCTCCCTTTGCTGTTATTTCAATTTTATTTTAGGATTTCAATGCAGCGATCACAAGCTGAGAAGATCTGACAGTGTTATGTATGTTTTGTCTAGGAAATTATCCCACCATATACCAGGTAGTCAGATTTGGTACTGGTGCAACGTAAATTGTCATGATGTTCATTTTAAGATTTAGTTGTGTCTTTCTTTTCTCCCCTGCTTTTAGATGGTTGATTGTGAAGTCAACAACACAATGATAACACGCTACTGGTGCTGTAAATGGACCAGGTGTGTAATGATGGACTGGTGCATAATTACTTGTCTTACAAGCCTGCAAAATGTTCACACATTGTTTGACAGTTTGACAGTGCAGCATGCCTTTTCCATGTTGAGATGTATACAACACCACTGTTTGTTCCAACTGTATAGATTAGCATTTTAAAGTGGCTTGCGGATCTTATTTTATTTTTTATTTTTTGTAATCTCGCAAAGCGGGATCTATGCAGAGCTACAGCTGGAATGACATCACTTTGAACTCTCAGGGGACATATCTAACTCTGACAGATGCTCTGAAGGTCAGATATGGCGTTTTAACACTGGTGCAGTATGTCACTGTGTCCCATACGGATCAGAGTTTAACACCCGCCTAAGGAGAGGGTTCTCAACCAGGAAACAAATGAGCTAGTTAGTCTCTTTAAACCTGGCTTTTCCTTTAACCTCCATGAACTGATTCTTTCCATTACGCATCAATATTAACGTTCATATGGAGTCATGACAAGTCACCTGACAAATGTGAGTCCTTTTAGCTCTGCTTTGTACTCAACCAAGAGACAAGAGAAATATCCTAGCTTCTGAATGCTCCACTTTGTTCACCAGCTATTTGCAAACTTTGTCTGCCTCCATTTGGTGCAGACAGGAAATGCACAGTGGGTTTTTTAATTAACCAAAACAACACTATTAATGCAGAGAGTGAACCAGAACAGTAAAGATGTGGGTCAGAAAATAAAATAGAAATAGGCTAAAAGATGCTTAAATGCGCGATCGCTGATAAACGCTCAGAGGGTTCATCACTATAAAAACACTTTTCTCATATGCAAGGACATTTGATTAGCCTAAACATTTAAATATTGGTTATATGGGGTATTTATTCTGACCTCATTCAAACTTTCGCTTCTCTCCTGCTATTGTGTGCAATCACTTTGCAGACTTCAGAGAAAATACATATAAATCTTAACATGCATGCAATGAAGTTATCAGCGGACTAGCAACTCTATACTGTATCTGCTTCCATCACTCTACTGTATTATTAAGGACGTTTACCTTAATTAACTAACTGAACCTCTTTGACATTATCCTTAGCCACTGCATTCAAATGTGAAATAAAAGAAAATATTGGAACTGTTTTGTGGATCATTGCATACAGATTTTCCATTAACTTCTCACATCTGGTGTATTTAAAACCTTGTGGTCTGAACTGAATCACGCAAACATGACCCACGTGTTTGTTATAAAGAACTCAGCGGTGGACAAAGATTTCAGGTTGTGTTTAGTATCAACTGTTCCGTTGCTCCTGAGAGCAGAGGGATTTCATGCTAATACATTCCTTTTTCTAACTGTCTGGCTCAGATGAAAACATCATCTAATATCCGACAAATTGACACCTCAATGTTGTCTGATCCTTGCCATGTTTTTTTAAAGATATGAAAGTCCATTCAAAGGCAGGCTTCTCAGATGTTTGTTTGCAACTGAAAAGCTCCCATCTCCTGTACCAAGCTCAAACCCAAAGTCACATTTAAACCAACTTTTCCATTATCTTTTGCTAAGTAATCTGAACACCTTATTACAGTGTGAATCACAAACCTTAGTGATGCAAAAGCTACGTTTGCAGTTTGCATTCTTGCAATTGTCTCCCGATCTGCATTGTAGACTTGATTTTAAATCTTGTTTTAAAGAAAGTGCAAGGTCTGCTGCTATAAGCAATCATATAATATCTTCGAAATGTTATTTTACAAAATAGTATGCAGTCCGGACAAATGTTCAACTGTAAATCCTTATTCTGCATTGAATGCAGTTAAGTTGACAGGACAGTAAAGAACACTAAGCTGTTTCTATTCATCTTTTATGAAAGATTAGAGAGCTAAATCGACTGGCTGCTCATTTCATTTCACTTGTGTTGCATAAAGCTGAAAAACGATGACAACAGCATCATTGTGGCGCTTCACGAGTACGTACTGTCGAAATTAAAAATGTTCCACACTCATACCACATATCACATGTGCAGCATTGTGTGGCTGTTTAAAATGAACATATTTAACATTGTGTAATACCATTACTGGCTGCTGACATGCAGGAATGAGTCTGGGGCCTCATAACAACCGCAGCACATTTCAGTTACATATCAAAGAGGTCCCTCATTGGTGTTTGCAAACTCAACTTTCCCCAGCATCTCATCACACCAGTGTGCCACAACTATTACTGAAAGAGAAGAGAGGATATTATACATTTTTCTTATGGTAAAGAATTCAAAGGAAAACTCCAAAACCAACAATAAATTGATCCAAAGCCTGATATATTCTCTACCTCTGTGCCCTATTGATTCATTGTTGACCAAACATTATTAAAAACACATCAGTGAGCCACACAGTTGCACAACAGGACATGTTCTTTCATTACTATGAGCATTTTATTTAGAGTTAATCCCACGTACACCATCCTGCTGACAAAAACACTGACTAAAGGCACTTAATCCATGGAAGAAGTAAAAATAAATGTTGGGTAACATCTTTCCTTAAGCTCCTTATTGTCATATGCAAGTATATAAACATAAAATCATAAATGATTTATAACCCTCCTTAAAAATAAGGTAAGTAGGTGTGTATGTATTAATGTATTTGTCAACTATAACTCCTCATGTAGTAACCTATAAGTGTAGGCTGCAATATAAACAAAAATATTTATGACAATAAAGTAGAACAATCTATGAATGAACAACGTGTGTGTCCATCCTATACTCAAATATTTACTGGGTTCTTCCTTGGCCCATGAAATACCTTTCCTCCAAGATTCAAGAAAATCCGGCCAATATCTTTCCCATAATCCTGCTGATAAGTAGTATATATCATCCTTGGCAGAGGCAATAGTATTGGTAAATAATATAAAGTATGTCTTCATAGGATAAACTGTAATTGCTGTTAAATATTGAAAATGAATAAACATTAAAAAAAAGTCTAGTAGCTGCTTTCCAATAAATTAGTGGATTCCTATTTAGAAAAGCATAAACGCATATTTCATTCACATTTTTTGCAAAACAAAGTATGTCACCTGAGCTCTCTGTGAGGCCTTGCTGCTTACACAAAGCACACACTATTTGTTTTCCGTGGCCTGAATGAAGCTCTAGTGCTTCTTCAGGTAAACATCTGCACCCTTAACACCCCTCGAGAGGAATGTGGAGCGCTTCCGACAGAGCATTCCTCACATTTCCACATACAGTACAGCACATTCCTGTCCTCTCACCACGGGCTCTTTTCAAATGATTGTGCTTCTAATCAAACGTAATTTAACTCACTATCTCGGCCCCTCTTTTGCAGCCCCTCTCACCCGCTCTCCCTCACCCTCACCCATCCTCACCCTTTCCCCAGTAGCCTCTAGCCCAGGGCCTGTTGCCAAGGTAACCGGCATCTCATTTCTAAAGTGTCAGTTTGCATTATTGTCTTCACGCTTTCCAGCAAACCTCCATCTCTCTGTCTGTTTGTCTGTCCCTCCCTCACAAATACACACAATACTTATACACACACTCCCAAACCCTTTCTCCTCCCTGTTGTTGTACAACCTGTCTCCCTTTTCCTTCTGCACTTTATCCTTTATTCATACATTCAATGCTATCCACTTGAATGTCCCATCTCTCATAATGCAAAGCAAACACAAATAATATCATGCATAGAGTGTGTAACTATGTGACATTCTTTACATTTCCTGCAGAAAACATGTGCCGTGATTTATATTTAGCCAGTTATAAAAGCAATAATAATAACAGAAATGTAAGCAGATTTGTTTGCAGAGGTGAAAGCAACATTACCACATTTTTTCTTATAGTTTCGATTGATTGAATCTATAAGTAGTCAAGTAAACAAATAAATAACACAATCAGAAAAAGACTTTATAAACATACTAGAAAAAAAGGGTCCATTATTTTTATATTAACTAGGATTTTTTGTGGTTCCCTTGAAAAAAACATGGTACTTCACCAGAGCTTTATCCTATTCTAATACATTGGAAATATAAGAACATAGCCATGATATATTTGAAACTTTTCCCTCGCTTCAAGTGGCAAGATTTCTTTATATTTCATAACTTGAAAGGACAACAGGCCTTCAAAAATCGTACAAGAGCTTTAAAATAGTGCAGAGATATAAGTGCTTTTAAATTAAATTCAACCAATTCTGAATTATGCTGGGAACCACAACAGTATAGAAGTAAACTGTATTTTCTTAATTAGTTATTGGATGTATTATTGCATCCATATTTAAGGTCATAAATATGATTGATTTACAAGGTGTTGATCTACTCAAGGACGGTAATAGTCAACAAAAGTACAAATATGGTAAAAGTGTTTGTGTAGAAGGAAAAAGCCTTACATTTAAATTAGGGCTGCTCGATTATGGCAAAAATCATAATCTCGATTATTTGGATCAATAATTGATTAAAAACGATTATCCATTTACTTTGAAAACATCAATTTATTGAAAAAAAAAATGTGAACAGTATGTTTTTAACAGTTGATTTCCCTGAACTTTAAGTATAATTCAACTGAAAAAAAAAAAAAAAATCTTTTTATTTCGATTATGTTGTTTTCATAATCGTTGCAAGCCAAAATCGTAATTGCGATTAAAATATGATTAATTGAGCAGCCCTAATTTAAATGCAAGGAGAACAAAATAAATTGCAATGAATGTCAATGTACACAACCATCACACCACTGAGCACTGAGTCAACAATAAATGATATTCTTAAAAAATGCATTTTAGAGCCTGAGTCTACAACATATGATAAATTATAAATATACAACAGTCTTCCTCAGTTAAGCATCAGTGAGGGTAGGGCCTACTGCAGTGGGTACAACAATGATACATACAAATAACCTGCCAGAATCAAACAAAAGCAGCAACAACACAGAGATATATTAACTTCACATTGACTGCAGCCACAAACACAGATTCAAGCAGAATTTCTGCAAATCACCACAACAACGATTGAGTGTGTTGTTGTTGTTGTTGTTGTTGTTGTTGTTGTTATTGTTGTATTTACCTGTCTGAATGTTATTCTGGTGCACCGCAAAGTCCTCCAGATCTGCTCCATCTTCAACTTTTGGGCTCTTGTATTCCCAATGCAAAAATAAAACCAGTCCTGTCGGCCTCTCTGTCCCAATATACCCAGTCCACATCAGCAGAAAGGCCTCACGAACACACTTGATGAAAGTTGTGAACGCAGAAGCTAACGCATGGTAGCACCTAGCATCTAAACCAGACCCAAGGTGCACCTGTTTGTGACGCAACGTAATGGGTGTGTTTGATTTACCTAACCTGCTAGCCGAGGGGGTGGGGGGGGGGGTGTCATTAAGTCCCTGATTTATTAGATGCAACCCCTTTTTTTTATTTGTAAAGGTAAACTATAGCTTACCATAACCAAAGGCCTTTATAGTCACATTGTCTTGTGACCAACCCAAGGCACAGCTGTGTACAAATGATAATAAGTTTAATTAGCATCAATTAGATGTTTAATAAGCATCTTGATATGTCAGACCTGTCAGGTGGCTGAATCATCTTGGCAAAGGAGAATCCTCACTATCCGGATTCTAACTGACCAAATTCTAAGATTTATTTTTTATTAAAACAGATCTTGCATCATGCAGAATCATTTGGTTTTAAGTCACAAAATCTCCTCAATGGAAAACATTTGTATTGCCAACAACATATATATTACATTACATTACATTACATGTTACTTGTTAGACGCTTTTATCCAAAGCGACTTACATATACATATATACATTTATACAATTTAAAAGTAATTGTACTCTCAATAGAGACTCTGTAAACCTTTCCTGATTTCAAATTTCAGGATGAAATTCAAGGACATTGCACTGAGCATCTTTATCATCTATTGAGGATCCCTAGGAATGTCTACACTAAGAGAAATGGTATTGACTAGCTGATGCATTAGAAAAAGAGAGACAAATATAAATAGTCTTGAGTTTAAATCAGATGTTGTACACGTTTCATATTGGTTGCAGATAATACATTTTAAATAGTTTCAGAAACTGTCGTAAAGTTGTGTATATTTTCTCACAAAGACCAGTTAATTCCTCCCATTAAATCTGGTGTGATTTTATCTCCCATATGATGGAGATATTAATCCTGCATTATGGGGGTAATTATTTGCTGTAGGCTTATTACAGTAAGATTGGACCTTAAGCTGTACATCACAAACACTTCAGTGAATATCACTCACACACATTTGCTTTATTTGAAGGACCCATATTACTCTATGCGGTTTCAAAATATTATTTTGTTGTATGATGTACTGATTGTAAAGCCACTTGAGGCACATTTGTGACTGTGAGTGTGACACCACCTTGGCCAATAGAATCTCTAAAAATATATAAAACACCTTTCATTTTTGTATGTAGCACTTCAAAAAGAATTGGCTTATTTTAAGCTAATGTACTTGCAGGATGCTTGCTGTTCTAAATTTGTATTGATGGTTAATTGCGTTTTTTGGAAGTCTCTTTGGATAAAAGCGTCAGCTAAATAAAATATTATGTAATGTGATTTGTGACATTTGGCTATATATATAAACTCATCCTTTCTGCTGAACTCCTATTGGCTGCTCACATCCAATTCAAAACATTAAGTTGTTTGTCCAGGCACATCAAACGGAGTGTTAACCAATCAATTCCAAAATAAATGGATTTCCCAAAAACTCCTTAAGCACTTTAATATATTTACAATGGGTAAGGCTTTCCATGAATGGATGACTTCTTTCAATGACCCTTTTTCTGTGGTGTTAATTCAAGTTCATTTCAAGCAGATAAATGCAGTAAAAAGACTCAAGGTATAAAAATGCCAAAAATGCAATTTAATGTAAAAAATAAAAGGCATTGCTGGAATTTTGTGTGAATATCACCCAACATAATGATCAAGCACTGTCATGGTGAGTGCTTGAACACAGTAAGGTGCTTTCACAAAATGAGCACTGGTTCATAAGACAGATGTGTAAAGTGGAGTGTTTTTGAAGGTCTTAAGTGACAATACCTGCAATCTCATTCTCATGAGGAACTGAAAACACTGTGAAGTGTTGATAGTCGCCGCAGTCTGAAGAAGTGTGTGTGAATATGTGAGAAGGTGTCTGATGTCAAAGAAGAAGAAGAAACCTCGTTCCTCCGCTCGTCTTGATGTTAGCTCTGAACATCAGCTGAAGTGAGGCAGAAGCGAAGGATGCAGGAACAGAGGAACGCAGTTTGCGTTGGATGTGTGAACCATGCAGTCATAAGTGAGATGTTCGATGAACACCACACTGTGACATGTCACATCTTTATAAATGCCTGGGGAAATTTCATATATGTACACCTTTGAGTGATCTTTCTATTGTTGAGTATTCACCAGACGATTCTTGTATATGACTGAAGACATACATATTGTATTTAATGTAATGGAAGACAAATATAACAGCATATGCAAAACTTGAATTGAGTACACTAACTAAAGTTCTGAAAAAAGTGAAAGAGTATTGATATATAATATAATTTGGAATAATTTAACCATTTTAAGAGGTTGTGCTCTGATTTATATACTTAAAGTTTAATTTCCCAATAATATTCTTTGTATGACGTAACATTTTGAATGCAGGACTTTAAAAGAGTATTTTGTGGTACTGCTACTTGTACTTACTGTAATTAAATAACTAATCTGCTACACACAGAAACAATGAATGCACATGTTAAGGTAAAGAAGCAGTGTAAGGAAATGTGTATTAAATGTCCTGATGGTAACAGCACTGTATTTCCTCTCTCTGGACTCGTCTGTTTGCCCTGTTCCAGCCGTCCAGCCCACAGAGCAGAGCCGTCCGAGGCCTCGCAGGACCTGGAAGGTTAATATTTGAAGGAAGGATGGCCCATAAATATGAGCAAAGGGACTTTTAATTAAATAAGCACTTCTTAAATATTCTCCTGGGCCTGCTGCTTTTGTTTAAAGATGATTGATTGACTACTATCTCTCCAGGCAGGACCATTAGTTTCGCCACTCCCCGCCATACTCCATCCCTCCCCATCTTCGCTCTATTTTTCCAGCTCTGCCAACATCTCTCCTCCCTTTCTCTCTCAATTACCCTCTTTTTCCTCCCTCCTTTTTTCTCATTCATCCCACCTCCTGCCTCCCTTTTTTTCCCTACGTTCTCCATGCTTCTGCTGTCACCTCCCCTTCCTTTTCTCTTTCCATCAGTCCACGTCCCTGAGCCTCTCTCAGGAGGGCCATATTTCTCCAAACTCATGACAAGGTAATGAGGCCATGCTAAATCCTACCACGCCCTGGAGCAACATCAGAAGGTGGAGGGGCAGGTCGGCCCCTGCCTGGACCCGGCTGCCTCCACGTGTGTTTCAGCCACTCTCAGAGGCGTCTGTCACCGCCTGTACTCTAAATAAAACGTTCTGATCTGCAGAACTTCACAAAACAAAGACAACAAAAAAGAAGAATTCAACCATGCTTCTCATCTCTTTCTATTTGTCTTTATCTCCTTCAGCTCTTTCGCTCCCTCCCTTCCCTCCTTCCTCTGGAGCTGTGCTGTAGTAGCAGTCTGCCATGCTCTGCTGACTTCTAGCTGGAAGATGGGGATCGGCGGGGGAGCTCAGTCTGGCTGTGGGCAGCTGAGCCGTGGACAACACACACACACACACACGCAAAGGAACAGGTAGAAGCTGGATGTGAGGCCCAGGTATGAAAGGAATTGTGTGTGGACATTTGCCATGCTGCCATGCTGCCATGTTGCCATGCTGCCATGCTGCCATGCTGCCATGTTGCCATGCTGCCATGCTGCCATGCTGCCATGCTGCCATGCTGCCATGCTGCCATGTTTGCTGTCCGACGATAACAAATATTGATGCTGGTGGGAGGACATACAGTTCATCAAAAAAGACTGTATTATTGTTCCATAATTATTTACTATCTTTAACAAAGAGTCCATCAAGATGTCATGCTTTCAGTCTTTTTGTCACCTTGAATTCAAATAGTGGCTTGCTTTGGCCTTCTCTGCATAATAATACAACATCATTATAATAAGAAAATAAGAAATACAATAATTAGCATTACAAGCAGACATCCATTGTGCTCAAATAGAAACTGTACATTGTGGTGAAATTAATTAATGAAATACAGTATTTTCTGACTTCTTGCTGCATTCATGAAGAAAAGCATACAGAACAGTGGAGAAAAACATTGTTTGAGATGTTTTGCATTGCACTTACAAGTACAATTCACTAAATTAGAGCAAGCAATTCAATTCGATGAAGAATTAAAAAGGCAGGAAGTTAGAAATCTTCAGATCTGGCTTCATGTAGCAGCCTCCAAACTGGCTTGCGATCATTAGCAAGTATTGACCATGTGCACCGAACAACATGTTTACCAAACACTTTAATGACACTCCTGAAAACTGAAATGCAAACAGAGAGACTGACATGGATTGGTTGGTGTGTGGGATGGAGTGACACTCCACAGAGAGGAGCAGAGCAGAGAGAGGTGATGGTGTGATAATGGAGGCGGTGGAGAGAAAACACTCGCAGGGCGCACGGTAGGATACAGAGACGATGGTCGCCCTCCAAGTGTTGGACAGAGAAGCAGGTAAAGTAGGCTGCAGGTGGAAGGAAGAGGGGGGGATTGTGTGAGTGTGAGAGAGAGAGAGGGAGAGAAGGGGGTAGGCAGGCATATTAAAAATGCAGCAGTGGGGAGCAGGCCGGGGATTCACAGTAATTAGATGACAAAACGGCGGCGGGCTGGAGATGAGAGAGAGGGGTCACACACAATGCCACTGCCGCCGGGTAATTTGTAAGTGTCAATCACCAGCCTGCCAGGGGAAAAGCAAGAGGGAGAGAGAGGGAGAGGGAGGGTGAGGAGCGGAGAGAGAGGGGGGCGGTGTGTAGAGGGAGGAGGAGGGATAGAGATAGAGGGAGTGAGACAGAATACGAGGGCTGCAGGAGACAGCAGGGAAGGAGGTTTATAAAAAAAATTAAAAAAGAGAAAGTCAGAGGAAGCGAAAATTGAAGATAGATAGAACAGCGTGAGAGCCGAGGAGACAAAGAGAAGAAGTGACATGCATTTTTTTTATATTTAAGATTTGAAGACGAAGAAAAGAAGAAGAGGGAGAGTCTTGAAACCTGTCAGTTCTGTCATTACAGACTAAATTCAAACATGCGCTCTTTCAACAGCAGTATCACACCGTGCATATCAATCTCAGCTGCACATTATTTTCAACAATGTATGATTATTTTACACACTGATACTCCACACACATGGCCAAACCAAGTATGCACATTTTAAAGGGTCGGTTCACCTAAATTACACAAAAAGAATTACATTTTTGCTAGATGGTGACATACCTGGCAGGTAGATCTGGTTTTATTTTTTTCAGTATTCAAGATTTCTGAATCTGGCCCAAAACAATGGAGATCATTTGATACAATTTGTGATGTTCACATCATTGAAATTAACATTTAACAACAACAACATGTTTTTCAGTCCCACTTAGTTGTAACAATCCCCCCTTCAACAACCTTTATATAGGGACTATTTTTTTGGTTGAAAGTAGTTCCAGGCCCAGGATTCTTTCTTTTGCTTTTTTG
Organism: Trematomus bernacchii; assembly: GCF_902827165.1. NCBI lineage: Eukaryota > Metazoa > Chordata > Actinopteri > Perciformes > Nototheniidae > Trematomus > Trematomus bernacchii. The sequence continues at coordinate 9,431,337 of NW_022987547.1, read as the reverse complement.
GAATATTTAATAACAATGTCACAACTTTGACCAGCAACAACTCAATACCTTGCTGCTATACTGTATCGGAGTAGAAGCAAAACATCACAAAGATAGATTTTGAGAAAAATTGGGTACATTAAATGATCCTGTTTAATGTTTTAATTAATGAAGAGCCGGTGGAAGGAAAGGCCAGGAAATAGGAAAGAGTGACTTGCATTAAGGGTCCTGTAGCCCACCATTCAAAACAACACCACTGCAGTTACTTTGTTCATCCAGCAGTGTTCCGAGAGACCAGGAAGGCCCTCCCTTCATTAATAAACTGTCAAGTCTGAAATTAATTGCAAACTTCCAAATGCAGGTGCAACGGTGTGGACACGTTCAAATCACTGAGGCACAAAAGGACCCAGGATCAGCAGTGTATGTAAATATTCATCATGTTATAGGGTAATTGTATGGCTTTTGCCATGCGGTTTGACAGACAGGTGAATGTGCGTGTGTGCGTGTGTGTGTGTCTGAGAGAGAGCTCTTTCAGCCTTTTCAGAGTGGGCACAATGGCGGTATTTGTTGGCATTATTCCAGCGAACCAGTGTGAGAGGAGCCAACACAATGGGCAAGCAGCACAGCAGTCTGTTGGGGTGCACGGCCAACACATGCACGGGACACTGTACACACACATGTACGCACGCTGAGATAACCCAAGGTAAAAGCATGTGGCAGAAAATGTACCTAATCTGCCTTTACACATGCAAAGTATTCACACATGTATTGTGTCAGCAAGTCAAGGCAATGACATGACATGACACCACTGACATTTCATGGATTCCTCAAGGGTATTCTGTCCTGCATGACCACTGGCTTCTATAACTGAAGCATTGCAGAAGAATACACACAGAGCAAGCTAACACACTACATGCAAGGTCGAAATAAAGTACCAGAAAAACATGAACAAATCTTCCAGCGATAGTTCTTAGTCAACAACAATAAACATGAACACAAAAGAATAATATAACATAGAAAAGAGTTACAGCTCATAATGAATGTTTGTTCCAATTGATTTGCGTTCCACACGCAAACACACGTGCTACCAAAAAAAGAAAGCCAGAAAACGTTTCCAACTCAACAGGTTTGAAAGTTTTTTAACTGTAAACTGAAGGTGTATTAATTAAATATGCATAATTAAAAGGCAATTAAAATCTTTGCAGTTTAAATGGAAAGAAAGGAAAATTCATGAAATACAAGTGAGACAAAGATAGACAAGTAACCTCTGTCTCTGTCTTATTAAAGGGAATTTGGAGCACTGTAACACACACATGCATGCAAAACACCTCCGGAAGTGTCTTAATTGGGAAATGATTAAACTCCTCTCTCCTTCTCTGTTTATTCTTTAATCGACAATTAGCAGTTTAAATCCACAGCACAGTAACTGTTACTTCTCCTTAATTTAGCTCTTACACCTGTTCTTCATGTACTACCCTTTGAATATACTTTATTAGGGATATAGAGAAATAAACAGCCAGGATTTTGGGACATATTAAGGTCATGGTACCACCAGCACACCCCTCAACACTCTCACAACATTTTGACAAGGATTCAAAACGATGTGTGTAATTTGTCCTTGTTTTCAGTGTCCTGCGTGGTAGCTACGCCTCCAACTAATGTGACAATGACTTACTTAATTAATTGATTTAACGGTTAGTCTAGAAAACGACAGGACATGAAAAACAAGTTCCTGGAGTCTACAGTGAGGAGAAGGTATTCAGATCCTTTACTTAAAAGCTATACCATACTGTAAAAGTCCTGCAGCAAATATGTTTACAAAAGCATAAGTATGTACATATAATCAGCTAAAATGACTTTAAATATCATAGGAAAGTCCTGAATGCAACCGAATGGCAACCAATATCTGGTGTACTATCATGTTATCAGATTATAATTGCCAGTGCATGTGTACATTTAATTTTAATGTATGCTGTTAGGGATTCAAATCTTAAAAATGTATCATAATTAAATGAGCTCATATATGTTTTGTATGTACAATATTTATTTGTTAAGCAACTTGTAAGTACAGATGTCAGTTAATGTAGTGGAATGAAAAAATGAAAATGGCTATTTTCCTCTGAAATGTTGTCTAAAGTTGACATATTTAGTTAGGCATTCATTTGCTCCACTCAAGGTACATGAATAACATAGCATGTACACTTACTGCAGTTTATAGCCCATGATGAAATAGAGCAGGGAGAAGAAACTCATATTTTACGTGACCCTTATTCAAAATGTCCTCAGCGCTGTCAGGTACTCAACACATTTCTACAGTGACATAAAAACAAACAGAAACAATCAGAGTCAAGGACAAGGACCTCAAATTGAAATACAGTGCAGGATCTGAGTAAGTGTTCTTCGTTAAATTCCATCAAATTGTTTTGTTTTTTATCCAAACAAAAGTCTGTGTTATGTAAATTGTCATTTCCATTATTTCAACTATTACTTGGCTAATGCATGTCACCAACTATTCAGAAAATAGTGTAAACTGTATGATTTACAATAGATCATTCTAACAGACCATATTGTTAGAAAGGAAAAAAAAAAAAATGGAACAAAGATCTCATTTACTGTATGGCCATCAGGGACGGTTTATAGTTCCAGTACAAACTGCTGCTAGGTCTCACATCACATCGACCTGCACACACAACATGTCATCCCCTTCCAGTATTTTGTGCTGGAGACAAATATCTCAAAATGTGGTCAAATATGTTATAATATTTCAGTGAATAAACACAATTTTTAACAATTTTCTTAAAGAAGAAGAAGGGCAAGCCGACCTGCTCTAAAGGCTCCTTTTGGGGCAGGAATGGCAAAGATGACAGCCTCTGAAGATATAGGGAACATAAATCCCTGAAAGAAATCTGAAAGTTAATGTAGAGTCTCTGAGTTAAACAGCTGTGTCACACCTTCTGTATTCAGCCAGAGCAGGCTAACACCGCTCAGAGGCACCTATCCAAAGAAAAACTGAACTACAGTGATTTCAGAAAACAATTAATCTAAGACGCACCTCGCAGGCAGCTGTGCAGAGTGTCTCGCCTTTTGTGCATGAGTGTTTATGCGTGTTTGCCTGTGTGCGTGTGTGTGTGTGTGTGTGTGTGTAACCTGACAGCCTGCCACACAATGGGGGTCCAAGTGAGTGTGAACTCTATTCCTTCCCACAGCTGCCATTAACAGACGGAATGAACAGCCTCTTGCTAATAAAGTGAATAAATAAATAACGCTTAAAAGGCCATGTTTACCTCCTCAGTCTCTGTCTATTAGTGATACTTAAAAAAAAAGCTGGAAGATCTTTTGGGTTCAGATGTGTGTGTGAATTACTGTTCGTCAGTTCATACGTTTACAAACTTCTGTTGTCACTCTGAGGGTTTCAAGTCAGATTATGGAGGTGACCATTAAACTCAATGCCACAGGTTAATGCTGGTGTTTTTTTATTATGATGTGGCTTCTGGATATTTGTCCACCACTGTACATGCAGCTGTGCAAGTCCTTAAAGGGACAGTACAACCAAATTACAAATACAACTCATCACTTGTTTGTAATATTAATCACTGAGAATCCTCAATCAACCATATAGTTGAATATGTTTGTGATGTGTTACAGTGAGGTCAATAAGGACACTGAGATTGTGTATATATTTCGGGGAATATTAGGTTTCAGAGACCCCACAAGTCTACATTGTTCAATAAAAAGCTACCCAATTTTGAGGCTGATTCAAGTTACATTATGGCCACAAAAAAAGCAAACATATGATTTAGGATTTCATTATATTCAGAATATTCTTCAATTGAAACAGAAATGTACTTTATGTTGTGGGAAATACAAAGCTAACACGTGTTCCAAAGTAATCTAAATGTAAGGGCCAACTCCTTACTTTTTAGAGCTTTTAAATCTCTCGACTGCATGTACAATTTCCTTAATGAAGCATCTCAAGACTCATTTCCGAGGAAGATTCCTTATAAGATTGAAGTTAAAGTGGCGATCTGCTAATTACAGGAAAAGAAGACGAAGCTAGTTGTTTTTTTATTCAGTGTTAGGTTGAGTTCATAAGTAGTTGATGATCTCTAGAGGAATTTCCTTGAAAGACCTGCTACATTTAAATAAAATCTGCAGGAATTAAAATGAACACCTCTTTAAAAAAATGTAATTGTGTAAAATTCATCAAAACCTTTTAAGGAATTTATGCCAGCTTTTTTACTCCTGACCTTAGTGGTTCTTAATTCTTGCCATAGCCCTGCTTCCAAAGGGTTTATTTTTCAAATTAAACTGCAAAATAAAATAAAAATTGTGTTACTTTGAACACTTGAATTGAATAATTAATACTTCTTTAGTTATACGTTCCTCCAACTGACATTGTGCTTGTAAATTCTTCAAATGCCATTGGCCAATGCTTTGAGAAACAAAAATGCTATTCAATTCACCTGCATGAATTGTGAACAGAACTCACAAAGAAGAACATCTTAAAACCCTGGAAAATAAAAGCCAAAATATCTGCTTGGTTTGAGACGGCTAACATTTAAGTGTGGAGAAATGTGTCTTTTTGTATATTTTGGCAAACTGACCCTTATGGAATGCTTTTGGATGGAATAAAAAAAACAAGAAATAATTTGGCGTTTGTGGTGTTCGAGGTGCTGATCCAGCTCCAAGGAGGAATGATGGAAGAGGAGGATCAGCGAGAAAGTGTTTAGCTGGTGGTTGAAAGACTATAGTGCGTAGCAGAGAGTGAATGGAGATAGAGACAGAGGATGGAGGGAGGTGGTGATGGGGAAAGGGGGGGGGGGCAACAAGATGGAGAGAGACTGCCTGCACATACTGTCAAGGCAGTTAATATAAGGTGTGAAGATAAGGCCCACAGACAAACATTGACCAAATCAGGCATTTCAGCAGCGCAGCCCGAACTGTCAGTCAGCCTGAGAGACAGACCAACAATCAGCACTTTACCTCTGATAAGGGCTCTACTGAGCGCGTGCAGGAAATAGCCAATCTGCAGCCAGCCTGGCAAGGAGGGTGATGGCGGGGAGCGGAGGGGGGAGGGCGGTGCGATGATGGAGAGTGAAGGGGTTAGAGGAGGGAGGGAATGTAGAGAGACAACAAGTGAGGGAAAGTGGCCTATAAATTCAGAGAGAAATGTGGACCAAGAGTTCACTGGAAGGGATAATACCCAGGAGGAAAGATGGAGAGAAAAGGAAGGAAAACAGGGTGATATTCCTCCACACACCCCCGAGAAAGAGAAAGAGAATCTGTAGGGAATACAAGTGATGGGGATATAAAAAGAGAGATGTGATATCGGCTCCTAAAATAGTGTCTTTCCCCAGTTTTTTGTCACCTGGGAACAGCTTGCGCACAGAGAGTGTGAGAACTTGGTTTAGACCAACACCTTACATTAATGATTTGCCAACAGCGTTGACTAGCTCATTATTCAACGTGCTGTTCGCCTCGCACACAATAGCATCATTTCATCGTCTCTATTGATTAATGGTGCATATAGTGTGTACATGCGCGTGCACAGATTCACCACATTCATCCACAGGAGTGTGTGTGGTGTGTCTGAGTGAAGGATAACACTCCCTTTTTAATGGAGGAGTCTGCACTAGCCATGAAATTCCCTCATAACAAAATAAACACATCCAAAACGCTGGAGTGGATGCCTTTGGAAAATGCACAGTAGTGGAAGGCCACGTTGGTTAGCTCAGATCCACACTGGCCCCTTCAGGAACGACCAGGAACTACAGTCTGCGAGTTTGTAAATAGATTCCCAGCCGTTTACCTTTGTCAAACACATTTAGGTTCCTCCAAGCAAAACAGGGGAGAGCACCAACAGCTGGCCAGTATTTATTTTCAGAAGTGCAGTCAGAGGGGTGTCTGGGCTTCCTTGATCATGAACCAAGCTGCCATTACCATGACCACTGATAACAGTAGGAATCGTAAACAAGCTAATCACCGAGGGCCCTATTTGTATTCTCATTTGTGTTTGCATGCACTGATGTGCAGGGGGGGGGGGGGGGGAGGAGGCCAACACCACGAAAAACAGGCGTGGGTGGCGGGGGGAGACTGGGATGGAGGGTGGGGTGTGAGGGAAAGGGTTAAGTTCCCTCCCTGGTTGCATGCTGCTTTCTCTTGCTCTGTCAAGCCCCATTAAACCTGCTACACCACAGCAATAAGGTGCCATCAATTACAGGCACGCTGCCATCAATGCAGAGCGCAGAGCAGAGGCAGGAACACATAACCAGGACAAACGGCCACATAAAAGACCCGCAGCTGAAGCCCTGCAGCCTGCCACCTCCACAGCATCCACCCTCTCCCTCTGCATCACCTGTGAGGTAAACTCTCTGTCTGTGTGTGAACGAAAGGATGCTTTGTTTCAAATACACACAAAATGCATTCATTTCAGACTCACTTTCATTCATAATAGCAAGGAGAGAGGTTGGAGAAAAGATGTGGGTGCAACTGTGGGACAAAAGTGATTGCAGTGTGCTTCTACTGCCCCCATGTGACGGAGCAGAAAACTATTCAGAACCATAGAGGCAGCACATTTCAAACTGAAACATATTAAATATATCAACCCCTCTTCACATTCATGGACCAGAAAATAATAACAAATTAGACCATCACAGTTAGAGCAAGATCAATAGCGGAGAGCATTCTTGAAAGTCATTTTTATAAATGTGTCTCGTCTCAGAATAGCTGATTCCCTCAAGGCTCTGACTGTATTTTCAACCATTCAGGAAGAGAAAGGCAGAACAGCTGTACTCATTCAGAGTCAGACAAAAAGAAGAATGGCTGACAAGACACTCTCGGAGATCTGCAGGTAATTGTTTCCGACTAGCCAAGAGAGAAAGAAGCCCGCCTTTCTGTGCCTTTTGCTGTTGTAGTGTCTTTATCGATCGATGAGTGTATCAGGATTCTCTGTGCAAGTCACCAAAACATTGAAAAGCAAGATTTCAGTATTTAAAAAACTGAAAAGCAAGAAGAAATACAAGATTACAAAGGCAATGGAAGAAGGAAAAAAATCCAATAAAATCCTTGAAAATAAAACAATGGTCATAAATACTGGATTTTTCCATGCGATGTGTTGTACTTAAAACTGAAGATAAGAGTGCAGGAAACCAACTTGAGATATTAGATTAATAAGAGTTCAACTTTGATTGATGAGTAACTCATTAAAAGTATGCAAGAGATTGGTCATATCAGGGAAGAATATTGTTATTGGATTTATTAAAGATACATTTTATAAAAAAGTTGCACATTGAATACAGACATTTCCATTTTGTGTAGAAAAAGTTAAATATTTCTTAGTTTTTCTGCCATACTCTTAAAAGTTAAACGCAACAAAAGGCTTTCCTCACTTACAGAAACATCTGCCAGAACAAAAAATGAAGAGACATCCGGACTACCTTACATGATGTTTGAAATGTAAAGGATTGCTTTACCCAAAATACAAAAAGAACATTAGTAATACCTACTTAATTAAATTAGCTCCTGAACTTGCCTTGGAACAATAATATGTTTTTGTTTTTCTCAGTATCAAAGTCATCCAGAGATAGTTTTCTTTATATCCATTACTACACTCGAAATAGCAACTGTAAATAAATAATTCAGCGTACTTTTAACTGTGCCAATTAGCCAAAATGTTAACAACTGTAGGCTAAAACACTGTGAATACGTTTCATTTTAATACTGTTATCTGCACTAACAAAAACAAATTCAACTCTCATGTAATGATGAAAAAAAAAGTGTTTGTTTTTTGTAATTTGGGAGAAACAACCCTTTAAAAACACATCACTCAGTTTTACATAGAGATAAGTTAGATGTAAAGAAAACTACATATTTACAAACGGTGTCATGTTGACCTGGGGCTCATGTGGAGTTTATCTGAGAGGAGGAGCTGCTGCTGCCGGAGCTCTTGGTCTTCGGCCCCCTGGTGGCGCTGGGCTGCCGCTGCACCCGCTGGCTGGAGGCCTCTCTGCTCCTCTCACTGTGGCCCGCTGCTGCCTTACTGCGCACTGCTGAGAAGAGGAGGAAACACAGCAAGTTAAAGGGCAGACCATAGACTGGGGCAGACAGACGTTTAGATGGGATGATTGTAGCTACACATGCTCCGAGAACATGACAAATGGAGAAGGGCGATGACATGGAAAAGATACAAACGCATTGCACATACAGAAAATGACATTTTTTTTACAGACACAATTTCTTAACTTCTTTTAAATACAGTTTATAGCACTGCACATGAACACTGCACACTTGACTAAAGCTGGGAGAAGAGGCTATAGGCTTTTGGCAACAACAGCTGTGATCATTCAGGTTGTCTCAAGAGATGTAGGCAAGGCCATGTTACATTTAAATAGGGAGACCAAAAACATTATTTCCCTTACAAATAAGGTTAAATAAAAAATAAATAATAAAACACACCCTTGCTCAACTCTACCACAACCATACCTATACTTAAAAATAGTTAGTCAATTCATGAACCACTGCTACGAACGTTATGTAAAGTCAAGAAGTCCTGGTATATTATCCCCCTAAAGCTGCATGTAATGTGTCAAGATAAGATACAATGTAATTTATTAATCCCAATTTCGGAAATGTTTTCGTTGCAGCAGCAAGTGGTAAAACAATAATAGTCATATTTAAATTTGAGATTGGGAGAGACTTGGGAAAGCATTGCCACTAAAACTCCAATTAAAAATATATTGGGCAGGGAAAATGTCCACTGTGAAAGGACCCCACTGTAAAGTACGCGGCATACACACACACACCACACACAACACACACACACACACACCACACACACACACACACACACACACACACACACACACACACACACACACACACACACACACAACACACACACACCGCACACACACACACACACACATCACACACACACACACACACACACACACCACACACACACACACACACACACACACACACACACACACAACACACACACACACACACACACACACACACACACACACACACACACACACACACACACACACACACACACACACACACACACACACACACACACACACACACACACACACACACACACACTGATGCTGGTCCATGGAGTGATGAAACATGCAGAACACTAATGACAGTAATATAGGCAGGCAAGCGGACAGATGGGGGTGTGGACAGAGTGCAGCAGAGGGGACCTTGAGAGTGAGGAGGGTTAGCGTCTTGGGAGCCGTAGACCACAATCTTAGTGCTGACCCTTGTGGCTCTGGGGCCAGACGCTGAGGGGGGGGCTGCAGGACGCTTAGGGCTCTTTCCAGAGACCAAAGAGTCCTCTTCTTCAGTGAACAACAGGCACAGGAAAAACAGAATTCAAAAGTGATAGAAAATAAATTAGAGAGCCCCGTGACTGACATGCACACAGTGAAGATTTATTTTTGAAGAAGATCTACTTTATATCCTCGTTCTTCAGTTCACCTTTAAAGCCCCGGCCACACGAGGACGATACCGGTCGTATCTGCTACAGTTCACTATCAGATAGACGGTTCGGCCACACGAGGCCGACACGGAAACGCAGAAAACGATAACGGGTCCCTAGGTGGGTAGATCTGCAAACGAAACGCTCTGGGGGGGCAAACGGCTCCGTGTTTACGCTTATACGATCATGTCCTGATAACGTTGAAGCAATAGCCCCGCCTCTCCCCACCTCTCCTGCTCAGAGATCAGCTGCTGGGCTGTCAGAAGAGGGGGAGGAAAAGAGAGGCTCCGTTTTTTACCTGACCTTTGACCGGCACTTTTCAAATTTTGTCCGGAAGATTTCAACTTTAACGGACATGTTGACCGGCAAAAAAAAATCTAACTGAAACTCTGCTGCTCTGTCCCCTCGTCCCTTGGAAGAGGCGGAGAGGTGGGTGTCATCTGCTGGTGGACTACCGGAGAGAATTACAGCAGGAGCAAACGCTTGCCTCGGGGAGGGAGAAAAAGAGCCAGAGCGTCCACAGCGGAGAATAAACAGAAGGGCAACCATGGCAACCATGCGCGGGAAGTCTTCTTCGCTGCTTTTGTGGCAGGACTACAGCGCCACTTACAGGCCTGGCATATGTACTACAGCGTCTCCAGCGCTTTCGAGCGGTCTCGTGTGAACGGACACGTTTCTGGTGCCTGTTGCGTGTGGACGGAAGACTTTTTTGATAACGATTGCGGTCCGTTATCGATATTGTCCTCGCGTGGCAAGGGCTTAAGTGACTGAAGAGGGAGTTTAGTGAGTGAGGGGGATTAGGTGATGCAGAGTGCAGGAATGAGCCTCTACTACAGTGTGAACAGTACTTAAGAGCAGGAATGTGAATGGTTTACATGTTTAAAGAGGGCTGGGAGAGGCAAAGAGCACAAGAAGAATTACAAAAGAATCAGAAAACATTCTATACTTTGTTATGAAAAGCTGTGAGCCTGAGCTATGGAGACCTTGAACTCTGTCTCTCTGGATAAAGGGATCCATTACAAACACAACATCTACTGGTGTCAATAAGCATATTCCTTGTTTGTCACAGCTTCTAACCAAAACCTGTGATTTTGTAGCAGCCAACTGGGATATCTGAAAAGGCATTTGACAGTAAAAGGTGACTTGCAGGAAAGTTATTGTGCCAAATAAAAGAAAAATGTTAACTGTCACTGTGTTGCATTCTTGACTACTAGAAGCAGACACTTCCATTATCACTGCATACAAAGGTAATGCCAACCTAATCATTTCAATAATGGCTTCATTCAATTTTGGTTGACTTGTGATTTAGGAATTAAAACTCCTAAATCACACTATATACTTATCTTAACAATAATTAACCTTATGAATAGTTTATACTCTCACAAAATGATAGTTGTGGTGTTTAATGTCACGCAATCAGTTCATTGTTGGTGTGTTCCGTTAACTGTTTTGAACCCTCTTCATTATTATTCTTTATTTTCCTGCAGATATGCAGCTGAATTACGCTGCCATGGCTGACTGTGACACCTGAATAGAAGGTAACCAATGTTATTGCTATATATTATATTCTATGCCTTAAATATTATATCAAGTACGCTGTGAAAAAGGCCCCCGCTCCAGTGTGTATGTGCATGTACAGATCTGGCTCACCCTCATGTTGGTTGCAGCTCATTCAGTGGAGATAACTGACATCTGCACAACTTGTGTGATGAGCCCTTAAACTAGGCTTTCCATATAAATATAGTAGTGATGGTGTGTGTTGCAGACATTCACCTCTGGCTTCGGTTGGTGCCGTGGTGATGCTGGTGGTGTGGGGCGCCGTTGAAGACTCCCCGATGCCGCAGCTCTCAGCGACCCTCTGACCTGCCAACATCGCCTTCAGAGTCTGGAAGACCGCTTGAGGAGCCACGTTCATCTTTAACAGGTCCACTATGATCCTGGGGTGGGGGAGGAAAATGTGAAATCAGAGTTCCTGTTTATGAGTCCATATGCACTACAGTCACATTTCTGCTGATTATATTCAGTGGCGGAAGAAGTATTCAGACGCTTTACTTGAGTAAAAGTACCAATTGATTATTGTCAAAATAAAAATGGTAAAAGTCTGGATTCATATGCTAGCTTACAAAGTATTACATGTACTTAAAGTGTAACAAGTCAAAGTAATCTTTGTGCAGAAAAATGACCTTTATGTGTGTAAATAATTATATTTATAAATGTGACATTTCTAGATAGTATTGTTGCATCAAAGTAGGATTTTATTGCTCATTGGTCACTTGCAACATTCCCTTGCATTATTTTATTTCTTTGTTTCTTTTTGCACAATTTGTTATTGTTTTATGTCTAATATATATTTATGTTGCATTGTTGAAGGAGCCTGGGACTTCAGGTATTAATTCCATACTGTTCCAACTGTGCATATGACAATATGAATCTTTAAAAAACAGTATACATCAATTGTTGTAGCCAAACAAAGTTCTGATTGAATTTTTTTTTTGGAAAATATTTAAATCATCACAAAACTCTTTTGTGACTTAAAAGAGATGCCATTTGTTAAAGGTAGGTACAGCTGTTAAATAAATGTAGTGGAGTAGAATTACATGAATTCCTTCTAAATGTAGTGGAGTAGAAGTATATAGCATTACATGGAAATACTCAGGTAACAAGTACCTCAACATTGTACTTAAGTACAGTACAAGTACTTAGTTACTTCCCCCTGTGACTGCACCTACTTGAAGACCTCCTGGTCCATGGTGACCCCCGCAGCCTGGGTCAGCTCGAACAGCTCCGCCTCCTCCACGCTCAGGACCTTCTTCTTCTTGATGGCATATTTCTGCACGTTGCTGGTGACCAGCAGCGCGGGGGAGTCCGGGGCGGGGGGGGCCGTCTGCTGAGACATCACTGATACCTGAGGCAGGTGGATCTGAAAGACTGAAGAGGATACAGATGGGGAAGTTATTAAAGACACTGGGTCAATAGTGCTGTATTGTTTCCAGTTGCCCGCCCTGAATGAACACATGGAGGAACTACTTTATTTCATACTCCTCTATTACATACACGTAACGACAAACGACTATTTTAATACATTGAAACACCTACCGTTAAAATAACAGTTATTAGTTGACGGTAAGAGTAGAGTTCCGTTAGCTAAAAACTGTCCCTCTTGCTAGATCCAGGAGAGTCGCGTCAACAATACGTCATCAACACAAGACAAACAGTGTGACTTCTTCGCTGTGATGTGCATACAAATAAATTGATTCCCTCAGATATGATATGATTATGCTGTTTTCATTCCGATTTTTCTGTATTAATCAGGTATCAGTCAAGTCAATGCGTAAACAATACTTTAAAGTAATGCGCATGCGCTTCAAAGAAGAAAGACGATAACTGTATACATTCTTTTTTAATTCAAATGTTTTATTGTCATATGTACAGTAGCAACACTGCGGAATGAAAAAGTCCCAGACTTCTTCAACAATGCAGCATATATAAGACATAAAACATAAAAAATAGTGTAAAGAAACAAAGAAATAAAATAGTGCAAGAGAATGTTGCAAGTGAACAATAAAGTAATGCAGGAGCAGTGAACTATGTACATGTGGAATAGAATACAATTAGCTAAAAACGGAATGCAGACAGTTGTGGACACCTCACATGTTTGTTCCACTTTTTTGCTGTTTAAACATGAATCAAAACATGAATACAAAATAAATAAATGAATGAATACCATAGACTGTATATATAAAGATGAATACACAACACAGAAGACGAAAGAACGGCATATGTCTCACCGAACGAAACCGGAAGTACTTGGGGGATTCTCCTCTCGCACCTGCTCAGTCATCTGCGCTGTCGTCCAAGAATGGCCGCTGCTGCAGCAGGAATAAACAAGCAGGGCGCCCTAGCGACGATGGAGCCCTGCATCAGACACGGGAGGGGGGCTCACGGAGGCAACGTCAAGGTTGGTGTAATGTCATTAAAATACACTGCCGTGTTATGTTCGATGTGATCGTGTTGTTTCGTTAGTTTGCTCCATGGATCGACAGTCATTTCGTCTTCGTGGATTCTGATTTGGCTGCTGCGTTGGCGTTGGTGTCAGTGGATGCCAAACAGTCGGCTAGATTTGGCAGGAAAATAATAGTAAAAATGAGAAGAATGTTATTGCTTGTGTGTTTTTTGTAATCGACTTGGCTATATTCGTGCAAAATCCCAGCCTGGTGTTTGTGTTTGCAGTATGCTAGCAGTCTACCAGCTGGCGTCATAGCTGAGAGGTGGACTGCCTCAGTAACGGGATAGATTTTAAAAGTATCTGCACAGTGTTCATGCAAGCAGGGCACAAAATAAGCCCCTGCCAAATCCTGAAAGAGTATGCAAGTGGTTGTTACATTTGCTCAATTAACCAGATGCAAAAGAAGTAATCTATTGAGTTGCTGGTAATATATCACAAGTCATTTGGCCGGTTGTCAAAAAAGTTGTTAAAACCGGCCCCTCTCAAAATTGCTCTTAGCAGATGTCAAAATAGCATTTATCGAAGATCACAGTTATAAATCAGGAGGGTTAACCATCTTACATGCTATGAGTGGAGCAGACTGAATCTCACACACATTCAGAGACTCTTAATCTATACGACTCCTGTATTCTCTTTAAGTCCTTGTTGTGCATCAATCTGCATGCACATAGGGGATACATTGTAAAATCAGTGCCAACTTCCCGATATATCTTTCCTCTGACTTTATCTGCAGCAGTGACTGTCAAAGACAAGGTTGTCAATACATGTTTTCTCACCTACAGGTGCTGGAGTGTGGTGTGTGTGAGGATGTCTTCTCTCTGCAGGGGGACAAGGTCCCTCGTCTGCTGCTCTGTGGGCACACAGTGTGCCATGATTGCCTCACCCGGCTGCCTCTCCATGGAAGAGCGGTCCGCTGTCCCTTCGACAGACAGGTCACTGAGCTGGGTGAGTAAGGGTGCATAATAAAATATTCAACTCCTGTTGTGGATTTTTAGGCATTTTCTGTTTCGAAATATCTTGGCCAGTCTTTGCTCAGTATAAATCAGAGAAGCCATGAGCATTTACACACCAAAAAGCATGAACATCAAGCCATAAAAGTCCATATCTTTTTCTGTAAGTATTATTAAGACTGTTTTCTCTGTTTGGAAGTAAAACTATTAACCTTTTGATGTCCTTTTGTCTTCAAGTTTATCCTTTTTACTCCACATCTGTTTAGGTGACTCTGGAGTTTGGGGTCTGAAGAAGAACTTTGCTTTGCTTGAGCTCTTGGAGCGTCTCCAGAATGGAGCCAGCAACCAGTCAGGAATGGCAGAGGATGTTCTGAAAGGCATGGGAGAAGTAAGGAAACCCATAAATCAGATCAAATATCACCATCACAACTACAGCACCTTTCACTCACAGTTCTTCTTTTCCACTAGTGTATAATCCGGTGTGATGAGGATGAGAGCCACACGGCCTCCATGTACTGCACCGTGTGTGCCACCCACCTGTGTGCCGAGTGCTCCCAGCACACCCACTCCACCCGGACGCTGGCCAAACACCGCCGGGTGCCGTTGGCGGACAAACCTCACGAGAAGACCCTCTGCCCGCAGCATCAGGTCCACGCCATCGAGTTTGTCTGCCTGGAGGAGGCCTGCCAGTCCGGGCCCCTCATGTGCTGTGTGTGCAAGGAGTACGGCAAGCACCAGGGACACAAGGTAGGATCAAATAAACTACAGTTGAACTCCTGTTAGATATCCTCATCTAGAGAGGCATGCTCATGTGTTCACCATTTCTCTTTTTCAGCACACTGTTCTTGAGACTGAAGCGAATCAGATCCGGGCGTCCATTTTGGACATGGCCCACTGCATTCGCTCCTTCACAGATGAAGTGTCCGAGTACTCCAGGAAGCTGGTGGGCATCGTGCAGCAAATAGAGGGTGGAGAGCAGATAGTAGAGGACGGAATAGGCATGGTGCACACTGAACATGTAAGGATTTGACTGAGAAATCTAAAATGTTTAGTTAGATTTAAAGTAGGTGGTTAACCGGTAAAACTTTAATTAAGAATCTGAACTATTATTCTCTATTTTAAATGAATATTAATACATTGTTAGCTTCGTTTTTATTGTCATGTATCATCTGAGCCTTTTTCTGTTATTTTGAAACATTGAGTCTACCTCTGTTCTATAAAATGCGCTTTATAAATACATTTGACTTGACTTCCTGCCTCCGTCAGGTCCCCGGCACAGCGGAGAGTGCGCGGTCCTGTGTGCGGGCGTACTTTGCAGACCTCCACGAGACCCTGTGCCGGCAGGAGGAGATGGCGCTGAGCGTGGTGGACGCTCACGTCAGGGAGAGGCTGATCTGGCTGAGGCAGCAGCAGGAGGACATGACCATCCTGCTGTCCCAGGTCTCCACCGCCTGCCTGCACTGCGAGAAGACTCTGCAGCAGGTAGGAGACGCCACACACACACCCAAATAAATACCGTGATCTTTTTAAGAAAGAAGAAAAGTTTCAATGAGTACCTCAGTATTTTTCATCCTGGACCCTATAAACATTTTATTTTAAATCTAATTAACTAAAAATAAACCATTTTTAAATATGGTGCAGTAAGGAAAGGCGCTGCATACATCAGATTCTAAACGCACTGCATTTTAATAGTGCAATAAACGTCCACTAATATGGCAGTTTTTGCGCTAACAGGATTAGATTATTATATATATATATATATATATATATATGACATAATTTGGAAAGGACCCTACAGATAGATCATATTTTCTTTATTTTTTGTTTTATCCAGTTACCCTTTTTTTTTGGGCCTCTATATCTGATACTCATACGATATAGTGATATCTCTGACATATGTTGCTTCTCTCCTGCTGCAGGATGACTGCAGGGTGGTGCTGTCTAAGCAGGAGATCAACTGTTTGCTGGAGACGCTTCAGAAGCAGCAGCATCAGTTCACAGAGCTGGCAGATCACATTCAGCTGGACGCTGGCATCCCTGTCACCTTCACCAAGGTACACACTATCCACCATGACTGTGTCTCCTGCTGGTCTGCATGGAGCAGCAAAGAATTGCTTCACTAATAGTTCAGATGTTGACTTTGTTTTAATATGTCGCAATATGTTGTTGTTTCAGGACAACCGGGTCCACATCGGCCCCAAGATGGAGATCCGTGTTGTAACTCTTGGGCTAGACGGAGCTGGTAAAACCACCATCCTCTTCAAGCTCAAACAAGATGAGTTCATGCAACCCATCCCCACTATTGGTAAATGCATCTATAGTATAATCAGATTGTAATTATTCTACATAAATACAAAGATTTTGCTCTTAAAAAAAAAAAAGCTTGTTCTCTGTTTTTGTCAAAGGTTTCAATGTGGAGACGGTTGAATATAAGAACTTGAAATTCACCATCTGGGACGTGGGTGGCAAACATAAGCTCAGACCGCTGTGGAAACACTATTATCTGAACACCCAAGGTACTGTTGGTGCTCTATATACTTTGAATATCGTGTTTAATGTTATTCTAAATGTCACGTACAGCTTTTATAGCACAGGGTAAACACATTTCAATATAGGTTTTCATATTGTTTTTATTTTTCACTTCATCCCTTTTGTACTCTGCTTCTCCGTGCAGCGGTGGTGTTTGTGATTGACAGCTGCCACAGGGACAGACTGATGGAGGCTCACAGCGAGTTGGCCAAACTACTGACGGAGAAGGAGCTGAGAGATGCCTTGTTGCTCATCTTTGCAAACAAACAGGTAAAGGGAATAATGATAATGCTTGTTTTTACACCATACAGCTGTCCCATATTTTCTCTCGTATCTTTTTGCAGATATTTGCATTACTTATATAGTTTACAACATACAGAAACTCGTTATTTACTTATGTGCATTGTTAGTCCATGGCGGCTTTTTATATATATCCTTTTTCTTCCAAAAACCTCTGTGTACTTAAATGCTATTTATTCCTAACATTTATTTGTCCAGCATTGTTTTCCTTATTCTAATCTGTTATATATATATATATGAATATATATAATATGAGTATGCTGCTCATGCTCTTTCTGCATGTCATGTATTTATTTTTGCTATGTATATAAACGTCATGTTCTTGTATGTTGTATGTGAGGGGACTGCGGATGGAAATTAGCTTAAAGCTAAAATCCGGCTCATTTACGCTTGTAAGCATTGTTTTGTTTTAAAGTGTTCATCGATGTGCACTGTCCCGGTTCAAATAAACGATTAAATGAAATGAAAAAATATCTATTTCTGTTCATGTACATTAAGGAGTGCAAAAACAGGAGGGGAATTCCTCTTGTGTGCACCGATACTCTGCAAATAAATCTGATTCTGCTGTGAATAACCTTGTCTTAGCTCAGACAGAGTTGATGATCAGTTTGCATGTCTGCAGGACGTCCCCGGGGTGGTGTCGGTGGAGGAGATGACAGAGCTGCTGAGCCTCCACAAGCTGTGCTGTGGGCGGAGCTGGCACATCCAGGGCTGCGACGCCCGCAGTGGGATGGGTCTCCACGAGGGGCTGGACTGGCTCTCCAGACAGCTGGTGGCTGCCGGGGTCCTGGACGTCGCCTAAATGTAAAACATCTATTCTGGCCCAAACTGACTCTCCCCTAACAACCGAACCCTAACCCCCCCCAGCCTTTGCTCAATTCCAAATATTAACTCCTCAGACTGCGGCTTTAAGCCTCCTCATCTTCCCCTCTTTGTGCCCCAATGTGGGCAAAGGAAATAAAGATGTAAATACTTTCTCTCACTTCACTGAATCAGAACGGAAACTACAAAACCCTCCTAGCCTGAGAAATAAACTCACTTTCCCCCAAAACCTGAATTAAAACTCCCATCATGCTTCTTCTCTAAGGCAGCTTACACGGTCCAGCACATTGCTTACTGTTCTTTGTTCAAACCTTTTTTCTATTAACCAGCTGTTTATCTGGCACCTATAGCTAGCTGATTTTAGTCCAGTGTTAATAATGCTCCTTGTGCCCTGACAGTGAACTCTGTGTTTTCTATCTCAAGCTATTCATCATAACCACCTCCATGTGTGACAGTAATCCCGACTAAATGCAAAGTAGTCTGTATTTGTAGTGATCGTATACCTTCTGTTGATTCAGTATACTCCTGAGAAATAACTTTAGCTACATTCAGCATATTTGCAGGTGAGATGGGACAGACATGTTCAATATGACTTCCAGTGGCTTCAAACAGGTCAAATGTTCAGTTTGGCTCTTTTCTCACTTTGCCTTGACACATGTTAGCAATAGTGGTTGATGTTTCATGGGGTCTGTGTTTTTTTTTTTAAGTGTACTGTTTGAACCTATTTAATTCCACAGCTGTTCTTGTTTTCTGTTACAGAACGAACTGTTTACTGAACTTATTTATGAGCGGGAATGTTACTTTGATATGAGGCTTTAGGGAGAAACTCAGTTTTATGCACCGATTCTGCCTCCGTTTTGTGGAGTCTCGCACCCAGAATGTGTTGAATACACTCGTTTGCTGCATCACTACCATTTTTTATTTGGAAGCAAATTAACCATCTGCCGTTTCGTAGTAGACTTGAGTTTTAATCTCACTGAAAATATCTATTCAAACATCTCACAAGTCCTGTTTATTAGTGTTTCAGAGTGCTTCAGAGATGGTACATCTTTTAATCAGCAGCCTTCAGTAATAAATGTAATGTGAAGCCTAACACTCACACTTGTCTCGGTATTAGGGACCCATCATTGGACTTTGATTTAATCTTTATTCATTGCTATGTAATGTTAACATGTACCTATATATAAAAATACTAATAAAGAAAAAAAATGCACGTGTTAAAAAAGCCTTTCTGCAGTTTGTGAAAACATTTCCATTTGTTTTTGAACATAGAAGCACAAGGCACATCAAACCTTTGTTACAGTGGACTTGATAATGGCTTTTGTAAATGATTCATAATGTGTTGCTGTTAAATAAACTAATTGACCTTATTTGTGTGGTTTGAGGCTTCTTCTTTGAGCGATTACCAACTAAAAATACTATTCTCACTTGTCTCTTTCAAAGCATTCTTTAATAACTCTTTCTGGTAAAAAACGAAACATCACTGTACAGGACGCGATTAAGACACACGATCACTTTACAGTGATGTTGATGATGCTGATGTCTTCATACGGTTTGTCGGTCTTGGGGTTGATTTTGACATTGGAGATCCTCTGGACGGCCTCCATGCCCTTCACGCATCTTCCAAACACGGTGTGCTTGTTGTCGAGCCAAGGCTGAAGGCAAAAACAAAGAGCACATTAAACATTTATTATTAAGATATTCAAGCCATTTTCAGGGATGAAATCTGAAATTGTAACCTATTTATACAGTTTGTCAACAGCCGTGCGTCACTTTGGGACGCTATTTTAATCAATTTACCCCACTGTGGTTTGTCAAAGTTTTACTGTTGCTTAGTCAATTATATTCTTGATACAAAACCGTAAAACTAAAGATTTGTAATAGTATTATGTTTATGTTAAGTAGTAAGATAGATATCAATACCGTGAGAATTTGAAATGCAGCAGGGTTTCTCTTTTGCCCATTTTTGACAACCTATTCTCTGACTAATCTAACATGAACATTGGTTTTGTCTGCTCACAATGTTTCATAGTATATTAAACTGATTTAATTGTCTTTAGGCATTAGAGACCGTTACAGAAATAGTTTAAGATGAGAGGTGCTGGTGGGCTGATTTAGTCAGGCGAACTTAGCCTAACCTTCTGCTAGCTGCAGCTTCATATTAACAGTAAAAGAGGGTATATTTATCTTCTCATCTTACTCTGTGTTCTTGAAAAGGCAGAATAAGACATGCATTCAACCTCTGTGCATGTGTCATTTTGGGCTGCTGTAGCCTTTATGGGAATCTGATGGCATTCACTTCCGACTGAAGCAAGGCTGGAAATGTGAAACCACTGCATGTCCAACTTGGTGAAAATGTCTTAGCCACTTTTAAAGACAACTGGCTTGAGGCTCCTATCTAAACACAAACAACTTCCAGAACATTAAAGGAATGTGTCTGAAATGGGTCTAAGATGGTTTGCCATTGTGAAGTGTAAACTTACAGTTGGAACAACAGTGATGAAGAACTGTGCGCCGTTGGTGCCTGGGCCTCCGTTTGCCATACTGAGTGTGTACGGGCGGTCGTGTCTCAGCGTGGAGTGGAACTCGTCCTCAAACTCTCCCCCCCAGATGCTCTCTCCTCCCATGCCTGTGCCTGTGGGGTCTCCTGTCTGGATCATAAAACCCTGAGCACAAAGACACAGATTTAGATGCAGCTCAGTCAGATGATTATATCTGACTGACCACAGAGGAAAACTCACCTTGATTACTCTGTGGAATATATGTCCGTTGAAGTAGCTGTTCCTGCTGTGAACACAGAAGTTCTCCACCGTTTTGGGGCATCTAGGGGAAAAAATTAAAATACTACTGTTAATATATTTTCAGTTGTAAAGAGATTTCTGAAGACCTGAAAGAAGTGTTAACGTACTCCACGGGGAACAGCTTGATGTGGATGTCTCCCATGGTGGTGTGGATGATGGCGCTGTCGGACACTCTCTTGGGGCCCTCGGCCTGAGTGGCAGCCATCACTTCCTCCTTTGAGGGCTTCTCGTTGAAGATGTCTCTGTCCGAGTCAGCACTCTTTGTATCCTCTGGTTCTCTCTTTGAGAACTGAAGGAAGGGAACAAACGTATTTAGACATATAGTATAACTAAATATGTAGCTGTATCATTTTAGATTTGAATGTCAAGTTTTCTCACCATGTAGAAGCGGTTCTTCTTAAACGCGGTGCAGAAGATGGTGGGGTCCGGCATGGCGTTGTCTAAGGCGGGGTTGTCACATGCTTTCATCTCAACAGTGGGAGCCACATGCGTGGCTTTAGCGATCCCCTGGAACAGACTCAGCTGCACCACACGGACGTTCTCCAGCTTCCCGAAGATCCGCACACATCTGAGGAGCAAAATCATAATTGATCTCAATATATCAATATATACTTGACCTCAAGGTTTAATTAACCAACCATCTCCAAAATCAATTGTTAACTCTTTCCACCCAACGAAAGGAGCATATGCAGGTTATTTTGAAACGAAGAAAACCAGCTTAAAAAAGGTAATTCATTTGAGTCTCTTTCAAAAAACACTAACAACGGAAGTTTTCATTGGTCTTTAATGTTGTTTCAGTAGAGTCTAAAGGAAGTGTGTTTTATGATGAACGTACAATTATTGTTGTCTGACTGGAGTTTGGTAGCTTTGAGTAGAAAAGCTTAGAGCCAAAAAAGAAGCAAAAATATGCAGGACCATAACTTCTCATCCGGCTGAAGCAAATCAATACTTGTGACTATTGCAAAAAACAACAACAAATGCCTCTTAAATTCCAGGTAAATACAAAAGCCAGATTTTTGTGTGTGGGTTTGTGTCCAGCAGGAAAGTGGCTTTAAAGACAGTTGCCCCTTAGACCCCATTTACACGCAAACGCACACGAAATGCAAACGAACCGAATACGATATCAAAAAAGTCTTCCGTTCACACGAGACCGCTGGAGACGCTGTAGTACATATGCCGGGCCTGTAAGTGGCGCTGTACTTTCGCCACAAAATACACCAAAAGCAGCGAAGAAGACCCCCGAGCATGGTTGCCCTTATGTTTATGCCCCGCGGTGGATTTAGCAACATGTAGTAGTTCATGTAATTCTCCATGTCCACTTGTTGCTGATGGTTGTGGTAGAGGAGCTGTAGATTTTGCACTAACATCTGTAGCATGGTCAGTAGCAGTAGCACTAGCAGTAGCTACTGACAGTAGCTACTGGCCATGCTACAGCAGTGAGCAGCAGAGGTGGGGAGAGGTGGGGCTATGGCTTCATCGTTATCAGAAAATGATTGTATAGGGCGTACACATGGAGCCGTTTGGCCCCCCAGAGCTTTCCGTCCGCAGATCTATCCACCTTGGGACCCGTTATCGTTTGCGGGGTCCGTTTGCAGGGTCCGTTTCCGCGTTTCCGTTACGGCCTCGTGTGAACGAACAGGCTATACGAAAGAGAAAAGTAGCGGATACAACCGTTTGCGTTCTCGTGTAAACAGCACATTATATGAACGCACCTGTTGGTTTCCACATTGATGACTTTGATGCCCAGCATGGTGCCGTAGAGCACAAAGTGACCGGTTTCATCAAAGATTATGTTTGTCAGCCGGATCCCGTCCACCTTCTCCAGTTCTCTCTCCACGGCCATCCGCCTCCCGAACTCCATGTCAGGGAGCTGCTGCCTCATCTGCTGCAGCTCTGTGAACATCTAACATACGAAGCAGCAGTGATAAGCATGTGAATTAGACACATCATTAAAAGCTGAGGTTGAGTGACGTGTGAGTACTTACAGATAATGATTCATCAAACACTCTCATCAGTTTTCCTGTCAGGAAGCGGAAGATACGGACTTTCCTGTCAGAAGCAATGGTGGCCATTTTCTTCCCGTCAGGAGAAAATGTAAGGCTGGTGGGATAGGTTTTGTGTTTTGCAAATTCATACAAGTCTGTGTCTGTTTTGTATTCCCAATGCACATATTTGGGGAACTTGAACTCATTTCGGAGGCCAGTCCAGTACTCCAACATTCCTGCTTTGTCAGCAGAGACGATGACCCTAAATTTGGGATTCAGGCGGATTTGGGACAGCGGGGAGGCGTGCATCTTGTCGAAGATGTGAAGGGGCTCGTTGCTTCCCCTTCCGTCATAGACAAAGATCTTCCCTGTCGATTTTTCCGAGCAGGCTATCGTGCAAATGGCATCTCCAGGATTGTACACCCACTCTGACTGGCCTGGGTGAAAGCTTCACAGAGGAAGGATAAATGTCATGTTACAGTGGGGAAAAAAGTGTCCAGAATCTTAGTAAACATTTCATTCCTAAACATGCACAAATACAGTACATTAACCTACCCCAACTTCAGCATATTGATCATGTCAAAGTTGACCACATCAAATACTTTCATGGCCTGATCATCACCAACAGTACAGAGAAGAGCCCCTTCCGAACTGACTGCAATGCTTTCAATCACACCTGCAAAAACACATACAAAAACAAAGTTTACAATACGAAGTGCAAACACTAAAATATATTTAAGGGAAATAATCACGTTTCCTTTTTCCATTAATAAACAATCAGTGAGAAGTGGTAAATTAAAAATCATACCAAGATGGCTTCGAAAGTGCTTGACAAACTCTATTCCCTCATCTTCCCTCTTCTTCCAAAACTTGACATGGCCATCCTGGCTGGCGGTGATAATGAAGTCTGTCCTGAAAATGAAATATGTTGTTTCATTAGAAGCAAACCCTGGGGCAGAAGAAGAAATAAAGTAATGCTCACCTGCATACATACTATAAATAAGATGTGGTCATAATTGTGTAGGAAAAGCTTTTATATGATTTAATAAGAGTGATTTGAGAGACATTCACATCAAATAACACACTAAATTAAAGTTTGAAGTATATTGACCATGGCACAGTCTTTTGTCACCAGTTTATTGCGTTCTTTTGAGATGAATCATGAATGTTTGCACTTGATTAGCACAAAATACATGCTATTAATACTGTACTGATAATTGAGCCACACCATTTTAACTGTAACTGAATAATAGACAGCAGTATAATCCCTGTTACTTTGCAAATCTCCTTTATCAGTTTTGCATGATAATTAGTCTTGGAAATATTGTAAGTGGACATAATAAACTAAGTAAGCTGTCCCATATGGGTGAAGTATGTTGTGTCTAATGTAATAGTTAAGTTTGTTGGGCATGCACTTACTTGGAACACACTATGTGTGTGATAACGTCTCTGTGCATGTAGCTCCGTTCATACATTGCAGCTGAGGGCAGGTTGTCCAGGTAAACACGCTCATATTCCAGTACTGAGGATATAAACAAAACAAACACACAAGAGTTAGCGGGAGTTTTGTTAGCATGGTTAGCATTGTTTAGCAGAAGCTACAAATGAATACAAAATGTGGCGAAGGCTCTAACTGCCATAAACAAACCTTTTCTTTTCTTGGGCTGGGAGGCTTCGTTTGGCATGGGTCCGACCCACTCCTCTTCTTCTGCATCCCCTTTTTCATCCTGAATGTCTTCTGCTTTTCGCTTGAGCTCCACATTGTTTTCTGCCTCCGCCATTGCTGACAAATCTTCCGCGTCGTGCTTTCGTTGTTACGGCACTTCCGGGCGGCGCGTAGATTTATGGATTTTCTATTACTAGTTCATATCATGCGGGATTTAATTAAACACATAATAATACACATTTTTTAAAAGTTCTATTTTTTCTGAAGAATGTAATTTACGTAGTTTTTTATTGTAGGCACTTTATACACAGATATTAGGGCAACAATGTGTGCTGCTAAAATAACTCGTTTTACAGGTACAAACTAAAATTACATTAGCATTATGGTTCCTTCTTGTTTTCTGCGTTTTTGGAAACAATGTCTGTATAATGGTAATTTCTCAAGTTGAAATATTCAACAATTTATACCTGTAAGGTACTCCTGGAACTAATAGTCCTATTTGTTTCCGAGGGTGCATTTTCATAGAACACTTGGGTTAAACCAAACGTACTTTTTTTCGGGGTTGGTTGAAGAATTCTCTGGGATTGTTTGGCGTCTAGCGCATTTCTGATCGAAATTCCGGTGAATGCATATTCACTGAAAGTTAAATAAATGTAAAGTCACTGATTTTCAAGGTAATATTTAAAAACATAACAAAATATTTAAAAATACTTTATAGAGGACCCCCCACATACTCCGACGTAAACAACCAGCACAATAAGTGTGGAAAACATGGCTGTAGTCACTGAAGTATAATATTTGTCAGTAATTAGGATATTTTAGCAAACATAATCTATCGGGTTATACAACAGTTAGCTATACATTAAGAATCAGAAGGTCTAAAATAAGACCATTTTCATCTTCTGACTGCAAAGCTCGGCGGCAGAATGAGCAATATTTACATCCAAGAACCACCATCAAATGGAAAGGTGAGCGCAATTGTAACTTAAATTCCTCTTTGTGCAAACACGATATATCACTATATCATTTACTTTTAAACTGTATAACATTGATTATGTTTACCTACGTTGCACGATTAATCGACAACAACATGGTTATAATATCTTGTTTGTAATGCTTCTACTTGTGATGCTTTCTTAGGTCCTGTTGAAGACCACAGCAGGCGACATTGACATTGAGTTGTGGTCCAAGGAGGCTCCTAAAGCATGCAGGAACTTTGTGCAACTGTGCATGGAAGGTAAGAATTCAAAGCTAGCTAAAACACTCTTAAGATAATGCAGAATACAAAAACAACAAGACCAGTCATTGCAGCAACACTAGCCACCCACACCTGTAAAATAAAGGGTTATCTAATTGTCTTGTATGTCTCCTCTAGGTTACTATGATAGCACAATGTTTCACAGAGTGGTGCGTGAGTTCATTGTTCAGGGGGGAGATCCCACTGGAACAGGGACAGGTGGAGAGTCCGTCTATGGACGAGCATTCAAGGCAAGACTTCTGCACTAATTCTGTGTATAGATGTTAAAACCAAAAGGATTAATAAGTACAAATCATTCTAAGGTCATGTTAACCTACAGTACTAACCCCTATGCAAAGTCAACCATTAAAGGATTGAGCTGAGATTTAAATAAAATAACCTTTGAATACATGTGTCTTTTTACATTTTTAGGATGAATTTCACTCCAGGTTGCGCTTCAATCGGAGAGGTTTGGTGGCCATGGCAAATGCTGGCCCACATGATAATGGCAGTCAGTTTTTCTTCACCTTGGGACGTGCAGATGAACTCAACAATAAACACACCATATTCGGCAAGGTGAATCTGAGAAACTGGAGAAATTTATATAAATATTTCCTGTGGATCTATGGAAATCCTGTGCCTGCCACATGCATGGACCCAGATCAGCAACAGATCAGTTAATGAGTACTCAACGTCATGCTTTTCCCCAACAATGCCCACTGCAGGTCACCGGAGACACGGTCTACAATATGCTCAGATTGGCAGAAGTTGAATGTGACGATGACGAAAGACCCTTGAATCCCCACAAGATAAAAATTACTGAGGTATTTTTCTTTCTTCAACTACTTTTTTATTTGCTTGACAGCTTTATGGTGTCTTTGATTTAAGTACTGATGTTAAAACACGTTTTGTGTCTTCCAGGTGCTTCACTCTCCTTTTGATGACATTATACCTCGGGAAACAAGGAAATCCAAAAAGGATAAAGATAAAGAGGAGTCAAAGAAATCACAGTCGAAAGCCACAAAGTGAGTGCTTGAATTTTATCTGTCTCACTGAGTGTATCTACGGCATAAACATGACATCAGATCAGACCTAAACAGATATAATAATATATGTAAATAGTTCCTCTCCTCTTTGCTCCTGGCTCTTATTATTTTCCATCTTTTGTCATTTGGTTGCAAAGCTTACCCTCAATCGTGGCTGCATGTGTTGTTGTTATCGATGCATTTATGCTGACTGTGTGGTTTTTTCGTAGGAACTTCAGTCTGTTATCATTTGGAGAGGAAGCTGAAGAGGAAGAGGAGATGGCGAATCAAGTGAGCCAGGTACTGAAGGCCAAAACTAGTCGCCCGATTTGCTGCCAATGAAATGGCTGTGAAATTATTTTCCTATTTTTTTTAAGGGTTCCCAGACAGAGAGACAGACAGACACATTCAATGTATTTATCCCAAACCGGGGAATTATTAAATATTCATATCTATTAACTGTTCAACAGACCATTACAACTGACCACATCTGCCATTGACTCTGACAGTCAGACACACTCAACATCTGTAGGGATTGCATTACCAAAGCATGTTCTATGTCATAAAATTGCCAGAATAAATCCTGTAGTCTTGTCTTCAAATATCATTTAATTGTTACAACCTGACTACATCTGTAATCCATGTCTATCGTATTTAAGTTGTTTAAATCGTATACATTTAAGTATAAAAAGTTAGTGTGTGTGCGCCATTACATTTATTTTTGGTTTCAAATTATTTTCTATTAAAATGAAATGGAAGATTCAGAATATTTAAATAATGCAAAATGGGAGAAAACTAAATCATTATCCTACTATTGTTTCTTCAGACACTTAAGGGAAAAAGCAAGAGCAGCCATGACCTTCTGAAAGATGATCCCAGACTGAGCTCTGTTCCTGCTGTTGATAAGTATGTGTAATGAATAATACTAATAATTGTACATTAAGCACCTTCTCCTACATTTATAATCCTTGTCCTTTTACCTTGAAGGAAAAAAAAGAAGCGTATACCAGGAGAGACAGCTGAGGTAAGTCCAACACTGTCAAATCTCCTTTGCCCCAAAGCAAAGTTTATTTTCTCTCTGATTTTAAATGTCTTTGTGTTCTGTCTCTCAGACAGACGATAAGGCCGATGGTGATGTTGAAGATGACGTGGATTCAGACGAAGAGTATGACTCAGATGAGAGGCAGAAGACGAGAGAAATCATCAGCAACAAGCTAAAGAAATTAAAAAGCGAAGAGAAAGCGACAGATGACGAAGAGCGAGGGAAAAAGCCCAGCCGCAGGTATGACTACATGATTCTGACCCGAGTGAGTTAACATATCATCTGTATCCAACAGAGGGCAGGTTTGTTTAATAAATAGTCTGCAAGCTTTTTGATTGTGTAATTGTTCAACTTGTAATGATGCGTAACAACATGATGGGGGAGCTGTTGAACTGCGTTATACAGAGCAAAAGGAATCACAAGCAGCCCTCCTGTTTCATGAGTACAATAAGATGAGAAGAGACCATCCAAACTTGATTTTACATAGCTGAATTTAGTAAATCCACAAAGGGAGGGAGAGCTTCATTTTCTAAAATGTACAAACACTGAGTTAAGGTTGCAGCTTATGGTGGTATATGGTTATTAATTCAATCTTCAGTCTGTTAAAAGTCAAGAACAATCGTGAAATCGTGTCTGCTTAAGACTTAGCTAATCTTTAAGTATCATTACCAAATGAACAAATCCAATCCTACAAATTGAAGAAGTATTATTTACTACTTTTTCTGAAACAGCAAATACTTCTGTTTCTCTGATTAGGCCGTGGTTGGATTTCCAAAGCGCTATACTGTTTAAAATTGGTGTTTTTCAACACATGTGCTTCACTCAAATCTTGCACATTTCAAACCTTCAGGTTCAAAAAGCTTCAAAAATCCTAGATATCAAATTTACAACATTACATGATACTGAATCTCACAGTAAGTTCCCAAGTATTACCAACAGCATACATTTGTGATGTCATGTTGAAGGGCTACTTCATCAATTTAGAATTGCACTTTGAAGTTGGGGAACTCAAAAAATAAAGATTTTTTAAAAGAAAGGTCAAAGCATAGACAAAATATCCTGTCTTTGAGTTCCTAATATGGGTTGAGCTCCAAAAACACCAGGTACTTAATTTCCCAGCGCAATTTAGGTGCTGTTTACACAGGAATGAAACGGGTTGTATCCGCTACTTTTCTCTTTCGTATAGCCCGTTCGTTCACACAAGGCCATAACGGAACCGCAGAAACGGACCCCTAAAACGATAACGGGTCCCAAGGTGGATAGATCTGCGGACGGAACGCTCTGGGGGTCCAAACGGCTCCGTGTGTACGTCCTATACGATCATTTCCTGATAACGATGTAGCCATAGCCCCGCCTCTCCCCACGTCTGCTGCTCACTGCTGTAGCATGGTCAGTAGCTACTGGCTACTGCTACTGCTACTGCTACAGACCATGCTACCAGGGCTGCCAACACTCACGCATTGAGCGTGAGAGTCACGCAATTAACCCATATCTCACGCACTCACGCCACACTTGCCTTTCCTCACGCTAAGTTTTCGTCCAAAATAAATGTATATAAATATAAAAATAAAGTGAAGGAACAGCAAACTGAGCGGTCTACGAAATGAGACGGTCTTTTGGCTTAGTTCAGTAAAGTTGGAACGATATTGGGAGATTCTGATTTCACGGATCAATAACTCATGAACAAAACGTTATTCAGTCACAAATGACGTCTCCTAAGTACCGTGGTTAAGGTTGACAACGAACTACAATCACATTTTGAAAAAGAAAAGCCAATATGCGCCGTCCTCCGAGCTGGACACATTACATTGGTCTCTGTCAGGGACCGTCTGCAAAGTGCAACTCCGAAAAAAGAGAATACAATAATATTCAATCACTATTATACAGCTTATTACTACCAAACTCACTACACACATCAAGTCTCCTGGTGGTCATACTACAGCAAGGAGTTTTGAAGAATATGCTTTTGAATAATTTTGGGGAATATTTATAATGTAAATCTTCGATAAATATGGCATCATCTTAAAGAACTTTACTATTATACTATACAGTATATACAGTGAATTGCCCGACCGGCCCACTTCGGTACCGGCCCACCGGGAAAACTCCCGGTATTCCCAATGGCCAGTCCGCCCCTGCCCCTAGAGGAGGTGACACACTTATAAAATAGCACTTTACCTCTGTTTTACACCTATATGCAGCGCCCGGTACATTAATGGGAAACCCTAGTTTGTACATGTTCAATACATTTGTAACACTGTACACATGAACGTTTCTTTTTTCGGTTCACCAAAAAAAAAATCTCACTCCAAGCTGAACTCAAATGTTGGCAGCCCTGTGCTACAGTTAGTGCAAAATCTACAGCTCGACCATGCTACAGATGTTAGTGCAAAATCTACAGCTCCTTTACCACAACCATCAGCAACAAGTGGACATGGAGAACTACATGAACTACATGTTGCTAAATCCACCACGGAGAATAAACAGAAGGGCAACCAGGCAACCATGCTCGGGGGTCTTCTTCGCTGCTTTTGGTGTATTTTGTGGCGGAAGTACAGCGCCACTTACAGGCCCGGCATATGTACTACAGCGGGTCGAGCGGTCTCGTGTGAAGGGACACGTTTATTGAGCCGTATCCGTGTGAACGGAAGACTTTTTTGATATCGAATTCGGTTCGTTTGCGTTTCGTTTGCGTTTGTGTTCCCGTGTAAATGGGGCCTTAAATGCATCTTTAATAAGACGTCTAAAAGACCACTTCTTTCAAACCTCCAGTTTTTATAGCTGGCTGATAATGTTATGCATCATTCTTGCTTGATGAGTAAAGTCACCCATGAGTAAAGTAGGTGGAGTCTCCCTTTTTAAGAAGGTTTAAAAGATATCAGACTCCAAATAAGTCCTGTTTCTCCTTCTTGGTACTTATCTAATTTTCTGCAGCACTTTCATTTGATCAGCATTTAATAATATAATTATTGAGATTACATAAATATGGTGCTCTTGAACGTAGCTCCAGTGTCTCCCCATTTCTCTCGTATCCTGGTGTCATTACCGTGCTCGTATCTACCAGCTCTGTTTCTACACACTTACTTTCACACATGAACACACACACTCACACTCACTGGACCAACATCAGTGGACCTGCGATTTAAAACAGGAATGTTGGCACTCAAACCAAATTACTTACTGTGCTGAAGTAGAAGCAAACAGTGCGTCTGTGTGAGCCAACAGTGTGAGTGAAGTGAAGGTGAGAGTGGAAGGTGATGGTGTGTGTGAGACAACATTAGTCTGAAAATGACCTGAGGAGAAAGGAGAAAGTGATTTATCTTTCATCTCTCTTTGATGCTGGCCAGTTATCTCTGCTCCATATCCTCTTAACAGGTAGCGCTCAACACGCATAATCAACATACCCTTCTCTCATTAGTGCTAATGGGATAAGGAGCAGGGCCCCCAGTCATTTGTGTGTGTATGTGTGTGTGTGTGTGTGTGTGTGTGTCCTGACTGACAGCCAGCCCAATGCAGGCAGACTGTAGTATATTAAACACAAGCGCAGATTGTTTTGCTACAAGAACTGTAACCGAACACAGTGGTTTGTCTTGGCAGGGAATCAAAGAGCAGGCTGGTAGGTACAGTGTTAGCCCGGGACAAAGGGGGCATTGTTGCAGCCTCGCTCTCCCACAGTTGCTTTGCTTTGAGCTGTGAGCCGCTCTGTGCACAACGAGGAACACCAACTAGTATCTAGTCACCTGGGAAAAAGAGGAGAGGATGTTAAAATCAGCCACTTTTTCAATTCTGTCTGATTGAGTTTACTTTGCATTTAACACTCAGATAAACAGTATTTGAAGGAATTGTGTCTGCAGTGTATTCGGCCTCAGTAAGGGGGGACATTTACAACAATGATTGTGTATTTTGTCTTCAAGTCAAGGCTGTTGAGACAACCTTGAAATAAGGAGTCTCCCAGAAACCAAAATATTTTTTCAAAAACTATCCTACGTTGCTTTATTCCACTGCTGAGTTCAGTGGTTGCAAAATGCTTGGACTTGTTCACACTCATGAGCAGTCTGCCACACTGTACGTCGTGGACCAAGAAATGTTAAAACTTCAAAGATGAGTCACAATAGATCCAAACAGATCCTATTTGTTTAAGTTTGTCTCAACCTGCTGTGAAGTGTGGTGTTGCTGGTATTAAGCTTTTTACACTCACAGTTTGACACTTCTTTTATATAACTATTGATCAAGTCTGGTTTTACTGTGTTTGAAGTAGGCCTCTTTAGGGGGTTGCTTTATAAAAGACACTACTGAATGAAGTCCCAAAAGCAGTGTATGTGGTAGTCGCCACTTTTGTTAAACCCGACGGGGCATGACTGGGGAAGCAAAACGCTTCCATATGGCTGTGGACGCAGGGTGAGCTGCTCTGCCAGCAGGCCTGGCTACCTCTGCTGTCTCCGGTAATCGCTTCTCAGTTACTCCAGGCTGCAGATAACACAACTGCACTTCCTGTTATTTATATCACTTGTTATCACATACTTATGGTGTACTGTGTACAGTGTGTGGCAGCAGGCTTTAATAATATGGACTTTAATAGAGACTGAAGTAACATGAATTACAATTTAAATTAGACTGTGCAACTGTGTGGGCATTCTTAAAGACAAGCTTGGGTCTTAACGCCGTTAATTCCAGTTCTTAAATTGATGATTCTACCACTTATTTCTTTTGTATCACTATAATCGGTCAGAAACTAGTGAAATATGACGTGTTTTTGTCCAAACAAAACAAAGAGATTTTCTTTACAATTACTTAAAACTGAGAAAACAACATCAAAACTTCACATTGGAGCTGCTACCAAAGAATGTTTGGAGATTTACCAAAGAAATGACAGAAAATATATGTCTTATCATCAAAATAGTTGCAAATTAATCTTTTGTCAATGGACTAATTCATTGATTGACCAATCGTTGCAGTTGTACTCTTTATCTTACTGTTTCTGGTTTTGGTCTCCTGCCACAGTGGTCCTTAAGAAAGTATTATTCTAGCCTTGTGGACAGTGTAAGTGAAATGGGACAGCAGACACTAATTATCCTGCCCGAGTGGCCGTTCCCCGGACGCTGCGTCACTCTCTATTAATTGGCTGCACCTGTCTCTTGTCATTGGTCATAACCCAACGCGCTCCCAGTGAAAGGTTGGCGAGATCAAGAAAGCATTCGCCGCTGCTGTTGTGCAGAAAGCTGCTTGAGATAATCCAGTTCTTGGCAGTGAGATTGTGTATGTTTTGGAGCTGCCAGGTTTACACATCTCTGGCCCACTGTAG
This sequence comes from Trematomus bernacchii, assembly GCF_902827165.1. Taxonomy (NCBI): domain Eukaryota; kingdom Metazoa; phylum Chordata; class Actinopteri; order Perciformes; family Nototheniidae; genus Trematomus; species Trematomus bernacchii. The sequence continues at coordinate 9,398,200 of NW_022987547.1, read as the reverse complement.
CATGTCTGCTGCATATGGGGCACTTGCTCGCTGGAAACTGTTCCAGACAGCGATGCGTGTCTAGGACGGTGGGGTCTAAAACTTTTTGAAAATTAATAAAAAAACAGCTTGGATTGTGGTCAATGTCAACATTTGACAATATGCCTATTTTCTTTGTCTGAAAAGCAAGAAAAATGTTAAAGAGAAATGGAAAATTCTGAAAGATACATGCAGATATTCCGCAAAACTCATTAAGCATTCATCATAACTAACTTACAGTAATTGTGAGTTTGCAGCTCAGAGGAACCTAGGTCCACTGTAATGTGTTGGTCTAGAGATCACTCTGCAAAGTCATGCAAATTCCTGTGTTGAGGTTGGATTCCTCCACTCCAGCTCACAGTTCTCCTTGGCTGTTGACCAAGCCATGGAGTGCCCCCTGAGGGGAGTTCAACCAGCCATCTTGTTATTCTAGCACATTCATCCACATCACTTGCTCAGTTGTTAGAGTCCACCATAGCAGGGAGAAGCTGCCATCCTTTGGTGTTAAATGTGACTTTTAAATCCCCATTTGACTTGCACTGCAGCTATATTTCAAGTTGAAACTGTTTGACTTTATCAGAAATGAAATGTCTCCAAAGTCACTTGAGATCTGGGAAATGAGAATGCAGAGAAATCCAAAAAAGGCATGGCTTGTACATTTTGGAAAACGATTGAATTTTTGATGAACCATACAGTCATCACTGTACTATTTTTAAGGTTGTCGAATTCCTGTGTCAGCGTCAGACTGCTGCCAGACACTGGAGTATTAAATGCAGGGCTCTGAATCATGAGCGAGTTCTTGGTCTCCTGCCAATCACTTCATATGCTTTCTTTATGAAAAGTTAATCATCCACAGCTCTCTGGGTTTCACTTCTTTTGAATTGTTCTGAAAGAGTGACAGTAGCTGGCAGCCTAGGGATGCTGGGAATAAAAGGGATTTACAAAAAGGATCCATAATGTATGTAGGTCTGTTTATTATTTGATGACAACAACTGAGTGGATTTGCTATCTCTGCTTGGCCTTGTGTTTTTTAAATGAGTCTCGTCTCCTGCTGTCAGATGGAGACTCCTCTTTGGATGAACTACAACAAACTAAATTCCTCCTTTTTTATCCTTCCTTTTATTCTATTAGGTGTTATTACTGGCCTGGCCTTAAATACATTTTGTTCAACGTTGATCCTTAGTTTTGATATTTACTGCATTGTGACTGATTTGCACCATCTGTCCTTAAATCTGTGAATTTATGTATTTATTCATGTAAATATAGTGCGTCTTAAATCCTTGCTAGGTATTAAGTAGCTACTTAATCTAAATCAGGCTACATCATAGAAGCTTGAGGAATGTCATAGCCAGTCAAATACTTAGTAATATGTAATTGATTAATTGATTTACCGACATTATCAATCAATCCTTTTAGCTGAAGGGAGGCAATAATATTTGAATGAGCCATATCTTAGTTTACCACATGTATATCATTATTCTGTTCTGTATATATTGTATAGTATGTGTCTAAAAGCCCTTTTTTATCTGATAAAAAATGTCTATGTCATGGTCAAAGAATCTAAATACCCATATCTAAAGAATCTTAAAAGTATATTTTATTTCTTTATGTTACGCAATTATTGGCCTATATGTGGTAACCAGGATTCGTATATAAACATGTTTTATATAGATAAGTGTATTGGCTTCAATTACCTTTAAAAAAAATTGCCGTTAATACTCAAATTTTGATTTACCCAGTATATTCCAAAGGGTTGTTCTCACATTATTCATGAGTGTGAAGAAAGTCATTTGTGGTGTTGGGATGTGAGGGTCTTGGAGGAATTTGCTGAGCCCCAAGGTGTGTCTTAACAGGTGTTGTCGGGGCTTTTCCTGTCCTCTCTGGCCTCTTTCTCTTTATTGGCAGTGCGGCTCTGGAGCCGATTGTTTGGCTGTTACCTGGGAAACGTCTCTTGTTTTTTCCGAGTGGCGGCATGTCAAGGCAGGCAGAAAATGATCACTCAGCCTCAGTCCAAAGTGTTCCTCTCTGCAGGATATATGAAGCCTCACCTCTCAGTGCAGGAGAAGAGGGCTGCTCTGTTTCTGAGTAAGAGCCTTGCGTCATACTTTTGACTCATAGATAATTAGTTAAAACACAAAGGAGTCATGTCAAGAGGAACTGGACAAGCACTAAACATGTGTATATACTGTATATTTTAAAGGGGGGGGATCAAACACTGTATATACAACATAACACAATATATTCAGGTTAGTTTTGAGGTCATAGTTTGTGAGCAATAATCCGATTTGTAACCACTGCTCTTCATTGCTAATGCAGTTTTTGGCCTGACTTTGTTAGCATGACTTTCAAGAATGTTTTCCTTTTTTACATTACATATATATCGCACCATTTGCCTGATACAGTGGGCAGTTATCTGGCATTGTAAGTTGCTTTATGTTTATCTAAATTGGAACTCCAATGATTTATACCCTTAAAGATCAGTTGTAGTACGTTTTAATGTGAAAACGGTTGTATTGCCTGTCATTCTGCAAAAGCTTTGTGAACTTAATTAATAAAAGAAAACCTGGAGACTATGAGCTTTGAGACCTGAAATCTTCTCCAGAATGTTGCATTATGGGAAGTGTAGGATCCAGATGGACCAATATTAGTAACTAAAACTAGAAAAGGATCAAAACTATATTTGGCATCTGCTGTTTTTGTGAGCGTGTGAGTATCCCCACTTAATGGAGTGAAATACTGAATCATGTAGCCCTTTTTAATGAATGGAAATGTATACAACCTTTCTTCATCTCACAAATACAACCAATTGATATTCAATGAATGACTCATTCAGTATGTGTAGTTTCCTTTGTAGTAGTCAAAGGTTTTTCCAAGAACCTGACAACCCAGTAACAAAGTGATAATAAGTCTTTAAAAAGTCTCAAAAACTATGATGACATATTGCAATGAAAGTTAAACTACTTTAAATTGTAGACCGCTGACTTCATGTTATTTCGTCCTCTTTCTGCAATATTTTTGTTTACTTTTGATGGATGTCAATATGTTGTCATAAATGGAGGGATACTAGCCCAAAAATAATACATTTGACCATATTTGACTAGGCTTTCACTTCTTGTGTGAATTGTATAATTGTGAATGGCAGCTATAGTCTTTGAATGATTATATTATTCTGCCCTCCTGTGGTTTGTCACATCTGAGTGTGTCTCAGAAAAGAGGTTTGTTGTCATTGCTCCTAGACAGAGCTGAGCGGCCACTTCCTCACACAGACTCCCTCTGCCAACCAGCGCTGCTCTTGGCAGTCTGGATTCAGCTGCAAACATTTTCACTTCGGGAAAACAGACGACTTACAGCAGCATGTCTGACTGATTCCTCATGTGTACTCTCGGGAGCTGCAGGGAAGCTAACAAGGAAGAGACATTACATCAAGTCTCGCTAATATTTGCCAAGACACTTGCAGTTAAAATATCACTCAGTTTGATGCCTCAATGCTTTGTCACAGACAATGTGAGAGATTTAAACAAAGGTAACATGAGTGTTTGGAACGCTAGAAACAGAAGAATTAAATAAAAGGTTGAAAAAAAGGATGTAAATGAATGTCAGCCCAGAGAAGCAGATGTAAGAAACAAAGGCAGCCATTGTTTGGTCTGGAGATGCCTCACATGTTTCTAGGCCAGGGGCCCAGACTGAGCAGCTTACCTGTGCTCTGTGGCTCCGCGAGAGAATGGGACAAAAACAGAGCTGTCAGGCAGTACGAAAATATTATCATTTCTTAACAAAACATATCTGCTCTGCAACTGGCGGTAGTCTCAATCATATGAAAGGGAACAATAGTCAGCATTTGCCAGCTCTGGTTCAGACCTCTTACATTTGGCCTTGCATGAGCTGGGCTTTGGGCCAAAGGGGACGCTACCGAGGAAGCAAGGATGTGCCTTGGCCTGCCTCTGTCATCTAGTTAAAGGTTTTATTAGGGTGGCTGGACATGAGTAGTGCCTGTAATGTTGTGCCACTTGAGGAAAGGAAGTATAAAGTATTTCATTCCTTCTGCCAACAGCATTGGGTGGTTGTTTCATCTCATGTATCACAGGAAGTGTATGTAGTTTATTGCACACAACGTACAATAATATTATATAGCTTCCGTCCAAAGTGTTGTGCTCTGCTTTACATGCGTATATCTCCATGCATATACTTAGAGCTGTTGACTCAAGTAATGAAACTGATGACTTGACCTGACAAATGTAAAAAGATTAGCAACATCGCTTTGACTTTAAAATGAAAGATATTTTGTGAAGCCATGACTTGAAACACAACGTTTTGGAACTGAACCAGGAGTTATTGGACTTGATTTTGAGAGTTTTTGGTCTCTACTTGCCACTTTCCTGTAAAGACTGGCGGCAAGTTGAGCTTGGGCTTGTTAGACATTACTTTTGCCTTGATTTAGGAGTTTTGGTCTTGACTGAGTTAGGGCTTGCCTCTCTTGACTTGGGACAACCTTGGATTTAGTACTTTGTCTTGATTCGGGACTTCATGGTCTGTACTTTGGACTTGTATCTTAAGACCTGAGACCTTTTGGTCTTTACTTTGGCCTGGTTGTCCTGACTGGAGACTTGGATTGGCCCTAGGCTTAGGATCTGTTGGTCTATACTTAAACTTGACGGGAGACATAATGGGTCTTGAATTGGGACTTCATTTCTAAGGTTATAGACATTCTTGTGACCTGTAAAACAATTATATTTTCCCACGTCTTCTACTTATGTACAGCTAATCAAAATGATTCATGCTTAGAAAAGTTGGACTAAATTAAATCCTCAAACAGAAGCATATTTTTTATTTTGTTGAGTTTGGAGGCGCGAACAATAATTGATCAAGGCTCCATCAAATGTATTGTTGTAACATAAGCTTTTAATGTACATTCTGCCCTCTGACACTCACACGCAGCGTTTTATGTTTGTTTTCTATACCCACATAATTAGCCATGAACGCTATATTCAGACAGAGAGACTGAACAATTGATGTTTGTTTGTGAAGACTAGTAACATAAGAGTGTTGATTTTTTTATTATGAAAACGCTTGTTTAACAGCAGGAGCCAGTGGAGCCCCAAGTCTGCTTTAACTATTTACTAAATTTGTCATGACTGATTTTTGTGTATGAACCTGTTATGTTGTCATCATCATTGTCTTTTACAGGTGTAATACTTTATATTTGTTGATTTTTATAACTTAATTAATTTTGTATTCCCCTCACAGTGATGAATTTCGCAAAGAGGCGCGGCAGTTGAAGAAGGATCTACAGGCCATAAAGCAAAGGAAAGAAGACAGTTTAAAACCTGCAGTGGAGGAGGTTAAAGAAGGTATGTAAGCATTTATTGCCCCTCCATTTACTGATGGATGTGTATTACTGTAACTCATTATGCTGTGAATTTATTGGTGGTTGATAATACGCTCTACATGTATCTCACCACAACTAGCTGCTTGAGAAAGGACTCTCTCAGCATAAAGCGCTGAGTGTGAACAGTCTAAGAGGGTGGTCCGTGCTGCATTCTCTGCTAATGGACACTAAGACAGGCAACCCTCTGATTTAGTCAATTAGTTGCAGACGTCTATTTCTTCCCCCCTCCGAGGGTCTGCATTTTTGTGTTTGAGCTCACAGAAAAATGCGTGGGTGAAAATTGTTGAGTGGCCGCCATAGTTGCACATCAAACTCTTGGTGTGTTTGTTAGTTTGCAGCTTTGGCCAGGGTGAGTCTGTAAAAAATCTGCCCTCAAAACCTCCTCCGGTCTCCACCACACTGCAGTCTGTCATAATGCTGTCAATCTTTTGATTTTTTTACATTTTTTGAAAGTTACAAATGCTGCTCAGACCAAGAGGTTGGTTTGAGGTTGTGTGTATATTGTGAAACCAAATAATATAGTTCGTGTGGGGTTCTGGGATTAACATCAGCCAACATTTACTGAAAACCTTGATGGGCTTTTGTTGCTCAAACATTGTTTTTGTCTCCACAAACACTGTGGCTTTTTTTTTTTCAAACACAGACACTGAGCCCACTCTTGACTTCCAACTGATTGGTTCAAGATTTTAAGTAAAAGAGCACAAAACACATATTGTACTTTCAAAGCAAGATTAGCTCGGATTCTGTTGGTCAGTCTGACACAATGTGTTGCTCTTAGTGATATCTACATAGCTGTTTCTATAAACACCCCTAAGCAGAAAGAGGCCTTTTCTTAATAGATCCAGTTATAAACTCTAATGTTGAGTCTGTAACAGCCCTGCATTGTTATACCAAGTGGCAGCTAGCCTAAGCTGCTCCATTATCTTACAAGGTATGTCTGCTCTGCCAGGGGACCTTTGTTTTGTGCTTCTCTGGCAGCTTAGCCAGAGGCAGGAGTTTCGTTTGAGAGTTCCTCATTACATTTCTGTGTTGGAAGCAACAGTTAATTCCAATAGATGTCATGGGCCAATGGCCAGTGCAGGGGAGACGGATGTCTGCTGAAATGCTGTATATCTTGAAGCTGATCTCGGCCACAGAAACACACTGTGGTGAGGACTCGTTTCATCTGATCCCACTGGAGAAGCTGTGCAGCATTTAGAGCTGCACACACACATTTAGGGTATTGACACTGTCGTCCCTTAATGCTGAATTTACTTTCCTGGTTCTGCTCTGACATCTCTGTGAAGGTCGACCTCTTTCTAATTTATTCGCATGCTTCTCAAACTGGTCAGTGTAAGGGCTGCCACTAGCATTTATTTCTATGGTTGTTTAATTTCTCAATCATTCAGCTAAGCCTATAAAACGTTTCAGAGATGTAGGCGACGTCTCAAAACTTTGGATTTCTTTTAACTGTCCAAAACCCAAAGAAATTCAGTGACCCATCTCAGAAAACAAAATAAATCTCTAAATATAAACACGTACAAGGCTGTAACCAGAGAATATTTAACTTTAGTAACTAACAAATGTAGTTATTTTATGGTTTGCCTTTCAAGTAATTAATTATTCATTAAATAGAGTCATCTGTAAAAAATGCAATAGAAGATCTTAAAACTAATTCACACTTCTACTAATTTAATTACAGGAAAATGTATATTCTTATGCATTAAATATCAAGTGGCTGACAGAACCAGTAGGACCTGTGTAATTTGTGTGCGTTAACTGTTTGAAGATTTCTGCAGACAGCTTGTGCAAACTGCGGCGATCAAAGCCAAAGGTGGCGCCTCGCTTTGGCCATAAATCCACCACAATGGTCCTGCGGGAACAAACTTGACTTCATTTGAAGTGACCCATAAGTCAACGACCGCTTTTCCACAAAAGTAAATATGATACTAAAATAAATTAAATGAAGAACCACCAACCCAGTATGCTGTGTCCCTTCTTTAGTTACTTGAGTAAAGCGAGAAAAAGAGACAAACCTAAGCGTTCATGATGTCTCTTAAGTTTTATTCATTATTTTCTTGTTGAAGGGCTCTATGTAGGAGCTATTATACGTCCTATGTTTCTATATTCCCCAAATTCAGTAGAATTCTTATTAAAAACTTAGCGGAAGGGCATGTCCCAAGTATGAAAGCATTACATTTTTTCGAGCCAATACAAATCAAGGGAAGGAACACAAATTATGTTTTGCTTTCGTTGGCATTTATGCTGCATTCAGGAGGTATAGAAACAGTCGGAAAAAAAAATGTCTGACGCCAAAAATGTACATGAATGTCCATTTTGGTCAGAACTACAACCTCAAAATAAATATTGATGTCTTCTGTGAATGCTCTGAGCAATAAAATACAACACATATTCTTTTAAGCTTCCACAATACGACTTATAGCTCAATCACACCAAAGGTGGAACAAAGACTTCCTGAGAAGGGAAATGGGAGCAACTAGGGGTCATGATGATGCTTTTTTGGCCTTGGCCGAGCTCGGTCTGCGCTCTCCAAGTGCCATTCTAGTTTTCACTTGTTTCTGGTGCACCCAACAGACTATAGGAGAGTGTGAGATTGCTGGTTCAAACTGTGCTATTTCGTCCAGTAACTTGTGTCTACAATGAACCTACAAAAGAGTACGTTTTGGAAAAAAGTACAGATTTGGTGTCTTATTGCGCAGACACATTTGCCAACATTTGACAAGAGGTGAACAACTATCGTTATCGTCATAATAGTTGCCATAAGGATTTTGTAGTTTTCAATCTTTTGTTTGATTTAAGGTGAAACCTTAAGAGAGTGCCACAGTGACGCGTCCTAAAACCCGGAAGTAAACTCCTTCCGGTTCCTTCGACAAAAAAGCAATGCAATTTCTAAATAGGATTTTGGAAAATAGCTGGAAATAAGGTCTGTGGTAGACACACATTTAAGAGACGGATCACGTTTTGTTCAGCCGGATAATATCCACATGTCTACCCTACTTTTATAATTTTTCGAATCATAAATCTAATCGCCAGAAGCAAAATGCTAACGTTATGCTATAAACGAACTACAGCAGCCAACGTCACGCCAACTTAAGATCCATATTCAAAAATACAGATTCAAAATTGTACAAGTTGAAGCGTTTGTTTGAACAATTTGCAGGAGGCAGGTACTTGCTTTCAAGCAGAACAGGGCAAACAAACTTAGCGGGAGTGTTTACGTGTTCAGCGTATTGACGTACAACGTCCTCGACAACTTCTGTAGTCCTATTCAGCCACATGTTAACAACCATCGTTTTTCAGACACGTAAACTCTTCAAAAATCACCAGCGGGGTCACTGCTGATGTATTTAATGTCATAGAACAAAACGTGATCCGTCTCTTCAATGCGTGTCAACCACAGACCTTATTTCCAGCTATTTTCCAAAATCCTATGGAGAAATTGCATTGCTTTTTGGCGAACCCTTACTTCCGGGTTTTAGGACGCGTCACTGTGGCACTCTATATGATATGAATATGATTTTTAATATAAGTGTCATGCTAAAGTGGATGCTTTTTTTTTTAGCTCTATTCATTCCCACCGTTTTGCTATGTATCAAGCTAAGGCCATTAGCCTAAACTAATAGTGAAAGGCAGTAACCGTCCTGTTATTCCTGTCTTTTACCCAGCCCATGAATTCAAATAATAAAAACATAGAAGACACTTAAGGTTTTTTCACTGCAGTGGTCTAAAGCGCTTCCTGTAATATTGCTATAAATGGTGATGTGATTTCTCGACCATCCCATCACGGTTCTGCATTAATTCAGTAAAGACCGTTCCTCATCCTGCTCCACCAGCAGCAGCCGCCCACATGTGCATGACGTTGATTGGAGTGAGACTTAAATTGTCTCTTCATAATTCACCTTTTTCCCTTCACTTTTCATCACATAAATTATAGCATGTTCCTGTAGTCTGGTTTTCTCTTTCTTGGCATGAATGCTTGGTACCGCAGCCAAAAATAAGAGAGCCATTCTGAAACCACTGTCCATTCAATACCCACCTTAAATGATGTGGCAGCAGTCTGTATCCCACTTAGATATTATACAGGTTATGCCTGTGTGCCCTTGGTGTTTTATTACGCTGCTGCCTCTTGCAAGTTGTTGACTTTGAAATGAATGAAAGTAATGCTGCAGCAGAGGGATATTTGAAACGCCAATTACCTGTGATCGCGATTATTTTTGTCTCCTCAATATACAGTTTTTCAACAAGTTACTTTTGTTCACAGGACTTCTTTGTTATATGTTCTTATGTAAACGGTTGTTCCGTTGCGTCGAAGATGGATAGTTGCTGTTGACCTCAAAGGTGTAACTGACAACATATGAATGGGTTTTTGATTGATTATGAACAGTCATGTCACCTCACAGCTCGGCATTTTTTTCTTTTAAAAACTGTTGATTGTTTAACAGAGAATGGGAGCCTTTTATCCCATAAAAGAGGCGTTTGCCCTCCACAACAGCTTTTGGTTGCTACAACATCAGCGGCTTGATTTGTAACTCTTTTGAGCCCAGGTGACAGCAGAGGGGAGGAATGTAGTTAGAAAGGCCATCAAACTCAAAGATGGTAGTTAGCGACAACAGCTGGAGAAGGTGATGTGTGTACGGAGGACCTCGGGGCGTCATCAGTCAGCATCTAGCATGTCACAGGCTGCAGTGATGGGTGGGGGGAGCAGGAGAGGTGACTGGGGGAGAGATGGAGGGAGATCACTTGTTGGTCCCATAAATCAAGAGAAAAAAAGATTTGCCCCTCGAGCAGCAGAGCAAACTTCCATGTTGACACCCGGGGAAATGTTGCACTTGGATTTCCAGAGCTGCGTTTTGGAAATTCCAGTAATTGCTCAGTATTTTCAGTATTCAAAGCGCAGAGACACAAGAATAATTGCACGGTTTTCATAAGTGATAGTCGACCCAAACTCCCTGTGGGATTGGAAAGTTGGTTGCCGCGTTTCTCCCGAGGTTAACTTTTCGGGGAACAAATGAACTCCTTACAGAGTTCTACCTTACATCTGAAAACATTTTATTATAAAAATTCAACTTAAAGTAATAAAGTGAGTCAAATGTTTCGTAATTTAAAGATACAGTTCCACATTTTGGGCAATCATTTTAGTTCCTGTCCGGTAAATGTAAGGCTGGCTTAGCATAATGAATAAAAATAGGGAAACATCTAGCCTTACACTGTTCAGGTGAAGAAAACCCATATTTCAACCCCTCTAAATCGTATTGAAAGTAACGCCTTAGGGATTTTGGGGAGAGCTGCTTAGTGCACAGAGACTTGCCTTCATTTTGCGAAAACTGAGACTGAACTCTGACTATAATTTATTCAATGCAGCATAAACTTTTGTCATCAACTAAGTTTGTTTTTAATAGTCATTTCTGTGTCATGAGTTAAAATCTCCCCCCCTGTGTTTTATGCTGTTGCATTTATTCTGTAATTTAGCATTTATTAGTGTATCTTGGTAAGCATTTTACTGCTCATAATAAAGAGCTTTTTGAATAAATACACATTTACAGAAACTCATAACATTGCATCTCTTATGCTCTAAATGACAGGCAGTGTTCTTCACTGTTTTCTCTGTTACATCATGTATTTGGTGCAGCTGAATGTGTCCCAGCATGCAGGCCAGGAGAGGCACAGTTTGGCCAGAGAGGAGAAGCTGTCCCGGGGCTAGCGGTGTGTGTGTGTGTGTGTGTGTATGTGTGTGTATGTGTGTGTGACATCACATTTTGCCGTGGAAAGACTGTGCTGCAGCAGACTGTGCTCACTGTCTGCCACTCTGTGACTTCACAGCCTGTGTGTCTAAGCTGGGAGATTTACAGGAGCACATTAACTGCATGAGGCACCAATGTCAGCACGCTGATTGTCTCTCCTTTCATCCATGATGAGGCACTGCTTCGCACATACTGCAGAGGACAGTTTCGTGGAAAATGATTCCCAGAATCCAAGTCTGCACTGGGACCTATACTCTTTGTGCCTGCATTTGATATGACGCGTATATATCCTACCTTTTTATTTAGAGCTGTAGTGTCCCCTTTTACATTAAAACTAAACCTAACAATCTTTTCATTATAGATTGTTGTCTCAATAAATAATATCGTCCATAACATTTCGAAAATTCGTGAAAACAGCATCACCATTTTATTGTTATGTCTTCAGATGTCATGTTTGGTTTAACCCCGAAGATATTGAGTTTTTTATTACAGAAAACCAGAGAATGTAACATTTGAGAAGTTTCAAGTGCCATTTACAAGTGTAATTTTGTTCAACCAATGTTCACGTTAAATAATGGTTTGTATGTTGAAATAAATAAACATTTAAAGAAGATTGAATCAGTGAATGTTAAGAGCTTACGTTTTTATAAAAAGACGATAAAATCTATTAAAAATATGATTTTATCAAACTAGTTGTCGATTGATTTTTCAAAAGAGTTGCTAGTTTTTTATTAACACTAGTTTAATCTCTTTTTTGACCATGTTTTTCCTTGTCCAGTGGATGAAATGCACACACTGTTTGCTCACGTGTCTCCGCTGAGGAGTTGAGAGCTCTTTCCTTGCCTTTTAGACATCAGATACATGAAGCTTGTTTGTTCCAGATAGCAGCGAGATTTGAGGTATTCTCCAAGAAAGATAAATTAAAGGGTTACTAGGTCGGGGCTTCGGTCAACTACATCTTTGTGAAAATTGTCAGCGGGATGGATCAGGTGTCGCAGCTTGACAAGCTGAATTTCCTTTAATCTTTTCTCCAATCATGTTAGGCGTGTTTTTTTGGCTCCTCATCTGTCTCCTGCAGGAGATCATGTGAAGCAGAGGTATTTCTTCTCCTCAAATGTTGTCAACTTGTTGCATCAGGGGCAAATCAATCACTTTCTCATCTCAACAGTATGGTTTCTGATCAAACAAACAAGGTTATCCACAATTTTGAACACTTTGGTTGATATCAAAGTATTTGTAAATAAGGTGATTATTTGTCCTTCAATCTTAACTGGCAAACACTTGCATGAACTCACTTTTTTCCCTTTCTGGTCTGCTGTATGTGATGTTTGTGAAATGTGTGTCACAATTGAAACCTTTCTTCACACTGCACAACTAGGTTCCTGTTGTATTTTGTTTGTTTTGCCATATTTTATTTAAGTGAAGTAAAAAAGAGTTAATAGTTATCAGAAGTAATGCCTCTCTTGTCTCTCCAGTGGAAGAAAAGCCAAGCAATGAGGCGGTGGCTGAGTATATGGAGGGACGGAAGAAGTACGAAGACCAGAGGAAACAAAAACTGAAGAAAGGCTCAGTCAGAGAACAACAGGTGATATTACTCAGTGTGCTCTCAATAATGACTGAATATAAAACACAGAGTGGGATCTGTGTCCTAAGTCAGCCACCTGTACTGTATATCTGAAGTTATGTCTGATGTTTTTGGTAGACACTGGAACTCCTCAATCGTTTCAAGTCCAAGTTGTCTTCGGCCATCACTACTGATGCTCCAGAGGAGGACGTGGAGGAGCTGGCAGAGGACGATGACAAAGGATGGTGAGCCTGATACCTTTTAAGATTTATGAGTGGAGATTATATTTCATTGATTTTGTGGACGTTTGTAATTGTGAAATCTACACACTTTTTTATTTTATTTTATTTATTTGCCAGTTGACCAAAAAAAAAGTCAACTGTGAGGCGAGGAGCAGAGAGAAGTACGCATTCAACATTTAGATTTTAACAAAGCTAAATCAAGAACGATTGATAAAGATAGGAAGAACAATATAACAGCGTCTTTTTCAAATGCTGGCTGTCCTTATGACCAACATTATTACTGTTTTCAGTATTTAAATGTAAGGCTCTTTGAGCTTGTAAGTTGAGGAAATAATACTACACCAGCACACACTCCAGTCGCTTGGCCACATTTCTAGAAATATCTGATTAAAACAAAAATGTTACGTGCTACATTAACAAAAACTAAGAAGAGGTTGGGCTTGTATATATATATTTCTTCAAACAATAAAATAAATTCTATTTTTTATATATCGTGAAAACCAGTGGCCAAACTGAGTGATGACAATATTTACGCAATCCTTGCAGGTGGTAGTGTAGCTTGAGCAAACTGCTGTTTTGCTTCAAAAAGGCACACATTCTGAATATTTTTCAGACAACACTTTTGAGTCCAACCAAAACGAGAAGAGCTTGTATGAAAGTCAGACACAGACCAAAAAAACATCTGCTAATTCTCCCCATCAGTCTCCACTACAGGCATATTTGCACAGTCTTAATATATTCAATTAATGTAAGATTTTAAAACTTTGAATCAATGCTATTTTTCTTTCATGTTTCTTTATCTGGTTTGATATATGGTCCCATTTGTCTGTTAATGTTTTTTTTACTTAGGTATTTGTCACTTTATTAATGTAATTTCATACCAACTTAAGTTAGTAGGACATTTTTCTCAGTATTTCATGATAAACTGTATAAATGATTATGCCTCTGGAAAAGGAATACAGGATAAGAGAGAATGAAATAGCTGCCGCGTTAGTATTTATTACTCAACTTTAAATCACTGACACTATTTAGCGTAACAAATATCAGGAGCAGCATGAAAGCACACCAGAGTCCTGAGTAGTGCCTCCTGGAGAGTTCAAGAAGAAGTTTGGCAAACACTCTGTTTTGTGGACGGTGAAGTTGGAGCGTGAAAAGTTGGCGCTGAGAAGTCTTTTTCATTATCCCCTGCTGCTTTTGTTATTCCAATTGACACCCTCGTAATGAACACTGGATTGCAAGAGGTCGCGAAAAGAAAGCATTAATTGTAACAAAAAGTCTGAATGAGACACTAAAATACCTCAGAAAATCCTTCTTTTCACCAGGAATGATGAAACTGACCAGATCCAAAGCTTACTTCATGGTTTTGATAAATGTGTGTGAAAGTTCAAGTTGTGTGCGTATGTATATGTGTGTGTGTGTGTGTGTGTGTCAAGTTGGGATTTCAACCCGTAGCCACCAGATTGGCCATCAGGAAATCAGCCTTGACGCTGTGTTTTCCTCTCATATTCTGTTTTTCACCAAAGATCTCAAAGTCTTACTACACAAGAGTAGGGGTTTGAAATGAATACCATGTGTTTGAATTTGAGCAAAGTGTCTGTGTGTGAGAGATTTAGAATAACAAAATCTGTAGTTGCTATTAGTCTCGAGAAGCCCCCTTGAAGTGCAGCATGTCTCTGTGAGTGTGTGTGTGTGTGGGGGGGGGGGGGGGGCCTAATGAATTTGAGAGGAGCCTTGGCTGGCGTTTGGAGCCTCTCCCAGGCTGCAGACACCTCACTGTGTCACCCCCGCCAGGTATGGAGGGAGGGAGGGAGGGAGGGACAGGGGCAGTAGCATAGTACTCCTAGAAAAACACCAGTGGGAAGTCTGTGCCACTCTAGGAGCGCTGCGAACAGAATGTGGGTTACAACAGGTCAGACATTGGAAGTCAAGTCTGGGCCAGAGGAGGTAAACTATTCCATCTGTGTCTGTGTCTACAAATTCTGACTCTCCCTCCTCCTCCCCCTCCCCCTCCTGCTCTTGGTCGCCCCTCACACACATACACACACTGAGAGTCCACACTCTCAATGCAAAGAGTTTCTCTCTCACTATCCCTCCTGTACTCCTTAATTTTGCACAGGATATATTTGACTTTTGAATTAAAAGCTGCTGTGCACATTTATTTGTATGTATAGTACACTATGTTTAGATAGATAGATAGATAGATAGATGAATAGATCTTGAGAAAAAATATTTAATAATTGAATGACCTACAATATAAAATCTCTAGAAATATCTAGAAATATACTACAGACACATATTGTCATTTGATTATATACACATATGTTTCTGTCGCTTCAGTAGTTTGATATATTAGAGAGTATTCTACTTTATTCTGCATATTTTATATTGTGTACATACTCTTCTGAATATGTATTTTCTACTGAGCATACGTAGTTTTTAATTTAAAAAATGTTTAATGTTTATTTAACGAACAACATTTTATTTTATTCTATTTCTAAGAAATGTTGTTATTCTTCTACATTGACTGTCAAAATGCTGCTGTGATAAACAATTTCCATCTTGGGATGAATCAAGTATCTATCTATCTAATTCCCACCCCCTACTTGAGCGGAATGTTTTTTAGGGAAGCTTCTGTAGCATCCTGGCAGCGCAGAGTGCTTTTGATAAGCCTGTGTTTCCACCTCTGGTCTCGGAGCTGTGTGACTCGGCTGTCATCACTGAGACTGCTAGACAAATTATCAGAGGCGGCCCGCGCTCACAGCGGGAGTCCTGAGGGTCTGCCAGAGTCTAGCCATGACATCCTAGATGAGCTGTCACAACTCCTACCGATTTCAAATGAACACTGGGGAGAGCACACACACACACACACACACACACACACACACACACACACACACACACACACACAGACACACACACACACACACACACACACACACACACACACACACACACACACAAAACCTGTAAGCGCTCAGCCAGGGAACGGAGCAGACGCATACCACATGCCAAAAACAGACGAGGCATCAGAACATTCTAAAATACACAGTTAAGAATACACAGTTACTGTATTTAATTCAGTCGGTTTGAACTACACTTTAGAGTACATACTGCCAGACATATACAGCACAAGGTCATGTAAATATTTGTATTCTAGCAGATAATAAAGACATGTTGATCATCAGCTTAAAAGAGGAGGTTCAAAGATTCTGACACAAGGCGGGATGATTGGAGCCTTACTGTGTCATTGTTAACAGCAGTCAGTGTACTGGTGGCTTAGAAATCAAAGACCTTTGCTCCATGTCGTCATCCCCCCCCCCCTTCCCTTATTATCTCTGGCACCTCTTCTGTCTAGATAAAATGCCCTGATATGTTTAAAAAGCATTCTAACATCTCTTTATTTAACACCTGAACCTTAAGTATTCAAACAAGACTAAGGGTTGGGTGCTAGGAAAGATTGATATGTTCGAATAGCTGTCCGGGTAGAAAAGCCGGCTATCTTAGAGATGGTGCACCTAATCACCAGATGTAAATTGATGTCAAAGGCAGATTGACACTTTTGATAAAATTGCAGGTATCGTGCTGCATTCATGTTGTCTCTGAGTAATCAGAACATTTAGTTCCCGGATTGGAAAATGTTCCCGGATTGGAAAATGTTCACGAACGTCCTCTCAAGTCCAAACCAGAACTTTGTAACAGCTGTCAACGTTTTGTTTCAGCTCTGTTAGCAAAACAGTACAACACATCATCTTTTTAGTGTCCTTGTCATTTCCATATTTCGAATTGAAGCTCAGGAACACACCAAAGTCAAAAGAACGATGTCTTTACTCGTTGATATTAGCAAATGCGCTCTCCGATTAGCTTTTCTAGTTTTGCAAGTATTTGGTCATAAACCAAAGTATTGGACAGACAAATAAAATAAAATGTTCATAAAAATAGTGCTAAATGAAAGTCCAAGCCATCTGTCCAGTTGTAGTTGAGATATTTCAGTCTGTTAAAAAAAGTGGAAGAATGACACTGATTCAGGGGTATATCTGAAACAGGATTTTCCACTCAGACATGAATGTAGGCGGATGTAGCTGCGTGGCTAAAAATGGGTCCTTTACAATCGATTAGTCAGTCCTGCTTTGTTGTTTAGATTTACAGATAGCATTCATACAGCAGCTGAAGAAATCATGTCAGTGGGAGAAAATGTGTTTTATCTGAGAAGTGCCTGACACTGATATCTCCTGTGAGGAATGTCCTGATTCTTTAATCTGTCTTTGAAGGGAAGAGAAACTGGCCAGGGAAATGAAAGACACATGAGCGTCTTTTCTCCGGGGACCAGGGATTTCTTTCTGGATTTCTGAACTGCTAAGATGTCTCAAAAGTTTGAGCCCTCTTACTGTATCTCTCACTGTGTACAGAGAAGCTATTCAGATACCTGCTTAAAGCTCCTCTGTCAAAGAAAGTGGTCTTTAAGAGGTTTTCGCTATAACTTGAATACCAGAGTATATCTATGGTTGTATATATCCGAGCCAGACTCCAATCATGCTTTAACATTTTGCCAGGCATCTCCTGGGTTTTTAAATCCTAACAAGGCTTTAAAGCTGTGTTCAAAACACCTTGTGTGACCTTTGATACACATTACTGTTTATTAGCTTCCCACAGACAGCAATACAGAATATTTATGGGGATTTTAGCCTTTGCAGACCATTTACATGCACTAAAACCTATATTACACACAACATGAAACCCCCAAAAGCATAATAAGGCCCCTTTTACGTTAATGATATTATATTATATTCAGATAATCATATCCAGGATTAATCGCCTTAAACAAATAACAGCAATTTCAACTGTATCCCTTTTTTTTGTGATAATATTATATTCCAACTGGCTCGAAGCTTGAAGAGATAGTAAAAGTTCTACAGAGCAGTGATTTAGTGGATCCTCTGCTGCAGTTCTTTAAACTCTTTCCACCTCTTCATCTGATTTAGGATGGGCCACGTTCTGCAGTTTGATGAGCAAAGCAGAAAAGTCAAAGATGCCACCATGCAAGACGAGGACACTTTCGAGATCCACGACCCACGAAACCCGGTCAACAAGCGAAGGAGAGAGGAGAGCAAGAAGATCATGAAGGAGAAGAAGGCCAAGTGGTGAGGTCGAGGGTCAGGTCCTGCCCAAGACGACGAAAAAGTGTTCATACAGCATCCTCTCGTCCACATTTCTACCACTTCAAACCCTACATCTCCTGACTGGAACATCTGGATTGAGAATGCTGACCTGAGTGCATACGATCCCTCTAATCTGTGATGGAAAGGCTTCTTCGCTTAAAACAGCTGCACCCGGACTGCGCTCAGTAAGAAATAAGACTCTAGTCAAAGTAATGATTAAGGTGACTTGATTTACGTGTGGTGGTGTTCGCTTGTTCATGCCATTTTTCTGCAGTTTATGTTGTCTAGAGCTTTAATGTAAGGAGTAACCTTTTCTGAAAAAATAAATAAATATCATTTGTAAACAGTCTGTGATTATTTGACTTCTTTGATTTTAAATAAATGTACCAGTGAGAAGCCACTTTATTAGATTTCCAAAACCAATAATGTTCAGATTTCGGTGACATTGCCTCAAATGCATAAGTCAATTATATGTTTCTTATTCAGGTCAAAGTGGTGTTTTATTGTAGAATATTAGAAATACCTCTTAATATAATGCAGTCCCGTATAACATTACCACAATCTGTGTCCTCAATGCTAAAACATATCAGTTAATTCATGAATTGAGTAAAAAAAGAAAATTATTTAATTTAATCGTTTATTTGGCAGGGACAATGCACAGTAATGAACACTTAAAACATTCAAATGTGTCAAGCGTAACAGTGCCAGATTGAGCTTTGAGCTAATTTCCATCCGCAGTCCCTCACATAAAACATTTAAGAAGTTAACATTTTACAAACATAGCAAAAACAAAATACATGATATGCAAAAGGTGCAAAAGAGCAAGAGCAGCATACACAAGTATTTATCACATGGCAGTACACTATAGCAGCAACGACATATAAAGTGCAAGAGAGGATACAAGAGCTACATAAAGTGCAAGAGGAGATACCCCTGTGTTAAAGTGCATTTAGTGGTGATTGCACGGATGTTTGTTTCTCAACCATTCTTTGAGTTGACCTTTAAAACTATTGAGAGTGGGACAATCCCGTGTCTCAGTTGGGAGGCTATTCCACAATGAGCTGCCTTTAATGGAAAGTACATTTTGTCCAAAAGTGGTCCGTCTGCGGTGGACCTAACAGTCTCCTCTGGTTTCTGACCTAGTGCAGCGTCCAGTGTGTTTTCTGTGGATGAATTCCCCTAAGGGAGGGGGGGCCAGTCCATGTAAACATTTATAAATAAAGCACATACTTTTAAAAGACTTAAAATTGTCAAAGCTCAAGAAATTGTGTTTTTCAAGGATGGTACAGTGGTGGTATGAATATGGCTTTCTGTCAAACACCTTGATAGCTCTCTTGTACAGCTGTTCTATGGGTTTCAGGTTTGTGGCACAAGCAAACGACCAGTTTGTGAAACAGTATTCAATGTGGGATAGAATCATGCAGTGGAGGTATGACTTTGCAGCATTGACAGTTAAGAAAGGTCTAATTTGTTTAAAATATTGCAAGTTGAATTTAATAGTATTGGATACTTTCTTGATATGTTTCTTAAAAGTCAAGTTCGAGTCCATTATGACTCCAAGATACTTGAAGTAGGAGACTAGTTCTATTTCTGCTCCGTTTAAAAACACGTTTAATCCTTCGATGTTGACAGGTCGTTTACTGAACATCATGCATACTGTTTTTTTACATTTAACTGTAAGCAAATGTTGTTCAGCCAGTGTTGAACCTTGCCCAAAGCATTTGAGAGACAAGATGTGATAATTTCAGTGTTTTTCCCGTGTATAAAGATGACCGAATCATCAGCATACATTTGCACATTCAACTCAGGACATACATTAGGCAAGTCATTAATGTACAGTGAAAAAAGTAACGGTCCAAGAATGGAACCTTGTGGAACCCCAACAGGGTTGACAAGGTAGGGGGATTTGGCACCGTTGACCAAAACACACTGTTTTCTGTTCGATAAGTAAGACTTAAACCAATGTATCGAAACTGCCGAAAAATTGAAATTAGTCAGCTTTGTAAGGAGCACTTGGTGGTCAACAGTGTCAAAAGCCTTCCTGAGATCAAAGAAGACAGCACCTACATATGGGCTTGTGTCCAACATACATTTAACCTTTTCCACAAAGACACAGTTAGCTGTCTCAGTGGAGTGGTGAGTAAGAAAACCAAACTGCATTGGGTGGAGTGGAGCGAAACCTTTGTCTAAATGTTTGGTGATTAGTTTTGACACCCTTTTCTCAGCTATCTTAGAGACACAGGGGAGGATGCTGATAGGTCTATACTTGGACACCATTGCCTTATCCCCAGATGTAAAGATCGGTGTCACCGTGGCCACCTTCCAGGATGATGGAACTTCCCTTGTGCTGATATTGATTCACTAGCATAGTAAGTGGTTTTATTAGACCGTCGGTATTTGTCTTTATAAAGTTGGTAATAATATGCACCCCTAGCCTTAGAACCTCTTAACCCTGAGATTATATTTTTTACCTCAACCTCTGTGATTTCCTCCAAGTCAAAAACTGGATGTGTATCCACAGTCGGGCTAGGTGAGACCTCAGATGGCGGGAAGAGCTTTGTAATGTCCAAAGCACTATTTATGAAATACTCATTGAGAGAGCTGGCCAACACTGCAGGGTCTTTTATCAGGGCATCATTGATTTTTAATTCTAGAACATTATTTTCCTGTTTGGTTTGTTTACCTAATAGTTTATTTAGGATTAGCCAAACATTTTTACCGTTACCTTTCGCACCTTCAATTATTTTGATGAAAAAGTTAGCTTTGGCCTGTCTTATTGTTTGTGTTACGAGCATGAGTGAATTTCTGTCTATCAGTGGATAGTCCGGATTTCAAGCTCTGCCTTAATAGTTGGTCTCTAGATTGCATTAGATTCCTGCATTGTAGATTCAGCCAGGGAAGATGTTCCTTCCTGTCCCTAAGGCACCCTCTCCTTGAGAAGGAAGACATTGTATCATTCATTTTAGATATAAACAGATTACTGTTTTCACCAATATCTTCAGAGGAGAGAGTGTCCCCCCAATCAATCATTTTCACTGCATCCATAAAACGTTGTTGCAGATTTTTGGGAATGAAGCGAGAACCCAAGGCAGGGGTTTTAGGTGTGGCCATGAACCTTTTTTTTGTGAGTTTCCTTGTAAAAAGAACAAGATTATGGTCAAAAAGACCAGTCAGTAAGTTGTAGGTTTAAACTATTCTGTCAGCTTTGTTAGTAAATAATAAATCTATCATAGTCTTGGAGGTTTTGGTTATTCTAGTCGGTTGATCCATTAGTTGTATTAAGTTGTGTTTATCCCTGATCCGTTTTAAGTTCTTTCTATTTTGTTTATCATTCCAGTTTATGTTAAAGTCTCCTAAAATGATTAGCTCTTTGTTGGAGTCACAGGAATTCAGCATGAGTTTTACCTGATCATAGAAATCCACCTTAGCGGTGGGTTGTCGATATAGGCAAATCATGGTGAGGGACATTTCCTCAGAAAGTGTGATTTCCACACCAACACGATCAAACTCAATATTAGCTGGGAGTGCAATCTCCCTACAGGTAATGGTATTCCTCACATAAAGCAACACACCCTCTCCTTTTCCCTTCAGTCTGTCCTTCCTAATAGGGCTGCACGATATAGAAAAAAACTGACATTGCGATTTCCCCCCCCCAATATATAATATATATTGCGATATGAAAACATACAGGAATTGAAGAAAATACCATCCTTTCTTGAACTTTAATGCTATACAATTGGTATTTATTTAACTATATTTAACCGGATGAAGGATTTTAGTCACGGACGTCTGGATCTTAAGTTATCAGAGCAACAAGCTGAGCTAGCTCGGTTAGCGCCGAACTGCCCTGGAGAAACACATGAAACTACTTTATTCAGTGTTTTTACCTTTAATCACGGGGTCCGTTTGCTTTGGAGATTTGATTGTGGTTTGCTGTGCATGCAGAGCCTGCATGTCACTCACTCAAGTACCCCTGACCAGCGCCATATAGAGAGATACATAGATATATTCTATCTATATGGCGCTGCCCCTGACATGAGAGCCGCGCAAGTTTTCCTTTTGTAGCAAGCAGCAAAATAATTGTAACATGACGTGTTTGAGTTAATTTGCCTACTTAATATCGCACGTCCACGATGTGAATATCGCGCATGCGCATATCGCGATTATCGTCACGACACGATATATCGTGCAGCCCTACTTCCTAAACACATTATATCCTGACACAGTTACAAGAGTGGATGGTGACGACTATTTTAGCCAAGATTCCGATATTCCCAAACAGTCAATATTTGACTCAAGGAGGAGATGTTCTAGCTGTTCATGTTTATTACAGATGCTGCGGAAATGTAAATGTCCACTGAATAGTCCCTTCGGCTTGCACCGAGGATCCCACACTATTTTTGCTTGATTCACTGTTTGAAACATTTTTGTGTAACGTGTTTTTTAAATACCGGATTTCTAGGCTTTACCTCGGTGCCGTTGTTGACAGTGGAGCAGTCAGAGCTAGCTGTTGGTTTGTGCTTCTCTGTCGCCAGGCTGCTAGCCATCGGCGCGGACCCACAGTCCTCCGGCAGAGCTAGCTGTTTTGCTAGCCGGCCTCGTCTGAAGCCAGCCGGTGATGCATGGTTCTCCGCTGCTGTGTTTTAAATAAGAAGATCAATAACACCATCGTGTCTGGTTTGTCTTAGCATAAAGACTGAATATGGGAGCAAACGGCTGGCCTGGCTGTCATCAAAAGTAAAGAAAAGCACCTCATAAACTTACTAATTAACACATTATATGTAATTACAATAATCCGTACAAAAACTGAAGTGTTAAAATAACAAGTTGTGATTTTATAGGGGGTTACATGTGGAACTATTTTGGGTTTATTACTGAGCTTTAGCGGTAAAGATATTTTTTCCCTTTGTAACAAGTTAGCTGTTTCCCTTCTGTTCGCAGTCATGCTAAGCTAAGCTAACCATCTCTTGGTTGTTGTTGTTGTTGTTGTTGTTGCATATTTAAAGGAAAAGAGAGTAGTACCAACTTTCCACTGTCAACTCTCGAAAAGAAAGCTTATTTCTTAAAATGGTGAACTATTCCTTGAGCGCTAAGGTGGAAACCAGTGATGGCCTAACCACCCTGCTGCATGTTATATGTATCTGCCACACTGTCCTGCTCAGGTCACCAGAGGAGCAGCCGGAGCTTGTAAAAAGGAACTGTTTAAACCAAGGACTTTACCTCACTGTGGTGGTTTTTCGGGGGTAAACGATCTGCCACTGCCATGTGTGTGACCAGGAGCTGCATTTGGCCGACACACTATTTTTTACTGCCCTTCTGGGATTATGCTTAAATTTTCATATGGAACAGGAAGGAGAGTTAATGTTACATTATGAGCCCGGCCTCGGACCGAGCTGCCGCAAATCTAAAACAGGTGATTCAGTGATCTAACTGACTGTGTGTGCTTCTGGGTCCAAGTCAGGTTGATATGTGCCACCGAGGAAATGCTACATATTTGTTTTCACGAGGATTCACAATAAAACTCTGATAAATTAGCTTTTTATAAGGACATTGCTTGTCTCATAAATGAATAATTTATGCTTAAAAGGATGGTGTCATTCCTTCCCAGCACCACCAGGAGAATCCTAACTGTTCCCCTGGAGCAGGAAATACAACTCTTTGCTGCTGATCATGTGACTGCCAGGGATGAGATGGGATGGTAATGGCATTATCATGCTTTTCTACAACCACTATCACCTTCTGCCCTTGCAGGTAAGGGCTAAATATAGCCAGGTAATCCTTCTCATCTCATAGAATTTCAACCAACACCTTTGGTGAGAGTGAAGTTTATCTCTTATTTCTTCCCACATTTCTTTCCTTTGTTTAATTTCAAAAGGGTTTACACAAACATTTATATTAATTATGATCTTTTAACTCTTTCTTTGCAAGTTGAAGTTATCCTTAGTTGCTGTAAGTCATGTGTTTGTGGGGTGTGTATAAGCAGCAGAAATGGCCCCCATGCGTGACCTGTGACCTGTTGCCAAGAGTCCTCCGTCCACGGCCAATTCCCCGGGGTGTGATAGACAGTCTGAAAAAGAAAAAGAGAGCTGGGTATGTTAGCGTGCGTTCATAGGATATAAGGGATATTGATGACTTCACAACATCAAAGAAGGAGAAGATGTTTTGGACAGGCAGGGCAGATTTTCATGTTATTTGTTGGTCATTCACAGACGTCCAAGGACAGAGCAGGGAGTTAATTTGTCTGCGTTGCAGGTGTCCTACCAGCTTGTCCCTAATTTAGTGTTTGAAGAAAAGGTTTTGGAGTTTATGTCAAAACAACGATCACTTTCCCATATGGAGATACAAAATGTGTCGGTTAATAGATTGTTCCTCCTAATATGAGGCTTCAATCATATGTATATCTACCAATCTTACAATCTTTTAAGCACCATATTCACCATATTCTCTACTAACAAAGTGTTCTTTGCTTAGCTGCAGTGGTTTTTAGAGTAACATCAAGAGGAAATGTTACCCTAACGAAGACACACTTTGGAACATAAGCCTATTCATTTCTTAGACTCCTGAAGCCTCATGAACTTTACATTTTTTATTCATTTTTAAACACTGTAGATTTTTTGGGGAAGGTGATTTAGGGACCGGTAAAACATCCAGGAAGATCGATTAATTTGAGCTTATCAGACACAAAAACGACACAGCTCTTTATAATAGTATGAGACAGGATTTAACAAATGTGGAAAGTATGAAGGTGGAAATAATGTTATCTTTTGTCACAAGGATCGAGAGGTTAAGAGTATCCTGCGTACCCGGTACAAAGTAATCCACCAGGAATGACATTGAGCCTGTTTCAGGTCACTTTGTAAGGAAGCCATCTCTCCACAGCCAGTACGGACAGGAGGAAGACTAGCAGTCACCAGAAACTCATTCAGTGCACATATGGACATGTAGTTATTGTTTAAGACTTGAAAAGGAAGCTATCCTTTAACATGACCTTAATTGGGTCTCTCTTTTAATATGCTTTACTTGGATAAATGTCTACATTTTCACTGATCGTATTTTACAGATACTTAATAAGATTATTTTTTGTACAGACCAGGTCTTTCTCTTCCCCATTACACCACATTTTGTCTTTTTTCCCTTCTGTGGACAATATTATCCAAAAGAGCTCCTAAGAGCAAACTAAGAAAGCACATAATTATGAACATGATGAAGAAATACAAAAATATTCTTTGCAGCACTGCTACACTCTTTTGTTGTTCTTCTGTTGGTTGATTATAGTTAAGGACACTCGAACACTTCTTGAGAATGACATGTCATCGCAGCAGTGCATTAGCCAGAAAGATACCTACCCGAGGAAACAATTGGACATTAACAACAACATACTCGTCCCTCATCGTCTTGCCAAACATGAAGTCCAAGCAAAGGCCTGTCCATGACATTTCCAATACCACAGCAATTGGACAGGACTGATCATGAATGATTGCTATTTCTCTTCAAACAGAATCAAACTACGTTAAATAATACATTTAGACAAGGACTCCAACTAAGACCATGGTCATATGCAAAAAAGAAAACCTCAGAAATACTTAACTTCAAACCGAATGTTTTAAAGCATTGAGTTACATTGAAGGCAGTTGTTATCTTACCTCATAGACTTTAAAGTATTTCCATATCAGGTCTGGGTTTTGGTAAAAGATATTGTCATTTGGTTTAAATGTAGCCCTTGTGCCCCATATCAACTATTCATTCTAGGAGTTACTAACCCTAACCCTATATTAGCAGGCTAACACACAAATTAAGATAGTTCCAATGGTAAATATTATATCTTCTAAGCATCAGAATGCTATTGTGAGCACAATGACTTTAGCATCATAGGGCTGATAATGTGCCTGTAAGCTGTTATGGTTAAAGCTCCTGTTCCTGTTACTTTTCAATTTGAGTTCAGTAAATTGTTCGTTTTTTCTAAACAGCTGCCTATAGAGAGGCGAAGTCCCTCCCCTTCCGGTTGAGCTCCATAGGACCTTATTTTGGAAAAGTTATGCATTGAAGTCAATGGAGAGAGAAAGATTATCTTTCGATCCCGTTTGAATTTTGCCACGAATTACACATATGATGTTTGTCAATTTAAAAGATAATTTTACAAGTCAAAAAAATAAAAATGTGTCGTAAAACTAAGTAACACTTTTTTTGTGTGAAACCGCTAAATGAACTACATCTCCCGTCTCGCACCACACACCAAGACGGCCGTCACGTTGGCACATTTCACTTCTTTCTTTCAGAATGAGGCGAAAAGTATTAAAAGAGGTGAAAATCACTACAAGTCTGGGCATGTTGAGAGCTGTACATACACACAAGGGGAGTTAGTCGGTTCCGTAAGAGCCAGCATGCAGGACCGGGATTCTGGGATTTGCAGTCTTTCTAGTTGCGTATTTTTCATAGTCTTATATTTCAACAGTTTTACAACAAACTGTGACTTTTTTTACATGGAATTTATTATTTAAGATTGACAAACATCATATGTGTAATTCGTGGCACAATTCAAACGGGATCGAAAGATAATCTTTCTCTCTCCATTGACTTCAATACAAACTTTTTCCGAAATAAGGTCCCATGAGTCCCACCGGAAGGGGAGGGACTTCGCCTCTCTATAGATGCTGCTTTCTAGAAATTGACAACTCTTGAAGTCTAAACTGAAGACCTGACCTGATCTTCAGGCAAACTGAAACAATTGAACTGGTTCACACAGGTTCCCACCTATGACAATGGCCTCTAATATACCACTCCAGGGTGCTGGTCAGTCTTCTGCTAAGTAGGGATGAAGGTTTTGTCCTTCAACAGAAAAACCTGGATTACCAGATAATGCTGCTGTCCAGGGCCGTCCCTCCCTACAGGCCGATCATGCAGACTGCGTGGGGCCTCACCTCGCGGAGGGGGCCTCATCTTGCGGAGGGAGCCTCAACTGAGCCGCACCTATGCGCTTATGCTACTAGCACCACCATTTTCTTACTCAATATCAAGCCACGATTATTGTTTTTATTTTTAATCGTATAATGTCTGACTTTTTTTGCCGTCTGTGAGGAAAAGAAATGGGGCTCAGAATACTGAAATATGTATTTTTTAAATCTTTTTACCTTCTAATTTGTTATTATTTTTTTAAATAACACACTGTTATTTACTCAACAATAACACACAATTATCCTTGTTTTAATTTATTTGTTTAATTCTATAATCTCTGGCTTTTTTGCCGTCCGTCAGGAAGTGAATTTCAAAATAAAGTCACCGGAAACAGACGTAGGCGATACACACCCACTGAACTGATTACCCAAGATCCTCAGCTATGGTTGAAGCTTGTGATTGGATGTTTTAGCCGCAATGCACGTTGGGATATGGTGTTTATGCGATATGAAATCCGATTTTTTTTTTTTTTTTAAACAATAAAAACAATAATCGTGGCTTGATATTGAGTAAGAAAATGTTTTTATGAACCCCACAGCTTCCGGTCTTCCAAGACCCGACCGGACACAAAGACGTGTTGCAGGCACGAAACATACTACCCATAGAAATACATTGCTTTTAAAATCGTTCTGTGTGACACGAAAAAAAGGGGAAAATCGTGTTGGTGAACACGAATCAATAGATTAAATGTCGTGACTATATACACGAAATGCCGTGAGACTGGGTTGTCCTACACTTTGGTATTTCTACTTTTACTTAAGTACAAGATCTGAGTACTTTAACTCTGCTTATTCTGTTGTCTTGACTGTGCTATTTCAATATCCTTAAGACAAGGACAACTCTAACAATCAACCTACACCTGAAATAGCACCTTGTTCTTTTAGAGTATGATTGATTGATGAATCTGTAGTCAATTAATTAAATTGCTTGCAAGCAGATCATTTAGTCTTTACAGCCAATTTTTCATCGTAATGAGAGCGCAGGAGATTACATTAACGACAACCAACACACTATAACATAGGATGACTTAATCCTCCATAAAACATATTGTTACCGCAGAATATGATTGAAGTTACAAGCTACTAACTGCGGGTCATTGAGGTTGCTGTCAAACCTGCAATGTGCCTCCGCTAGACGTCCTTGGTACAGCTTCATAAAGATTCACCTTTTCATTGTCGACAGTGAAGGACATGTGGGCAATGAAGCAGAGACAGAAGCATCATTACAATGTATCTGAGCAGAGTAATAACCATGAGTCTTGTAGCTTTCTTTACTACGTCTACAGCCCCATTATCATTTGTCCTCATTAGCTTGCCGTCATTTATTAGAAGTAGGCAGTTGGAGCAGAAGAGGCTAAATCACTACATAATTCATTCTTGATGGATTTCATAATGTTCTCCGAAGAGAGGATGTCCTTAAGTATGCTGTACATAGAGCGTGCTGTTCAAAAGTCCCATCTACCCAAATGATGACACTCACATACACACACATTATTAATCAGCCTCATCCACAACCAAGTGAAAGCTCTTGGCTTTACTCCATTGGCCTAAGTGATTGGCTATTGATTTTGTATACACTTAATCCATTTATCTGCTGTCTTTCCTGCTGACAGAGGACAGTATAGGAACAAATCCCTTAAAGGTGACCCAGGTAACTGCTGAACCACTGCACATATATGCCCCTTTCACACCAACGCGGTTCCCGTTCTAGCTCCGTGCTTGCGCTTTTCTGGTTCGTAACCGTTTTTTCTTTTCAGCCCCCGTTTTGTTCACACCGCCCAGAGCTCGACTGGTGCTGCCGCTGCTGCGTCATGACGTCACCGTTTACGTCGCTGATTTTCTCCCCAACGGCGTCGGGTCGATGATCGTGTTGCTTTTAATCATACGAAGCCAGATTAAATTAAATAACTACTTCTCAACCCTTATACCTTTCTCCAGAGTGCCGTGGTTCATTGTTTATTAATGTGTTTCAGCGGCATTTACCGACCGCTGCAGTGCTGCCCGCTGTTTGGCATCACAACGCTGTTATGAAAGTTTCTCTGGTATAAAATGGGTGATGTTAGCATAGAGAGGCGAAGTCCCTCCCTTTCCGGTGGACCTCATGGGACCTTATTTCTGAAAAATTATGTATTGAAGTCAATGGCAAGAGAAAACGTATCTTTCGATCCCGTTTGAATTGTGCCATGAATTACACATATGATGTTTGTCAATCTTAAAAAATAATTTCCATGTCAAAAAAGTCACAGTTTGTCGTAAAACTGTTGAAATATAAGACAATGACAAATACGCAACTTGAAAGACTACAAATCCCAGAGTCGCGTAAGTGATGTCATAACTGATGTCACAATTGTTTTCCTCCACTAAATATAAGAGATAGCTAAGATAAGATAACTTTAACAAGATGCCTGTGTGCTTAATACCAGGTTGTAATCATACCAGCAATGGGTCTTGCTCGTTCTTTCGCTTCCCGTCTGATGAAAGGACCAGGAGTGGCTGGATCAAGTTAGCTACCTAGCTAGTAGCAAGCACGTTAGTTAGCATTACAGCCTTAGCCATGTCATTTTTATTAGCCTTAACATGAAGTAACATTAAGTAACCCAAAATGTTAAACAGTATGAGTAGTAGTCATATTTCGTGAACCCTTTGAAGAGTACTGTCACACCGGTGTGATCATTCTATAATACACCTTTAAGCCCGTATGCCCCCGGGGGAGAAATGCAAACGCTAACGCTACATTAGCATCGGCGATCTTTTCTACTTCATGCTATCTGCACAAATGGTTAACATTGAACATTAAAAAGATCAGGCAGTTCATGGAGAACCGAAGGAAGGCAGGCAGGCAGGCAGCTTTGCATGACATTCTTCTGGACGTGTTTCATTGTGGTGATAGTGAGGGTAGTCAATCCCTTTTTTGGCAAGACAGTAGTGACGGCCATCTTGGTGACGTGTGTTGTTGTGCGAGACCAGACATGTAGTTCATTGAGCAGTTTCACACAAAAAAAGTCTTACTTCACAGTTTTACGGCAAAACATTTTTTTTTAAACTTGCAAAATTATCTTTTAAATTGACAAACATCATAGCCTATGTGTAATTCGTGGCACAATTCAAACGGGATCGAAAGATAACTTTTCTCTCGCCATTGACTTCAATACATAACTTTTCCAAAATAAGGTCCCATGGAGGTCCACCGGAAGGGGAGGGACTTCGCCTCTCTATAGAGGTAGAGTCTACCTTCCGGTAGATAAGTTTTCTCTCCCCATTGACTTCAATACATAATGTTTCCGAAAATAAGATCCCATGGGTCAGAAGTAGATGGGCGGGACTTCGCCTCTCTATAGCAAACGAAGCTAAACTGACTATCTTGACTACTTGTTGCTATCCTATTGTGGCATAAGCCGTTTTCTACAGGCACATTTTACCGACGTATTTTTCATTATGATTCTACTTGTGATAGTCGGACATGACAACCTGTGCAGCCCATGTATTGATTCCATCTGATAGCTGCTATAATACAAAACAAAACGTCTGCCTGCTCTCCACAATGATCAATGACAGCGAACAGATGGTCAAAGTAAAGTACAAATAAACAGAATCACACTAAGCCTGGTTAGTGTTGCCTGAATTTTTATTTATTTTTTCTTCTTTTTTTTCTTTCAATGCCATGCGATCTACCCACACTACCTTTGCGATCGACCTGAGGCGGCTCCGCTGCGGTGTGAACAGGAAAAACCGGTGCTTTTCAGGCTCCAGCTCCGAACCGGCCCTGGAACCGCGTTGGTGTGAAAGGGGCATTAGATACTGAGAGTTGGGGCCTCAGTAGGCTTGAAAATCCCCTAACATATAGGTCTGCAGAGGTGAGAAAGCACACTTCTCAATTAAAGGGATATTTAGAGTCGTAGAAGGTGCTTTTTAGATGGCAGTTCGCATGCCAACAGACGCAGACACAGAAGTCCTATCTAAAACTAATCAGGAATGACATGCTGTATAAAGAATGTATAGCGCATTAACGTTTTACATTGCATTTCTTTACAATAATTATCTTTACTGGGCACTACATTTTCTAAACCTTAAAACTCCAGGATTCATAATATGCACAAGATATTTTTAATTGATCACGGACAACTTTTTTAACCTTAAATATGCACAACACCATGAATGCCTTTTAGGAGAGATTGTCTAAAAGTGTGCAGCATTATAATAATTTATGCAATTCATCATGTCTTGCACCTATTTGTGATAATAGGCTTTACAACCTGCCTTTGATTGTGGCCATTCAGCTACTGTATAAACCCTTTTACCTTAAAACATAGCCAGCCTTGCAATTGCTAATTCATTTCTGTGAATAATGACATGCAATTTTACAACGCTTACCAAATGCAATGTGCCACTTTCTAATGTGACTGGGAAATAATAATGAAACTGTCCTGTTAAAAATGCACAAAAATAGCATGCATGTTTTGGTATGGCATCCATATGCACAGTTTGGTTAACAGCTGATAAGGAAAGTGCAGAGCTCATGACACTGGAAGAAAACAGCTTGATAGAGGCCATGTGCGCAGCTGAAGCATTTCTCTTCACATCTTTGAAGGTGTGAAGGAAAAAACACATCCTCCTGGTATATGTGATGGGGTTGCTGTTGCCCTCTTCATCTCGGTGCTCTTCAGGGCTTTGATCTCTTCTGCAGAAGTTCAATATGGGCCTCAGCTGTGGGAAAGAGCTGTGGGGCTTAACAGGACAGAGCCCAAACAGAGCCCAGTAGATAGCAGGTGCTGAAGCCATGACCTTCCCATCCCAGGCCAGCATTCCTGCTTGTCAGACCCCCTAGGTCCGTGCATGCACTGTGTCCACCCACACCATCTGGAGCTGTTTGTCCTGCTGCACTGTGTTCAAACAGAAGAGTGTCTGAAACGCTTCAAGCACTCATCGACGACACCGAGCAGCTTTGATTAGGAATGATAAACGCTTAGAGAGCTATGTTGTCCGTCCATATGTTAATCCTCACACCTTCCAGCGGGAGAAATAATACCAGAGCCTCCGTCTTTAAGTTTAGATCAAGTTTATGTCCTCAGAACATCAACCAAGAGTAATCCCACAGGTTTTGGGGAATTTCAACCTTTGATGTTTTAAATTTGACGGATCGTGGGATGAGGATTTTAACATTGATATGAGCACATTTAAATGTTGTGCAGTTCATTCGTTGTTATTGTTAGTTTGCTACTTTGCTTTGTTGTACTACTTGTAAAGAATATTTAATTGCTGATAAGCTACGGCAATGGCTTCTCTCACTGTGTGATTCAAGTGCAGATTCCTGGAGACGAGGAACAATCTGTTCCTCATCCCCTCTACACCTCTAATCATAGGCAGCCCGTGAGCTGCATGTACTCTATGTACTGGGAAATCACCTTGTCACTGAATCAAATACACATGGTATAGGCGGAGTAATATCTAACCTGCCAAAAAATCATGTCAACATATTAAAATAAGAGTTTAACAGTACTTTTTCTGTGGTAAAAAGACATGCTAACGTTGCCTTTTTTTTTTACTGTGTAATGAACTCACACCATTTAAAACAACACATTTTTATTGGAATAAATAGGGGTCACTGTGCACATTTTTTTCACGCCAAGGTCACCTTAGGTACAATTTTAATATTTGCTGTTGTTGACCAATAGCAACTTGTTTTGTCAATGCTCAAAGTATTTCAGACAGTATTGTCCCGTTAGCAACCGAGGTTAAGTTAATCAGAAAACAAAATTAACTTTTACTTGAATATATTTACTTTTCCACTGCAATAACGTAACATTGAGCAAAATTACAGGGAGGAGTAAACAGAACGGTAGAAAGAAAACAGATAGTTAGCCCGGGAGCTATTTTGACTAGCACTAGCCCTTCTGCGAGTTAGCGGTTAGCTCATCAGCTACATTAGCATTTCACAAAACTTCTAGAAACAAATAATTTTCAAACACATGAAGATTGATTTCACAATACCAGACCCATACGATCTTCCCATTTCCGTGTGTACATGCACGGTATCAAATGAACAGCGTACGTTTACTAAAGAATAACCTTTTGTTTATGTTAAATCCAAAATGAGCAATCATCTTCATACATACTATAAAGAATGGTGTGCAAATGTTTTGTGTGAAGTAGCCATCTCAGGCCTGTCAGGTCAACTGCATATGAACGCTATCACCTTCCCTTCCTTCTCTCCTTGTCGCCCTCAGCTCTCAAGGTTAGGACTTATGTAATCACAGACCACTGCAGACCGGCCAGTGCGGGAGACAGAAGCTGGGCCAGACGTACAGGTATTCTAAACTGGTTACATTAGACCAAACAGGCCATCTGTCTCCCTCTGTAATTGGACACTGTGGATTAGAAGGAGACGGCAGTGTTTCCCAGCCAAGTGGGCTAGTCACTGTTTATTTGGAATTAATTACCAAGGAGAGTGGAAACCTCACAGTTCCCAAAGAGTGAATCCAGACACTTGAGGCCAGGATGAGAGGAAGGACAGTGCCATACTAAAGCTATGGCAACAAACTTGAGACAGTTCAGAAAGGTGTTTGTTGCTGCTCACTCAGAATTGTATTATATTTGAATCTCGGATGATGATGCAGCCGATGTGGCACAGTCAGATAGATAGGGAAAAACCCTTTCTGTCTCTGAGGCAGCGAATGAATAGATTTCTTCAGCGGTGTAACTGGTATCCTGGTGTGATGCCATTAGCTGTGCTCATGCTGTGGGTGCTTTCCAAGATTTGAGTGAAAGGACAACATTATATATCTCTTAAAGCCTGTGAGAACAGAGCATCCACCCTGGCACTTTGCATTTGATCCTCACTGTATGTGTGGAGCGTCAAAGGAATCACTGTGTACACCACTAGAAATGTTGCGCAGACATGTTTTGATGTGTTTTGACAAGCAGGGGAAAGAAAATGAATCCACTAACACAAGGTCTCTTTAAAAGCTGCTCTTTTTATTGTATCTACTTTTTAAAAAAAAGGGCTGGTGAAGGGCTGCATCACTGCATATTTTTTCACTATGCTAAAGTTCTGTTTGCATGCAGTGAAATAAATGTACAAGTGAGACAACGTAATAAATTAGCATATAATTTACATTTGAAAAAAAGAAATTAGTAACAGTGTACCAACATTAATACTGAATATAAAATATACGCGACTAATCACATGATGCTTTTCATTTCTCTTGCACGTTAGGTACAGGTATAAGCAATGTGACATTCAAACATCCAAGTTCACAGCAATGAGTACCAGTTTGAGTGATTTCAATTCTATTTTTTCTGGAGGCTCCGTATCCTGCAGCCAGTAGATGAGTGAAGTCCAAGCAATCTGAGTTTAACTGATTTCAAATGCTTCTCAGCGTCCACTGTCCTTTCCCAACGGCCTCATTCAAGGTTTGGTAACCGATCAAATCTGCTCGACATTGTCCTACTGAAGGTGGCTACAAAAAAGTAGCAGCAGCAAAATTAGAAATGAGTTGTTAACAGCTTCGATGAGATTCTTGTACACTCCTTAATCGTCTTTCATAGTTCCTACTGTACCTCCATAACAAGCGTGTGATAGAGATGTTCTCTTTCACAACCCCCTACACCAGCAGGAATGTCACCTGGGTAAGTCAGTTACAACTGGGCAAGTGTCCATTTTGTTGGTGGCGCAAATTACAATACACGGTTAACAATGACAATTCCCAGTGTGAGGTATAAACAGATACAAACAAAACAATAACATGACCAGCATTTACCATAAGAGATATTGACAAGGATATATACTTTCATATTGTTTGGAGCCAGCCTCACTTTTAAGCACACTGGAGGGTTGAATGGAAGCACCCACTTGATAGCACCAGAAGCCTGGGAAGGCCGCAACCCTCAGAGTAGAGCAGGAGGAAAATAAGAGGTAAACATAGTACTCAGTGGGAATAAAAATGAAAATAAAAAAAATGGAAAAGCACCGTTGAGTTGGCTGTTTTTTTTCTTGTCGCTGCGGGACAATGATAATGAGAAAAAGGGGAACAAGGACTTGTGGTATGTGTACACCAAAAAACGTAGATCTATATTTTCTTGCTGAGAATTAGATGAGAAGATTGATGATCACTGTGTCTGTACGTTCAATATGAAACTACAGCCAGGAAGCGGTTAGCTTTGCTAGCAACTCCAAATAAGTAATGAGCATGTTTTCATTCTTCCAAATACAAAGTGTAAAATATATTAGGGTGCCAGATTATTTATTTGCTGGACCAAGCCTATCGATTTTGGGATGGTGGCCCACGGGATATTGCAACCTCCATGTTCATTGCTTTGCCTTTTCCCCATTCAACATATTGGAAAAAGAGTGTCTCCAAAGCGGAACAAAACGTTCTACTGTTTAATAGGCAAACTGTTAAATACTTTAATGTCATTATTGTCTGAAAACAAGCTAACTGTAGTATGGCTAAAGATTCATATTCACAGTACAGACGTAATAGCGACTGGTATCTTGGTTGTCTAATTCACTGCAAGAAAGAAAATGTTCTTTCTATTCCTTTAACTTTTATAAGCAATGAAACAATGGCAGTCTTTGCTTCCTGCTGAAGTACAATAATATCTGACAACTTCTGATGTAATAGTCATCCACCTTAAAACAGTAAGAAATAGTGACTGCTCTGTGATTCCAATGAACAAGCTGCTTCATAGAATGTGCTCCTTCAAAATGAATCCTTCAATAGTGAACTGGAAGCTCCTCAATGGGATGTTTCGTAAAGGCCAGTTTGGTAATAGTTTTTCATGTGGCCCAGGCACCGTCTTACGATATCTTTACACTACTTTGGACTAATGATACTGAGTGAGCTTTCATTAAAGTGTTAGGAACTAAGGCACCCATCTGGGGAAAGAAAAAGTGATTTAAAAATCCTCTTATAACCATATAGTATTTCTGGTCCTGGATTAACATCATATATAATATACAAATCCTTACAGTATATAAGGGTTTAACGTATGTTACAGTATGTTATATTTTCATTCCAGCACAGAGACGTTGAATATGAATTCAATCACATTACATTCCCTTCCATGACAGTAGGCTACTATCTGACACAAACATGATCAGAGGACAATATCTCAGCTCTGCTTGGAATTGTACAATAAATATACAGTACACTGATGGGGTTTCTCTGTCGTATCTGAGCGGTAAATTGGCAAAGTATTTACAGGAAAAAGTGCACCGTAGCCAGAAGTCTGCCTGCCAACAGCACCATCACAGTCGTCCCAAAGACAGGAGTCCGACACTTTCAACTCCCACCCCCTTTCTTCTAACGTAGAGTCCTCCCCTCCGTCTGTCCATCTCCGAGGGTAACATCGTCTGCAAGCGATGTGTCCAGCACTTTGGATTCATAAAACAACAAACACGAAGGAAGACTAACAATGATATCAATAATTATTATTATAATAAAAATAACCAGCGAATAATCTTCCAAGTTCCACTTCACAGAAGTGAAAATTAAAACCGTTTGTGTCAGCGTTGTGGGCTGAGCAGTGGTTTGGATGCCACCAAGATGGAGGGCAGGAGGACCAGGTGTGATAAGCGAGGAAATCCATCATTTTCGTCGATCTCTCTTCGTCTCTTTTCCACTGGACCAGAGGTTATTTTTTTCAGTCTGCCCCGTTTTCTTTTCCTTTCAGTGCCGTATCATGCTCCCTCCATCTTTGTTGCCTTTTTTCTTCTTTGCTATGTCTTGTTCCCCGAGGGTCAGTGGCCCTGGCAGGTCTTGCAGCACATCTGTCTGAAGTACGCACGGCTGCAGAACTTGAACTTCAGGACCAGCGGGCAGTAGGCCACTTTGTTAACATCTTTGCACTCTGGAGAAAGAAATAAAAGAGCTGAGTTAAAAAGTGAAGAATGTATTTTTCACTCTCCTTTAAAAACGTGCTTCCAGCCCCAGTATTGTCATGTGTTACTATTAGATTAGAGATGCAGTATGCCATTTTATGGTGATATTTAAAAAGCAGAGAAGATCGATTGAGATTAACAGCTGTTCTGAAGGTATTTCACACACTTATAGCCACCTGAATGACAAATATTCTCTCTGTTGCAATAAAAGGGGATGTTTTTCAACCCGTTTCCCTAGTTTTTTTAATTCAAACTCAATAGCTAGATACTAAACCTTTTTAATATGCAATAAATGTAATATCTTATCATCCGGATAGTAAGAGGAGGCTTTAAAGGTTCAACAGTGGTAACAAACTTCTGGGGGTTTGCAAATAATGTAGTTATTTTTCAGTAGACGCAATGCTTAGCACTGTGACTTACAGAATACATCAGGCACAGACTGGGGCTAACCTGCTACATGAGGGCTGATGGATCTCCCTCAGGCCTCCACAGAATAAAAGCTCTGCAACTATACTTGGACGCAGAGGCGGGAGCTGAGATCCTGGCCTCGTTCACTAACTGGGCTTCCTGCCATTTGTAGCATGCACACACTCCTTCACACACACACACAAACTACTTGCTGGATGCCGGACAAGCAGTGCTCTAAATGCCTTATCACGATCAGAGTGTCTTCCCTTATTAGGCTTTGGCCCCTGCCTCTGCAGAGCCAAATGAAACGAGACATTGCCTCACTGCTGTCCGTAAAGGAACAATTAGCCTACAGCTAATCCCATTAGCCAGCCTGTAAACGCTGCTCACGTTTTCCATTCAGGCTAATCGAAAGGCCCTTCTCAATGCATCTGAATAGCCATCCATCATGTGTAAGTGTATATGGAGGGTTGAGCTGTTTCGCTTTGACCAGGAGCCAACCCCACTGGAAAGATTAATGTAGCTGGCAAAGTGGCGAGGAGTGTGTTATCCAAGTGTGTTTAGGTCATAGTAGAACAGTGAAGATGAAGATCGGGACAGATTATAACCTTTTCATTTAGGGCTTTGAGTGAAAGCAATGCATGTGCAAAACAATATGTATTCACATTAAACATCTCCTTTGCATTTGAAGGAACTGCAGAGTCAGGTGTGTGTGTGTGTGTGTGTGTGTGTGTGTGTGTGTGTGTGTGTGTGTGTGTGTGTGTGTGTGTGTGTGTGTGTGTGTGTGTGTGTGTGTGTGTGTGTGTGTGTGTGTGTGTGTGTGTGTGTGTGTGTGTGTGTGTGTGTGTGTGTGTGTGTGTGTGTGTGTGTGTGTGTGTGTCGTACGTTTCCTCATCTTACCGTCGCCATTGGCGATGGGGGTGGCGTCGCACTTGCTCTCGCACTGCTGCATAGTGGTGGGTCGGAGGGACTCTGCGCAGTCATTAGAAGGCTGCCCGGTGTACGACAGACACTGCACCGTCCTCATCTGCTGGCCCAGGCCGCACTGCGCCGAACACTGTAACAGGAAACCACAAACGCATTGTCTATGCAGTTAAGCCAATGAAGATTCTCTGTGACCCTGAGTGCTGTAAGTCTACCTTATGCACGCAGACACACAGCTGGGTAATCCCTGCACACACACACCACACACACACATCACACAACTTGATCCAATCAACCAATCATCAGGGCATGCAGGAAGCGAGCACAGTCACCTTCCCCTTTGTTTGACTCAGCTGGCTGCA
The DNA here is from genome assembly GCF_902827165.1 of Trematomus bernacchii. Taxonomy (NCBI): domain Eukaryota; kingdom Metazoa; phylum Chordata; class Actinopteri; order Perciformes; family Nototheniidae; genus Trematomus; species Trematomus bernacchii. The sequence continues at coordinate 9,359,568 of NW_022987547.1, read as the reverse complement.
TGTCAGTGACTTTGTTCCCAGAGCTAACAGGTCAGCGTTGCTAGAGAGGTTTTTCCATGTTTTTGTGAGTGCAAGGACAGACAGAGAAACAGACAGAGTGAAAATGTACTCTTTGATTGATTGTTTCTCATGAGGAAGTTCACTTGCTCTTTTAAGACTAAAAGCTGAGCTTCGAACAGTGTGCACGTCTGAAGGAGACGAGGGGGATAATTCAGATTTAATTAAAAGGACACATCTTTTAAGTGCTACCAGCAAAAAGTGCCATAACTACAAATATCTGGAGTAGATTTATGGATGTTTATTGCCTAAGGATAATGAAATCCTCACAAAGCGCAAGTCAACCTCTATCTAAAAATCAGCATCATATCTGTGTTCAGAGTTATAACTGGGATGAGTACCATCTTAGACGCAGATTGCACCAATCTGGCGGAAAGGGTTAATTAATCGACCTGTGACCCAGTGCTGCTGCAACTGCTGATCCTGTTGTTGGATCATTCCTAGTACTGGAGTCTTATTAAGGATTTGTTTACAAGGAGATCTCCACAACAATGGAGTAATACATGTTGATGCATCCTAATAAAAACAACCTTTAAGAAGCCTCCTCTGGCATATGGTCATTCTGGCTTGATTTTCTAGGTTTAGGAAAAATGACGATGGACTCACCTTGGCCACAGAACTAAAACATTTGTTAACACATGAAAAAGCTTCTCGTATTGTGCACCTGACTTCTATAAATGTGCTAGTTCTAATAAAAACTTAAATTGGTTCTATGGCTGACCAATAAAACCCTTTTATAAAAGAAGAAAGACTACAAAAACAAGATGCCAAAACACAAGCTTCTAATGAATCTTCATGATAACTCCACCTTGAAAGCACTGGGCAACAACACACCTGTTTGCCAGCACTATGTGTGTGCGCGTGTACAGTACGAGTGTGTGATATGAACCCAGCCATCAACAAAAGCTCACCCCCCCACTGATGAGAGAACTACCAGGCTTTCTGTCACCTTCAATGATCCTCTCTGACTGCCTCAGATCAGGGAGCCTGCATGTCATCCCTTCCCAATTAGAGAGTCTTTATTAAGGACCCGCTGCCGGCCATGACAGATGGTGTACGTCAATGGTGCGACTTAAGTGGGATTTGAACCAGTGACCTTTTGGCCTTGGGAGACCAGAAGCTCGGTAGCTGGCAACAATCTTCCCTTTCTGACGCTTTGAGGGACCGGGGCAGGGAGGGACCAAGCTTGTAATTACAGCCAACATAAAAAAAAGAGGAGGTGGAGGCCGAGGGACAGGGTTGCAAACACACACACAAACACACACACACATCTGCAGTGCATGAGAAAGTGCTGTGTAAGAGCAGACCCAAGCTGTTGCTCTCCAAGGTATTAACCCCTGCTCGGCTCTTTGATGGCCCACGCTGAGGTTATCAGTCAGCTCTGCTACTGATTGAATTCTAAAGATGTGTTTTTGATTTCAGTGAACACACATGTGGCCGTTATGAGGAGAAGCCAAGGAAGAGCTGTAACCTAGACTGCCTGACTCTTAACCTCTGACCCCAAGGGGCTCAAACTATGACATCAGCTCCACCGACCATCCTCTGAACATCAGAGCACACTTTTACACTAAAATTCCCAACAAATCCCTACCAAAATAACAAGCCATATTTGTGTGCGTTTATCCCTCTCTGACGCACGTGTTTTTGGCGTCCCCCTCACCTACATGAGTCAGCTGTGTTGTAAAGTGTTCAACAGCTTTGCGGAGCTCACTAAGTCATGTCACGGTGAACCCGAGAAAGCTACTCCTCGGTATTCCTCTAAATCTTGTTTCCTGGAAGTGATCGAGAGGCCTGGTCTGAGGCAGAGATAAACTTCAAACAGCCAGGAGGATATTACTGCCACTGATCACACACTGCAGGCCCGCTGGAGCACTTGGACCCAAACACACAAACAGAGCTCCTACGCAGGCACACACACGTCACAGGCCTGCTTAGTATGTCATCCAGGTGTAAATTATATTAACCATTCACCAACACATGGGATCCATCAGTGCATCTTTTGGCTTTTAGACATTCAAGCTATCCTTTTAAAGGATTAACCAGCATACTGTCGGTATGGCTAGGCCTCATTAGGACTGGCTCACTTTATGGCGCATTTCCATTACAGTTTAGGAACTGGGGTAGTATCTATAGTAACGCAGTGTAGGCGGAGCCGTGACGTCATCTTCAATGAGAACCCCAGAAAAACAACACAGCCGTTAGCTGTTAGCACTCAGAGCTCACAGCTCCTCATATCTGTTCAGAAACTAGACAAAAGTTAAACAAGTACAAACCACAGACTGTCTGTGTCATGGCGAATACAGTCGCTGGTTTATTTATGTCTGTATAGGCCGTTGTTGTGAGTGTGGACGGTCGGAGCATATATTGCGTTAGCTTAGCCGATATCCATTTAGAAAACACGCATTTTAAAAGGTTTTTCACCTGCCGTCTGTCTGCAGACTTGACAAATCATTAATTCATGGTTTTTACTAACCGGTATCAGTATGTTGTTACTTCGGCATCATTTTGAAACGTGTATTACAATTAAATCACAGTCAAATATGTTCATCTTGTTGTAGTTGTAGCCCCCTTGCCAGCGATTCTCTCTCTAGTTTAGCATACTCAGCCCGACTCAGCCCTGTTTGTTGGCCCCGATAGAACCACGATTTTGTCGGGCCAGAAAAGAGGTGAAGTTCTGTGTATTCTCCGCGGTGGGGGCCGACAGAACCGGGCAGAGTTTTTCGCCGGTCAGCGTGTGTTAAGAGGCCTAGTTCTGGCCCCGGGCCAGAACTAGGCCAAGTGGAAACGCAACCAAAAGCGGGCCCGGCACGACACGGCACGCTTAAACCGCGCTCCGAGCCATGGTGGAAATGTGCCGTTAGATCATGTTTAAAGTGCTAAAAAGCTTTTTTGCTTTAACTTGTTACTTGTCAATGTTGATTGCCCAATATAGGTGCTGTAGAAAATAGTGCTTTCTGTTTTCCACAGGAGCTATCGGTAGCTATCTCCACTACCAAAGAGTCTCACTATGCTTCCCCAGTAATGGAAATGGCAGACAGTGTGAAAATAACTGTGGGAATTAAAATGAAGTGCATCCTAGGTAGTGTTGCCAACTATTTTACAATAGAAAAGTAGCTAGCACTAGATCCAAAAGTCTCTGAAAGTTTCCAGATGACATCATACACTCCTTTGCATATTGGCAACATCATTGCACGTTCATTTGCATGAAGCTTAGTGGTTGCAATGTTTGCAGAGAAGAAGAGACTTCCTGCATGCATGGAAAGAGAAGAGGGAAAGTCCCTGTACTGGCAAACAAAACATGTACTGCATCATTGTAATAACAGAATAACACATTTGAATATATGTCAAATATGTTATTTTGTAGAATTATGTATTTTGTCACAAGTCACAAAATTCTCCCTAAATACTCTTAGTAAAACAGAAAGTGACCTGAGTGTTTTTGAGAGAGCGGCACCAACAATAAAACACCTTGGAAATGCTAAAGTTACAAAAGACGTCTGTTAATATAAGTTAAAAACCATGGAAGTGCCATCTTACCTGTCCCCATTCACCAGGGATCCAGCGAGGAGGGGGACATCGTCCTAAACTGCAGCGAATTCGGACCGGAGGTTTGTTGTGGCTCGGGCAGTGTGCGGGGGGGAAGGTCTTGGTGAGGTCGCTGCTCTTACACAAGGCGATGCGGTGCTTAAAGCCGGGGCCACACTTAGGAGTGCACTGAAGAGACAGGAGAAGGTGTAAGGAGCACATCTTTGACGGCACTCTGAGCTAAAGTTAGTTTCAGAGCATTATCTTACCTCCGACCAATCCAGAGTGATCCACTTTGGCGGGCAGGACTGGTTGTTGCAGGACTCTCGTTCGATAGGTCGGTGAGTCAGGCAGTGTGTGTCCTCCAGTGTCTCCTCCTCAGCAGGGCCGATCTTCCTGATGCACAAAACCGTCCTCGTCCTCATCCCGCCGTCACATGTCTTCCCACACTCCGACCAGTCCCCGATAAACCACCTGCAGGAGAGTACATTTGAGTTAAAAGAGAACAAACAAAGCAAACAGTGAGTACAGTAAGTGTTGTTCCTCTGAGTACCAGTGTGTTATCCTCCCTGTGGTTACCTAATTAGAAAAGGGATTTTGATAATGTCAGTGTGAAATCACATTATGCTTCTGAACTTTATCAAGTTGGATTACTAAAAGGGCAGTGCAGCAACATTTCACAGGACATCCGACCTCAGTAACCTTTCCATAACGACTGAAACACAGTGCATCCATAGCACGGAGTACAGCTTGTTGTGTTTTAACAATATTTAGAGAATATTGACCTCTTTTGTTTAAAGGAATCAATACTTAGTTTTCCAGATAAATGTTCTTTACTTTCTTTATGTCAGGAAAAAATGTTTGAATGTTTTCACTATTTATCAATTGGTTGGTTGTAATGTGATCAACTGTACATTTCTTTGGGATAATAGAGGGTGTCGTTTTCTCATACTGATATTCTGCACAAACTGTGCTGTTGTATTTGCTGTAAAGTGTCTTTACTGTAGGGTATTTTTATTATATGTACAGCACTTTGGCTCGACCACAAATCGTTGAAAAATGTGCTATATCAATAAAACTTGATTTGATTTGATTTGATAATGCATCACAAAGTGTCGTTTTCAAACCTTTATTATTTAAGTTTCAACCTTAGCAGGCTTATTCGACCAATCAAAAGGTAGATTTAGTGTAACTTGGCTCGGAAAACAGGTGTAAGTAACTCTACTTCCTTACTTATCGCACATGCATTATCGATATTCTCATACATTTAACTCTTGGAAATAAAGATAATTATTGTATTTTATCTATAACAGCCACAACATTTTAGAGTTGCTTGGGGAAGTATTGTAGCAACATCCAATATAGACAAAACGAAGACCAACATCTGGACAAAATGTCTTAATTTGAAAATGTTATCACTCATTAAAAAATAATTGTTGCAGTTAAACTCTTGTGATCTGGCAGATAAGTGACCGCCCTGTTTGTGCCATGCCTCTGAGCTTTTGACCTCCAGAAAAATGAGACCCTCTGTCTACACACTTCAGAGCTGATATCATAAAACTGCCCTCCAAACACATCCAGCTTGTGAGATATTACATCATCTGAAGGAATGTATACAGAATTAACGACGTGTTCAAACATCTGTGTTAGCTTTCATTACGCGAGCCCATAAAACCCCGGCTTTTCTAAAACAATAGTGTTTACGTGGACTTATTCGGCCCGTCATGAGGCTGCGGAGGGTGTTTGCCTCTCTAATAGACACAAATGTCATGCGTAACTCAACACACACACACACACAGTTTAAGTCACGCACTGCAATAGCCTTCAAGTACTAATCAAAATAAATGAGATAGCACGGAGTCTGCGTCTACTGAATACAGATGTGAAAATAAATAACCCGAGACTGTAGTCTAAATGTATGAAAACAAATTACCACGTATACAGTACATTGACGATACTATGAGCTTCTTTGGCCTGAAAGACATACAGTTTCATACACAAGTAATTGTCAGAGAAACTGATCAACCCTGATGCATTTAATCCCCTTTTCTCCATATAGGATTGAAATGAGTCTGACTTTTCTAGCTTCAGTGTTGCAGACATTTGGCCCCCAAACACTAGTTCATATTGCACCTGTACACGTGTGTGTTACACCCCCCCCCCCCCCCCCCCCCCCCCCAGGGTCGGTAGTGAAGCCAAAACAATCAAACACAGGTGGTCATTTTCAAGGCTCTAATTTTTGGCACGAGGCAAACACTGAAAATAGTTAACATATGAAGCTATAAATCACGGTCTTTTTATTTTATTATTTTGTTCCAAACACACTTCACAAAGTAGGCCTCATTGAAGGTGATATAATATCCTGAGTCAGTCTCGTTTTCATGGACGATTTTTCTTTTTGAAAGAATGAACTGCAGAGAAAGAAAGAAGCTGCTTTTCTCAGTATTTTTATATTAACAATGGATCAAATGTCTAAGTGTAATTAAGTGTGTAGCTCGTTGTGAGCAAACTACAGAGAATCATCACCTGACACAGATCATTTTGATATTCATTTATCATGCAAAAGTGCCAAACATTCTCTGGTTCCACCTTGTGATATGCAACAATAAACTGCTGTTTTATATTGTTGTAAATGGCTGGTTTTGAACTGTTGGACCTTAAGATGTAACCTTGGCCCTGCTGAACTTGTTATTCATATTTTCTACTAATTCGCCATATTTGTCACACAAAACTTGATAATGCCAATAATCAAGACTGTTGTTACGTACTCTGGAGGACACGGCTCAGTGTTGCAGTCTCTCTGGTTCTCTGGGGGTTTGCTGTCTGGGTCACAGTAGCTGTTCTGCACCACTGAGTTGTCATCCAGCCTTTTACACACCACCTCCTGCTTCTGGGAACCTAACAAGGAGGGAAACACACTGATCAATAAGGCAGCACAGAGCTCAAAAACATTTAAACCCTCATCAGAAACATGGAGGCCGAGCGTCGTGTTGAGCGTTGTGTTTGAGCAGAGATGGTATCGCTTTCAGTCTGTAGTAAATCCAGACATGTAAATTCCTGATTCTTTGCAGGATATCTTGGCAAATCACTTTTACAGAGCAGGGAGCTCTTTACTTTGGCTCCTAATGGAGAGAGTGAGGGCTACCGTATCGGTGTCACACCTCCCACTGTGTGTGTGTGTGTGTGTGTGTGTGTGTGTGTGTGTGTGTGTGTGTGTGTGTGTGTGTGTGTGCGTGCATGTGTATGCCATACCAACTTGGAAAGGGTCTGTTTGGGCCCTCGTGGGACATATCCCGCAGCAGACTTGTCTGGCAGATGTAATGAGATATGGATGTGTGTGTGTGTGTGTGTGTGTGTGTGTGTGTGTGTGTGTGTGTGTGTGTGTGTGTGTGTGTGTGTGTGTGTGTGTGTGTGTGTGTGTGTGTGTGTGTGTGTGTGTGTGTGTGTGTGTGTGTGTGTGTGTGTGTGTGTGTGTGTGTGTGTGTGTGTGTGTGTGTGTGTGTGTGTGTGTGTGTGTGTGTGTGTGAAGTATAGAAAATCTACCCATCTGAGCTTGCAGTGAAATACAGTTTGGAGGAGCAGTACGCATGGGGTGAAAGAGTTTTGGTTGTAAGGCTGTCAGAAGGTGTTTTTCATAGAGTTTATTGCTGTGGTGATATATTCAACAATGCGTCATGATTAGCCGAGCTAGCTGTATCGAATGGGGGCCTGATTGAATAACCTTTTACAGAGCGAACAGAGACACAAATCAGATCGTTTGAATCAACAATGCAAAAGCATGTTTACAGGACTGGAAGGAACATGTGTGCGTTCTAAGGAAGAGATTTAAAACTTCTGCTTTTGAATTGGAAATCCTTCCTGAGAGAAAGCCACATGCTTATTCAGTCATGCTTTTACAAAATATTACAAACCCGTCCAGGCCACACTTGACAACTGGGAAGAAACACTATTTATTGTTACATGAAACCCATTGCTTTTGGGCTAAAGCGTTTGGTTTAGTCATTCTTGAGGCCGTGGTCAACATTTCACTGCGGTTTCAGATTTTGAATGTTTGACTTTGTAGGACAAGCGCTCTGGAAGAGTGGTTCGTATCTGTGTGCAGCGCTGGTAAACCAGAAGCTATGCAGAGCAGCTCATTCACAGAAATTACACCATATTCATTTCTCTGGCTAAAATACGGAAAATATACATATTGAATTTATTAAGAGGGCTGAATCTCCGGCTACAGAGTAATGATTTTGGAAAGCCATTGCAAATTATGATACTGGGTTTCCACACACTGCTCTTCAGCATTTGTGTAATTATTGGTTAGGGAAGATTTACAGAATGACACACACACAAGATATGAAGTATTACATATTTGAGAAGGCTAGAAATATTCACAAATAATTTAAACACCCACAGTCTGTTATGCTGTTTAATACCAAAATGCTATGAGTGCTATTAAAAAGAAAAGCATCTGCCCGATGGAGCTCAGCAGAAGTAGTAGTACTTTATTACAAGTTTTATCAACACAACTTGAACTGCTTAAAATAATGATTAAAATGTTCATATTGGTTTAAAAAAAGAATAAAAAGCACGTAAGACAAGAAATATTGTTGAAATAGGAGTGTTTCTGCATTTGACACTTGACAGGAGTAAAGTACGATTATCTGTGTGGAGTAACATTTCTTAATTTAATACATTTAATAAACATAAATGCCATATTTACATAAACCTTTCCCCATTATTTCTGTTTGTTTGAGTTTTTGAGAGGCATTCTTTCAATTACATCATTTTGCTACGAACTCTTCCTCTGATTTAATGGCATTTGATTGAGTGGCTTACGTGCCACCAAATCCTAATAATTGCTTAAAGGTGTGGATTAAAATGCACATTAAATTGCATTTACTTTGCATGTTTACTTTGTTAAAAATTACACAAAGTTATGATCGATATATGACTTAAAGATAACAATTATGCATTAACAGTACATTTAAACCTTTGTGTGTCAATTTAAAGTGGATCTGATCGCTACAGTTTTAAAATGGAAAAGTCTAGCGCTATGTTTCTGTTATAATCTAAAGTCCAGAGAAGCAGAGAGCAAAGATACTTCGCTCAGGGCTCGCAGTGCTGACTCACCTCCAGCGCAGGTAGCAGAGCATTCAGACCAGGGCAGGTGGTGCCAGGAGAAGCCCACCTCGTTGTCCCCACTTCCTGTGCGCTGGATGGGCACGTTGAACTTGTAGCGTATCCCCAGGTTCTGCTCCTGGAGGAGGACCTGCAGAGGAAGCAGCAAACACAAGGTGAGGACAGGAGAGACAAGTCGCATGAGAAGACATTTAGTAGAATTGAATTACACATTCATTTCAACCAATGTAAAAGTGATTTATTTTGTATTTAAATGCAGTTTGAACAGTTGGGATCAGTGAGGATTTGGTGGGTTTATATTAGTCCTCTGGATGCAGATGGAGCCTGAGGGGAGTCAGGCTTTGCAAGCCGCAGAGGAATGGCTAGCGGTCGAGTGGCTAGCTGCTCGTCTATTCCAGTATTGCTGTGTGGTCTGGTATTTTCAGCATTCATGTCAGGCAGAAACCACCGAGTATTACGACAAGAAATTGCTTAGTTGCCTCACATTAACACACACATACACAGAGAAAATAAAAGGAACCTATTTTAAAAAAGAACTTGACATGAACGAGCAAACACAACACACATGCTCTCCAAATCAAGTAACACAGTTCTTTTTCAATAATATCCACATATAAATAGATCCAAACCCCAAAACTGGTGGTTGACGGTCATTTAAGGTTGGAAGCCAGATGTTTCAGTGTACTCAGAACAGCAGCATACATACACAATAAAATGCACAGAAAAAGTTTAAAGTTGAGTTATTTCATTACTCCAGGTTTCCATAGGTTTAAGTCTTTCTGATGTTCTGCATGCAGTGATAAACTGACAACATATGAAATGATTCAACCTAGATCATCATTCAAGGGCTTTCATTTACATTATCACCTTCACAAAAACATTCTGAAGGTGTCTCTCTTAGTGATGACCCTAATCGTAGTTAAAACCTAAATATGCTATATATTGGAGTTTTGTTGTGAGTTTCAGCCCATGGTTCTGTAAGGAACAGAACTTGACTTTATCGATTCACTCTCACTGCTTGCATAGCATAATACTTTAGAGAAAAAGGCTCTAAAAACCACTCAACACTACTTGATCAGCAGCATATAGTAGACAGGCACAGTTTGAGAATATCTGGTGAACATAGTGGAGCATTCCAGCCGTCAAAGAGACAAGTATTTCTCTCAGGAGGTAGAGACTAAAACAGAGCGGAAAATGTGTAATTATTAAAAAAGAATGATAATCTTAAAGGTGGGGTAGGTAAGTTTGAGAAACCGGCTCGAGATACACTTTTTGTTATATTCCATTTAATGCTCTTAACATCCCGATAGCAATGAATATCTTAAGTGCTTTGACAAAAAATCCATAAAAAAATATCATCTGTGGAAGCCGTAATACTGTAAAAAGCACGACCAATCATTTTAGCCGGCCCGGCTAAAATAACTGGATGGCCTACCTGCCTGTCAGCCTTCCATCTGTGCACAAACTTATCTCGTGCCCTCATTGGTCATGTGCGCGTTCGTGTGTGTTGGAGGAGGGGCTCTGTAAGGAAGTGGCAGATTTTCTCCGGTTGTGTATTTTCAAATTCTAGCGATCTCGAGCTGGTTTCTCCAAAATTACCTACCCCACCTTTAATCTGTAACAGCTGGATGTGTTAACAAAAAAACGACCCAAAGGAATCCGCTCCAGTTTGAGTCCTTTGTTTCTACGTATAGGAATATTGAAAAGAAAACGGGATCACAGTAGGGGATAACATTTACAATACCATCTTTGTAACACTATTGCATTTAAATGTGATTTCCACGCATTCAATGTTTTTTTCAAAGTTCATTCTTTTCAATAAAATACAATTTATTACCATGACAAACAGGATTTCAGTGGTAGCACCCAGCGCCTCTAGAGACTCCGGTTCATCGGTCGGTCTCTTGTAGTGGAAGGCCGTCCCTGCGATGTCAAACTTCCTGGGCCAGTCGATGGTCCACGCTCCGTTGATATAGTAATCATCCACTTCAGATTTCAGAGCTGAGTAATCACAGAAAACAAGTCATATTTTCAGAAAGATGAAATCAAAAGCAGACAGGAACAGTAGCGGAGACAACAGGTGGAGACAATCATTCGCTGTGATGTCATTGCTGTCGTTCATCATCATCCTTTTCAGCCTCCCTGATGTCACTGACAACTTTCTGAGCAGAAACACACACACACACACACACACGTGCCTGCACACACACTGTGTTTGCAGACTTTTCCCGTGCACCGACATGTACATACGTCTAATTTAGAAAGAGAAAGAAAACACACTTCAGGTGAAAGCCAGGACGAATCTTATGAATACCACTTTGTCTGGTTGTCAAAACAAAAGCTGGTCTCCAAGCACAACAGATCTGAAATATCCACTTTCTGTGCGTTGAAATGGGGCCAAATTCAGGAGAAATGATCCAACTATTCGCTTTTCTGTCTCTCTGGCTCGTGCTCTGCAGATTCCCCTCTTTTCCCCCCCTCGAACAATTGTTAACTCCTCTTTAAAATATCACAATGCTCTTAGAGATTAATCCATTTTCTACACATCTGGCACTTATTGTGAGCATTTTGTTATTTTGAACAGTGCAGTTTACACAAGTCTCCACAGGCATCCCAGTCTCTATATTTATATTGCCTCACTTAGTTTCTGCTTTTATTTAACAAAAAAATAAAGGAAACTACTCTGACCTAAATAGCAAGGACTCAGACAATGCTGCAGAAGAAAAATATTATCTTTATCTCTCGGGTCCCACATGAAATTCATAAGAAATTTACAGATTGCTTGGAATGGAAAATGTAGTCCAACACAATAGCCAAAATTGCACTCTTTAAACTTTGATATATAGACATCATATCCTCTATAATCCTTGTGGACCAGGCAGCTGTCACCACGGCCCTATAAATCTGATGCAGCTCTGCGGTTCAAAGTGTAACTTAAGCCCTCCATCAACACCATCCGCTATAAATTCAACACGCTGTCACATGTCTTTCTCTCGTTAATGAAAAGACACAGAGCAGGCTTAATTGAATCCGGTTCTTTGATTGTTTTGAGTCCGTCCCTGCCAGTGTTGCAAATAGTTTTTGTTTAGTCTGGAACAGAGCGGATAAGTCTGGTGCCAGGAGAGCCATCACATGTGTTAGGATTCAGAGAGTTTTTATAGACTCTGTTTTATGGCTTTACATTAGGCAACAGGAGATTTAACGATGGCATCTCTCTAATTTGCTCTTGACAAAGACGCGAGGAAATCCCTGGAGATGTGGTTGACACAGAACTGAACAGATAATATGTAACAGCTTGATGTCAAAATTGCCAATTCATCACACTGTACTGAACTTCTACTGAGACTTGTGGATTGATAGTGAAGTGAAACAAGACTGGAGAGCAAAACTAGTGCCTGTGTGAGACTCCACTTAAACAGAATGGTGCTTTGAGCTAAAAGCATGTAATGTTTACCATGTTCACCAACAGGTTAGAGTACAGCTGTCGGTAGTTTTGCAGGTATTTGGTCATAAACTGAAGTGGATAATCACCCTGAGGGGAACATGAATGTCTGAACCAAATTTCATGGCAATCCATCTCAAAGTTGTAAAGACATTTAACTTAAAACTACAAATATGGGAGTTAAGGTGAGGCAAGAAGAATAGTCAGGGGTCATCAAAGTCAGTCTGCTTCAGAGACTGTGGATATCTGCACAAAACTGTGGGCCAGTCCACTTAGTAGATGTTGAGATATTTCACTGGATAGTGGATATTTGTTCCTAGCTAATGGCACTAAAGGACATAGCATCAAAGTAATTAGGGTTCATCCTCTGGGCAGATGTACTACATGTCATGGCAATCCATCAAACACTTTCCAGTCATACACTTAAAAAGACAAATGTTGCGCTAAAGGAAATGTCAGGGTATTGTCAAAGTCAGTGTGTTTGATCCTTTTAAGACCATGCACAGTATGTCTGTACAAAATTGCATGTCAATCTATTTAGTAGATGATGAGATATTTACCTGGATGGCTTACTGTTTTCCCAGCTAATGGTGCTACAGGACATGTCACTGATAAAGTAAGACATTAGCCGCGTTCACACCGCAGTACTTTTCCCACTTGAGTTCCGATATAGTTCTGAAATGTCGTGTTCACACCAAAAAGAGCCGGAACTAAAATTAGTTCATCAGAACCTTTTTTACCCCCTTTTACCTGCTAGAGAGCGGGTACTTTCGTGGGAGAAAAAGGTTCCTATGTCTGATTGGCTGGGCGGAATGCAAACCACGCCCCGTAAAACTCCCAAAAAGTTTTGTGAAGCCGCCATTTTATTATCCTCGCATTAGCATTATTAGCATTAGCATTAGCCCAGCGCAGAAATGCAGAGAGACTAACTTATGGCAACACAAAAGAAAACATGGGAGCAGTGGAGATGAGGAGGTGTCGGCGTTCTAGAAGCTGCTGGGAGTCCCAGCAGCTTCTACTGAAGCCAGTCCCCAACTCCGGGGACTTCCGGCCGGGGACTTCGGGTGGCAGTATACGCCGTGAAGTTGTTTGCGGCCTGCCAGTAAACCCAAAGCAGAAGAAGAAGAAGAAGTGACGTCAGCGGCTTCATTTGCCTAATCCTCCCCCAGGGACTTATTCCGGTGTGAACGCGATCTGTACTTAGTTCATGAGAACTAAAGAGTTCTGATGAACTAAGTTCTCATGAACCTTTGTGGGAAAAGTACTGCGGTGTGAATGCCCCTATTAGGATTCATCCTCTGGGCACCATGAATATATGTACCAGGCAATCTATCTAATGGATTTTGAGTTATTTCACAAAATAAATAATTAGAATGACAACCTGGCACAACAGGAACAATTAGTGGATCACCAAAGTCAGTAGGGTTTATCCTCTGGGTAAAATGAATGTTTGGAACAAATGTATTGCCAATCCATCCAGTAGTTGCTGAGATATGTAAGCCTGGACTAAAGGGGTGGGCAAACCGACATACATAGAGCTTATAAAATTGAATATTAATCTGGTTATAAATGTGACTTGATCATATGGAGGCCTTCACTTACCAATGTAATTCTTCGACATGGCAACTTCTTTGATCTCGATGTGAACCGATCCTTTTGGGATCTGAACCACCTCCATGTAGCCTGGAAGAAAAGGACACGGAGAGTTGAGGTTGTGTTTCTCCCACTCAAAGGGAGTACATATAGAATAAATCCAAACCACCCAAAAAGGACAAATCAGGAGGACAAAACAATCCCCTCCTTTTTTTTTAAACAGTCAAACACGGACACACAGTATTTTTAGATGGTTTACTAGCCATACCATAGAAGGAGAAATATGTTTTCTCTCTCTCCTGCTGTCTATAGACATCCTCAGGCTACAGCCAACAGCAAGTCCCTATCTGTCCTCCTGATTTCTTCATTCCATGATGTAATTAATGGGAAAAACAATCTGTCACCATGACTCTAAAAAGCCAAAAGCATATGCTTTTCTCTGTGGGTGACAAAGACCACAAAAAAGGCACATTTCCTTGAAAGATTATCTTCCTAGCTTAAGGGATGTTATGCACAAAAGCTGCTTACCCAAAAGGACGATGAGTTATTTTGTTTGTCACATGTGGTCATCAAAACAAAATGTCTGGACCTCTTTTCACACTGAGTGAATCAAACAAGCCTGACAGCTCCAGTTCAAATTAAAAAGGGAGATCTAACAGAAACCTGATAATCAAAATGCCTGGAGTCAGATATTGTTACCTCCTCTGGGTAGAGACTCGTTGAAGAGTCCCTCTGTTGCCTCGCAGGTGCTGCCATCCCCTCCACACACACGGCATCGATCCTCTTTAGCATCAGAGCTCAGGATGTTGTCACAGCCCACATGCTTTGAAGAAAAATAAAGTCAGAGAATGCAGTGTTTTAATTGAAGACTGAAAAATGGGACCTAGAACCTTTTTATCATGAATCCTCTAAGTTAGATATCAGAGCACAGACTTCATGGTCTTTAAAGCAATACATTTCACAGGTCTTCTCTATCATAATGGAACATTGAATAGCTTTGGGTTTTGGACTTTTGGTCAAACTAAATATGTATATTATTAGCATAGCTCTGAGAAAATGCGATGGTCTTTTCTCCCATTTCTTGACATTTTATGGACTAAAACAAGATACAGACAAAGGATCAACAGGTTCATTTATAACAAGTTGGCAGTTATGAGTACATAGGGAGTGATTCGGACACAGTTCCAGTCTTAAAAATGTTTGTTAATGTATGACAATACACCTGGGAGGATTACATGTCCACTCCTTCTTCAGAGGCCTGTACTACGAAGCCGGATTTTCCTAACCTGGATATGTTTGAGTTAGCCGGTTGGCCCAATCCAAAACATACGCGCTCTGGCTAAACTGTACTACGACGCTGGTTATCAAGTGGATCGCTCAAGCCAGCCGTGTCCTATCTAGTTAGGTGCGCGTTCACATAAAAGGGGTGGTATTTGGAGCATTCGACCAATCACAAACATGGACATCGTACTGACAGCGCAGCGCGTCATACTTCCTGAATGAAAAGTGAACTTTAATATTCGTCAAATATGAAGAAGTTAAACTTTAAACATCCATGACTTAAACACTTTATCCAGGATAAAAGCCACATAGCTGCACCTGCAAGGTGAATACAGCTGGTAAAAGAAAAAGCGTTTGAATGCGTACATTAACAGGTTTATGAAATCACTGCCCCGTCCAAGACACGAGTGGATCTGACTTTAATTACATTTGACTCGAGTGTTTCGTCAACTTAATGTGTTGCTTAAAATAATACTTCTGCATACAGTATGTGACACTGTGAGTGTTGCACGGCCAGATACGGCTCAAGAAGCTGACTCAAATAAGGAAATATATGATACATTATGATGTGATATGATATGAATGATAATGGGACACATCGACGTCTGCACTCACAGTGCCGCGGACTGTACTTAATGTTACTCTGATCCGGTTACTTATGTCGTGGCAGATATTTAAGTAAGCTTTCTTAACGCTAATGTTATAATAGTCAGATTGCTCTGAAGATGGAAGGGGATATTCTATTAATTTTCACGTTCACACAGTCAGTTGATTTTTGCCGGCCGTCTTTCCTGCAACGGCAGTTTTTCTGTATTTCCTCTATCCTGTAATATGAATTGATAGCTTTAAACTCCGCACACGGAGCTCTGATTGGTCAGCAGGCGGTGCTTTCACTGAGTTGATCTCTTAGCCTGCAACCTAACCTCCTCCCGAGGAGGTTAGCCGCTCAGCATAAGTTACCATGGAGATCTAGCCCGCTAAAAAGAGAACCAGCGTCGTAGGACCGGAAAGCCAGAGTTTTCCCTGAAGTCAGCCGGCTAAGCGAAAATCCGGCTTCGTAGTACAGGCCTCAGGTCTCTCTGTTCTTTCAACTCTTTATTACTATCTGTCTGCTCTGTTATACTCTCTTTCTTTGTCTGTCTGTCCAGCGCCCGTAAACAGCATCACAGCTTTGAGTGTTTCTGAAAGCTTTCCAAGCAGACAGTGTTCTAGAGATTCATCAAAGCAGAGGGTGCAAGCCTCTGAAATAAAACCAAATGCAGGGTTCAGTCTGAAAAACCTGCAATGCTCCTTTGATGGGGAATATTCCACCTCTTAGACATTCTTTACCCATTAAAACACACACCATGTTGTGTTTTTTATATTAAAATCAGAGTAATGTTGTTGGCACAGACACTGCATGTTCATGCCAAACAGAAATCAAATTGTACGGTCACGTGGAAGTCAAAGCAAATACTTAAAGCGAGGAACCAAGAAGTTATTTCAGCTGCATCTCACAAAACACACAAAAACCCTCATCTCCACACAAAACTGCACAAAATGATTTATGCTCAAGAAAACAAAGACAGCAGTAACTGCCAACTCCTACCAATAATAAAATGTTATTAAATCAGCCTTTTCAAATATATATGAAATCATTATTCAATCACAACAATGATTTTTGTGTTTTATTTATCTAAAAAAACAATTCTGTCGAGGCTGCAGAGCCCTGATAAGAGTCAGAAAGAACAATGCCAGACATTTGATCACAATAAGCCACATCAGCAACTCAAAAGCTTTATTGTTCCTCACTGGAGAATGTTGCTTTGGCAGTCTTGTTTATCAGTAATCTAGTAAACTGTGCTTATAAACTGGCATTGAGGCTGAGGGAACTCTTGCTTGGTCAGTAATTGTCCAGCTAACCTGTTACTTTAGCTGTAATTTGACAAAATATCAGAGGTTAAAAGTTTAAAAGAAATCACAAAACCCCACTGAGGAAATTATGGCATCGTGTGGTTTGTAATTATATTATTTATGAGCAGGAGATGCATGATGTTTTGAATGTATCTGACATGCATTTCACAAGCAAATCAATAATAATACTGAATTCAATTTGGCACAGTGCCAGTTACTGCATTAACATGTCACTTGTTTTGTTTTGATCAAACAGGATTGATCACAAATGTGTATCTGGAAATAGTTAATATGCAGAGTTAAATACGTTTTCAGATCTTTTGTTGATATTGAATTTGCATTACTATAACATCTGTCATTTTATTCTACTCTTAGTGAGCTAATATCAAAGAAATGTACAGAAAAATTAAACAATTGAAGTTGAACAATTGTAAAGCTATAAAAAAAGAATACTAAAGGTTCTTCTTTCAATATATTTCCATCTCCAGAGCTTTCAACCACATCTTAAAGTCTTCAGTTTTCATCATGTGACCTGGTTAGGGAGTTAATGTCAATTGGTAACAACTACCTCCAGCTAACCTCTATGTTCTGAAGAGGACTGTCACATGCGGTTGAAAGCGCCACAAAAATCTTTAGGTTTTTATAGTTGTTAGGTTTTATATTAAAAAGTTTGCTATCACTGATTTTATTGAGTTTATTAGCTTTCCTGCTAATGTTGTTAGTGTGGTGGTTTAAAGGATAATGACGCTTTATTAGAATAACTTTTATTTTTGACAGCTTTAGTTACAGTAGAAGTTGTATGCATATACAAAATAAAGCCCAGGTTAACCTATGTTGTATTCTTTCTCAATAAAAGATATTAAAACAGTCATTTGCAAATCTTTAATCGAGTGGATTTAGGCTTTCAAATCGACATAAGGTCTGAGCATGCTCTGCTGCCTTACCTTACACTCTCCATTGATGCAGATGTCCAGAGAGTCAGCCTGACATCGGGTGCCGTCTATGACTGCAGGAGAGCGCTCTGTGTAGAAGTTGTAGCCCTCTGCTAGACAGTTCAGCGCACAGGGCTTAACACCACCTGGGTTACACAGAGTGCACACAGACAGAGCTCATGGTGAACTAGAGTTCAGCCTGCACACAGACAACATGACCTGAACGCCAATAGAGAAACTCAGAGATGAATGATAAACAATACATAGAGACTAGCAAACCCCGGGATCTCCTCTTGACTTGTTGACAATAATAATCATGAGGAGGAAAGTCAGCGGTGCTCGGATCTAAAACCACGAAAACCTGACGTCACTGTAACACCGACTCCAACAGAGAGAGCGCCGGCTGCCAACAACAATTACACTGACATCAACACGCAGGTTATCTGCTGTTTAAACATGACGGCTCGCAGCCCACAGAGCCCTGTAAATAAGGAGGTGATGGATTTGACAAAACAGACCCCCGAGATAAAAGAGATCAAACTTAAGCTCTCCCATCCCTGAAAGAAAACTAAAGCTGTGTTTACATGCTTCGACTTTTATCACTTTTTCTTGTTTTTTTTTGTGAAGTGGATATTTTCCATGATTTACAGACATCAAGGACAGAACTTAGGGGGAGAATGACACAAAGCATGTATGTACTAATAAACGCTTGCCAGTGGATGAGATAGTACAATAGCATTTGCACCCCATTCTTGCTTAGACCAAAGAATGAGTTCTTCTGTCAGGACATTCTACATTTCCAAGGTTGGAGAAGCAGCAGAACCTGGAGACGAGCAAAGATATTTGAACACAACACGGTGTGCAGCAATCTGAAGAATTCTCTACCCTTTCAAACAATCTTCCCACTGTTGGTGTTAACTGTGTACACAACACAGACCGGCCTGCAGACTGTCATTTGTGACAGAAAAAAGGATGACAGTAAAATTGCACAGCTCAGCACTTGAAAAAAAGTAGAGATTGGAAAAGTGAAATACTCTGGAGCTGGTTGCATCAGATCAGCATCTCCTTCAGGGCTGGGCTATAATGCAATATGATGATTTAGTGTCTTGTAATGGAATCGTAATGTCTTCATATATCAATGTCATACACAATTCCACCGTGTAAATTGATGCATGTGCTAGCTCAGATTTAGCAGAAAATCTGAACAAATTAGTTTTTTATCGAGTGGTTATTTTATATAGACTGTTTTTTTTTTGTATAATAATATTGTGGCATGGATTTGAATAAACAGCTGGAACAACCCGTCCCTGAACTCACCACCAGTGTAAGGCTTCCAGTTGTAATACTTCCCACGGAAAGGCATGTTGTCAAAATCAGCACACTGCTTCTCTCGGAAATCACGAGATCCTGCAAGGCAGGCCTGCAAATAAAAAGGGTGTTTAGAAATTGTGATGCATACAAGTGTCAAGTATACTTAACTGACTGCTTACCATTTAAATCATTTCCATATAATGTAAAAATCTAATAAAAGACTAATAAAATGTGCTTGAGATGAGTTAAGGAAAGACTGAGTTGAGATGGATAAAATGGATAATATGTTTGTTGGATTGTTGAACATAGTCTTTTGTTTTTCTAACCTTTTCTTAATGTTCCATGCTTTACCAATCATGGATAATCTTTGACAAATGGTGTAGCGCTGGATACAGACTTGCTGTTTATAGTTTTTAATGTTTGTGAAATAAATGTCATTCTGGGGCTTGGAAGTTGTTTTCTTTAGTTGTTATTGACATCAACATTATTTTCCAATAGAATTTAAGTATTAAAAACTGAGTGAAGCAGCACAGACTTTTTGAATCAATTTGCTATTTAAGTGCCAGGATGACAAAGCAAAGATTATGTAACTTTGAAAAAAAGAACAGAACTGATGTTCACTTTGATGGATTGCACAACTCAAACAAGTTAAAAGAGTCTGCCAATTGATTTTCATGTCATAAGAAAATTAATGGAAACCGATGGATAACTGGAACGAGTGGAAAATACCTCCCATAAATCTAGAAATCTGCTGCATGCATTCAAAAAAGTTCAGAAAAAAGTATGATTTGTAGTGAAGGAGTAAAAACTTGCAAGCACAGTGGTTTTAAGATTTTGAGTTGCAGTTGTAACCATTTGTGAATTATCTGCAAAATCTTTTTATTTATTCTGGGAAGTTTTTATTTGCATTGACAGCATTATTATTAACAACTGGACAAAGTCTGCAAAAGGATGTCATATTTTATTTCCAGACACTAAAACAGACTAGTTTCCTGGAATCTCTAATTGAGAACAGTTTGTTTTGCATATGGTGGGTTTTTGTTTTGTTTTCATGAGTGGATGTTGCTCCAGTTAGAGGAGGTAAAGAAGAACAAGTATAAAGACACACTTTATTGGTGTGAAAAGGTCCTTAGAAACCCCAAAACACTCTCCCCCGGGACAAATAAAAGCTCTTGGGTCAAAGCTGTATTTCACATGCTGAAAGTGTTCCACGTCAGAGCCGGCCGTGGGGAAGGCCATTTTCATTACCACTCAAGTGTTTTGCCAATATGGCAGCTTTAAACTCGCACATCAAACATGCAGATGGAATCAGATGAGACAGAAGAATATTATTACAAGTGTGTGTTGAAATGACAACACGGCCGAATGAGATTTACATGTTCAAACACGTATTTGAAGGAGGAAAAAGACCACATCAGTAGGGCTGCAAGTAAGGATCAACCAGATGATTATGTTTTGATTAATCATTTTGTCCATAAAATACCAGAAAATAGTTGCAAATATCCTGTGGAGCCAAAAGTTATTTCTTAAACCATCAGTCCAAAAGACAGCAGCAAGTCTTCATTTATCATGTTTTATTAATTTAAGCTGGAACAAGATAATGTTCTTCTTAAATGATCAATGAGTTATCAACATAGTTGACGATTAAGTTTTGGTTGATTGATCAACTTTGTATCTCCTCCAGTCTCTAGAGGTGAAGGGGAACACCACTGTTTTTAACAGATCAAAGTCAATTGACTAGTAATGACGTGTGCTACAAACCCCTCTGTGGGAGCTTTTTCAAGTCGAGAACATTTTAATAACATCACTTTAGTATTCTTGTTTGTGCTGAGAGACAATTGTTTCTGTGTTCAAGAGACATAACTCTGGGGATGTTATTCAGTCTACGACAGGCGGTTACATTTTGAAACATTTTATGTTTTAACAAGAAATTTGGCACAGATGTCCGTGGTGGCCAAATTGTTGGGTTGCCCCTGTAATAAAACGTCAACTATAACCAACATATCTGACTGTGTCCAAGACAAATTGGCTTTAATCTAATCAGAAAGATTATTCCTTTTTTAAATAGCTACTGCATGAAGCATTATGCTAATGTCTAACAGCCTTATAATATAAAGTTACCTCCCACAGGAAATATGTAGTAGCAACAGGAAGTGAGAGAGGCCCCATTAACAAATGATATCTGACTGCTGATCAATGTAAAAACAGTTGGGGTATAAACATCAATTTATGCATGTAAGTGTGTGAGTGCTGCATTTGTCAATGTATCTACATCTGGTGCTCACGCTCACACACATTTCCCTAGACAAGGTGTGGTCAGTGTGATGAAATAGTGGTTGGGGATGTTGTTTGTTTTCCAAAGAAAACACTCAGTGCTTGCTCTCAGCTGTTATTTTTAAGACTTGCGGTTAAATGTCCACCAGGGCCCTAACTATTTCAATTTTCACCTTGTGAAAAAAAGCCCACCTAGAAATAGTTGAACAGAGATCTCCACTTGCAGCCATGTTAAATATTTGTTTAAAGCTTTGCTCCAGACCTCAAAAAAAAAAAAAAACTTGGTGAATTGCTTTTCATAAAATATGCTCTGAAACTGTCATCATGGTTGACTCAAGTGAAATGTCACAAACAATATGTGAACTATTAAGTGACAGATAACCCAAGAGTTGCTGGGGGAATATTGAATAACTGCCTGTGTGTTTTTATCATCGTCTGTCCTGCGTTCCAGGAAGAAAGCATGTCAGAAAGTTTAAAGGCGGTGTAGTGCTGCTAGCTAACATGCTCCTTATAAAGCCTTTCCTAAGATAACATGTTCCACAGGAGAAAAAACCTGGAGGCTCAGCAGTCATGCTGTGACAGGCCAAATCCATCCCAGGTCAGAATGCCTCAACTATCTCAGTCCCTTTACGAACCAGAGCAGGAAATCCATCAAGAGGACAGTTTAGCTTCCAAGTCACTTGTATACTTTTCTCCAAATACCAAGCAGACAGGGAGGCAAAGAAATGAAGAAAACTCACGTCAGTGTTACAAGATCTGTAACGTTTCCTCTCCCCGAGACAGTACTTCCCTCCTCCAGACGGGCTGAGAGACACAGGAGAATTCAGTGAGTTGGGAATTAAAAGGTGAGAGGACATGTTCAACGCATTGAGCGTCATAAATAACCCACAAAGAAAACATCTTTGGTGGTGTAGTGACTACATTTTGGTGAATGCAGTTCATGAAACAGGCCTCAGAAAGTCTCTGCCAGAAGACAAAGTGTGTTTGTGTGTCTGCATTTGCTGCTTTGCTGAGCGTGTACGCCAGTGATTCATTCATGAAATCCAAGCTGCTCCGAGAGCTCTTAAGTGTGACATGACATTTAGTTTTGGGAGAGAGACTGAAGTCTGTAACCTCAGAGCGATCCACTACATTTACTACATCTGCAAACGTCTGTTTTTCCTCTCTTATCATCTCTTCTTCTCACCTTCATTAGCCTCCCTTTCCTCTGAGACAATTTCCACTTCATTTGCAGAGTGAGCCAGGCTCTGTAATGAATGTGTCAGACGCTGCTCTGGCTGTGTTTTCTCTGCCTCCCTCCTCTTTGCACTGATGCCTGAGCGGCAGCGATCACCTTACACAGGTGTTCCACATTATGCCGGTGCCTTCTCCTCTTCCCCCTTTTCCCCTCCTTCCTCCTTTTTTCCCCTTCCCTCTAGTTCACCCTGGCTCTTTCTCGTGTCTTCCTAGACGTAACATCTAGCTCGGAAAACAAAAGAATGAACCGATGGGAGAAGGATAAACGTCTATTTCCAGACAAAGATGCGCTGGACAATGACTTGTCACGTGAGGACATAGGGGATGCTTTTAAACAACAGAAGTTTGTGAGCTGGGAGCTTAACTGACTGCACATGCTTCACCAGTACATCTTAAATAGCATAAGGACCAACCTCTGTGATAAGTTAGATTAGAAGATAGTGGTGCCCAGGACGACCTTGAATGAACCCTCCTCTGGTGACCTTATGTCTGTCTTGTTACGGCGAGACTGAGTAACTTTTAACAGAAGGAATAACATAATTTTCCTGCTTAACACATCCCTACTAAGGCTGGTGTGATCACTGGCCTATGGTGGCTAATGTTAGCATACTTAATACTTAAAATTGTTCATCTTGTGGCTGTTTAACATCATTTATATGTGTTTTCAGGCAGGTGGGCAGAGATATTTTAGCCTAGCTTAAAGGTCCCATGTCATGCTTTTCCGGTTATTACCCGTCCCCTTGTGTGTTATGAAGGTTTTTATGCATGTAAACGGTCTGCAGAGTAAAAAACCCTCAAAGTACACCCTGTTGCGAGTAAAACTCTAACACAGAAAAGACCTCCCCAAAACGCCTCGTTGGAGATTTCTCATTTTCTTCCTGGGTACTCTGACGTGTGAATACCCAGAGGCCACACCCTCTGCCAGCATTTCACGAAACAAAGCTTCCCAAACCTTTCAGGATTCATGCCGGATATGTACAGCGTAGGGCACTGAAGAACGATGCTGTTCCTACTTTGTTTGGACCAGCGGGAGATTCGGGTACACAACCTGTAAGTATTCATTGTTGTTTGTGTATTTATGATGTTTAAAACAAACAAGGTATCTACCACGACTGTTTAAATGGGTAAACGTTTTTCGGGCTACTACGTTGGGATCGCGGAGAAATGCTCTCTGCAGACCCATTCTCACAGCGTTATAAACCTTTTTCTTACTCAATATCAAGCCACACTTATTGTTTTTACTTCGGCTGTGAGTGTTTGTGTGTGCTCAGGATGAGTTTAGCTTGTTCTCGCTGTATCGCCGACACGGAAGCCTGTCCGCTCCTCGCAGCAACGAGCCTCTCAACGTCGCGACCAATCAGAGCACACTGGGCTCACAGGGAGGGGGGGCAGGAGCTCCAACAAGCCGTTTAGGACAGAGAGTGAATACTGGTGAATACACATACTATACAGAGATGCTGTATGAGAAACCAATGTGAGTTTGGAACATTGCACAATATAAATCTATTCTAGTAGACCTCAACAATGGAAATATGATCAGTAGAAATGGCCATGACATGGGACCTTTAAGCTTAAAACTGTGCACTTCAGTGGAGACTCCATGCTGTACTAAAATGTCCAACCAACACATTATAAATCGGCTCCAGCCTTTTATTTAATGCCTTTATATCTGCCTTTCTCTCGGTGGATCATCAATTTACACGTATTATTGACCACTAACTGACCTATTTCAACAGGAAATACACCACATTTATTTAATTATAAAAAATAAACGCCTCACTTCCTGTTTGACTTTAAAGTATTCCACAATTGTCCTGTATAAGAAAAGGCAAAACTGAAGTGGCATTTATTTACACAATGCTTTGTTACATCCTGTTGCAGTTGACAACAAAAAACTAGCAAAAATATTTTTTTTAACAAAAACGCAATTCTTTCTATGGAAAGTGGCATTTATCCCTTTGCTGCTATTATGCCTCTCTTATCCCTTTCAAATATAAGATACATTCACACAGCATCCACATCCACACACACACACACACACACACACACACACACACACACACACACACACACACACACACAACACACACACACACACACACCACACACACACACACACACACACACACACACACACACACACACACACACACACACACACACACACACACACACACACACACACACACACACACACACACACACACACACACACACACACACACACACACACCCACACACACACACACACACACACACACACACACACACACACACACACACACACACACACACACACACACACACACACACACACACACACACCTGTAGGCAGGACCTGGATGTGTGTGTTCAGCTTGCTGCGGCTTACTTTGCCTACTTACGCTGGGCTGTCACAGTGCCTCATGGAGGAGGAAACACCGCCCCCACAGGTCCTGCTGCACTCCCCCCACGAGGACCAGGGCCCCCAGCCTCCGTCCACACTCTGAGGCCAGGTACCGAACACCACACACTCCCCCTGGTAGCACCACTGCGAGCAGAAACGCAGAGGAAAGAGAGAAGGAAAGTTAAGTTATCATGCAGTCGAGTTGAATCTTATCCGAAACGTGAGACACATTTTAGACACGATTGTTTTAGAGTCACAATAACATCATTATAACAAAGAATACTTCAGTGTCACTTTTACAGTTTTATAAAGTTTGACATCATGATAAATCAATGTGCATCTGTGTACAATGAACTGTAGACTAAACAGTGTTCCTTCAATAACACACGCTCTCCCTCTGCCTTGCTTTAGAAACACACACTAACTTGTGATTACAATATTACTCACCCTATAATTCATTTCTGTATTAGTCCTGTTATTTCTCCTCTCTTACCTGTCATTTTGTATGTGTTATTACTGACCTGGTTTCCTCCTCGTTGAGGTTAATTGTTGTATATGTAATGTGACTCAACTCAGGTTAAATCCATTTGAACATTAAAGGAATAGTTCAACATCTGAGAAGTACTTATTAGCTCACTCCAAAATGGAAATGATTACAAATGAGAACACAAATGTCATTACACAAGCACTTGCTCAAATCAATACAATTGCTTTCTTGCTAGAGCCTTACTTAGCGGCTGATGGTAGTATTAAAACGTGTGATATCACTATGTCGCAGAAGTAAACAAAGGAGAACAATGGAGGCATTTAAGGCAGGGGGGGAAGTGTGTGGGAGAGGAACACAGGCATGTTAGCCTTTGCAGACCAAAAAAACCGCTGTATAACACACTACAGGAAAGGGAAAACCCCAAAAAGAACAATAGGGCCCCTTTAATTTGTTTATTTGTTTTGTCCAACAAAATGTGTTCTTATAATCCTCTTGAACACATTATTACCTTAACAATTATTTGATTACAAGTTGAATAAACAACTTCTTCTAGTGACTTAGCATGTCTTTGTGTTCTTGTTTCCAGAGTACTGTGAGGAGCTTTCAGAGGCAGGTGAGGGATGTACAGCAGTATGTGTGCTGATCAGGAGTGTTTTAATCCTCGTGCTAAGCTGTTCACAGCTCCAGAGGGAAGAGAGGTTTAGAGACGTCCCTTTGTCTTTCAACTGTGTCAGTGGGTTAACAACTCAGAGACTGGGACAGATAAGGTAAGGGCTGCGTGTCCCTCTCTGACTCACTCATTCCCGGCCTGAGATGCTCTTTAAACAAGATTATCAGTGGGAGAGGAGAGAGGAGAGATGTGTTGAGGGAAACTGCCTGACAGAAACACAGAGGGGGAGCGGAGATGAAGTCTAGCAAACTGTTTATCTGTGAGTCCATTTAAACATACAAAAATCTCGTCTCTGTTGGTCAGTTTCTGCCCCTCTCCCGCCTCCCTCTGCCCTCTCCCCCAGCCTCTCTCCCTGCTCCTGGTGGAAGGGCCTCTCTCCATTACACGCTGGGTGAGAAATGGCTGACATTCATATTCCTTTGAAGCTCTCCCCGGGCAGGGGCAGACACGGTATGCCACTGGCTCTTCTAAAGCTGCTCCAAAAGCTGATTCAAAGCCCCCCCGGCTCAACCTGGGGCCCCCTGTGTTGTCCAGGACCCTGTCCGTGGGCCCCGGCCCTCAAAGGCTCCACTGAGCTAATGGTAATCGCGGGTGACAGCTCGTGACACTCTGCTATTCTTCCCTTTTAGACCTCGGACCATCCGGTGACAATGGCTGCCGTAATCCGTGTTAAAACTGTCTCCCCTAACCTGGCTGGCATCAACAGCGGGCTGATGACCTAAAGCTTGGCCTGCTAGCATGTGTGTTTTTGTGAGTGTTAGCGCCATCCCAGAGAGGAATAGATCAAAGTTGAGGCAGTGAGGTACCACTATCAGAGGCTCATTTCTGCACACAGAGGAGGTTATTGATGTGCTCATTACAGATCAAAAAGTATAAAATAAAAAAGGTATGCATATGATTGTCACACTTAATTAAACATTCTTTCTGAAAAACCCTCAACCAAAATATATTATAGGTTAATGGAATTAGTTTGTGGTGCTGACTGCATTGAATAAATACATCACAGCAACATGTCTTTTCAGAGTGCTATCATTCACTCACAAGAAACAAAAATCCGAATGACGATGCCGCTGGGTTGATTGTCAAGTATAAGAAAATGTATTTCAAAATTCCTCTCTTTTCTCCTCCCGTAAAACAAAAACACATTTTGATGACCCGTCTTGACCTGGGTGACGGGGGTGGAAATGTAGTCATTTAAATGTGATTGATGGTGCAAAGCTAACCAAGTTCATCATATCAAAGCGAACTTGACTGTTAACGTCTGGGTTGCAGTAGCTGGGAGAGATATCATAGGTCAGAGGTGAGTGTGTGGCTGTCAGTTTGGAAACACATCTCTTACTCATCCTCCTCCTGATCTACTGTAGCAGTGTGTTTGAAGAATATCTTAAACCGCCCACGAAACCACTAGGATTAAGTGAGAAAATGTGTTATTCTCTGGTAATTTGGATGAATATTCGATGACTTACCCCTTTATCAATGCTTCCAGTCTGGCACAGGGTCCCCTCCGCAGCAGGGATACTGTTGGTTACACAGCGGTTGCTTTTGCTAAGGCACCAGAGCTCTCTACACACTTCCTAGGAAAGAAGGCAAAAGCAAGTTGGTCAGAATAAATCAATTCAGTAGACCGGGGGGTGGATCGCTGATTAAGGGAATGATTTGTCAGTAGCCTTTGGTGGTTTCTTCTCCACTCGGACGGAGAAGTAGGAACAAAACTATCTATGAATCTACTTGATTCAAGATCAAATCAGATGAGTTGATGAGAGGCATCTAACTTTAAGAGCTCATATGCTTTGGATCATCGTACATCTTGAGCAATACGGCGAGGGTCATTGGGTGCTCTTAATGTTCTCCTATGAGAAATGAAGAGTCAGCTGGATCAACACCATGACTAACGTTTGCTCACGTTCACCTCAAGACCCCACGGGACCGTGACATCAGTTCAAGAAATCACATTTCTGCTGCTTAGGGGAAATCAAGAATGAGCAATAGGCCTCCCAAGTCTTAGATAAAGAAGACTTGTAGGTCTAACAAATATCTTTAGTATTACTGAGTGGTCTGAGTAAACATCCCCGTCTTCTCCTCCTTAAGTCTAGAGCATGAGGAGAATCCATTTAGATTACTAAAGGAAGGGAGTGTGTGTGTGAGAAAGAGAGATAGTGGGTAGACAGCACTAAGTTGCCCCCAAATAAATAAAACCATAAAGAGAACACATGTTACAAGGACTGCTCTGCACAACCTCGCATTAGATTTCCCATTAAACCGAGCTGGGACGCCCCCGTGTCTCGTCTTCAAAGGCTTTTACAGGACAATTGTGTACGGCAGAAGAGCAGGCTCATGAAAAAGAGTTATGATCCAGCGCATAGATCGTGACCCCCGGGGTCAGTAAATATGCCACGGCCCCCGACGCTCCCTGAGCCTATCCAGATTAAATAAAGCGGCAAACTGCCACTCTCTGGTTGCAGCGGCTCTCCTCTACCAGCTGGTTTCAATAAGCCGCCCGCTGCTCCATTCGCTATCTCCACCAGCTGAAAGGTTAGCGTCCCGGGCTTTAACGAACGTGGATGTGCGCCTAATGGATTTACGCAACGTGAGAACAAGCCGGCGATAAAAAAAGGGCAAGAGCACTCGGTGAGGGCCTTGCTAATATAGCCATCGAAGGTTGTTTGTTTTTCATACCTTCCAGTGTCACGCAGCTGACCTGCCTGTGTTGGTATCTCGGGGCACTAACTGAAGTAGGAAGTGGTCATTGGAACCAAATTAACGCAATCAATCACCATAACTTCCTCTCTGGACTTATGTGTTTCTTTCCCCACCTCTGACACAGGCTCACACTGTGGTTTTATGTCTGTGAGATCCCCCGCGGTTCTTTGAAAGGTTTTGAATTTAGTTCAACCGCCGCAAAGGTGTCGTTGGCCATATTCAGTGAAATATTGCTGTTGTTTTACTCGACATGAGTGGTTTACAGTCTCTTTTGGCAATGGCTCCTAAATACAAAGCAATATACATTTTTGTTTGATTTGTGAGCAACTCAATTATGATCAATTATCATAGAGGTTCGATACATTTTAAAATTAGACAGAAAAAAAAGAGTCTACATCCAGACTGTTCTTAGTTTAGCATGCTTACATTTACCAATTAGCAGTAAAAGCCTAACATCTTATTGTTTGAGTAAACAGCCACATGGTCATGGTCAAACTCAAAAGTATAACAAGCTGACCGAAACCATTTTAAATATCCATGTTTTCACAAAAAACTCTCAAGTCTTTGCATTCATATTCTAATTCCCAAGTCCTAAAGTCGGAGTTTCAAGTCCTGAACAAGTCTTAACTCGCTTTTCTTGATATTTTGTTGTATGCAAATGAAGTTATGCATGGTATCATTCTTTGTACCGCTCAGTGAAGTAACTTGTCATGTGTGCTCTGAGTTCCCATCTTGTCCTGAAGATAAATGAATATGGTGCAGATTTGTGGTAGGCATTTCAGAGTTTGGACATACCAAAATAACAAATCACTTTGTTATCATACAGTCTAAGCCCAACATGTTTTACTAGTGAAATACTAAAACTACAATATGACATTATTTATCGTAATATTTAAGATAAACTTTGATATGCTCTGACTAAACCTCCCCTGGTTTCCCATCACTGTTTTCTTTCGCAGTGCAAAACGATAACGAAATACAACACATTTCCATCCAAATGTGGAGTTCAGCAGGTTAGAGCTGAGCCTTGGCTTTAGAAACCAGACTCTTCCACTCATTAGACTTTTTATCCATTTCTGTGGTCACGTCTGTCCTGAGAGCAGTCGCAGAGGGCATCTCTTTCACAGATGCTGTATGAAATAGATCTGATTGTCAGATGAAAAACTCCAATCTAGTCTGTGGAATCGTGCTGGAATCCAAGCCGCTCATAAATGTTCGTCTTTCATGCTGATCTAAAACCACAATTATGAGCTTAGAAACCAAAATAACAGGGCTTGATTTGGGGCCTGTTATAATCTGCTGTCTTTCAATGAAATGAAATAACCTCATGATCTCAGCTAATCTACGTTCCAATATTTACGTAACGCAAAACAATATCACGTTATTGTTCATTAAATCTTCGAGGATTCTTTTGACCGCTTATTTGACCGTGTGGCTGTTTCTCATCTTTCATTGCCTGTGTCATTTATGAAGTGCGGTTTTCTCATGACTCTGGCATGGGAGGTGAATCATTATCCTCACAGACTTAAAGATGAGAGAAGTGTTGACTTCAATCCTTCATCTCTCTGTCCGGGGCGTTTATAGATTAATAAGAAGAATAGGGCAACGTGTGGAAAGACACCTCTAAACCAGCTCTTGTCGTCAGACAATAATAAAACTATTATCTTCCCCTAATGTTTATCCTCCATTAACCTCAAGAAGGAAATATGAACTTGAAGAAAACTGTTATCATCTCAGTGAGGACTGAACATGCTGTGACTGCACCTCTTATTCAACATGTGAGAAATAACAGAAATTAAAATGGAGCTTGTTGTTTCAGATGCTTTTGTTTTGCATTTGGTTTTAATTTATATATGACTTCTTTACAAAACAATGTGCAGCGCTTTTATCCATTTCATAAGTGTCCAATAAGCTATTGGAGGGAAAAATGGCAATAAAACCTAATTTGGTCACATTATATCATTTTGTTTTAGTTTTTTAAGCAATGGAGCTCACAATGGGACACCAGATGTGTTTTTTTATCTCAAAGGTGCATGATAAAAAACTCCTAAGAAGACTCCTAACTTCAGTTCATCAGTTTCCCACGCAGGTAAAAATAACTCCTTTGCAACATCATATACATATCAGATTAATACATTCATTTATGTCCAATTTACTTTCCAAGTTCAATGTGTGTTGGAGATGCTAAAGTAATATTGTTAACTTATAAAAACTAGAACTAAATGAGCAGTTCAAACATAAAACAGGGATCCTTTGGGTGAGTAAGAGGAGGACAAGAAGACAGATGCTGGTTTCTTACCCCATACTTGCACTGGCGTGAGGAGGTTCCGTACTGGAAGCGACACTGCTCGTCTGCATCGTACACCTGCCCAGGGGCCACTGTTGGGTACAGGAAGTCTCGTTTCAGAGGTTCATTGTCCAGACACGTCCCCCGACCTGAGCTGTCAAAAAAACAAACCTACAATAGGATTGTTTCTTACACAAAGAAACCTTTCTACACTTGGCTGATGGCAGAGCTAGAAAAGCCAAGATTGAATGATTAAAGCCCCCCCCTCCTCCTCGTTTCTTTAAGACCTTGGCTGGTGTTGCTCGACTCATTTTATTTTGCCACCAAATTACAATTGTAGGTAGCCTGTCTCAAATCTCAAATGACATGTAGTTAATGTTGATATCACACATCAACACCTCCTTATCAAACGGAGTGTTAAAGCACATGCAGAGACATTTTACCACAGGCAAAGAGGACCGAGCTTAAAGAGCAGCCTTCTCTGATTATATGGCTCTGTGCTCCACTATTCATATATTGAATCCACAGCAGAGTCAATAACATAACAGAGCAGGGAGAGGAAGAGAACAATCTGGAGTGAGCTATGGGTCATATGTCCGGGGCTAGGAGTATGTTTAGTCTGTTTGTCTGATAGAAATGTGTGCGCTCACAAAGAACTTGCAGGGAAATAAACACACTTAGCTGATTTGTATTTTAGTAATTTACAAATAAATACACACAGTTGTTTCTTTGCATTGTGTGTCTGTTAATCCTTGGATGAGATGCTGAGCTGTGTGTATGCTTTTATCGCCCTATCTTTGAGGTCAGACAATCAAATTTAGTATTAATCTGTTGACCTTTAGCCCACTTGTATGACATTCAAATCATACCAAAGGCAAGTGCCAATAAATAAACAGAGATATGCTTGCTTCTGCCTGAGTCATAGAATACACTCTAGGCTAAATGCTACTACAATATTTACTATAACACTGTGTTCTTTCCAGATGTGGCAGCTGCAAAATGCAGAGGAATGCCTCCCATCCAGCGAAAGGAAAAGTGGGCCTAGTGACAACAATAACGTAGAGCTAGGCGTTATGATTGACTGCAGCTTGGACCCACAATGCAGCAGTGAAGAAGACAGAAACTTAAACATTGAACGGCTGGTCCACACAAAACTGCAAAATCACATATTTGACCACATACCTGCAGTGATATATGGCCGAGCTGATAGATTTGAAAGTATATACTACTTAGTACATTCTCTACATTTCCCCAAAAATTCTAGCTCAGCTGTTTTTTTAAAGTAATAGCTGTTTTTCAATCATTTCCGAACAAATAGACCCTACAAAAATGGTTGGTTTTGTGCAAACATTCAGTACATCAGCTGTCCTGGGAAGAAGGTCTTAATTTTAGGGTTTTTATCTTAAAAACTATCAAATTAAATCAATCTGCTTGGCTGAACATACCATTTAAAAAAAGAAAGTTTTGTCATTTGGCTAGACTGAGCCTTTAATGAAATTTCCAGAGCTAATTAAGAGGACGAATGTTTCCTTCTCTGCTTTACCTCAGGATTTTGTTCCACCAGCTTTTTTTTTAAGAGATCTTCTACATATTGTTTTATCCCAGTGTAGTAAATATAAAACAGTATTTTAGTAGAATTAATGATTCCTTTTTGACCCTCTTCTCGCTCTGTCCTCCAGTATAGAATAATCCCATTTCTTGGCTCTTGTTCCCCGGAAGACCCTCTCATCATGGAGAAAGAGACACAAGTGGGTCTCTGAGGCCCCCGACTCCCTGTGCACTAAGGGCAAGCCTCTCTATTTATTGGTTTGGAAAGGGACAAAATAGTCAAAGTTTAAACATAGAAGCTATTATTTGACATGGTCGTAATGGCTTCCTGTCCGGTGGATTCAGCCAAATTCATTATGCTGAGCGGAAATATCCTCTAATAAGCGAGAACATCAGCAATCCCCGAACTCTGACACCGGTCGTTTATGTAGAAATTAGCCATGCTGAGCGTGTCCACCCATCAGCATGATTAAATCAGACTAACCTAACAATTATCACAAGGCACAAGTCACATAAATCTAATATGAAACTTAATAGATCATATGTGGTCTCTGAGAGTTTAATAAACCCAAACAGCCTGTCTTTTAACATTTATAACAAACTGGCGTAAAAACTTAGGAGGATAAACTTTGACTGAACTGTGAGTGCATTCATAAACCACTGCTAAAAGGCCCAAACAAAGCAGCGCATATTGCTTTAGCAAGACGGTGAATCTAGGCCAACACCACAGCCAAAGTTGTTTACTTGGCTAGGAGAATATCGCGTGTGTGATATCCAAAACTCCGATCGAGGGAGAGAAAGGGAGGATAATTGGAGTTTACAGACAGAACCCTTTTGTAAGAAACATAAAAGCTAAAGGCAATAAAACACAAAATGAATACAAAAAACTCAAGAAACAGTCTGATACTTATAGGGCTATAAATATAAGCTAAGCAGAGGTTTATTCTGCTGAGAAAACAAGAAATAAAAAACAACTTTGTCTTTTTGTTAGCTCTGGTCATCCTCATATATACTGGAGCCAGCGCTGGACAGAAACCCGGCGCAGCAGCAGAGAAGCGTCCCTTTGTGTCCCGGCTGGAAACTGGCACATGTTACTGTCATCTCTGTCACAAGTGTTGTTCATGAACCCTCCTCTAACAGCTTTCAGCCGGAAACATCATTTGACAACCACAACAGCTATTATCGGCGTCTTGGAGGGCCTCGCTAACTAAACCTCAATACACACACACACACAAACAGACACACACACACCGCAGACTTGCAGCGCATCCAACCAATCCTTCACTACAAGGTTGTTTGCAAGGCTGTTGCGGAAAAATGGAAACGGGAGGATCTTTTTGTTTATGAAGCAGCTACGGATATCTAAAATCCTCCCTGGAAAGCTTAAATAAATAGGCTCTTTGGTGCAATAAAAAATACAATTTCAATCACAGATGCATGCACTTATACCAAGCTGCGAGACTCTGATTCAAGCCTGTTACATTGAAGTGTTACTTTTAAAGACTTCCAAATAAATACAAATAAAATCCCTGTTTAAATCTGACCTCTGCAGTCAGTAGAACTAACTCACTTCTTTAAGAGCAGTTATATCAGCTTGAAATGATTGTTTTGTCCGCTTGAAGGCACCAAACTGTAAACACATTCACATTTTATCACCAATGTATTGGCTCTGTCTAATATCAAGGTAAATAGTGAGAGGACTTTGAAAAGAGGAGGCTTCCTTGACCTAATTCTGGCACGCTTAAAGGATAAAGAAGAATGGCAGCATGTTTCTCCTCTGCTGGAATAATCCTGACCACTTTCTGATTGTTATTCCTACACAATGAAGCTGTTAGCAGTGGACCAGCCTGCCCAGAGCTCCGTTTGGGAGAAACATCACTCTTCATCCACAGCGAACAACAGTCCCCAACTCAAATGTATTAGAGACTGTGTCTGTGAGACCAGGGTGAGTCAAAATGTTTATCTTCTGGTTCTGCTGCAACCATTTTCATGAGTCCTACAAAGTTATAAGAGTGCTCAGATTCAGGGAAATTAGAGCAGCTCATTTAGAAACCTCTTCGAAAAGCAGCTTTAACTCAATAAACCAGTGGCAAGCAGGGATCAGTTAATACACTCCTGTCATGTCCAAAGATATCTGTTCACTGCCAGACTCTGAAGGCCAGATCCAGATGTTTTGTCTGGCCTTCTATGAAAACATCTCCTTTTTTGTTTTTACCATACCAGGCTGGTATAACTCAGCCAGCAAATCTATTATTCAGCCAAACTTCTCCGATTTGGTTTATTTGTGCACTTAAAGCTTCTTTTTTTCTTTGACCTATCCACAAAACAGCGGAGTAGTGGTTGGAGGCAGCTGGTCTCCGCATCACCACTGAGCACCACATGAGCCCCAACATCACCCGCCTTGTGGTGCGAGGATGCAAGGGGTGGAAGGCACCCGGTTATCACACACAGCCACAAGGAGGTCTGGCAGGAGGCTTGGTGATGAAATGAATGTGAAAAAGTGGGGAAGGCCCTGCTTACAGGACATCCTAGCGGGTCACCACAAGCCGGTGGCAGCGGGTTGCGAAGAGAGGCGGCTGCAAGCGAGCTGGAAAACAGGCATGCTCCTTTTTCTGATACTACACACACACACACACACACACACACACACACACACACACACACACACACACACACACACACACACACACACACACACACACACACACACACACACACACACACACACACACACACACACACACACACACACACACACACACACACACACACACACACACACACACACACACAACACACACACACACACACACACACACACACACACACACACACACACACACACACACACACACACACACACACACACACACACACACACACACACACACACACACACACACACACACACACACACAACATAGACAGTCCCACAGGGAGCAACCATCATCCACTTACTCGAGAAAGCTGGTGATGTAGTCTTTGCTGCAGGCGGACCAGGAGAAAGGGTTGGTGTTGGCTGTTATATGAGCGGCCATTAGCTTGGCTGTCTCGTGGCCTTTGGTACCGCAGGAATTCCCGATCCCGTCGTGGTTCATCCCAAAACTGAGACGCAGAAAATAAAAAGTGGAATTAGGTTCAGCTGGGTTTGCTGATCATCAGTAACCACGGGTCTAAAAGTGACCCTGTGTTTGGCGGTGAACAGATGGCATGAGGGTGGACAGTTCAGGGTGCTGTTTCTGCATGATGTCTCCCTTAGTGGCCCTGGCTATAAAGATGGAGCTCTGTGGCTCTGAAACAGCTGTGTGGAGGGGAGCCAGAAGTCAAGGGTCAAACCCTGTCTGGAGCTCGGCAGGAATGAAAATGTCTAATCACTACTTTGATGCCTGCATGTCAATCACCGTCTGCAGGTCTGAGCAGGCCGGGAGGGAGAGTCTCTGCTGAGCTTTAGATCAATCGCTGCACCAGAGAAAGAGAAGAGATCCAAAAGCCCAGCTCCCGACCTTGTGGTCTGTTATAAAAGCTGCTCAATAATTTATTTTGCACTGAAAATAAATCCTTTCAAAAATGTATATAAAAAGAAAATACCTTATCTGTCTGGATATCTTTTGAGGGAAAATCTCTCCTTACAGCAGGATGTCAAAGCTTACTTTTCCTTACAGTCCGGGAGCACAAATCAGGTCTAATGTATATAACAACCCCGACCACATTGCACAGCCTGAACCTGTTTTTCTAAGGCTGGCGTTTATGACATTTTACCCTACTCTGGAAATAAATCAGCCCCGCTGCAGTGTGTTTTTTTATACATCCTCTAGAAGCAGAGACTATTTTTACAACTGCCCCACAACAGAAGCAGACACGAGACATAATAAAGGAAATCGCCATCTTGCTAAACTCTCTCGAGAGGGATACGTAGACTAATACATCATCATTATTTTGCTTTATATTCAGGAAGAAAGAGCCAGAGGTATGTGGACACTGACATTTGCATGAGGAAATATGTGGAGATACAGTTCAAGACGTCTGCAGGGGGAAGAAAAGGCTACATGCAGGTCTGGCAAACTCAAGTACTAAGTAATGTTTGCTTAAGAGCAATTATTAGAGCGGACACAATCGTGATAAAAGGTTTCAAGATGATCTGAACAAATTCCTTATGCAGCAACCAAGTGCAACACTCTAAAATGTGCAGTTTCACTTCAGGTCTGTATCACAGGATCTTTAAGAATTACTCTTTTCATCCTGCATGAGACTCAGCACTGCCTCAGCGTGTAATATCAGATTTTATATCTGGATCTTAAAAGTATTAAA
The DNA here is from genome assembly GCF_902827165.1 of Trematomus bernacchii. Classification (NCBI taxonomy): domain Eukaryota; kingdom Metazoa; phylum Chordata; class Actinopteri; order Perciformes; family Nototheniidae; genus Trematomus; species Trematomus bernacchii. The sequence goes on along the minus strand of NW_022987547.1, from coordinate 9,322,508 downwards.
ACTCACTTGTGGCCGATCTCATGCGCAATTGTGAAAGCAGAACCAAGGCCGATGTCTTCATTGATGCTGCAACTCCTCTCGGGCTCGCACATTCCAGCCACTGAGGCCAAGCCTGGACACGGACACACACACACACACACACACACACACACACACACACACACACACACACACACACACACACACACACACACACACACACACACACACACACACACACACACACACACACACACACACACACACACCACACACACACACACACACAACACACACACACACACACACACACACACACACACACACACACACACACACACACACACACACACACACACACACACACACACACACACACACACACACACACACACACACACACACACACACACACACACACACACACACACACACACACACACACACACACACACACACACACACACACACACACACACACACACACACACACACCAGACAAACACAAGGTCAAGACAAAGCATTCTTAGGAGTCACGGTCATAAAAATGGGATTCCACACATACGATCTCCTGTGCACCAGTGGGAGTTGAGTTTAGCATCACTGGCTAGACCTTCTTTTTTTTTGTATTCCTTGCAAACTACAGCAACTGCTGGAAAATGTCTAGACAAGGGTTAGATTTATACATTCATGTAACAAGGGATCGGCTAAAGCGAGCCAAGGAAGGGAATATAAGGACCCCTTCACCAACACCGTGCCCCACCAGAAACCTGTCAGAAAATATAGATGTTTTCCTCATTTCTAAACCGGAGTTGGAGAACGAGAGAGAGGGGAAACAGAAAGGGAGAGGAGGAGAGGGTGTTTAGAGTTGAAACTGCTCCACAATCCAGGTGTCGCAAGTCCTTTTTTCCTAAAGCCTGACAGGTCAGATAGGGAGACAGGAGGCAATTCTTCACAGATTACATCTACAGGTGACTGGAGAGTGGATCATATGACAGCGCAAAGCAGTTGTGTGTGTGAGTGTGTGTTTTTGTGGGGGATGCAGATATTGTGAGTGAAGGACTGACCATTTTAATTAAGTGGTTTTCAAATGTTTTTGAGCTGAAGTTGAAGTTAAGAGGAGGCACTATAACAATTCTTTACATAAGTTAGAAAACTTGCTTATTGGTAGTTTTTTTCTTACCTAATAGGCAGTTTTAGTGTTCTTTGCTCAGGACTCAAGATATTCTAAAACGTGCGTAATTTTCCGATACAGTGGAGGTAAATGGGATTTCTATTTTGATGCTCAAATCTCATAAAACACAGAAATACAACATTTACAAACAACTTTTCTTTCTGAATAGTGTCTCTGATAAGCTGAATAATCCCTACACTTTACTAGTCACGTTTTTCTATCCACTACTACAGTATCTAGACTCAGGTTTTTATTTATTTATAAAAATGCATAAAGCCAAGTGGATGGAAAAGCATTTACTGTCAGCATTTACTTGGCACTCCTCCCTGTTTAGGATGAGACCGATATCTCTTATCCTAGACAAATTCACCTAAAACTGAAATGCTCAATCCAACAAGGGCTAAGTGACCGTTTAAATTCATACCAAGCTCTGAATTTAGTTTTCCATGCACAGACAGTGTGTTGCAACTTGCAGTCTAAGTGTGATACTGATAGATGGGACACACCTGCATTCGCACTTGAGAGTAACCTGCGTAAATCATGTTTTGGTGGTCAGCGCTGCTTCAGATTTTCCGGTATAGTTTGCACGAACTCCCTGCCTCCCTGCTAAAAGTGGCATGGCTTTTGTATCCTCTTTACTAAGAGGCTAAACAAGAATAGACTCGCAAATCAGGAGGCCACTGAAACCATTACTGCAGGGAAAGAGGGAGCCTGAAGGTGAAAAAAGGAGGCGAGGGAGGGAAGGAAGGAGGGTGGCTACTCTACGATTAGTTTAAGAATGTTTGTGTGAGAGAGAGAGAGTAAAGTGTGTGTGTGTGTGTGTGTGTGTGTGTGTGTGTGTGTGTGTGTGTGTGTGTGTGTGTGTGTGTGTGTGTGTGTGTGTGTGTGTGTGTGTGTGTGTGTGTGTGTGTGTGTGTGTGTGTGTGTGTGTGTGTGTGTGTGTGTGTGTGTGTGTCGAGGGTGAGCCAAACACACACACCCTGCATTGTAAGTTGTTTGCTTAACACCGGGGTGGACTCGGCATAATCTCTAGGCCCGTGATTACACGGCGACCCTAAAGGCCAGCGATCTGACCTGGGAGCATGATCCCAAAGAGGAGAGGGAGGACAGGAGGGGAGGTGGGGAGGAGCAGGGGGGTCAGGGGGGGGGGGGGGGGGGGGGGGGGGGTTGAGACAACGAGGAAGCCAAGCAGATGCCAGTGCAATTAAAGCGACCGGGGAATGTGACGAATGCGGTCAATCTGTCAAACCACCCCTGAAGTCACAATATTACCTCCAAGATATACTGTGGTGCCTGCGGGGCCTTAACAAAGATAAGATGGGGAGAGAAGCTGGGTGAAGGGATTGGAGAGGAGAGACGGAGGAGGGGGGGGGAGTCTCTGCCACTGCTTGCTGTCCTTTTTCCCACCCCCAATACCATCACAACCAGCATATCACATTTTATCTCCCTCCTGCATACTACACTCCCCATAATTGTCCTTTTCCCCTTCCATTTTCCTTTCAACTCCTCCTCTACTTCTCCATCTCCTCCTTCTGTCACTACTCTCCTCTTTATCCCTCCTCCCCCACCTCGAGTCTCCCTCCTCGGTTTCCCAACACATACCTTCTCCTTTCTCCCTCAACCCCCAGTGGAGGAGCTATAATAACACAAGTGAAAACATCCTTCTCATTATGTCTCACAGGAGCCGTCTGGTGTTCTTCTAAAGGAGACTGCGAAGGTTGCTAAATAAGGTTTGTCTGAGGACACGTTGAAGGCTGAACGTCAAAACGAAAACCTCTCTGGAGGGAAAGGAGAAGACTGAAGTCCTAATCCAGAGAATCATAGAGTCAACATCAGCTAAAATTACCAATTTGGCAAGAAAACCCATGTTAATATACATTAATCTGACTCTGCCTTAGTCCACTCACCTAGGGTACCGCAGGGTTTGTTCTTGTACGTGCAGATGTCATACCTAAAGGCGGGTGAAAAAAAGAAAAAGAACAGAAACAATTAAATTAACTCTACACTTTTTTCAACATATACAGTATTTTCTTCCACTGGCTCTTTGCCATCCCATTCTTTCCATGTGTAATCACAGTCTGGCGAGATATAATCTCAACCTTTAGCATAACAATAGCATATAATGAAGTCGTGACAGGTTCAGTTGTAGAAAACACCTGGTTCACTGCTCCATCTATAGCATTTAGCCTTCAGGGAAATGCCACTTAGCTAACACACAGTGCTCAGACGTGAATGAGAACAAAGTGAAAGGCTTTGCTCATGCTGTGTCCCCACTGTTAACCCCTGTAACTCACATACAGGTAATCCAATAGAGGCCAGAACACTCTGAGCCACATCATACATTTCAAATGAAATATCCAATCATTCCTAAAGCGTTTAATCTATTAAAACCAAGGGCACAGAAAATGTAATTTCATTCTCCTTCCCCTCACTCCCCGTAAACTCCTCTTTCTCTCCCCCTTCTCCCCATCTCTCTCTCTCTTCCCCCCTCCCCCAGTGGAGCAGCTCCAAACCACAGAAGTACAATCGTGACCTGGTTTAGGACATCTATTTGTTTTTGATTTATTTCCCTAATTTCCCTCTGTGTTTTGTTTTGAACGCGACAGGCCACATTCCAAACAAGGCAGCCTCAAAATGCTGTCTGACGCAGAAACTGACAAAAGCAACATTGCTACGAAGGTCACTTTAAAGATGAAAACGGTGAAATATCTCAATGAAAGGGGTTTTGTGTGTCCTGCTAGTGCACCTCTGCAGGAGAGCTACATTGATCAGAGATCACAAAGAGGTAGTAGTAATGGAATTTTCTGACACATAGCTGCAGGGACAATGTTTGCTTCCTGTGAGCCTGGTTATAACAACAGACAATGAAAGTCTAAATCCCTATCATAATAATATTATCCCATTATCCGACCAACACTTCAAAAACAAAATATATTGAGTTTACAATGACATAAAACAGAAGCCTTACAAAAGAGAAGCTTGAGCAGGTGGAATATTTACTTTAAAAAATATCAACAAATAGGCTAATCATAATAATCCAAAAGGATAAAAGTATAAATTAAATAAACGTTGTGAGTACTGCAAGTATCTACCATCTTAAAAATAATACTGGACCTTTTTTTAGGTGCATTCCACCTTTGTACGGAATGTGGGACTGCTCCTCCAGACATGGTGGTTAATGAGGGCTTCCTGGTGTCTACCATCAGCTATTTATAATATTTATAATCTCCAATGTTAGCATCTCTGAGCTCAGCTGTTGCCTCCTCCCCACAGCTTTTTATTTCATTATTTCTATCCTTATTTTTGCTCTCTTTTACCAGTATTTCATCATACAGAAATAACCCTGCAATGCACGTATGAAGCACATAGTCGCATTTCCTTAAAACAGTGTTGGTGTTAGCTTAAGCAATATTAGCTTACAAACTGACAACATGCCACCTATATAGAATAAGCTAAACTAAATGTCCCCCCTTATTTTAAGCTGCTGTTTTGAGGTTTTATATATTCAAACACATGTAGCCTACTATGCGTTCACTAAAACATAATAAATTATAACATAAACCGAGTCTTGGTAATATAGTTTTAGTAGTTGCGATGCTAGCAACTAAATGCTAATGTAAGCATGCATACAGCTGTAATGTTTACAAAGTTCGCCATACTAGTTTAGCATGTTAGCTAACATTTGTTAATTAGCGCTAAACACAGAGTATGGCTGAGACTAAATGTAGTCGTGTCTCTCTTTCATCGGTTTTCCAGCAGTAGCAGGGGGCTGTTTGAGGCAAACCAACTCTGATAAAACGTTACCTTTTCAGCACCAAACGACAGAAAAAGTTATCCACAGTGCAACACTTAGCAAGCTTGTTGTTTGAGACCAAAACAGAGATCAAATAAAAGTATTATTGAATTTACATTTTTCAGGTTTCCAGAAACATACCTCTTCTGTGATAATAATGTTGCCTTCTAGATATTAAAGTAGTAATTTACTAGCTTGTAATGTGGGTATACAAACTTTAAAGGGCTTGTTTCGTAATTTGTTCTGCTATCACATGCCCAAAATTGCATCATGCAACTTAAACTACTAACTTGCAGAATATGTGATTGATATGTCTAATTCTGCAGGTCTATAGCCTACTGCTGCTGGTTTTCTTTATTTCATCATGGGTGGCGCAGTTTGGGATGTTTATTATGTAGCTCACCCTTGTTAAACATAAATGGATAAGTTTGTAGGTTTATGAGTTACAGACCGGTTTAATGAGATGTTTGGTATCTTAAAAGAGTGATACACATGTATCACCTCTCAAAGAGATAAACCTCATGAATCTACTACACAGCCTTTGGTGTAAGTGCTAAGTGAAGCTAAAAAACACCAATAAAAATGGAGCAAAAGGAGCTGGAGAACCTCAACTGACAGACAAACAAGCAAAAGCACACTAATGATAGAACGGCTGTTTTGTACAAAGCCAAGAGAGTCAATAACCTTGGCGTAAACCCATGTCAATCACAAAATGCCATCTTTAGACAAACCTGTGTATGTGGGGGGTAGATATATATATATATATATATATATATATATATATATATTTGAGTTGCTAGGTAATGTGGCCAAACAGTTCAAGCCTATTCCAGGTAATGACAGAGTTTTGCTGTTTTATGGCAACACCCACAATGTAAATTGCAGTATGACATACAGTTATTCTGTAACAGCTCATAGTTTTCAGTACTTTATTCCAGTAAGCTTTAACACTTACAGGTAACATTTTTGCACACAAACTGGACATTGGGAGGGTTTAGTACTGAAACTGCTGGCCACCTCTCTTATTAAATACAAACACATAATCTGGCTGGTGACTCCACAACTTTAAAAGCACAGAAAATAACCTGCAACCTATTTGCTCAAATGAGGAACTAAGTGCTACTTACTCTGAAAGTAACAACTCTTTAAAGTACACAAATCCGTGCTGGATCATTATACTGGCGTGTGAGCTTAATTGTAGTCCGTGCCTGTAGATGTGAGCCTACACTTACCGAGTGATTAGGACGGCGTTGTCATGGTGGGCCATCCCGTTTTCAGGAATGCTGTTGCCGTCGCTGTGATGGGACAGGATGGACTTTTGCCACTTACAGAAACTGTCCAGAGACTTGTCAGCATGGTGGTTAATCTCCAGGTTAGGCTGCAAAAGAAAACACAACACACATGCAGTACATTGCAACATGATTCTGTAGCACAAAAGAAAAACATACTACAGAGAATACCACAATTTGTTTCCGCATTTCATATTTAAGTATCTTATTGTAACGTAAGGTAACGTATTTGTATGTGTAGTAACAATTTGTATTGTGTATATCATTTTGTTGTGTTCTTCATCAAATTGCATTATGTGGTTTTGTATCCTGCCACTTCATATCATGCCATCTTGGCTTATATATTGCTGTAATGTGTTGCGTCTGACTCCTGTCTGATTATTGTGTAGGATAAACACTTTAAAGCAGGAGACACAAAAAGACTATCAAGGGAAGAAGATGTAGAGAAAGTTGTGGTAATGTAATGGGTCAACTGTAGTAAACTGCTGCTTTGCCAGCTGTGCTAATTTTAGCTGATTGATTACAAAACAAGATTGAAATACTCAACAGTGACTCAATTTCAACTTAAAATCATTGTTTTGCAATTGGGTTTTTTATATAAAGTAGAATATCCTTCTTATGGGCAAAACGTGCAGCTCCACTTTACATCAACACTTGTTTTTTGGGACATGATGCTACGAACAGAGCCGCTATGACCCCTTGGAAAAAAAACAGATGCCAGGAAGGCACTCTGTTTCTCCCATCACACATACAAGCACATGTACATTGCATGTAAGAATCCTAAATCGAGGCTCCCTGGGGGAATATGTCTGAGCACATCTTTCATCTGAAGTGGTGGCCATATGGTGAATAGTCTCCCCTTCAAACACATAAAATACTGCAGCTCACTCACGCTAAGCATATCAGTTGTACACTCACTACAGGTGAAGGTACAGACGATATTAAAAAAAAGCCTCACGGTAATATTAACTGCGATAATACTGCATGGATGATTCAAGGTAAGTGGAATTAATGAGAAAAACAGTAAAGGCATGAGACAGGTGTTGAGTTTTTTCTTACCTGATCTTCAGTCAGAACAATCAAGCGGGTCACAATAATGTTCACAACATTTCCTAGACTGGCATCACGGTAAAGTTTGGCAACCTGACCTCCAGAAAAGAAGAAAAGACACAAAGTCAGACAATTGTGTCCATATGACACAACATCTAACTTTATCAACCACCAGGCATCGTATCACATTACTATAGACATCTAGAGTGGTGGAGGAAGTATTCAGATCCTTTTCTTCAGTAAAAGTTTGAAAAGTATAGAAATACTCAACTACAGGTAAAGGCCCCTAACTCAAAACCTTTCATAGGAAAAATGATGTTACAGAAAAATGTACTTACACTATCAAAAGTAAAAGTTCTTATTGTGCAGTAAAATGTTTTCTGCCAGTGTTTTATTATATATGATGTGTTTGGATAGATATTAATTTTGCAATACGTGTTATTATGTGTTGTTGCATGTTTTTGTTGCATTGTACAGCTATATATATTTATGGCTGTCCGATTTTAACTCCTAAGAAAGGAAGAATATAAAAAAATGTAATGTGAAAAGCAACTAAAGCTGCCAGATAAAAGTGGAGGGAAGAGTACATTATTCAGCTCAAATGTGTTCTTAAGTAAAGTCCATATCCAGTTTCACTCTACATTCCACCACTGGTAAATATATACTGGTAACAATGGAGGACATGTTTGATCAACAACAAAATGACCAAAAAGTAGGATCAAACTTACAATATTCATTACGGACAAGATGTAGTGCTCAATGTCTTTGCGTCCGTGGTAACCGACCATCATTTTATCGGCAACCACAAGCGTCTCCACGAAGCGCTCTGAGCTGACGGAGCGCCTCTGTCGGTGGGTGCTGTTCGACTGCTCGCTGTCGTTTTGGGGTGCGGGGGACGAGTGGACAGGGGAGGGTGTGCTGAACTGGCAAGGTGCACTGCTTTTACTGAGGTCTGTCGATAAAGACAGGTTTTAGTGCATTATGAACATCAAAAAGTTATAATGCATTATCTGAGCGAGAGCTGTTTTGTGTATGCTGGATGCACATAGGGAATCTACCCCTTTTAACCTAGCAGCTAAAGCCTTTGCTTTATGACCCAGATGCTCTGGGAAAAAGCTATAAGATAGTACATGTTAGGGCATGCTAGCTTCCTGTCGATGACAGCCTTTGCTGTTTCTTATAAGACCGTGGCCCAAATACCTATATCCACCTGGTTCTTCTTCCAATTCATCATATCTCAGCAGATACAGAATTTTCTGGAGTTGTTTGAATCTGAACATGATTATTGGTTCTTTAAATAGGATTTTTGCTTCTATAAAAGTCAGAGCCAAGGACTCTTTAAATTAAGCACTGAAGGGTCTTTTTATGAATACTGGAATGAGACTTTCTCCTACAGGTTGAAATGTGTCCAGGCCGGGAGCAACTTTAGCACACAAGAGGCCTGGTCATGTCTACCAGAACCTGGGCCTAGCACCAAACCAGCACTTCCTCTAACCTGCTATGTATAGTTATTCCTTTACGTCAGTTCCACCCACACACAGTCCAAACCCAGATGGAGGTTCACCAACCTGAAATGCCACAGCTGAACTCCTGGCTATGCTCTTGTGGTGAGGGAATGGCAGACATTTTATAAATAACATGTTGCTGTGCTTCTTCCAGGTTCCATTCACCGGAGGTGGCGGAGGATATGTTCTTTAATGGCTCTATCAAATACTGTTCCTCCTCTGTTGTTATAACACCATGCTTGTTTGGGGAAAAGAACAGTGAAAGAAACAGGTTACAAACACAAGCAAAACACTGTTGAAAGAAAAATGCAGGTAAAATCAATTTACATTTTTTGTATTTTTACTTTTTTGAATGCTTTCATTCTATTATACATGCACTCCTATTTTAAACAGGGAAAACAGTTTACACCGTGTTCTCTGACAAAACGCAATGAACATTTTAGAGGCGATACAATTGGAATGGCAAGTCATTAGAAAGGCGCCATTAGATTCAGGTCACCCTTTTTTGAGAAAATCAAAATTAGTGATTTGGAATTTCAGCTTGAGTGAAAACTTCACACTCTTCCAGGTTTTCATCACATCGGACATCACATTATATACAAAAATTGTCAAATTTGTGTATATAATGTGATTCCATACAATTCCTTTTTTGTCTGAACACATAGTCCACAGATTTGAAATGTATTCTGTTGCTCTAAAGGACAATTTCTTACATTTGAAAACATTTAGGTTGAAATATTGGCAGAAATTGAATACAAATAATTGTAAATATGATGTCATTAGTGTATTAACACCTGAGTAGGAATTTTAACTTAAAATGAGCCTTTCATATCTACATAGTCATCTTCCATGAAGTTGCCATTTTGCACCGCCATGTTTCTACAATAGGCCTGAACGGATAAACTGGTTCTGGCTCTAACAAAGGCATTTCATGTTTTTAGGTTACCTGAAAGTCATAGTACTTCCCCAACTCTCTTTAGAGGAAAGGGTGAGCAGAAAGATATTCATTTGTTACAAGCTGAAACCTCACTTCTAGGTGCCTCTAAATCATATACACTGGACCTTTAATAGTTTGAATAAATAGCATATTCCCACATGTGTTCTCCTCCTCTTAATGGGGTCACGTTTAAGCACATACAACACATTAGGAACAAGACTGCAGTTACATTTAAGAAGCCCTAACGATTAATTACATTAAGACCAACATTGGAAAAAAGGTTTATCACCGCCTTTAGAGCATTAACAGGGAGACGTCCTTCAAAGTGGGTTTGTAGAAAACACCAACTTGGCTTTGTAAAACTTACAATGAGAGCAATTAACCACACATCACATCAGCACACAGAAACACATTCGATTTAGGGTTTTAACAGTGTGTGATGTCAAGATCTCTAACTATCTAGGCAGCTGATTACATTAGAGTGCAGACACAGTTTTGTCCATTTTTGGTGCCTTTAGAGAAAACACTAATTCAATTTATGATACGCTGTGTAGATCTTGCCAACACATTTGGCTAAATGTATTCTGCACATGATTACATTGGCCAAAAAGAAGCCGGGCCAATTTTTCCTTTATTAGAGTTATTCTGAACCAAGGGGGGATAACAGCTTTTAAAACGCTTCCAATTTCATGATTAGTTAAGAGCAGCTGTCAGTCACACAGTGAGGACTAAAAGCTCAGACAGGATAATTATATGTTGTTAGAGCTGCTCAGTTTTGTCGTTGACCAGAGCACATGGAGTCATATCAGGACACATTATTGAAAAAGGGTAAAAGGGTCAGCTTAAGAAACGTGATCTCCCAACTGCTGGCTTTTAAAATATGAGGATAAAAGGTGGTATTTAAAGAACAAATACAAAAGAAAAGCCCTGATGCTTATCACTAACAGATCACTAGGACGTTTTTCCTCCATGAGCATCACCTCGCTCCAAGCTGCCTGCAGACTCAGTGTGCCAAGTGGAAGCCAGCCAAGTTTCTGTTAAGCAAACTACAATTGGTCTAATCCTTTGGCACTGCGTCTGAAAGATTGGCTGACATGAGAGCAGCAGAGGCTAGGTATATATTATCTGACATTAGTGACGGGGGTTTGTTTGAGGTGAGTGGTGTGAACTCTGTCACTTGGGATAATAAAATAAAGTTTGTACTCACCAGGCCCTTGCAGTTGCTGAGAGCCACTCTGGTCGTGCTGTGCTGATTTTGCAAGAATCCCACATAGTGACAGTTATCTACCATGTTATGACGCCACTCCATCCCTCCTTTGCCCCAATACTCCACTGTGAAATGTTTTGACACCAGGTGGGGGTTGAGTGTCAGGTTTAAGTGAAAGTGCTTTCCGTAGGCGGACAGTCTGTAGAAGAGCCGGGACTCTGGGGGGTCCGGGTCCAACGCAGGCATCTGTCCCATTATGGGGTCCACCGCCCCCCGTCTCCGTCTCCCCGGCCGGTGGTGCTTCACAGTGTAGCTCAGGAACTCTCCGCCCTCATCCACCCGCACCGGGACAGTCAACTGGTAGTGCTGCAGGTAGGACAGGAACTCCTCTTTTTACAGGAGAGAGAACAGAAAAAGCCATGTGATAATCTGAATCTGAATCAGGATCGGGTTTATTGCCAGGTACGTTTAGACATAGGAATTTGCTTTGGTGTATGATGGTTCACAGTATGAAAAACACATGGTGTGCATTTGATGTAATGCATAATGTTTGTGGAGTGGGTTAGCGTCAGTGTCAGTGTTAATGAGGCCGGTAGAAGAAGAGAAGAATGAACATACAATAGCAGATTTATCACCCTCCTCTCCACCTGTCTACATCATACCTTGAGAGTTGTGTGACAGTCTGTTGATGCTTTGAAATTCAGAAGCAGCCATCACCACCAGGCTCAGTGTCCAAGTCAGCGTCTTCCACAAAATTTCCATAATTCAGGGGCAGATGTGACATGGGGTGGAGGGTAGAGGGTGCTACAAACGAGTTAAAAAGACCTGATGGGTCCGATGCCACACCATAACAAGTCCATGGTTTGTCTCCTTCAATTGAATGTTCTTGTCGTGCTCGCAGGCTCATCCAGGTCTCAGATTTCTCCTGAAGGCGAGCACTTCCACATCTCTCTGGCCTCAGGATTCATGTCAGCAGCTCGTAGAAAACACAGTAATCCATCAGACACAGTCACTCTCAGGTGTAACTCCAAACAGGAAGCTCTATATTGGAAACTTGTCTTGACCGATCCATCTGCATTCCTGTGAAGGAAATCAATCAGAGGTTAAAACACCATTATCTCCTGGAATTATCGATTAATCAGGTTGTTGTTTCTCCTACAGCCGTCATGATGAGTCGATTCATCAATTCATCTCCTGACAGAAAATTAGTCAACAATGTTTCTAATAATTGATTTATCGTTTTAGTGTTTTACAGGGAAAAACACTTGCTTTCCATTTCCACAAATGTAAAGATATGCTGCTTGTTCCTTTTTTAACTTGAACATCCTTAGATTTTGCACTATTTGCCGCTTTGGTCAAGCTTTTCACCATCATTTTTATACGTTTTAAAAACCTAATTGATTAATCTGAAGATAAGATGAAATGTTGTACAAATGTTACAAAATGTCAATTCAGATTTGCCAGATTTTCCCAAATCTTTGTCCAAAAATCTGTTACATTTCAAAATATGTTGAATTTAAATTGAGACCAAGCAGCATTTACATCACATATATGAATCTGGAACAAGCTTTTTTTTCAAGGATTTTAGCTTGAATATGACTAATTGATTAATGAACTAATAATTGCCTCAAGAAAAATCTCATAATTAAAGTTTATAGTTTATTTAAGTTGGTTTCATGACTCACCACGACTAACTTGACCATTTGAAGAACACATAGCCATAAACACCACTTATTTCAGCACCATGATCTGTGCCTTTGCCCTGCATATTCATCTGGATGTATAGGTTAATGACTAATAGCCTTAAAACGAGTACACAGTGTATATAAAGTGTTCTAGCCACATTAAAACCGATGCACACATCTTAAAACATTGTCAACGGTGCTGACTAGTCAACATGACATGATATCATTTGTGCAGATTGTGCTTTTACTCACTGACGTGCTTCACGGCAACATGTGCAAACTAAGACTACTATAAACAAACGTCAGCGGGTTCAGGTGAGAGAAGTGACTCCAGACACGGATGACAAGCCTCTGGAGATCCGTGGTTTCTGTGTGGACCTCTCCAGGCTGCAGCCCTCCAGACAGACAGCGCTACTTTCTTGGCCACCCTGACCCAGACAGTTGGCAGCGGGCCCGCATGCATACACCGGGACCTCAAACACAACCCTCCAGAAGCGTCTGCAAATCAAAATAAACCACCTGACATCGCTTTGAAACGTCTTGGTGTTGTTGCAAAAGGCTTCAAAAAGCTACTTATTGCAGATGTGGACCTGAAACGCTGCAATACTTACATGTAGATCCAGTGCGTAAATGTTTCCTGAAGTGCAAATTGTACACGCAAAAAACTCAGTGAACTCGCAGTGCCAAGTTAAGCAGTGCAGCTGTCTAAATGCTGCTTTGTAAACACAGCCTGCTTCCCTGAGAGGATTTAAATGCTCACACGAATCTGCTCCGACAAAACTAACCGGGCAGTTACTCAACAGACAGGGGAGTGTTAACAAATAGTTACCATGCTTATCTTCATTGTCAGCTCCGGTCCAACTGTGCAGGCAGAGCTCAGGACAAAAGGCTTCTGCAGCTCTGAAGTTCCGCTCACAAACCTCTGCTGATCTCCTCTTTTCATCTCCCTGTGGGCTCTACCATCCTCTAAAACTCTAGTGTGAGTTTCCCCTTCACACCGTATCTCAGGACAGACACTGTCCCCCAAAAAAGAGAGCAGTTATATCAAAGTCTTGGATTTCCTCCAGCAGAAGGGTCTATTTGCAGCCTATCGTCTTTATAATCTAGACTTTGTGTACTTGGTGGTGGCTCAGAGTGGCTTAAAAAGTGAGATGAGGTTGCAGAGGGTGTCCTGCCACCTCAGAGACCGCCACAGCACACTGGATTTAAGAAAAGTGCATGCAAACACCAGCAAAAAGTTGCCTTGGAGCTGCTCCTCCTTACTACATTGCAAGAGACCGGCTCCCAGTCCGGGCTGCAGCTTCAAATTGGCAGCTTTTTCAGGAGGGCTGACGTCACTGCAGATGTGCCTCTTCCATCAGCTGTGCGCATGTCTATCAGTGCTGCCCTGAAATAACACGAGCTCACATAAAACCTCTGCTCTGTGAAGAATATAGACCTAATAAAGAAAGTGGAGGGGTAAAACCTTTTTTTACAGTAGTAAAAGTAGAAATACCACATATATAAGTAATGGCAGTTTATTATAACATTAATATAAAACATGTTGATTAAAGTCATGCATTTCAAGTATTACTTTTGCAAAAGTACATAAGCAGCAAAGTTGACAGTAAAGTTTTACATTTACTCAATAATGTACTGTTTGTACTGCATTGTACTTTGTTGGCATTTCCATTTCCTGCTACTTTATACATCTAAGTAATGTACATTTTTACATTTTACAACAGTAATTTTCTACTCAAACATTGATGCATTAGTAGGAAACAATGTGTATATCCATACTGTATATATTAAGACATCAACCAAATGCATTTTTTATTCGAAAAACTGTGTACTTTTAGGGTTTTGATTGCAGGACTTTACATAGTATTTTTAAATTAGCATTTTTTCGGAACAACTAAACAATCTTATAATTCTGTCAGTACTAAATAATTATAATATTGTAGGAGAGTTCCTTTTAACCACATTTTATATTATAATGCATTAGATGTAATATATTGTTATATTTACATTTAAGGTGTGGTTTCTAAAACATTAACCTGAAAAGTAAATATAAATGTAGTGGTGTAAAAAGTAGAATATTCGACTCCGATATGTAGTGGAATACAAGTATTAAGAGGGAAGTACAACATTAAACATGAGTTAATCCATTTACTGCAGGTATAAATCTGTACGGAAGATGGTGATATCATGCAATAGATGATCACCCAGCAACCATTAATATCAACAAGGAACAATATCAAAAACAGAAGTTACATAATCTGACAATAGTTTGGCAGCAACCTTGAATTTAACTAATGAAAAAGGCTGTCAGGCTAGAAAAATACAATAAGCTTGTGTAATTGTATTAGTTTAACCCGGTAGAATCCTGAAATAAATCAAAGACATAAATATTTCCAGGCTCTATAGAACAAATAAGTATTCAGGATTGTCATTTTGATGTAAATTGTAAATCTGCTGAAGGTATATTCAGGGTCTTCAGTGCAGTGCAGGCTAATGGCAGCCCGAGTGTTTTGGTAATTAAACCCACATCTATCTTTAGGCTGTAGGAAATTGAAAATAATCCCTGAGTTTAGTTACAGCTGCTCATTATGTAGGAGCCTGTATCATTACAGTCAGGTTGTCATTACCAGCTCTCCTACACCGTCAGGGAAGGGCTCTGCTAGTTTGTGGGGGGAGACGCCACCGTGTGGTATAGCAGGGATTTAAAATGCATAAAGATTGATGAATGTTTTTTTAATTATTGTTTTACAAGAATGACATTCATCAGATTATGTTTAACTTTAAGTCATGTGTGCTGTCGGTAAATGTGAGTTGAATTACATCATATCAGTCATACACGCCCAAGATTTATGATTAAAGATAATAAAAAAACGTTCCACACACCTTAGTTCAGTTGTGAAAGAAGAACTCCTTCACTTAAGTAAAAATAGCAAAACCACCCGATTACTGTAAACGAGACAAAGTTGTCCATTAATAGATTAAGTAATTTTAGCAACCTGAAGTATAATAGTCTAGGTAGCCAAGATATATTAAAATTAATTAATTAAAATTAAATCAAAAGAAAAAGGCTAGAAAACAAGGTTCAAAAATATTTTAAGGAAATGTCATTCTCGATAGTGTAGAATAATTTCACAAAAAATAGGGTAAAAAAATAGCCTTATTATAAAAAAAATTAAAATTATTTATTTCTTTGGATTTTCCACTAGTCATTGCTTTCTGACCCTTAGAATTATAAACAGGGAGATTCATAGTTTTATGAATCCTAATAGGATTATAAAAGTATAAAATAGTTCAGATCAGATCACATGCAATTTATAGGAATAAAATATGGAGTTTTATTAAAAAACTACTTTTAATTATATTGAAATCATCAAAGTGCCATTTAAGTTAACATAAGCATTTAAAAAAATATGAATTAAACATGCGGTGTGTTTTTGTTCCCTAAAATAACAGGACTCATTACTCAAACACAGGTTTGCATGTTGCGTGTTTGAGATGTTTGCCTAACAATAAAGCACTGATAAAGTCTACAGCACATTGGTCACCTGATTTCCTGAGTTATAAAAGCTCCCACTGCCTCTGCTCTCAATCTGTCGTCAAGGAGCCTCTTTTACCGGATTCACCATCCTCCAACCACCTGGTAAGATTTACCTCCTAGCAACTGCTCGATTAGGGGAAAAAAGATAGCTTATAGTTTGATGTTGAAAGGAGTTACAATTAAAAGAAAGTTAAAATAGCAAAATCGCCCGATTACTCTTAACAAACCATTAAAAGCTCAACATTTTTATTAAAATGTACCTGAAGTATAAAACTTCTCTCAGAACTGTTACATGATGTGTATTGTTTTATCTTTAATATTTTTGTATGCATGCTTCTTGGTTAATATTAAGCTGCATGTCTTTAGCTCTTATCTTGCTGTAACAAATGCCAATTTCCCCTCTGTGGGACGAATAAAGGTATTCTGGTTCTGAAAAGTCTAGGTAGCCATAATATGTAATACATTTGTTTTACTTTAAATCGACAAATTCAATCCTAACACCTGCTTGACTAGGGAAAAAAGCTAACTTATGTGGATATTGTTTGATGTTAAAAATAGGTTCAATCTCTGCTGGGGAAGAAACAGATGCACAAAAGATGTCCTCTAGCTTCTTGGAGTTATAGGAGTTACATTATTTTCTTTCAACAGTGACTTTATCCTGATCATGGCTGTGACAAACCAACCAGGCCGATACGCACCTTCTGACTTCCAGACAGGATTGTGTGATTTCTGCGATGACTGTGGAACTTGTGAGCACTTACCCTTCCTATCTGGGAAATATGACACTCAGTTAAGACTATACATTTGAGTGCAGGGTTATATTTGTTCTTGATACATTTCTCCTCCCTCTGCCTCAGGTTTCTATGGTCTGTTCTGCACCATGTGCCTCGGCTGCTCCATCGCCAGTGACATGGACGAGTGCTGCCTGTGTGGTGTGCAAATGAGCATTCGCAGCGTCTACAGGACCAAGTACAACATCAATGTGAGTTTCAGAGGATATAAAGGGATGGCTGACAGTATTACTCCATTTGGACAATTTTGTGTCACCGAGTATGATAGTTTTACCTTTATTTGTGGTTATACTGTAGCACTTGTACAGGTTTACTACATAAGAAAAAAGTTGAGTTTTTAATACTTTTTAAGGCCTTCTGATTAAAGGTGTAACATTTTAAAAGCCGTCCCATGTCAGACACTGGTAGAGAAAGAAAAATAGGACAATGTCCAAATACAGCATAACAAGTCAAAGCAATTGAATACAAATCCTACTTAAGAGTATTGTAAGCATGATGAACTTAAAGTATCAAATACAAGACAAATATTCAGAAGAAATAAGCATTTAGCTGTTTTAGCTGTTCAAACTGGAGCTAGGTTTACCTACTTTATTTCTAGTTAGCCAATTTACTCCAGTTTTTCACAACATATGGTGGAGCCCCTCAAAGCGTCAATAGACACCTTAAATTGAAGGGTGTGGAGATGATTACTAGGAGAGTGTAAATAACTCATTTGGTGGAAACACAATAAGGAAACCAACCTTATTTTTTACGAGCCACAACTGTTAATCTTTAACTTAACAGTAAAAAATGAAACCGGAGTGATCTATGACATGATGTACTTCTCCTTTATTCTTCTTCTTCTTCGTCGTATTGAGACTAATTCATTTGAATAGTTAGTCGCAACGCCAAGAGGAACAGTAGTACAAACGGGGAAAAAAGGGAAAGGGAGAAAAGAGAAGTTGAAAATGAATAATAATTTTGTTCCGTATAGCAGAATTTAGTTTTTAGTCATAGAAACGGCTCCATTTATTAGATGAATTTGAATGTGAGCATGTTTGCATGTCGCAGAAGCATTTAGCTCAAAGCATTATTGTGTAGAAGACCGTTATTTGAATGTGAGCATGTTTGCATGTCGCGGAAGCATTTAGCTCAAAGCATCATTGTGTAGAAGACCGTTTTGTTTGCCTACCCCAGTAAACATTTGACCACACATTATGTTCATACAGTATCATGCTCCTTTAAAGGGGCTCTGACGCCACGATTGAGAACCATGCTGTAAAACCCATTAAGAAATAGCCAGAAAAATTACAGTTACATTTTGAAATTGTATGAAGGACATCCTTTAAATCACTCCCATCTTAATTATTTCATACATTACAGCCAACATATTTGCTGCCTTGCACAGACCTTCTCATGCTCACACTGATTTAATTCAAATGTCCATGGTTATGCATCCATGCACACACTTGAATAAAAAAAAAAACTAAGGGATAGAATAGAGCCAATCCATTAAAACAGTAAAATAATCACTCATACTTGTGTTTCCAGGGGTCATTGTGTACAGACTTCTTAACATACCTATTCTGTGGCCTCTGTGCCACATGCCAACTGAAGAGGGACATTGACCGCAGGAAGGAGCAAGGCATTTTCTAAATTGGTAAGCATTACAAAAAAAACACCCCACTCACTGTGTCATGTTATCTTTACGTTTATGGAGCTGTCAAAATTATGAAAAATAACAATCTTCCCTTTGCCTTCTAGATACCGTCGCCAGGCACGTTGTAAATGTGCTGGTTTTCTTTGCTCATTGCGGAACCTGAAGATACCGCCCTTCCCTTCTCTGATAAAGAGGTTGATTAGGTTGTATTCAGTGTAATGTGTGTTGTTGTGGAAACTTTCACTCGTCAACAATCTGGAGATGTAATAATAATAATAAAGTTGGTCCGATGCAAATCAAAGTTGTCTTAGTAGTTCTTTATTCAAAGCTTTGAAGGTTCATATACGGAGTAGTCTGCAGGAGTGCACACAGAGGCAAATGTGTGTGTGTGTTTTATAGAGGACTGTTGCTGTGCAGACAAATGGCGCATTTCCACTACACGGTCGGCCTCGGCCACACTCGGTACGGCTCGGTACGGCTTGGCCGCGTTGGGCCTTAACAGGGCCGACTCACTTCATGCTGCGCTTCCATTACAGTTTAGGAACTGGGGTAGTTACTATAGTAACGCAGTGTAGGCGGAGCCGTGACGTCATCTTCATTGAGAACTCCAGAAACACAACACAGCCGTTAGCTGTTAGCACTCAGAGCTCACAGCTCCTTATATATGTTCAGAAACTCGACAAAAGTTAAACAAGTACACACCACAGACTGCCTGTGTCATGGTGAATACAGTCGCTGGTTTATTTATGTCTGTATAGGCCGTTGTTGTGAGTGTGGACGGTCAAAGCATATACTGCGTTAGCTTAGCCAATCTCCATCTAGAAAAACACGCATTTTAAAAGGTTTTTCGCCTGCCGTCTGTCTGCAGACTTGACAAAGCATTAATTCATGGTTTTTACTAACCGGTATCAGTATGTTGTTACTTCGGCATCATTTTGAAACGTGTATTACAATTAAATCACGGTCAAATATGTCCATCTTGTTGTAGTTCTAGCCCTCTTGCCAGCGCTCCTCTCTCTAGTTTAGCATACTCAGCCCGACTCAGCCCTGTTTGTTGGCCCCGATAGAACCACAATTTTCTAGGGCCAGAAAAGAGGTGAAAAAGTGGCCCCGCGCCGTGCCGCGCCGGAACTAGGCCTAGTGGAAGCACAACCAAAAAAGGGGACGGCACGACACGGCACGCTTAAAGCGAGCTCCGCGCTGCAGTGGAACTGCGCCAAAAGAGAAATAACACTTTTTGCTGACTGTTATCTTACAATGCTCTTTTGAGGAACAAAAACGGTATTGTTCAACTGCCACCTTGGCAGGAAGCATCTGGGTGAACAACAAGTCGAGCAATGAAAACTGGACGAATGCCGTCAATAGCTTCACGTTTTAATGGGTACTGGGGTTGGTTGGGACGGTACGTAGACTTTGGAGTGATTACAACAGGTTCGGCAGAGCGGATTAAACCTACGTCATATTTGTGAGCTGCCCAGAGTGAGTGTGGCACATCTGAAAGCGCGGCAGGAAGCTCAGAAATATGAGAATATCCCGTAAATGCGGGAAAAGTGGTGTTACCTACGTCATCATCCTCAAACAACAGCAATGTGCGCAGAACGGCTATGTTCGTGCACATTTTCATTTTATACACGTCACGTGACATATTTTGTGTGTGTGGGTGCCCAATCAGTGACTGACTCCCAATCTTTAACGAGTGGACCCAAATCCCTCCATCTATCAGTGGGGCCCCTGGTCAACGAAACATGTGGGACCGCCCCTGGGATTTGATAAAACTTGTGTTGTGCGGGTGTGAGTGTGACAGGAATAGCGCTGCGCAGGGAGCTCCAATACATTGTTTCAAGCATGATGTTATCATTTACACATTCCAACAGAAAACCCTCTTCAAAATATTTGTCTGGACTATCTGTTACATGTGCAGTAAAGTGTAAGTGAGGAGAATCCATGAACACAGCTTGTGAGGGGACATTTTGACGTGCCAAATGCAGCAGTTCCTGTGATACGGGAAATGCAGCAAGCCATTGGTACACAGACAGTAGACTGAGATAACACTTTTTGCTGACTGTTATCTTGCAATGCTCTTTTGAGGATCTGTATTGATCAAGTGCGACCTTGGCAGGAAGCATCTGGGTGAACAACAAGTCGAGCAATGAAAACTTTACTGAGTACACTTTTCATCATATAAGCGTTGCATTTGGTTTTACCATATAAAGTAATATAAGAAATTGCCACTAGTGTCGGTAATGGTGTAGTACATTTGCTATCCTTCTGAATTTTAAGGAAAATGCGTAATCACACCCCCAAGTGGAAAACGGTCATAAATGACTGCTACCATCATAAAGAAAGGGATGTGTATTTTCCGACGCAGTTGACAGGATGTGAATTGTTTTGGAAGATGTCTTTAAATAAAATCCTCTTTTTCAAATGATTTTTGAGTTACACTTTTTGTATATTTCACTTCCATTGAGAAAACCTGGAGTTAGTTTAAAAAAATAAATAAAATGAAGCCATGTCAGAATATTTTATTTTGAAATCTAGTTTTAAAAAAAGATGGCATGATTGAGCTTTAATTATCATTAAAAGGGGACCTATCATGCAAAATGCACGTCTTTTATACATGAATATGTGTCCCCGGTGTTCCAGGGAACTCACCAAGTGTCAGAAAACACAACCCTCTCTATTTTCCTCCATACCCAAATCTCTAAAAAAGGGGCTGCAACGGATCTGATAAAAACTGATCCAGATTTGAACACTGTCCTGACGTCAGGACAGTGGTGCTACGGCTATTGGGCCAACTCCACCAATCAGGAGGAGACAGCCACGGCCATTGCCATTCGAAAGCGCTGGAGACGCTGTAGTACATATGCCAGGCCTGTAGGTGGTGCTGTTCTCACTGAATCTGCCCTTGCAGAGCAGAGCTAAAAAAAAGTGCAAATTGAGCGAAATGAGGCATGGCTAAAATGCATAATCTGTTTGGTATTTTGAAAAGAAAAAAGTATAAATATGCCTTATATAGCATGATAGGTCCACTTTAAGTTAGCTACTGACAATTAACTTTTTTTTGTTGCTACAGCTAAATTTGACAGGTGAGGCCACTGAGCGCCCAGTGTGTAGATTTAACAACTTGTTAAATCATAATAAAAGCACAGGCTCTTTTTCACAGCAGACATTTTTTCGTGAGCAAACACACACACATATAGGCTGTGAGACTCCTGAACTCATCCTCCAAATAGTTTTTTATAGCAATAGCAAAATGGGACTATATAACAATGTGTTGTAGGATTTATTATCATATCCTGAACATAAGAAACAGCTGCGAAACATTTTGTTGTGCCAGTTTGATGACTTTTTGATGACTTTATATACAAAAATATATCTTGCTTTGTGAAATGGAAACGGTTCATTAGGGAGTGGCTACACATGGGTGTTTTCAAGGAACTTATTTATAAAGAAAGAACATAATAACTGGTAGCTAAAAGAGGACTTTGCCGATTAAAGCTACTGAAAAACTAATTTGAGACCATGCGGTATGGATTCTGACTTAAATGGCAAAACAGTTTAATGAATCGTTAGTGAAGCAGAAATTAAACTTGAATGACACGACCATGACGCTAAACAATTGCTTTACTCTTTGAATTTAATTTTCTTTGTGGACCGAGAAGTTTTTACATGAAGCCAATAAATCAAGAATAACATATGTTGCTGCGTTGTTATGTCAAGTAAAAAACAGGAGCAAGTGTTGGAGCACAAAAGCGTAAACAGACCAGATGTCCCCAGAGTCATTTGCCTAATTCTATGTCCACTATCTGGTCGATCACATCCACATTTCTAACATGCCATGTCAATATTATTAAGTCACACCTAAAGGTAACAATATACAACTCCTCTGAATACATCAATGCCAGACACAGATCTGAGTGAGAAATATGTAACTATTTTCCTTTTTGGCAAAAGTAATAAAACAGTGTTCTCTGAATATTTAGTGATGGTGATACCAGAGATTCTCCTTGGATGCTTCCATTACTGGGATGATGTTAGATTTTTTGGGAGGGTTGGGGTGTTTACTGGGTCATCTGGGATTCCAGGGCCTGAGCAGCCCACTCTGGAGCAGCAGCGCGGATCTTTTCTAGGAGGTTGTTGACTTGGAAGCACAGAGACTGGATCTGTTTGTCCCAGGTAGGGAGGGCTTCCCGGGCTGTTAGACATAACATGAAAGGTAGAAAGGGCATCAAATACATTTGCATTTTATGACCTGTGATCCACACATTTTCATATTCAAATTCTATGTGGTATTCTATCAAAGCACTTCCTCCTTCAAAAGCAAGGTATGTGCTGTTTTCTTATCATTCCTGTATGAAGAGGGTGCCCCCTACTGGACGCAAATAGATTAGTTAGTTTGATAATTTTAACGTTATTTTTGTTAAATTGTTACGTTTATTCTTTAAGTTAACTGGGGCCTTATAATTATTAGCCTTTGGTTTATTATTGTACCAAAGTGTTTGAACATTTATCAATAAGGTCAGGGCACACCAAGATAAGAGTTCCTATCACAAGACATTTTTTTGTCAGAGCCCCTCAGGTACCTTAATCTCTGTTTTGCTTTCATTGTCCAAATGCTATATTTGCAGCAGTAGTCTTCAAGGTATTGAAGGTGTTCAATTAATTGTTTTACCCTGTCTCCAAAATGGATGTGTCATTTATTTTCATATCTTTCTGATGTGTATGCCTACAAATAGTAGAAAAACCAAAACCTGAGATAGGAGAGCCTTGTTTCACTCTAACTATAGATGTAACTACTGTGGAGCCCAGAAGACTTCTATAAGTGTGGTTGGGACTCTTGACAGTTTGGTCAGAATAAACTAAATAATGAAATCTAATGATTCCATAATTGAGTTGTGCGTTTGCAATGGAATACATTTTTGTATTGATCATAACTGTAATGTTAAATTGAAAAAGATAAATACTGAACTTTGATCCAAAAGCTGGCAAATTCTGTCCTTTATCAAATGTAAAAAACAATTGACTTTCAACTCACTCTCAAAGTGTACAATGCTATCTATCTGGTCGATGAAGCCATTCATGCGTCCTTCAGTGATCATCTGGGAAGCAATTTTCTCAGCCTAATGACAAACAAAAGAAGAAAAACATCTCAACATACATAATGGCAAATGAACAGCGACACACATTTAATACATACATAACATTTATCTTCTTTAAATCGTACAAATGTCCCTGCATAGCTGAAAAGAAAAATTAATTGGATTGCTATAATTCATCACTTTTGATGAAGAGGACTGGAAAGATTTATTGCTTTGAGCCTTTTTTTCTTTCTTGTGCTTGAATGCATCCCACACACATATATAGATGCTGATTATGTTAATGCAACTGAAACAGATTATCATTAACAATTCTGTGCTCCATGCAAAGAGTCAGATTGAGAACAGAATTAAGTAATAATGTACCATTTACATACAGTAAACTTGTTTATGTGTAATTCTGTACTCACTTACTATACCTACTACAAAGACAAATTATTAATTTAAGAAATGTCTAACCTTTGCTGGGGGGATTTCCAACAATGCTCCTAGTTCTTCAAACGTGATGTTGTTGTAGAGTTTGCTCGCAGACAGGAGGTTGTGTTCAATCACTGCTCTGTCAAGGATGCTGGAACCTGCAAGTGAGACAACACACAACATAAAGTACATTCACAGACCAGGGTCAGGTTCCCTCATTCCTTGTATGAGACACATTCAGCATGTACAAGCCAAAAATAAAATAAAACAACAGCTTTGAAGCATTGCCCAATCACGCCCACTCGCCCAGCAATGCACCCCAAGAGTGGCTACACACACATGTTGCTGTATAGTGGGTGCTGCACTTGGATTTAACCATTGCCGTTTATTTAGGCTGTTTGGTGAAGTTTGTCAAGATTTCTGCAAAACCACATGGGGTTCTTTTTGAATGAGCCTAAACATTCATACTCATTCTGCCTCTAAATTATACTTTACATGTGTTAAAGTACTGTAGCTTTAATAAACAGGCAAGGCTCACATGGCCTAAGCAGCAAATATATCAGCTATAACCAGTTGTAGAAGAGAGGGTTGGATTATTAACATTTTGCCAATTCACTGACCCAACTTGTCTTATAACAAATCTTCTCCACTCACCATCTGCTGTGGTGGCTTTCTGGTGAGGCATCAGCATGGCAGCAAACTCCTGCAGCTGGTTTCCTCTGATAATACGGTCCAGGTACATCTTCTCCAGAATACCGTAGGCAGCCAGCTGTTGACAGCGCTCATCTTTAAAAAGAGTGGCCAACATTCGGGAACGCTGCTGGCCTGAAAAAAAAAACATGACATATTTTTGGCATCGTACAAGAAGTTTGTCATTAAGATTGTCTATGAAAATGTAAACCTAAGCACAATAATGATGGTAGTACCTGCAGAGGCCAGTATGGTGCAGTTTAGCGCATGTTTAAGTGCCTCCAGACGTTCAGTCTCATGGACAATTGACTTATACGACAGCTCGTTGTATCTTTGTGCAGCTTCAATGAACTTCCTCCTGAAGTCTAGCACTCTGGCATAGCACACCTACAAATGTAAACAGCATTACAAAGTGATCCAAGGCACTACATAAATAGTTTACTGCAAAGTCCCTAAAAGGTTTTATTAAGAACTATTTATTCAATTGCAAAAGTTACAGTTAAGCATAGACAAGTTGTGTACCTTATAGTGTATCTGTAGCTGTTCATTAGAGGACTCGTTCTGAAGCAATGAGGCTCTGTTGATGTAGGCCTCTGCCTGCACTGGATCATCGTCCTCCAAGTAGAGACGGGCAATTTTCAGGTACGTATCCAACTTATAGTCAACATTGTATTGCCTAAGGAAGGAAAATCAAAAGGTATGGTAAGACCTGGGAATATTACAAACATTGTCAGAAAAATAAATCTGCTATTAGCTTACTTACTTCTGTCCTGTTTCCAAGGGAATACCAACTAAAACCTGGGCAGCATTTCTCCAGTCTCCCTCCTTTTCATAAATGGTTGCTAAGTGCTGTCTGATTGAGGCTACCTGAGGACATAAAGAAGAACATTATGCATTTGATTAAGAATACTGATGTTTATTGGCCTAATATATAAGAGTGTGTGAGGGTATTTACTTGTTCCTCAAAAGAGATGACCCTTGGCTGAATCTTTTCCAAGGTGAAGTGATACACTGCTTTAGCTGTGGCGTCGGGCAGGTTGGGCAAATGTGTGCAGAAATCGGTGAGCAGTTGTCTCGAGATGACAAGACTGACATTTTCATTGACCACTGTAAAAGAAATGTAGAAATACTGAAGTAAGATGTCCTCCTGTTCACATACAAATAAGTTTGTGGTAAAATTCTGACGCGTTAAAGAAAATGGGTACAGCATACTTGCTTCAACAAAGGCCTTCAAGGATTCCAGTTGCTCAGCATCTGTAAACTGAATGGCCTTCTCCAGAATTTGTCGATATCTAGAAAAAGATTTACAGGTTAGAAACTACACCCCTGGGTTTTGGAGGTCCATGAAACTGATACATGGAAAATCACAAGGCTACAATTTAATAATGGAGATTAACATAAAACAAAAATAAGCAGTTTTTATTCCACTCTACAGCATTTAATTCCACATTCTGCTCTTCTTTATCTTATTCTGTTTTACATGTAGGCTACAGTGTATAGACTCCTGCATTTACTGGGTGACTTGCAACATCCTCTGCAACATAAAGCTTAGTGTTAATTATTTGACATACGTAGTTTACTTCTTTGGCTTTTTGTGTTATATACAATCATTATATTGCATTGTTGGAGGACCTGGGACAACTACACTGTTGCTACTGTGCATATGACAATAAAGCCTTTGAATCTAGAAAGCTATGTTGTGCCCAGCACCAGTTAACTGTGTAGCTAGTAAACAGTGCTAATGCTAATATGATGAAATGTAACATTAATGTAACATTAACGTTAGCAGTAAACTGGCCGCTTTAATATCGCCCAACCGTGGTGTTACAATTTAAAGGATAATCTGTAAAATAAAGTGATTGACAGGGAGTTATAAACAACCAACGTTTACCGGGATAGCTAAATGTATGGCTAATGTAGCTAGGAGGCTAACGCAAGCTTAGCTATCACATCTATCTCATTGCTAGCTAGCATTTAATGTAGCACTTACTTTCTCAAATTTTAAATAGCATGTATAAGGAAGTCTTAAATATAGTGTTACATACTTGGCAGCAAGATCTTTGTGAGATCCAGTTGAATTAATCAGCTGTGCAAGCTCCTGCCTCACGTCGGTCGCCATTGTCGCCTGCAGAAGTGTCAACTAGTGATGTGTCGGTCGCGAACGAGCCGGCTCAAAGAGCCGGCTCTTTTAAGTGAACGACGGGAGCCGGCTCGCGCCCGCGAACGAGCCGTTTTTTGTTGTTGTTATTTTGTTGTTGTTAAGTAATACAAGACAGAATGATATGATGATCTCCGCGCTACAGCTGCTCCGTGCATGCATGCAGTGACATGTAATATCCAAGGATTAGAGACTGTTGGATGCTGCTGTACTGAGCATTGCAATATATTTATTTTCACTATGTTATTTATTTATGATTATCCTTGGGCTCAGCAAAGATTTGATGTCAGCTGTTGCTGTCTTTTTTTCTATAGTTAATACTGAAATAGAGCCCTGCTGTTTAGTCAGGGCCTTTTCTTTAAATATAATTTTAAAATGTCGATACAGTAGCCCCTTTTTTAAAATGTCTATGCTTAAGTTTTTATCTCAATCTCAATCTTTATTTATTTATATAGCACATTTAAAACAACCTTCAGTTGACCAAAGTGCTGTACAGGCAATAAATATTAAATAACACAATGGGAGTACAATAATAAAACAATAATTAAAAACATGATAAAAAGCACAATAACTAGAAAAATATTAAAAAAAAAACACATACAAATGTAAAAATGTAATGTTCAACTAGTATTAAAAGCCAGTGCAAAGAGGTGAGTTTTTAGCTGAGATTTAAAAAGTTCAATAGACTCAGCAGTCCGGATATGTGCTGGGAGGCTGTTCCACAGTCTAGGAGCTGCAACACTGAAAGCCCTGTCACCTCGGGTTTTGTTATAGGTGTTGCTATCTGCTTTGTGTAGCGTGGTTCTACAAGCAAGTCTGTGCATTCATTGGATGGTATCAGAGAGATACAAGGGTCTGTAAATGCAATGAAAACAATTGGCCACAGCAAATAATTGATATTAAACATGTAATTTTTACTTTTGAATACTTCAGTACAAAGGATGTATTGAATAATTTAAGTGATATGTGTACACATATAAATCATTAGTCAAAACAGGGCTACATTTGATTGAATTATAAAAGGTATAATATGTGGTAAACTGAAGAGCCGTTTGGGAGCCGAAAGAGCCGGCTCTTCTTGGTGAGCCGAGCCAAATGATCCGGCTCACCAAGAAGAGCCGGAATTCCCATCACTCAACAACACCGGCTTCCTCTGCCAAGAGCGGGGCGAGTCTTCCGGTGTGAGGATCGGTCCTCCAGCAGATAGACAACCGCCAACAGAGGCTGCTGGCTGCTCTGGTTCAGAGAGGTCACAAAGCTCTCTGCAGAGGTTGGAGTACGTTAATTTAAAACGCACTTTGTTCCCAGAGGTGGGAGAAGTACTCATATCTTGTACTTAAATAAAGAGGTAGTAGTAGTAGTATTAAAAGTCCTGCAATCAAAATATACTGAACGTACCAACAGTTAAAATACTCATTATGCAAATTGACCCATTTCAGAAAAATATATTGTATGTGTTTTTTAAAAGTTTGAATTACTTTGTATGCTTCAGGGTAGTTTGTGAATGATACTCCAGGTGTAACCAAAGTAAAAGTGTTGAATATAATTCAAATCACTAATCAAAATTTGAATAGTAACTACACTTTTTTGTGTGCGCCAATTGTTATATATATATATATATATTATGTTATTATGGTACGTCTGCATACAGGGAACTATCAATGTTAAATTAACAAAAAATAATAAATAAACTGTGTAAAAAAAAAAAAGCTAACAACATTGTTGGTAGTGTTGCTGCACCTTTAAGAATTACGTAACAGTGACGTGGTACGCGGAGGGCGTGGTCCACTTGTGAAATGTCAGGGAGGAATGGCGCTCGGCGCGGTATTTTAAACAATCGCCTTTTCCTTTCCTCGTTTTATCTGGAAACGTTGCTCAGTGTAAACATATCGGGTAAGGTGCCAATGTGTTGATCGTTTCTAGAGTTTGCGACACTACATCCAGCAGAAAGCCGCAAACTTTAAGAGTGTGTTCAATGTTGAGATATATTGTTGTGCTAGCTAGCTTGGGTTAGCAAGCTCAGCAAGTTTGCTAGTACAGTTGTCCTGCCCGCTGGGCTGGCTCTAATGAGGCTGATGATGAAGATGATAGCGATGCTTACACACAAATAAAGGGCACAGGGGCCAGGATATTCCCTGAAACTGGTCCCTTACAGTGTTGTGTGTGCGGACACAAAGTTTGGTTTGTATCAACAAACAATATATTGACTATAGTGCAAATATGCTAAGTTAGTGCGTCTACAAATGGAAAGTAAAAGCTAACTTAGCTGAACAGTGAGAAGCGTATTTTGAGTAGTTATGTCGTGGTAAAGCAACTAATGCACAACAACTGGTCTTCCTGTGCATGCTGTCAAAAACATTACAAGAGTACAAAGAGTTATTACCTTTTGCTTTGAGCGTTTTACATTTTACTTAGCTGAAAACCTCGCATTGTATCTGTTGTTTTTCTTATTTAGAAACAGACCTTGTATGTATTGACCTGGTGAAAAATAGGACTACAATGGTTAATTTATAACTGGCTAAACAGGTTAAGTTTATTCATAACACCTTAAAAGCACAGGCCACTCATGCCTATAGTTAAACATATTGGTGCAATTTCATTACGTGAATTGTCTGACCTAAAATGATTTAATCCAGATGGACGTCTTAAGTGACAGGATGAATTATTGAATGCTAGCATTGTTTACGTTGTCAGAGTCTGCCAGAATAGTTTACTTACTAGTAGACCACAGTTACTAGCAGATATTATGATCGGATTTCATGTGTGCTAGCTGTTCTTTTTGATGTTTTAGCTTCAAGTAAAAAATGTTAAACAAATTCCTTCATCCTAAATACCTATGTATTAGCCGGAGAGCTAACAGAGTTGATGACGAGGTAAAAATGGCGGATCTTTCGAAATCCAACCCCGGCCTGAAATAGTAACGCAGCCAGCAAACAGCTTGTCGCTTTTTTCTCACTCTTTCCCCCAACTGGGAAACACTTCTGTGGGTGTTTTACTCAAACGAGTGCAGATCAGCACTGTTTTCTTTTGGTGACTTTCCACCGGGAGACGCGGAAACAATGAGGGCATTTAGCAGTGAGTGTGTGGGGAGGGTAGGGTTCATATGTGCGGTGTTTCAGTGGATTACTGTTGAGTAGAGAGCAGCAGGACAAAGATGATCGCTGCGGCCTAATGCTAACCCAGCATCAGCTGTCAGGCTGTGTCAAACATGAGAGGAACTCAGACGTGACTCGTGTACACCTCTCCATTCATTAACACTCACGTGATTACTGAAATATACCTGCATTAAGTTACCACATGGGGTATTTTTCTAACTGTGAAGAAGGCTAACTCGCTAGCTTTAACTGTTTGTTTATTTTTCTTGCAACTCCTGTGGCAAACAGACTGCATCATTATCCATTAATGTATGTATCTTGCAACTTAATCTTGCACTATTTCATTTCCGTTTCTTCTTGCACTATTTGTTTTATTGTTACAAAAAAGTTTGATATATATATTTATGTTGCATTGTTGAACTGGGACTTAAGATTTGAATGACCATAACTACCATGTAGCTACTGTGTGCATATGACAAACAATCCTTTATATATTTGAATCTATATGATTTATTAATTATGTTGACAAATGCAATATAAATGAATAATATGTATTTTAAAATCAGAACTCTTGTTTATTGCAAATAAATAAATAAACTTTTTGTAATACAAATATTGTCTGTCATAGACTGTCATACACCAGGCAGGCACCACAGTGTATGTTAGTGCAGTCAATTCATACCTGTGTTACATTTTATTTAATGTTTTATCCCTCCAAAGTGCCTTTTTCTAAAAAAAAGTAATACTTCCCCTAAATCAGATTAAAAATAATTGCATTAAAAAGATGAAAAATGTTTAAACCTCCAAAATGTGAATTTCTTTGACACATTTTACACAAGGAAAAAGAGTTGCATTGTTTATGTCTTATTGTATTATTCTTTCTGGATTAACAGAGAGCTGAGACTTTGCAAGCATGGATGTGGTGTCACCAGAGCTCAACAGCCTCCTTCCTGATGAGATCATGGATACTGAGGCCATAGAGGACATCCCTCACTCCCAACCCGGCGGCGGCACCACGGTCCAGTCAGCCAGCGATGACGCACCGGTCCCAATGGAAACGGATACACCCATGGCTTCAGAAAATGTGAGCCTGTGTTCAATTGCAACTTCAACCGGACACACTCAGGCTCTCACCACATCCACCGCCTCAAACTCCACATTCATCATCAGCTCCGGAAGTCAGCTCCCCATGTCAATTTCCAGTTCATCGCCATCCCTTCTTACCTTTAAACCAGCCATGGCTACTTCCATAGCCACCACCAAAACCACAGATAGTTTGATTGGGACTACTTTCTCTACAAGTGGATTACAGAAGCTCACAGCTCCGTTTACTATCTCTGCTGCAAGCCATCAGATAATTCTCAACAAGGTGGCATCAGAAGCAGCAAAGTCTGCGGGTGGTCCACCCCAGATCATCAAGCAGGAGGGACAAAAGCTTTTGGTCACAGCAATAGGAAAGTCAGGTCAACCTATAGTTTTGCAGTTACCCCACACAGGCAGCAAGCCTGGCCTTTCACAGACTTCAGGAGACCTGAAATCCCAAGCTCCACAGTTTAAAGTGGTGACTATTGGTGGCAGGACGGAGCTGAAGCCAATACTGGGGAGTCCTGGAAACCAGCTGACCACATTACAGGCCCAGCAGCTGAAGACCGTACAGGTAACATTGTGTTATAGTGCCATATTTAAACATTAGAATGTTTATTATTTCACCAATGAATTGCCCAGACATAATGTGCTCCATATCAGTGTCTAATTAAATATAATTACCTTCAGATTTTACCGAAAAGACATAAGAAACTGTTAACAAACTGTTATTTAACCTTAATTAACATTGTAACAAATAAATGACTGGCTTTGAATCCATTGGCCTGTCCAAGTAGATGTTAAAGTGAGCTTTGAAAGTCAAAGCTGGCTAAATAAAATAAAAAAACAACTGTTGCGCCTGCCCTGTTTACTCCAAACATAGTTTGGTAATTGGAGAACAGATGAGAGAAAAGGACGAACCATTATAATACGATGACAACTTATTGGGGACCCTGGACAGATATATTTATTTGCTTGACTTACCTGCTTCTTTGTCTAATGCTGGCACAAAGAGACCTGTCAGTCAGTTTGGTATCAAAAACAACCTTTCTGTTTACATTTTTTTGATTGTGGCATGACTTGCAGATTTAAAGAGAGAACAAAATATTGAATTTGATGTGTGATGCATGCTCAAAGCTCTACACATGGTAAAGAATAGCAGTACAATCACTTTTTACAATTATTAAAATAAAGCAATGATTCTGATTTGTTATAAACCTGAGCATGAACCTTTGAGTTTAAAGAAGTTGACGTATTAAACCTTTCAGAGAGAAACAGCATTATGAGTTATTACTGTATAGATATCTCTCCAATTGCAGATGTATGTTTTGTGATGGCACAAGTTCACACCTGTGTTTGCTAGTATCATAGGAATAAAGGATGGGGTATTTGAGGAATATGCATTTGATTAGATATAATACAACTTGATTCCCCATCAGGCAGTTGGGTTGTTTTACTGTTTAACCACCAGTTATGGCTGCCAACAATGATAAGTTAGGTTTCTAACTTACCATTGATGTATCAAGTATACACTTGAAGTCAGGAATTGTTTAGATAAAAAAATAAAAAAGCACTGTTGTTCATTTTTGAATAGGGATATAATGCAAATGATTCTGACTGAATATTTCCACAGATTGCTAAGAAAACACCAGTGTCCTCGGCTGCACCAATCAAGTTTATCATCACAAAAACTGTTAACAGCAAAGGTCTAAGTCCTCAGACATCAGTTACTCCTGTTATCGCAGGTACGTTTATTTTTATTATCGTTGTGTGTGTTGTAAACATATTATCAGTGATACACCTTTTTAGTTGTGCTGTAATGAAGCCATGTTTTCTCAAATATTGTGCTTTTTGATTAAAGGACGGGTCTTGACGCAGAGTTCCCTAGGGATGCCCTCAAGGACTATTACTCTCTCTGAGCCCCACAACACTACAACACTACAGAGCATAACTGGCAAAAAGATTGCCATTTCACCCCTTAAATCTCCCAGCAAGGTACATTCTACAGATTCATCCTTATCTATTTGAATGAAGGATTTTCCCCACTCTTTTTGTCCTGTTATTTTGTAAAGGTTTTCCAGTTCGGTTAAGTTGTGACACACTGCAGATGCCTGGAAATACAATCAATTCAGATTTCATGTGGTCAAGCTTAAAGGACAGTTCACCCCTAAAATCAATAATGTATATATTTTGTCTTACCATCAAGTTAACTACAGTTGTGGTGCTCAAAGTGCCAAAACAATACATGTGAACACTCAATGGCAATGTCTCTTTCAAGGAATATATGTCCTAATTATCATGATAATCTACTTTGCTGTAAACTGTTTCATATAGGAACTTAGAAAATTAAAGAAAAATGACCAAGGCAATAGTTCCTACATGAAACTGCTAATAATCACAACAAAGTCTGTGGATTATCTTAAATAACCATGGAGCTCGTGAGATTTTCAAATGTATTGATTTGGCGCTTTGAGCACCTCGAGCCGAGTGGCCTCTTGCTCCATTAAATTCGAGAAAATGCAGTCATCTGTGCAGCTGATACCTCCAACCCTGGAGAACACACACCAGATCTGTCCCTTTGAGAGGGCTGTAACATTTTCCTTGGAGCAGAGAAAGCACAGGTGTCGTCAATAATCTTAACGATGTTCTCTTTAAGAGATCCTGTCATCAGCCAGTATGCACCAGAGCCCTGCACACACTCGCATGGCAGCAATCATTCATGTTATTATATACACCTGTGTTTGCCAAGTCAAAAATATCCACTCTGACAAAGGTCTCTTACTCTTAAGGCTACATTTGAGTTGTCTTTTCATTCAGTTTCTGCTAAAATATGCAGAATTTATTTTGTAATTGAATTGTTTGAGACCTATATTGGCAGTAACCTCCAGCTTCATGCATTACAACACAAAATAAAGTAGGTGTTTTATATTGATATGTATATCAAGTGGTTTATCAGGATAGTATTTGGACTGATTGTGCTGTGCCCTCTTTGTTTGTCCCTGCCAGGTGACTGTGGTTTCTGTGGCTTCTCCGACCTCCAACGCCTCTCACAAGTCAGTGACGCTGCCCGTCAATGTAGCACTTGGACAGCAGATCCTCACAGTCCAACAGTCCACACCGGGGTCTCCAATCAAAGTGACCACGAGCCAAACCACACAGGTAAGATCTGAGCTCTTCACTGTCTATTGTCGTTTCAAGTATTGGCTCGCCTGCCCTGATATTGAAACGGATGACAAGGGGAGACGTGTTTGACAACTTCTGCAGCATTGCTCACGCCACAGTCATCTCTCTTTTAGCAAAGACAACACAGTGTGTCAGGTTAACCTCAGAATGTGATGAGTGTCGCATTACAAATGTGTGTCAATGGGACAGTAGACGCACATTAAAACACCTTGTTCGATGATGTGCTGGAAGTAGCACTGCAAATATCTTTGTATCATCAATTAATCAGTCAATTATTTTCTTTAAAACAAAACTCATGATTTTGTCTAGAAAAGGTCAGAAATAACTGAACGTTTAAAAAAATCTGTTTACCATCACAAAACGGCAGCAAATCCTCACAACTTAGATGCTGGATCCCAAGTATATTTGACATGTTTAAATGATTTATGATTGTTTTAACTACTTCGGTTTGACAACTTGCCCCAACAGCAGTAAACCTGTAACTTGATTATAAGCAGGGCATTTACATTGTGGTTTAGTATGAAATAGTGTGGTGTTCTACCCTATGGCTAATACATCTAATACTACTGCTTGCAAAGTAAAGCAGCATAAAGAAATATGAAGGTGAAAAAATATGCTGATTGTTGTTGAAGATTTCCCGCTTGAGCCTTCCACCACAGCTGTGTGTTGTCCATCTGTTGCTTTGTTTGCCTTTCAATTGACTGTGATACAAAGTGCAATGTGTTGGGGTAAAAAAGGTTTTATTACTTTGACTTCTGGCAACGATGGCTAATGATTTAAGGATGTGCCTTTGTTTCTATTTACAGAGCAGTTCGTATTATGGGCAATATAACTTCTCCAAAGTTTCATTCTATTCTAACTAAAATGTGTTAAGGACACAGTCCACTTCCTTCTTTCATTACAAATGTCTGTGTTTGCTTTCAATAGTTTGACACAATTTGGTATAAAGGACCCAGGTTCTTTCGGACTTACTGGTTCTCTAAGCCTTTAATTAAAGGTAGGGTAGGTAAGTTTGAGAAACCAGCTCGAGATCGCTAGAATTTGAAAATACACAACCGGAGAAAATCTGCCACTTCCTTACAGAGCCCCTCCTCCAACACACACAAACGCGCACATGACCAATGAGGGCACGAGATAAGTTTGTGCACAGATGGAAGGCTGACAGGCAGGTAGGCCATCCAGTTATTTTAGCCGGGCCGGCTAAAATGATTGGTCGTGCTTTTTACAGTATTACGGCTTCCACAGATGACATTTTTTTATGGATTTGTTGTCAAAGCACTTAAGATATTCATTGCTATCGGGATGTTAAGAGCATTCCATGGAATATAACAAAAAGTGTATCTCGAGCCGGTTTCTCAAACTTACCTACCCTACCTTTAAGTGAAAATATGTAGGAAGTTCTTATTTAACTTGACTCACAATATTGTTGATTTACCTTTCTGTCATTTATACCTAAATCTCTGACTCTTATTTTCAGGGTCTTAAACCAGGGCAAACTGTGACCGTGGGCGGAGTCGGCGGCTCCCAGTTCAAGACCATCATCCCACTGGCCACCCAGCCGAATGTGCAGCAGATCCAGGTTCCAGGTAGCAGGTTCCACTACGTCCGCCTGGTCACAGCCACCACAGCGAGCAGCTCGGGACAGCCCAGCGGTCCCAGCACCAGCTCTCTACAGACCGGTAACTTTGACACTCTTTCACACATGGTTCCCGGGAACTACTGGGATAACCTTTCATACACGGCTTGTTTTTTCCACTATTCACACAAACACTACATTCAGTAATATTACCGTCTTGTGCCATTGCAATGCCAGTATAGATGAGTCAAGAGACATTTAAGCAGATGGTGGAAATGCAACACTTCTAAACATAAACAAAACAATTGAAACCCTTCTCAAAGCCACAGAAGAAGATGGGGAAAGTCTGGATTTATGTGGCGGATGTCTCAAGTTTCAAGGCTTTATTGTCATTAGCACATTAGCTACAGTGTAGATATGGCAATGAAAAACGTAGGTCACAGGCTCCTCCAACGTCTGTTTTTATATTCACAAACTGGAGTTAATCAAGAACTTGCCAGAGAATTTTCGTGAAAGCATTGGCGTTAATTTTAAACTCTTCCCGTATGTCATCAGCTTGTGCTTAGTTTGATCGCTTTATGAAAACAAGTCTTTCATAAGACGGTCACAATTTTACTTCTTTATTAACAACTCAGCCATACATGCGTTTTACCTGAAATGTTACGAGTTTGTGAGGTGGGAAATTCTTGCGATACAGATTTTCCACAATATTGATCCTTGTTTTCATTCACACACGAGCCCATGCAAGAACTGTTCTGGACATTTCAGGGATGGACTGCGTGTGTAGGGTTTATTCTGGTAACAAACGTAGATGACACTGTTGAAGCTCTTCTGTTTCAACTCATGTTTCTTAATGTCCCACAGCTAAACCTATGATGGTCAGCACAGGAGCCGTCAGGATGTCGGTCCCAATCATCCCGGCACAGTCCATCAAACAGGTAGCGCTGCGATTCTGTAAATGCCTTAATCTTTATTCAAGCAGTGTTTTCTTGTATAATGTCTCCTGCGATGCATTCATGGTTTGTTGTCCTTTATAGATGGCACCTAAGTCCCTAACATCAGCAGCCGTAGTAACCACCACTCAGACCCAGCAACGCCTCATCATGCCTGCAACTCCTCTACCCCAGATCCAGCCCAACTTCACCAACCTCCCCCCAGGTACCGTTCTGGCCCCAGCTCCAGGAGGAGGGAACATGGGATATGCAGTCGTCCCAGCACAATACGTCACACAGGTCAGTGGTGTTTTGGGTGTGAGGTTTTTCTTTTTGACTGACTTATCTTTGATGTGCATGTTCTGAGTATTTTCTGTGTTATCTGCCTCTCCTGTAGCTCCAGCAGAGCCCGTTTGTCACCCTCGCTAGCAGCTCTGCTTTCACCACGAACACCGGTATCCAGACTCAGGCCAGACTGCCCCTCAATGGGTAAGGGTTAGATGTGGGACAGCACAACTACATGATGGTCTTTAAACCTGTTTTTTTTTCTTTCAAAAATTGTGAAAACTTAGTAAAAACATTGTTAGGACTCGATGGGTAAAATATCTTCCCTACTAAATATATTTTGTTTAAATAGTTTGTATTAGCCAAAAAGCTAACTTGATTATTTTAATGTGGCCTCTATAATCTCTATTGTGACAGAAGACTTGTTTTTAATTGTTTATTATTAAAGGATCTATTTTTCCTGTTGTATTAAACAAAATGTCATTGACTAAAAATGTTTTTTTTTGCAAAATGGCAATAGAAATGCTACGTATGGGGCAATATAGCATACTGTGGACTTTTGTTGCATACCATTCCCCTCTTTACCCCTTTATCTACCCCTACAAATAAAATAAATGTGTATACTATTAGAAAATAAAATCGAATATCTTTTTCCTTTTTAAGAATTATCGGTTTAATGTGCTTTAATATAAAGGTAATCTAAGTAATGTTATTCACTGTCTTACAGATTGTCAGCAGCAGAAACGACCTCAAGACCGAGGAAACCATGCAACTGCACCAAGTCACAGTGTCTCAAACTGTAAGTATCACTGGGATTTAGACCTGTTTTTAATGTTGAGACTTTTTAACTGTTTGTAATTGTACTAAATCATTGGTAAATAATAAACTACTGGCAAAAATGTCAGTCCCCTTCTGTTTTTTTCATCCAGAGCTTTGCTTTTCTTCCCCTAGATACTGTGACTGCTTTGCAAATGGAGAGTTCTGCAGTAATTGTAACTGCAATAACTGCTTCAATAATCTGGAACATGAAACGGAACGTCTCAAAGCTATAAAAGTAAAGCAGATATTTTTGAGATTTGTTTTTGGGCTGGGCTGCTTTTATGTCATACAGATGAATTAAGGTTTAATGTGTTTTCGCAGACGTGTCTGGACCGGAACCCAGAAGCCTTCAAACCTAAAATAGGTAAAGGCAAGGAGGGAGAGTCGGACCGCCGACACAGCAAAGGCTGCAACTGCAAACGCTCGGGCTGCCTGAAGAACTACTGCGAGTGCTACGAGGTGGGCTTTCCCTCCCTCTGTTCTTTTCAGGACCTGTTTTTATAATTCTGTTTCTAGAAATCCTTATAAACTCTTTCAAGGTTTGAATATTGCTTGCATTTTTAATAAAATGCATGAAACTGCTTCAAATTGTAATCATCACAAAACATATTGTTTAAAGCACAGAAGGCCCTTTTCACAGCTGCTATTTTGACTTTTAATTGCAGTGTAATCACAGGTGTAATTAATAACGTTAATTATGGCCCTATTCCATTTAGGTTGGCCCTGGTATTGTTCATGCTGACTCACAAGAATGGCTGTGGCACTAATTAGACAGAGACCGTAATCAAATGTATTAATGACAACTGTGTTCATCCCGCTTGGACTCAAAATTGCTGCTTTTGCTGTGATTTCAATGTAATGCAGTAAAATAATTGATATATTGTAAATATTTAATTTACATACAGATGCCAGGGGCTGAAAAATATAAAAGTGGTTGAATATGACTTAAGAAAATAGATGATTCATCATAATTGTTTAACCCAGTTTGTCACCACCTGACTTGATTTGTATTCTTTCCTTTGTCTTACCTCAAAGGCGAAGATCATGTGTTCGTCCATTTGTAAGTGCATCGGCTGCAAGAACTTCGAGGAGAGCCCGGAGAGGAAGACGCTGATGCACCTGGCTGACGCCGCAGATATGAGGGTTCAGCAGCAAACTGCTGCCAAGACCAAGCTGTCGTCACAGATCTCAGACCTGCTCATGCGGACCACTCCTGTCATGTCAAGTGGAAGCGGGAGGTACTATAAACACTTTTTCTCTACAACAATAATAATGTAATTTCATTATTGTACACACATACATACACATACACATAACATTATGTTATTATGTTGCATTGTTGGAGAAGCCTGTGACATAAGATTTTCAACTGCATAATTACTCTGTAGCTATGTCAGATTGACAATAAAGAACCTTGAACCTTGAACAAAGCTTCTACTGTCTGCTGACATATTTGGGGGAAAAAATGTATTTATGAATTAAGGGATTCATTGAAAGATGAATGAGTCTTTTGCTTTTTTTGATTAAATTAAGTTTCTTTAATGACTAGTCCACCAGTGACTGCCTAACTTTAAGAGGTAAAGTTTGTTTTGACTGCAGCAAAAATGTTATTTAGGAAAAGCTAAACATATCATTTAATAAACATGGTGGATTAAAACAATTATTGAATTGTATCTTTATTGGAAATGTTTTGGATCACACAAGTTGGAAACAATCTTACGCAGCAACCACTGCAAGCTAATTCTCTAAATAGTATAATACTAATAATAAAAGGGTCTGCAAATGTGCCGAATACCGAATTCAAACAATAGGCATTGAAAGGGGAAAAAACTGTTTTAAGAATTAAAATACCCTTTCGACACCAAGAGAAGGGTAATTTATTTTCTAACCAAGACCCTGTCCTTCTTTTCTCTTAGGCTGCCATTTACGTTTGTAACAAAGGAGGTTCTTGAAGCAACGTGTGAGTGTCTGCTGGAACAGGCCAAAAAGGCGGAACAGACTCATCAGCCTCAGGTGGAAGCAGAGCGGATGATCCTGGAGGAGTTCGGACACTGCCTCATGAGGATCATCAGCTCGGCGGGGAAAGCCAAAGCAGACTGTGCTTCCATCAATTGCTAGACCAAACTTTTTGGCTCTCCCCCACCCTCTAACATGCACACAGCTGCGGGGCCGAGAGAAACAGATGACTCTACTCTCTCGGACCCCTGGGGTTTCTCTCCTGCAAGGAACAGGTCGTCTCCCTTCTCTAAAGGCAGAACAATGGCCTGAAAGTAGATTCCCCCGCCCTTAGCAGGCAGAGGCCAGCTGGAATAATAAACATTGAGCAGATGTTTGCGAACCGAAGGAGAAATGGACAGAGCACGTCGCCTCTGATGGACCTTTTTAAAAACAGTTCTCACACTTGTTCACCTGTTATGGACAGAAATGACTGAGCAAGGTAGTCCACATGGACTGGAGTGTTTCTCATTTTCCCTACAGGGCTCTATCAAATGTGTTGGTGTCCTCCAAACTTTTGTTCTTCCATTTTATTCTATTTTCTATTATTCTTTCCCCCCTTTGAGTTTTTTTCGAAAAAGAAATGCCTGTAATTTTAATGTAATCATTTGTGCTTACAGTAGATAAAAAGAACTTGTATCTTTTGATATTTATTTTGACAAGTATTTGTAATCATTGTGAGCGCTAATATCGTGTGACTTTTAGTGCTGCAAATTTTTAATTATTAACCAAGGCTAGGCTAAATTGTGTCAGTGAAATGAGTAGAGGCAGTCCTGGGTTTGATCCCTAAAGGCAATCGTAAATTGAATACACATATAGATTAATGCATTATGAACACACACACAGCACTGTGCTCATAATAGTTGGAACATGGCTAGATTGGCGAAGGTTCACGTTTCTCTTTGTGCGGTTTTCTGTTTGATCAGTCACATGCTTACTGAACATTAAAAACACCATACATGGGAAAAACAATTGAGACCTATAAGACTTGTTCAATTATGTTTCTCACTAGAAGAGAGTGGAGAAAGGGGGTCCGAAGTTGGTTTTTGAAGTCAAAGTGGCAGAAATGAGAGAACCTCCATCAAGACATCTCATGGTAGGAGCACAGGAGTATATATAAACATTAAATTAATGGCTGTAGTGATGCAACTAACAAGGTGATCCAGATCTGTCATACACGCATAGCTGATGATTGGTTTTGTGTTAAAATTACCACAGATAAAAAAAAAAAAAAGAACCAGAGACCCATATCTGCCTCTTGCCTTTTTATTAATACATTATACCACAACCCTTTAATTGCATCATAGAACATTTGTTTCCATATCTCCTTTTTTTGTTTATACTGTTAGTGATTTCAAACCATAACATCTGTTTTAGTTTATATTATTTTGGCAAAACTGGGGTGTTACGACAATTCTAGTTCAGTTCATATTGTGAAAACAAAGGGCAATTTAAAGATTGAAATTGGGAATCTAATTCATCAAGAAAAATCTATATGAAGTCATTCTCAACCTGGGAGACTTCAATTTTAAATATATAATTCTGGGAAAAAGGTGCATGGATGTGCCTTTCCAGTCTTCCTTGCAAATCAAAGAAAGAGTATTGCGTCACAAAATAAAAATCCACCCCCCCCCCCCCCCCCCCCCCCCCCCCCAGTGCCTTTGATATCAACCAATAGGTGGCAGTAATGCACACATAATCGAAGTTATGAATGAAACAGAAGAAGAATATTTCAAGATGAAGAAGTGAGGTGAAGGAGTCTTGCCACGGCTGGTGCAAATAAAATATTTCATTGTTATATTCCAGTGTTAAAATGCTCGTTTTGTGCGTATTTAATTAATGTGGTCGGTATAAGTTAGCTAAAATAGTATCTCGCGTGGGGTCCATGTTCGGTAATTAGGTAAGTCAATTGTAAATTAAACCAGTCAATACTAGAGTATGGTATTGTCAATGAGGTCATGTATTTAATATTTTTTTACACCACAATTCGCTTACTGTACATAGTAAACTGTAATTTTCCCATTGGGGATCATTCAAGTTTGTCTTCTTCTTGAAACTCAACTCTGACAACACATGCGTGTTCCAGTTTGTGAGATACGTTACGCCCCACCAAACTCTTATAACAAATATAGTCGTTTGGTGCAAAATTGCTAATTGACCAAGTTTCATCTGCTAACTCAATCCTTTACTGAAATAAACGCAACAACTCTCCAATTCGGCACACACAATGTTATCCTAATGCTTGTTTTTTTATTTGTCCTTATGATCTGTATGGGTTTTATTCAACATGTTCTACGTTTTTTTTTCACCGAAGGTTTTTAGTTAACTGAAAATCTTGTGTTGACAGAAAAAGGCGTACCAGGAAAATGAGCAGC
The DNA here is from genome assembly GCF_902827165.1 of Trematomus bernacchii. Lineage (NCBI taxonomy): Eukaryota > Metazoa > Chordata > Actinopteri > Perciformes > Nototheniidae > Trematomus > Trematomus bernacchii. The sequence continues at coordinate 9,280,217 of NW_022987547.1, read as the reverse complement.
GTGAACCTGATATGTACGTATTGCAGAACTGTTATTATGTAAACAAGCATCCCAATGATTATATCAATCACTACCCATTTGACCCATTCATGTGTCTGGGGAGGATTATAAATTAGATATAAAATGAGGGTGTTGGCATTCATTCTCTCTAAAGACCTTGCTAAGTCTGTGTAAAACTAACTTTACCTTACTGTATCACCATTGTTCTTTCAGGGTCGGCCTGTTCAAGTGGCAGTTCAGTGATTTCTTGACACACCTACATTTACCAAAAGCACTTTATTGGTTTTCTCTATATTATTCATTACCAAATAAATACAAATTGTGAAGCAAATGTGTTGTTTATTGTTATTTGTGGGGTATCTGTGGGGATCTGCAGTTTACCATACATTTGTTCATTTATCATCAGATATACAAAATACATTTATTGTTGTGCTTGGAAAAATGAAGTGAGTATCTTTCACTAATCATAACATGAAATATCTCAGAGTAAACGTAAACAAATAAATAAAAAAACACCTATGAAATATGTTAATCTAACTACATTTACTTATGTTCCATTTTATTTGGCATACTTTGGAAGATGTGTTGACAGTAACGTTAGCATAGTTAGCATGCCAGTTAGCAGTGCTGTTCAAATGCATGTGTGTCTATGGTAGCATAGTTAGCATGATAGCAGGGGTAGGAATTCATTACAATTACAGTTAGCATGGGTATACATATGCGTCTCTCTATGGTAGCATCATTAGCATGCTAGCAGGGGTAGTACTGTAGAACAAATACTTTTTTGGACGATGTTGAACAAAAAGGTTCTATAATTACTTGTAAATATAAAACCTCTGGTAAAACTATGGCATATTTAGCATGCTAGCCATGGTAGCCATGGTAGCGGCGAAGACGTCCCCCGGAAGTTGTTGTTCTTCTTCGTGGCAGCGGTGTTGCTGAGTGCCACGTTGATGGAGACCAGTGGGGACGTGGAAATCTGTCTTGAGTCCGTAGTCGGGACCCTGTAGCCTCTTCTGTTATTACACCCTCTAATCCCGAAGTGGAGCCGAACGAGGAACCTGTACAGTCGCAGGAGTATTTGTCAACTATTTTATGTGTGTGTTCATGTAAGAGGGAGCAAAGGAAGGAAGGTAAGCCGCCTTAGTGAAGTAATAAGATCTGTTAGTGTATAACTGTCTTCCCACTGTTATGTATTGCAGGCAGCTAGCAGGCGAGATAATGTTGCCTTTAGGACATGCTGTACCATGTTCATGTGAAGCATGATAAAAAGTGACATTATTCTGCAGCCAATTCAGTTTTTCATTTTGACTCTAATTTCTTCTTATAGTTTATTCCTTGGTTATTGCCTTTGCTGTGTAGCTTTTAAATGGTCCATCAGCTGTTAGCTTGCTGCTAGCTTGTATTGTACTTTGTTTTTCTATTGTTAACCTTTGAATGAAGAAAGTACGCCGACATGCTCCCAAGTTTCTTCAGAGCTAGATAAAGCATTTGCAATATAATTTCTGCAAAATTGCTTAAAAATGCGCAGGTCTTCATTGGTGTCAGTCAAAGTAGGCCTTTGAGTATAATTCAGTAACTACTGTATTTATTACAGTAGCGAGGCGGAATGCTGGCAATGCACTTCATACAAGTAGGAATAAAAACTGTATTGCTAAATAAACCTGTCACATGCAGGTGTTCCCTTTCCTAGCTTTAAACTACGGGTTCACATTGTTATCTTAACAAAATACTTACACCCAGTTGAAATGTATTATGTACACCAAGCTAATGTAACTTTTCTACAACAGCCCCTTATAAATCCTCTTTCATGAAGGTTAACACTTTATTAAACTGCACAGTGCTTTAGAAAGACAAATTGTCAAAGGGAAAAAGAGAACATTTCATAATAAAGACGTGATAAGAAGTGATCTTTGGACAGCCAGTATGGACACCATGAACACAGCCAACCATAACTGTGAATATACATATTGGAATGCAAGTGTTTATTTAAGACAGACATTAAACACATGTGTGAACCTATCCTTAAATGCATAAAATAATGTTTAATAAAAAGCATGCTCTGTTATTTGTTTTGATAACAGAAGAAGCCTAATGGAGGGAAAAGTAAATCAAACTAGAATAATCACTACATGTTCCTTCAAAATGTAAACTTTTTTCCCAGGATGAAACTTAAGGAGATTAACCGCACAGCCATCCAGAGCTGGAGTCCTGCACAGCACCACCCCATCTACCTTGCAACAGGTATGAGCATGCAGCAATGGTGTATTTTTTGACAGGACATTTAATAATTTTGGTCTTCCAGCCATACAAACAGCCATAAGTCGCAGAGCATGCACCTCCATTGCCATTCATTTAGGTTGCAATCACTTTCCATCCATCTTCTCCCGCTTATCCGTGGTCGGGTCGCGGAGGTAGCAGTTCCAGCAGAGAGCCCCAAACTTTCCTTTCCCTGGCCACATCAACCAGCTCTGACTGGGGGATCCCAAGGCGCTCCCAGACCAGCGAAGAGATATAATCCCTCCAACTGGTCCTAGGTCTACCCCTCGGTCTCCTCCCAGCTGGACGTGCCTGGAACACCTCCCTAGGGAAGCGCCCAGGTGGCATCCTTATCAGGTGCCCGAACCACCTCGACTCGCTCCTTTCGGCGCGAAGGAGGAGCGGTTCAACTCCGAGTCCCTCCCGGATGACTGAACTTCTCACCTTATCCCTAAGGGAGAGGCCAGCCACCCTGCGGAGAAAACCCATCTCGGCCGCTTGTATCCGCGATCTCGTTCTTTCGGTCATGACCCATCCTTCATGACCATAGGTGAGGGTAGGAACGAAAATGGCCCGGTAGACAGAGAGCTTTGCCTTCTGGCTCAGCTCTCTTCTCGTCACAACGGTGCGGTAAAGCGACTGCAGTACCGCTCCCGCTGCTCCGATTCTCCGGCCCATCTCACGCTCCATTGCTCCCTCACTCAAGAACAAGACCCCGAGATACTTGAACTCCTTCACTTGGGGTATCACTTTACCCCATCTTCATTGTGGTCTTTTTCTGATTTATATTATTTTCTTTTTGTTTCCATTACATCCATTTGCTGTTACTTCATCCCTATTTATAGAATATATGGCACAATTCGATTGTTGTTAATTCAACTTTAATTGCTGCAGTAGTTATTAAAGTATCCTCACGAAAAAAAAGAGACATTTGAAAGAAAATAATAACATATATCACTGAGCAAATGAATATATTCCCTTGAAAATAAATAACAATATGGCTGGTGTAAGCTCTCTAATTATCTGGTCCTGCTTTGAGCTTACATGTTATTAATCATTTGATGACTTGCTATAGGTAGGCATACGTCTCTTAATAAATGTGTCTTATTCTTTACACTCACTCCTTAGTATGCTCTTCAAGCAATCTTTTGTGTCATTTTAGACTCTTTCTGATAAGTACGATCAATGCAACATTATGTTTTATATGTCACAGCATGCACCAAAGTTTCTGATTTCTCTCTCTGCAGGAACATCAGCCCAGCAGCTGGATGCCTCCTTCAGCACCAATGCCTCGCTGGAGTTTTTCGAGCTGGACTTGTCAGACCCATCTCTGGACATGAAGTCATGTGGCAGCCTCGTCTCCTCTCACAGGTACTAAAAGCTGCCAATGAAATAATGCTTTAAAAACAAAAGTGCAGTTCAAGTGCAGTTGTCATCACACATGTTGTGCTTCTTCCTCCCCACAGATACCACAAACTGGTATGGGGCCCCTATGGGATAGATTCCCAAGGTAACCCATCTGGGGTCCTTGTTGCCGGAGGCGAGAATGGCAACGTCATTCTGTACGACCCGGCAAAGATCATGGCTGGAGAGACCGACGTGATCATTGCAGAGAGTGACAAGCACACAGGGCCAGTCAGAGGTCTCGACGTCAACCCGTTCCAGGTACGATCCATTTAACTCCAGCTTCAGTGAATTTATCACATGCAAGCAGTCAGTTTAAAACCAAATGCAGTGACTCATTTTGTATTGTTTCCTCTGTGCTGCAGACGAACCTGGTTGCATCAGGTGGGAATGAGTCTGAAATCTATATCTGGGACATGAATAACTTTGGCTCTCCAATGACACCAGGACCTAAAACTCAGGTAAGCTTTAGTAATTACTTTTCAAAAGTAATTTCTTCTATAATTTGTAAATATCAATAACACTCTTGATCTTACTTTCCACTGTTAAAATGTGAACTTGTGAAGTTTAATTTTAAGGAAAGTTTGTGTTCGTCATTTGACTTAATTATTTTGTCGGATGTCACCATAATTAAGTCCAAAAGGATTATCAGGGTCTATCGTATTGAAAAAAAACTGACATTGGGATGAGGAAAAAAATACCTGTTTTGGATGAACATGAACATGATCCTTTCAGAAGCCACATTGTTGATATTCTTTCAATTCGGAAATGAAATATTATGCAGCCCTAATTACTTTGTTAAAGCATTGAACAGAAACATCTGTGTCATTTAATGTGGGTAAATAATGGTTGTAGTAGTTTAGACCATGAATATCTTGAATTTTCTGAATGTATAATGACAAAAATAGCTAATGTTCTTGTCTTAAAGCCTCTGGAGGACATCAGCTGTGTGTCGTGGAACAGACAGGTCCAACATATCCTGGCCTCTGCCAGCCCGAGTGGCCGAGCCTCAGTGTGGGACCTCCGCAAGAACGACCTCATTATCAAAGTCAGCGACCACAGCAACAGAGTACGTTGATCCTTCTGCACTCAGAGGAAGTCTTGGACCAAAAATAATGCTGGATCTTTGAACAATACTTGGTGCTTTGCATTTTTTTATTTCAATTTAAACTGTCTTTATTTAATGTGCATGTCTTTTTTTTCAGATGCATTGTTCCGGGCTGGCTTGGAACCCAGAAGTTGCCACTCAGCTGGTTTTGTCCTCGGAAGACGATCGAATGCCGGTTATCCAGATGTGGGACTTACGCTTTGCTTCCTCTCCTCTCAAGATTTTAGAGAATCACACACGGTAAAAGCATCTGTTTGTGGCAAAGGAGCATAAAGCTTTTTTCTCATTTCCCTTAAAAAGTATGTGAATTTTTAAGACTTACCTGATCTTTACAAACAGGGGTGTCCTGTCCATCGCCTGGAGTCTGGCTGATCCTGATCTGCTCCTGAGCTGCGGAAAGGACAACAGGATTCTGTGCTGGAACCCAAACACAGCAGAGGTAAACATTACTATAAATGTTTTATTAACACATTCAAAGTAGCAAACAGAACAAAAACCTGTCCCATTGTTGTACCTCTGATGTAAATAAATGATCTGATTGGATCCTCAGGTGCTGTACGAGTTGCCCACTAGCAGTCCGTGGTGCTTTGACATCCAGTGGTGTCCCAGAAACCCCGCGGTGCTGTCGGCTGCAAGCTTCGACGGACACATCGACATCTATTCCATCATGGGAGGAACCAACACGGCGCAGAGCCAGAGACGAGCTGACCAGGTGTGTGTTTATATGAAATGTAATCTACATATTTTTATTTGACATTCTTTTTATATGGGTAATTAAATGTCCGGAGACAAAAACATGCAGGAAACCTTTAATGAGCAGCTTTTCGTAGATCTGCACATTACACAAAATCAGTGAATTACATTTTCGGCACACCTGGCATTGCATCTAATTGACTTTTTGTCTCTGTTACAGATTACCAACTCGTTTGGGAACATGGATCCTTTTGGCACAGGGCAAACTTTGCCCCCCCTGCAGCTGCCTCCTCCGGCTCCTGCTCCTCCAGCGACCATCAACCCTCTGAAGAAGCCCCCCAAGTGGATCCGCAGACCTGTTGGAGCCTCGTTTGCTGTGAGTCCCGTGTCCTACACTAATTACATTCAGGATTTAGCTTCGTTGTTTCACCATCTCAGACATTCTTCTGGCTCTTGTTCACTTCTAGTTTGGAGGTAAGCTGGTTTCTTTGGAGAACAGCAAGCCGAACCCACAGCAGCCTCAGCAGCGCTCCTCACACGTCGTACATGTCAGCCAGGTCGTCATAGAAACAGCATTTTTGAAGCGCTCTGACCAGCTGCAGGCCACGCTGAGAGCAGGGAGCTTTGTGGAGTTCTGCCAGGAGAAGATCGATGGAGCTGAAAATGAGTTTGAGAAGACTCTTTGGTCTTTCCTCAAGGTATGACATTCAGAATGAAACTTGGAAATAAATAGTTTTCAGTACATTTTCTGTAATTGTTCTAATTGTTTGTGTGATGTTTTTGTGTTTTCAGGCTAATTTTGAAAGTGATATCCGCAGCAAGTACCTAGAACTCCTTGGGTACAACAAAGAGGAGCTCGCCTTAAAGGTGAGCTGTATTTTCAATTTTCTGTATGACACTGTTTACTGAATATAAACACATCTTTTTCTTTTAGTACATCCTGTGATACATGTCTCCATTTTGTTTTCAGATTTCAGCAGCATTAGAGGAAAAGCCTGCTGAGCCTCCACAGGTACGTTTGTCAGGAGCATTTAATCCCACTGTTGATTTTAAAGGAATATCTTTTCGGAAGGTGAGAATTTAAAATCTATCTCTAAGAATTTCAAGGCATGTGGTTCCAAAAATGACCTCCTTATCGGCCAGATTAAATGTGTCATGTCACTTTTTAAATAGCTGCTTATTCTGGTGCCCACATTTCATCTGATCCTGTTCAATGATAAGCATCCTCCGTCAATTACTATATACAGTGATTACAAGTGATGCAGTTCTAGTAATATGGCCTTTCCAATGAAAATGTTAACTTGAAAAACATGTGATAAAACAGCTACCGATAATCCTAAGAAGCACATTACAGACAGTCTTTTATATAAACATCCAACAATATTTAGTTTACAATAGGAAATACTGTCCCTGTCTTCCTGCCCACTCAGTTGAAACGCTTCCAAATTGTCCATTACTACACCGTACTATTCTCTCCATTTGTCCTGCTTACTGAGCCATACACTTGGCTGTAGTCTCTGCCTCAGAAAGTGTTGCAAGTATTCATAAAGATGAAGCAATCAGTTCTAAAACAACTACTTCTGTATTGAAACTACTCAGAGGAAGCTTTGCACAGACTTTTAATTTTACAATCACAGTGCTTTTTCTTCCTCTTAAATCTGCTTAGCAAAACTCAGTGTAAAAGTGCAAACATATGTACAGATTTGACTATTTCTTTAGATTAAGGCTGTTGTTTTAAACATCTCCCTCTCTGAAGTGTAAATATTTAGTCTGTTCATACACTTAAAAGTCAAAAGTTAAATCACAGTCCCTGACTTTGAACCCATTTCCTCCCTCCATATTCAGGTGGAGATGCCCGCTCCAGTCAACCTGCAGTCTTTACCAGACCTCAGCCTTATCCCTGCTGCTGAAACTCCAGAGGCAGCGTTCGACATGATTGCGGCTGCCGCAGTCCTGCCGCCCGTTGGCAACCCAGAAGAAGCATTTGACATGATCGCTGCTGCAGTCGTGCCTCCCGCTGCCACTGCATTTCTGCCACCTGTTGACAACCCAGAGGAAGCATTTGACATGATCGCTGCTGCAGTCGTGCCTCCCGCTGCCACTGCATTTCTGCCACCTGTTGACATCCCAGAGGAAGCCTTTGACACGATCGCTGCTGCAGTCGTGACTCCCGCTGCCACTGCATTTCTGCCACCTGTTGACATCCCAGAAGAAGCATTTGACCTGATTGCTGCTGCAGTCGTGCCTCCCGCTGCCACTGCATTTCTGCCACCTGTTGACAACCCAGAGGAAGCCTTTGACATGATCGCCGCTGCTGCAGATGTACCTCCCCCTGCCGCCTCAATCGTGCCGCCTGCCGAAATTCCATTGGCAGCGTTCGACATATTCGCCGCCGGGGCAGATGTACTTCCAGCTGACACCACAGTCATGCCGCCTGCTGAAACTCCAGAGGCAGCCTTTGATATGATTGCTAATGCAGATGTGTCGCTGGCTGAAAACCCAGAAGAAGTCTTTGACATGGATGCTGCTGCAGTTTTGCCGTCTGCTGACACTCCTGAAGCCGCCTTCGACATGATTGCAGCTGCAGTTGTGCCGCCTGCGGACCCCTTGGAGGCCTTTGACATGATCGCCGCTGCAGCAAATCTTGAGCCTGCAGCCACGCTGGAACTGGACTCCGCTCCTGACCCTGAGACTGAAGAGCCAGCAGCGGAAGATCTAGAAGTCGCTCCTGCCGGTGAATCAGAAGAGAATATGGACCAGGTTCTCCCAGAGGAGGAGGCAGAGGAAGAAGAGATCCCCTTGGACGAGGAGGTACACCTTGATACCTGCACTGATTCAAAGATACAGATTTTTAGCTAAGGACCCTGCTGACATCTTGTATGGGCAGTGGTAAAGGCCTTGCACAACATTGTACACAAATTCATTTTTTATAATTTAAAGGAATTCCTTAACCCACAATGGCCTTTTATATATTTATAGTCATCCTGTGATACATTTTATTTAGAACGAAAATGTTTGTAGCATTCCTTTAAGGTGAATGAAGAATACAAAAATATAGACAAGATAACATCTGCAATCCAGCCGATATAACGCAAGAGCTAGAGAAAAGATCACGGAATCTGAACACCTCAGCATAGCAAAAACAACACTTTAGTTCGTAACATTTTACTGCATATAGTAGCATTTTTAAGCATTTGAATCTGAAAATTACTGCAGCACTTGGAGAAAGAGAAGAGTACATTGAAAGGATGTTTCTTTGGTGTTTCAGGAGGAGGCGGCACCAGTGGAGGAGGAACCCAGTCCTGCTGAGACCTTAGCTCCAGTCGAGGAGCCCGTTGAGGTTCCAGCTCCAGCTCTAGTGCCAGATCCAGCTCCAACTCAGGCTCCTGCTCTGGCTCCATCTCCAATTCCAGCTGCAGCTCCAGTTCCCGTTCTAGCTCCCACTCCTGCTCCCACTCCTGCTCCCACTCCTGCTTCCACTCCTGCTCCTACTCCTGCTCCAGCTCCCACTCCAGCCCAATCAGAAGGAGTCAGTCTCAGCATCGGTCAAGGTAACAACTCTTTCAATGGTTCATGACATACTAGCGTTCCTACACAGCCTGGATCCTGTGGAAAACAGATCGGTCCAAAAAGTATTTTTTCCCCAAGTTATAGCCATAGACTGCACTTCTTTATAATCAGACTTCCACAAAGGGGAACATATCAGTGTATGGTGTGATCCCTGTCTCTTCCTACTATGTAGATTGTCACTGGAAATGTTCCCGATTAAAAGTGGGATCCCTTCTTTTGCAGCAGATTTGACTCAATATCACCATCAGCCAGAGCGAGAGACCAAACTAGATAAAAGAAACTGTTGTCATATTGTTTTATTATTCGTTCTCCTGCTAGATGTGGACGGGCTGATCACCCAGGCGCTGCTGACCGGAGACTTCGAGGGAGCTGTGGAGCTCTGTCTCCATGACAACAGGATGGCAGACAGTATCATCCTAGCCATCGCCGGAGGAGCCGACCTCTTAGAGAAAACACAGAAGAAGTACTTTACCAAGAAACACAGCAAGATAACCAAGGTAACAACAACAGTTTTATAAATGGAGTTTATTATTGATGATATAACCAGTGGTTGAAGTAGTATCCAGATCTAGTTTGCTAATTGAAATGACTAATTCCTTACCCTGAACTTACTTAACTACTGCATTTAAGTAAAAATTATATCAGCAAAATGTACTTTAAGAGTCTAAAGTAAAAGTACTCATTCAGCAGTAAAATGTGCCGTAACATTATTTTAATATTATATTTTATATGGATTAATATTTATGTTCTATTGTTCTAATTGACCAGAAAGCGGTCTTGCATAAAAAAGCTAAGAAGTTGGAGAATGTTTTTGTCATGAAAGACCACTTTACTAAACATGAAGGGGATAAACAATTGTATAATAGTTTGAGGTATTTGTACCTTACCTAAGTAAAATACTGGAATACTTTTTACTATATATACACGTGTGTTTCTGTCCTGCAGCTGATCAGTGCAGTGGTGCTGAAGGACTGGCACGACATCCTGACCACGTGTGAGCTGCAGAACTGGAAGGAGGCTCTGGCTGCTGTCATGACCTACGCTGAGCCCGAGAAATTCTCTTCCCTCTGTGGTTAGTTCAAGGATACATGCATATTACTGTTCTGAGAGACCACACTAGACCAGAGTGTTGCTGACACGTTGTTGCTGAGTTTCATCATTGCTTCCAGTTTTTCATCATTGTCTATTAGCTGTGAATTGGTGCTCTCTAACTGAAGTGTCTTGCTTGTCAGATCTTCTCGGGGACAGACTGGAGGCAGGAGAGGACGCCCAGCTGCAGGCGCAGGCCTGTCTGTGTTACATCTGTGCCGGAAACGTGGAAAAACTTGTTTCATGCTGGACCAAGTCACAAGATGGACACTGTCCACTCTCCCTCCAGGTGTGTCTCTAACTAAAACCTGCAAAAAATGATTTATCTGGGCACTTAAGGGCAGCATCTCCACAATTGTGTTGTTAAATATTCTCATTATTAGCGTAGTTCTTTGTTTATAACAACTCGTGAGGATAGTATATGGCTCTTTAGCTTCTAAATATTCCACCATGATCATAAGTTGGTCTCTAACTTCGTCTGTCTGCTATATAAAAAAACCCTGCCTGCTGACCGAAAAAAAAAAGAAGGAGTTAATAGAGCATTGAACTAAAACATTAATGTTGTGGGCATAACAGCAAAACAATGGTATGAAATTTGATCTCTGTGGAGCCATGGAACGAGACATAAAAAGAACTAAAAGCAGAGTAAACCTGTCACCAAGTGAATGATAATGTTAGTCTCTTTCTCCTGGATGTGTTAATAACCCCCATAAAACGTTATGAGGTGATAATATCTTAGTGTTGTGCAACAGTGGAAATGCAGGGATAGTAGAGAAGAAAAAAAGAGTTGTCAGATTTTGATTTTTTCAAGTTACTGTGTTGCTCCAAAATAAAGTCTGTATATGCGGCTTAAATCTAAACATTGTTGTTTAAATGGGGTCCTTGTCTCGTTCCCTCAGGACTTGGTGGAGAAGGTGGTGGTGTTGCGTCGTGCCGTAGAGCAGACCCAGCGCTCTGGTCCCGCTGCTATTGGCATCCTGCTGGCTGAGAAGATGAGTCAGTATGCAAACCTGCTGGCTTCCCAGGGCAGTCTGACCACCGCCATCACCTACCTGCCCGACAACACCAACCAGGTATGAACGCCAGCTATTTATAAAATCATGTACACTTGAACCGCTTATATTGATCAAATAGCTTGGGACATATTTTCCTATACAAATGCTGTTTGACTAAATAGCTCATAGTCATGTAGTTGTCCGTTTATAGTGTTCATTTTGGGTCTTTGATATGACGTGAAATAATATACATACCTCTATTAGCTCATAATATGCATGGGAAATATATTAAAAAAAAAATAGTAATCATCATTCAACTTCCACTGTTCTATATTCTTGTGTTTATTTCTTCCTATGTCACAGCTAGAAAAGCCTTTAGTCAATTGCAAACCATTTGAGTAATCCTCTAAATGTCCCTTTCCCTTTTGGACCTTACAGGTTTCCGTGCAGCAGCTTCGTGACCGCCTCAGTCGGGCTCTGGGGCAGCAAGCTGCGGCTCCTGCCGCTCCAGCAGCTCTGGTACAAACGCAGAAAGTTCAGTCCCAGCCTCCGGCCCCCACTCAACCTCAGCCCACCCTGCCCCGACCTCTGTTTACCCCGGTCCAACCTGCCATGGTGCCTCAGCCCCGTGCAGCAGCCCCCCCTGTGGCCATGCCAACGCCTGCTGCCTCCGCCCCAGCACAGCCGCAGTATTACCAGCCGGTACGTCCCTCTGAGTTTCAGAGTTCAAGTTTCTTCCCTTTTGCTCATAAACCTGAATCTGTGTGAAACCTGATGTCTAATGTTTTAAAAGACATCAGGATTCACACAGACTGGTTTCCTTTTTCTTGGACATCAACATCTACAGGTTACGTACTAGGGATGGGTTTGATATATTAATGTTAAACTCAGACTCGAACGAATCTCTTATCAGATCTCTCCTGCCTCCTTTCTCCCTTTAGTAGCAAAGAGCAATGAAATGCATACAAATGGCAGTCTCATATTTTGAATAACTGAATACAAAAATTAACATCAGCTTGAGATAATAGACTAATATATAATAATAATAATAATAATAATAATACATAATATTCTATGGCTAATATGCTCTCTGCAGCTGTATTTAAACAAAGATTGTATTATCACTTTTTAACATTAAGTTATTATATTGCATATCATTTGCTGTTAACCCCATTTTAAGGTTGCAGCTACAGGTTGTACGTGAAAGGCTGCCACTAAAACTGCTGAAAGAAAACCTCATTCAGTAAGAGTTTTGAAAGGATTCACATTTAAGTAGATTATGTATTGGATTTGTATTTGATAAAATGCTATCAAACCTCATCCCTATTACCTACTAACTAACCACCTGGTGAAGTGCTCATTGCTGTTGTGTTGATGTCATTTCATTTACTGAATTTCCATTCTTGCCAGGGTTTAAATCACATGCTATTTCCTAAACCTAATTGTGAAATATTAATGAATAATGTTCTTATTGTGGGGTGGGTGCTGAGGGGGAGTTGTGTTCCTGTAATTTGAACCCTGGCTCTGGTGCAATGTGTGTGCGTTGTGGTGTGTGTGTCCCCCCTCCCTCTCCATGCCGGGCCATCATTGGTGTGTGCCGTGTGTCTCTGTGTGCTTCAGGTGAGGGCTGCCTCTACTGTCACCTCCTGGAGTAACCAAACTCCCACAGCCCTCCCCCATCACCCTCCTCCTCCTTCTCAAGTAGGCAGGCCCTCAGAGCAGCAGGTACACACACTGATGTTTACAGATGTTGTTGCACACAGACTTCCCTATTACTAACATATGCTGTGCTTTTCTGTGGTGGTGCTTCTTCCCTTGGCCAACCACTTCCTGTTGATGCATTCTCCACTCATTCTTTCATTTGTGTCTCTTGTTTCACTCCAATGTACAGACTACACGATCACCGACATGCATGCTGTTCCTTGTTAGCAAACATAATGCTCCTGAACTGCACACATTACAGAAGAGCATTTAACACAGGACTACGTGCTGTGTGTTGCAACACCACGCTTAGTTTTAGTTTGTTTTTACAGTCTGTTGTTCTGAGCTAGTCCTAATGTAAAACATATATTTGAGAGCACTGACCAAAGGACTTACCAAGCTCTAAATCCTTTATTTATTTTCTCTCTTATTTGCAAAGATGAGCAGTGGGACTTAACAAAGCAAGACCACTCTGAAAACATACATTCATTTATTCTAACTATTCTATTATTGCTAGTATTACTGATGCTTTACCATGTCATCAGCGTTTTGATTTTACAACATGTATAGTCGGAGCTGATTTTTAGAAATGTTTTTAAATATTTCAAAGTCTTCCCTGCTGGATTCATCTTCTGTAGAAGCAAAGGGAGTCATCAATGGACAGTTCCCCTTCTTCTTCTTCTTTTTGAAACATGGTTTCAGTTTTCTTTATGTATTTTCCGCAGGTGGAGCCTTCAAACCAAATGTACGGGATGCCACCGCCCGGCACGGACGCCCAACCTCCTGTCTCCTCCACTCCTGCTTACATGTACTCACATCAGTACCAGCGTAAGTTTATGGTCACTTTCACAATCTGTGGTTTAAAATGAAGAATTCAATAAGGTAGTAACTCAATGATTCAAACCAGAGCAATCGAATTATAGGTTTAAGAAAACGCACTCAATCCAGTTTTTAAACCTGAAAAGCTTCAACATCAGCCATAACAAGTCAGAATAATATGAAACCAAATCAACCAGGTCAGGTTTGAATGCATCATAATTGCCAAACCTAACCCCTTGTGGGACTCTGTTTGGCGAAGTATACAAACGTTACAGTCCTTAACTTGAAATAAAAAATCTTGGCTGCAACTTTGTCTCCGGCAAAGTAAATTAGAAAGTGTAAAACATATTATTGGTAAGAGACAGGGCTGCAACATTACTGTAGAATCTTTTTTCTGTCCTTTTTTACAACACTGACAAGCATTTCCATTCAGAAATGTTTGAATCTCTTCTATGCTATTATTCTCAATCACTAACAGAAAATGAAAGTGAATAGCCTTTCATTTTAAGTTGATCTCTTTGCCTGTTGAGTCTTTTATGACCTAGAAGCTACTCGTATAGCATGTTAGCATGCTCTGTACTGTAACTCATTATGTAACTACAGGTCTGTCCTGTTGCATGAAACAGTTAGTAAAGCATGGAACAGAGTGAGTTGTTCACTAACAGCATGTGTTGTATCCTGTGTGACTCCCAGCCTACCCCCAGGTCAACCAGTACCATCCTGGAGCTGGGGGGGGGCCTGTCTATCAGCCTCTGCAGTATTCCTCTGCTGCCCCTCCAGCAGAGCCTGCCGGCTTTCTCTCTCACTACACACAGCCCACATCCCCGGTCTATCCCGGACCTCCTCCCATCAGCCAGTGCCCGTCCTCCTCCTCTCCCTCATATCCTCCTTTCTATCCAACATCCTCCTCTTCCTCCTTTGCCGCTCCTCCAACCTCCGGAGCTTCTTTCCAGCATGGCGGGCCAGGATCTCCTGTGTCGTACATGCCTCCTCCTCCTCCTCTTCAACAGGGCGGAGTCTCAGGTACACAGCTGACCCCGCCTCAGGTCTGCAGGGCTCCAGGCCACCTCACAAACTCACCCACTTCCTTTATCCTTTTAAGATACAAGACAGATTTTAGTTTGTGCTCAGCAATTGCAGTGAACAAGGCAGCTAAAAGACTCCCATTACCAATGTTAGGGCACATATTTCTAAAGAAGTCTTGCAAGGAAAATCTAAATATAATCTAGAACATAAGATAGTGCAGCAGCTTTAAAAATAGTAATATCATAAAATATATAACTGTGGTAGACAGGGGTGCAGTAATAGTAAAATGTATACATAATTAAAACAGGTTGTAGTATGCGCATACACAGCAAAGTATTGTTATGTATAAACTAATAACAATTTACTAACTGCATTCATAAGCCTGGAATATGCCACCAGAATAAATGTTTATTTATAAATTAAAGTTATACAAAATTAAATATGCATAGAAATTAGGTCAAGTTAAACAAAACATATTTATATGTTCACTCCCTTTTTAACAGACAAATTAATAAAATATGTTTTAATGGAAATTCAAATTTTTGTTTAAAAGAAAATGCTTTTTGGGGTTTCAAAATCTTTATCTGCTGCTAGTTAGCTTAGCTTTGAATAAACACTGGATGCAAGAATCACCTTACCTTTGAACAGATGCCAGCTAGCTGTTCCCTAATAATAGCCTCATTATTAACCAACAGCTGGAGCTTCGTATTAAGTGTGCAGACACGAGAGGCATAAATTAAAGCATTTTAAAACATAAAATAGACTCTGTCCTGTTAGTTTGAATGAGTGAATGATTAGGATTCTTTTTCTGTAGGTCCTCAGAATGGCTGGAATGACCCTCCTGCCCTGAACAGAGCATCAAGGAAGAAGGTAAGTCTGCTGACTGAAGCATGTAACCTAGCCTGTCAGAAAAGACAGTACACCGTTTTATAATGGTATATGAATAAACCATATTTCTCATCTTTCAGTCAATTCCGACGAACTACACCCCTCCTACCCCCATCACTGCTCCCATCATGGCTCCTCTGGGCGCTGACCCCCAGGCTCAGCCACTATCATCGGGGGCCCCTCAGGTTATGGGTCAGGGCCAGCACGGGGCCCAGGTCCCGTACTCAGGCATGCAGCAGCAGCAGCAGCAGCAGCAGCAGCAGCAGCAGCAGCAGTTCTCCCCTCCACCCATGAACCCTGCCATGCCTAAGACCAGTATGGAGGGGGCCCCAGGAGCCCCAACTGGAGATGTTATACAGGTACTGATCACCTCTGCTGCAGAATATAAAGATAACATCTAACAATTTCTTTTTAAACTAGACTTCTATTATTTCAATTGTCATCTTTAGCCTCTGCAGTCCATCCCTGCTGAGAAGATCATGAAGAAGCCCATCCCTGATGAGCACCTGATCCTGAAGACCACCTTTGAGGGGCTCATCCAGAAATGCCTGGCTGTGGCTATGGACCCTGTAAGTAAATCTCACAGGGTTAACAATTGAATCTATCCCTACATCACAAAGTGATTCGATTTGTAATCATTGTGTATCTTTTCACAGCAAACTAAGAGGAAGCTTGATGATGCCAACAAACGTCTGGAAGCCCTCTATGATAAACTCAGAGAGCAGACAGTGAGTATTCCTCTGGGCTTGATCTCTGTAGAAAAATTCTAATCATTAAAATGACAATGAAAATTAGAAGGTCAGTTTTATGCAGCTTTGATCCAAGAACACTTCCGGTCACATTATCCAACAGCCTTTTATTGAGCTGCAGATGGATAGATGAAGACGCAGCAGATTTCAGTTTAGTTCACAGCACGGTTTCCTTCAAGACAACCATTTTAGCCACAACGTACTACTTCAGTCATTATTCAAACAAGCTCACTACAATTAGGAACCAATCTTTTGGTTAAATAAAAGATAAATTGGATTGGAAAAAAACGCAGAAAGCCGACCGAAATGTCTGTCCATCCATAAATCCTAACAATCGTAGTAATCAATCCGGCTATAAATAAGACACTATGACCTTCCTCAGACTATCCAGCTCAATCTGTCCAATATTTGCTCAGTTTTAGAGGGCTTAGTGAATTTGTTTAAAAACGAATAGAGGCAATTTTTAAAGTAAATAAAGAAATGTTTAGGAGAAATATACTGAACTGATGGTGCATGAGGCCCAACATCCTGATAAATATTAGGATAGTTTGACCAATCGATTGATACATCCTGCTTAATAACTGTAACTGGGAAACTTTACACAGGATGCTTCTCACCAACACTTCCTGCTCTTCTTCTTCTTCTTCTTCTTCTTCTCTACAGCTTTCTCCCGCCATCGTTGGAGGACTTCATAACATCGCCCGGAGTGTAGAGTCCCGATCCTACATGGAGGGCCTGAACATCCACACACACATAGTCAGTAGCAGCAACTTCAGCGAGACGTCGGCGTTCATGCCCGTGCTCAAGGTGGTGCTGACGCAAGCCAACAAACTGGGGGTGTGACGGGCAGAAACTCCTCCGAGTCTTTGACCCGTGCAAAATGAAGAGAGAGCGGTCGGGCTCGTGTCACAGGGAGATCCACCATGACTCGGTGCAAATGATGGAAGATTTGCGAGAAAGTCGTATGGAAATCCTGTTAAATTCTTCTTTGTGCCATTCATGTTTTCTGACACAACTCAAACACAAGCCATGCTATCAGTCGCGCTCAGTGGTGAAAGTTAATTCTGAGTCCTGTGCAAACACAATCTCACAATGAATAAAGGGCTAGACACTAGTTAAATTCAAATTCGCCCTTAATCTACCAACATGCTAAAAATTAAACTAGCTTTAAATACAAACTTGTAGCAAAATGAGAAAAGCGACATTCAGGAATTTTAAAGATATATTTGATCTACTTGTGTTGAGATGTTTGAAATAAAAGTAGTGTATTTCAAGTTAAATCTCAATGAATTTGGCATTAACAGAAGCCTGCTGATGATATAGAAGTGCGTGACCAAGCAAACCGCAATCAATTTAACATATTAGACTTTTATTGTCTCACTATATTTGTGCACTACAATAATGCTCAGATACTTTTATAATTCATTAAACATAGATTTTATGAACAAAATCTTGCTTTGTTTTTAAATAAATGCATCATCGCCTGCATGCATTTTGCAACTGATCTGCAGATGATGCAGTAAATGGAAGATAGAGACAGAATGTGGATTAAATATGAATAATGAGAAACAGGGCATTAGATTGATTTTAAACCAGTAGTCCAACTCAGAGGCATTTAAAGCAAGTTGTTTTTTTAATGTACCTAACACGACTTTAGTTAGAGCTTTAATCCCCTCTCTCTGCTTACACTGGCTCACTTTCACCACTGGTGTCACTGCATACAACACATTGGACCAAGATATTGTCGGGATATGTCACTGCAAAGCCAAGCAATCCCATTTCTTTAGGATGTTTAAATGTTTTATTCATGTTTTAGGTTTCTTTCAGTGTAATCACGAGGCTCAGCAGAGTGCAATGACCTTTTTTTTTTTTTTAAAGAGACTTTGCTTTTATGGAAATGTAAAGTATGCATGCTTAAACAAACGCTAACTGTCTTCTTTACTGGCTTTGGAGGTAATTAACGGCTAATTAATTAGACCTGAGAAGGAAACTGGAAAGAGACTTGTACTTGGTTTTCATTCCAACTATGATGAGGGCTCCAGTCTGAGGGGTCAACCTCAGCTAATGTTGTTAATAAAGGAGAACAAGTCTTTGTTTAAGATTGACTACATGCAATATTTTCAATAAATAGTATTTATTTACAATATGATCTTGTGTTGTTTTGAACTTAGTTTCTTTTCTTTAACGTTTTTTTTTAAAAGTGTGTTTTTAAGACAAGGCCTACTCAAGTCTTGTAATAATGTATTTTGATTGTAAAGCATGATTCAGATGGATCCAGCCCTAATAGGTTGCTGTGTTCGAAGAAATGTAGCCTATCAAAGTCAACTTTAATGTCAATCTTTCAGTTTGTGTGTACAGACGGAGAGATCGAAATGACGTTTCCAAATATCCCGAATACAAAAATACAATTATACAATATACAGAATGGTCCTTAAAATTGAAAGTCGGAGAGTCTAAGCTCCAACCCCCAGAATTCATTCTATTAGTCAAGAAAACTCTCCTGGTGAATTTTTTCCTCAATCTGACAACATTTACCCCTCCCTCATCGACCTTGAAGTTTAGCCTCAGTTGCAGCACCGTGGCTGCTGGTGTGGCAGCCCAGGTCCATGAGGGAGGGGTACATGTTGTCAGATTGAGGAAAAAATTCACCAGGAGAGTTTTCTTGACTAATAGAATGAATTCTGGGGGTTGGAGCTTAGACTTTCCGACTTTCAATTTTAAGGACCACCCTACTGAGGCTAAACGTCAAGGTTGATGAGGGAGGGGTAAATGTTGTTGGAATTTGAATACAATTCACCAGGAGAGTTTTCTTGACTATCATAACGAATTCCGGTGGTTGGAGCTCAAAATAAATGAATTTGAAAATGTACATGGCACTAAGGACCACCCTAATGTATATCCTATATACACAATCAACAGACACATTTACACATGCACACATTAAGATAAAAAACACAACAATCAATATATATAAAATAACAGTCACTTCAATATCAATATCTTTGGGAATGTACATTAGTGCAAGATTGTCCATAGAATGTGCATTTATTGCAAGATTGTCCATAGCAGCGTAAAAGAAAGTGTCTTGAGTGTGTGTGGGGAGTTATAGTCCAGTGGGGCAGGGGGGAGAGAGGGGAGAGAGTTCAGCCTCCTCACAGCCTCCTCACAGCCTGGTGTAAAAAACTGTTCTTTAGTCGGGTGGTGCTCGACCTCAGGCTGCAGAACCTCCTCCCTGAAGGCAGGAGGGTGAAGAGGCAGGTGGAGGGATGGGTGGGGTCACCAGCGATGCTGAGTGCTCTGCGGATGAGGCGGGTGTTGTAGAGGTCCAGGATATAATATAAGCAAAATGACTTGATCAAGGTTGAACTTTGAGGATAATTCTTTCTTTTAAATGAGAAGTCGTTTTTATAATAGTTACTTAAGTTATACAAAATAAAACTTATTTCAACCCTGCATATGTAAAGTAAGGACCATGATAAGGATACTGTATTCATTCATCTATTTATTTTTAAATATTAACACTCCCATGCTTTTATTTTGAAGGAGCATTGTCCACACCGGAAGACGTGCAGAACACTTTCCCTTCATTCCTCCACATTTACACCATATACCTTTAGCAGTATATGTACGACCATTTGTCAGCGACATTAGATATAAACAGATAAATTAGAGGATACATTTACAGAGTTTTACAGTGTTTACTGCTGCAGCTGAACAACCGAGGGTTAGTCCGGTGAGAGTATCCACAGGACGGACAGCCGGACAGGTATGGCAGTTTCATCCACAGTTATTATTAGTTTACAGAGCAAGAATTCCCTGTTTCGTACTTAAATGACACATTTGTTTCTGCTTCTCACTCCCTGTATTCTCATTGAGTTCAATTTGGAGTTTATTAAATAGAATACCTAGAAGAAGTACCTAATGTACTTTATGATACAGGTGAGATAAAGCCTGTGTATATTTTCACTTGTAGTGCTAATGTTGACATGTAGCCTGAGCCTCCATATCTTTTAAAGTAAATGTTCCCACCAGCTGCCACCTCATCACACAGCATTTTATACCTTACCTAACCTTGACTCAGCCCTGGGGCTTCTTTGAATATAACTTTATTATAATTGTATGTAAATGTGTGTCACATCTGCATGTGATATGGTTTGTTTTCATGTTTTTTAATAGCATATCTTGCACATGCAAATACAACACATCTCAAAACATTCTCTTGCACTTATTGCACTATTTGTATTGGTTTTACTTGTTTTATGTCCTATATATATTCATGTTGAATTGATGGAGGAGCCTGGGACTTAAGTTTTTCATTGCCATATCTACACTGTAGCTACTGGGCACACGACAATAAAGCCTTGAGTCTTGAATCTACAAATGTCTTGTGCAATTTGACAATGGAATATTTTCTATTTTATTCTTCTAAACAAATTAATACCTTTTAATAAACTAACAAAGCATCCCCCTCTGTGTTCCAGGAGAGACAGGATGTGGAGCTGCAGTATTTGGGCTCTCCTGCCTCCAGTCTACTCTGCCTTCACTGCTGCGGGACTGTGGGTGGTGTAAGTTCTCTTAATTATAGGACTATCTTTAAATATCAGTTTTAAAGCGACATTTAAACAAATGATAATAATTTAAGATAATAGAACCCACATCTTACGTTTTCCTTCACCAATTCATATATGTTTTTGCAGTGTGCTGTAAATATAATCTCTGTGGAGATTGTGTGTCTTTGCTGTGGTTGGAAGCTTTGAATGGGAGATGAGTTTCTCCTCATCGCCATCTTTTTTTTTATAGATACTTTGTTGCTGTCAATCATCAGACTATAGCACCCCTGGGTTCAAAATACAAGTAAGAATTCAAAAATATTACATACAGCAAAGCATTACTCTCTTTATCTTTGGATTCATCTCACTTTTAATTATTTTCAGGAGAAGAAATGGATCCTTCTATCCTCCCTACATTAGGTACAGACTCATCATTTCCTCTTCACAATAAAAGCATATTTATTCATGTTAATCCTTATTTTTAAGAACAGCAAATACAAATGTGTCACCCTTTTAGTGTTGCAGGCAACTCTCCACCTGCCAGCTGCATCTTCAGCGAAGTCATGAACCTGGCTGCGTTTGTGGGTAAGAATGGTGGATAGAAGAATATATTACAGATTTTTATAAAAATGTTTAATGTTCCATTCTTGTCAATTTCAGGCTTCATTCTGGCCGTCCTCAGATACCTTCAGCTGAAACACACAGTGGTCAGTCAGTGTCTGAATGCTGGCAGTCTGTTGGCGTTCTCTTTTGCCTGCTTTGGGATGACACTAGTAGGAAACTTCCAGGTAACGTGCACCTATGGCACATTTATATTTTTGCATATTTATAAGAGTTGATTGATCTGTTTTGGTTTTAGATATTCACTGAGGAGATGATCCACAACTTTGGCACCTTGATGACGTTTGGCCTGGGCACACTGTTCTGCTGGGTGCAGTCCTACATCACCCTGAGAGCCAACCTGAAGAACGAAGGGAAGAAGGCCGGGATCCTCCGCTTCCTGTTGTCCGGATCCATCACTCTCTGCATGATACTCTGTATCCTTTAACACTTTAAGAAAGAACTTAACATCTTATTTAAAAGTAAATTACTTCTGTTCAAACGTTTTTTAAGTTCCTGCCACAAAAGCGTTACTAGTAAGTACTGTCATCAGACTCAGAATACTTTATTTATCTCAAGGGGAAATTGGGTCAAATCTTTATATAAAAGTCTTTCTTGCTTTGAGGTTGTCGATAGTACTCAGTATTAATGTACTTAATTTAGTAAACAATGGTTTAACCACATTGACAATTAAAAACTCAGAAAAAGGCAATATTGAAATGTTCTGTTCAATCTCCTTATTTGAAAAATGTTAGCCCTGTGCTATAGGGTTGGATGAAGTCTAAAAAAAATAATCCCACATTACACGTCATGCAGATTTTTATAGCAGAATTAAGAGTTAACATGTTGCCAGGTTGTGTTTTCATGTACTGTAATCCCTCAGTTACAAGTGTCACTCTTAACTCCCTGCTACAGATTTCTCCCTGATGGCTCAGGGCTTCCACATGCAGGCCGCTCAGTGCCAGTGGGCGCTGGTCATGTTCTTCCTCATCTTCCTCAGCACTTTCGGCATTGAGTTTCGTCACAACCGCTTTGACATCATGTGTACAGAACACTCAGGGGGTCCTGAAAGCCTGTCGGACAGTTTAGAAGTGTCCAGGTACCAGCCGGACCAACTGTAAGGATGGATTATCTCCTTTAAAGATGTGCAGGTTTAACTGCAGGAAACGCATGGAACAGCAACTTTAAGATGCATTTATTCTATATACAAAACTGTTTTTACACCAATTGTTGACTTTACTTTAACCATTAGTTTCACATCATGACGTAATGAATGCAAGTTCCGCTATAAGCGTTTTAGAAGTAGAGAATCTGCTGGCTTTATCAATCATTGTATTTATATGGAAGGATGTTTTAGTGAATTCGTTATACCCAGGGCCGGCCCTAGACATTTTGGTGCCCTAGGCGAGATTATGATTTGGTGCCCCCCCCCCCCCTCCAAGCAATACACAATAGAATATATAAAGAATAAATGAAAAATCTCTACAAAAGACCAATACACTACAAAAACTGAAACGTATTGACATGTTGGTTGTATACATAAAGAAGGTTTCAAATGTATTCATTTTTGTATGAACATGTTTTAATTGGGGGGTGGACTCTAGGGGGGTTCGGGTGTTTGCCCCCCCGGAAATATTTTTTTTAACATTTTAAAGTAAAATGCTTCAATCTGGTGCACTTTGAGCAGAATTAATAGAGACTAGATCTAGGGGGTTAAGATAAGATAGAGCTTTATTGTCTCCCTTAGGAGAAATTTGTCTTGGGCATCGAGATAATAAACATAAAACATTCAGGTCAATCAGTCATAGATACAGAACAGAGATCACATATCACATGGCAAAGAAACAAACAAGAAACATACAGGTACAGCACTTTCCCTATTGCACATACATAATCAAATATTGCACTTTTCCCTATTGTATTTATACATAAATCAAATATTGCACCTTCCCTACTGCATTCATACACAAATCAAATATTGCACTTTCCCTATTGCACCTATGCATAGTGTCCGTCAAATTGCACATATCCCTATTGTGTCCATACCTATTTACACATAATTCACTTTCCCTATTTAACCTTCTCGATTGCACATACTACACTGTAAACATTTCACCTCCCAACAACTCCTAATACAGCATAATCACAATTGTTTCTGACTGTTCAGCAGCCTGATTGACAGTGGAACAAAGGAAAACTTATACCTGTTCAATTTCCAGTCTGGTAATCTATACCTTCTGCCCTCAAACTCTCTATACAGGATGTGTTTGGGGTCGCATGTGTTTGGGGTCGCATGTGATTTTACGGCCTTGTTTTATCACCATCTCCTCAAATATCTCCTGAAGAGAGGATGGTGGAAGCATGCCAATTATTTTTCCAGCCCGATTTAACTGACAAGTTACCCAACCATGTTGTGATGCCATATCGAATAATAAACTAAATTGCTGCCCTGTAGAACATTAACATGATACATTTATCCACTCCATGAACCCTGAGCCTACGCAGAAAATGCAGGCGCTGGCTTATCTTTGAGCATACCTGATCCACCTGATGGGCCCAGCCTAACTGAGCATCAAAGTAAATCCCCAAATATTTAAACCGTGAAACCTGCTCAACTCCCTCCCTGTTGATAAGGACTGGGCTGTGATCACCTACTGACTTGGGGTCAAAGATCATTTCCTTTGTTTTTTTAACCTTTAACACCAGGTTGTGCGCCTCACACCACTTCACGACCTCTTCAATCTCAAGTTTATAAATAGAAATGTCTGAGTCTCTAGTCAGTAGACTAAGTATGGCTGTGTCATCAGAAAGCTTTATAATGTGGTTGTGGGTGTGCTGACTCCTACACTCTATTGTGTAGAGTGTGAAGAGAAGAGGAGAGCTAACGCAGCCTTGTGGTGCCCCTGTGCTTATGACCTGTGTGTCAGAGAGGGTCGAGTTTACTTTCACCTGCTGCTGTCTTTCAGTTAGGAAGGAGTGATACCATCTGATTAAGTAAGGATTCACATCCATCTGTTTGAGCTTTTTTAACATAATTTGGGGAAGAATAGTATTAAAAGCTGAGCTAAAGTCCATGAACATTAATCTAGCATAAGCTGAAGGGTTTTCCAGGTGTTTTAAAATAAAGTGAGTTGTAGAGGTCAGAGCATCATCTGTACCTCTACCATCGCTATACGCAAACTGGTAGGGGTCCAAGAGGTGTTGCACCTCAGTTCCCTACAATAATCCGTTCTAGTGACTTCATAACTATTGAGGTCAAAGCCACTGGTCTGAAGTCGTTGTTGTCATGTGGGCATGGTTTTTTTGCAACTGGTATGATGACAGCTTTCTTCCATATTTGAGGGATGCTTCCCGTGTCAGCAGAGAGCTGGGATAATGGACTCCAGGCAGGGGTGAGCTCATCTGCAAACGTTTTCAGCAGGAGTGCCGAAATACCGTCTGGCCCACTGGCCTTCTTATGTATGCAGTTGTTTGAAAACCCTGGCCACAGCACTATCATCAATTATTATTCTTCTATTGTGTATTGGGTCACAGGTTAAAGAGGTTGACAAGTTATTACATGCATCAATGTTAGAAGCAGAATTAATATCAAAACGTTTGTATAAGTTGTTAAGTTCATTTGCTTTGTTAAGCTCATCCAGAACATGCATCTCCCTCTTGCCGGAGTTCAGATTTGTAATTTCTTTAACAGAGTCCCACAGTTCTTTCGAGTTCTTGGTTGAGAAAGCTTCTCGGACACTCAGACTATGTTGCTCTCTGGCTTCTTTAAAGTGGACCTATCATGCTATATTTGAATAATATAGTATAGGACCATACCTATATAAGGCAGCCCCTTTTTTAGAGATTTGGGTATGGAGGAATATAGAGAGGGTTGTGTTTTCTGACACTTGGTGAGTTCCCTGGAACACCGGGGACACATATTCATGTATAAAAGACGTACAAAAGTGCATTTTGCATGATAGGTCCCCTTTAAGTTTCCCCTTTAGTTCTCTTTGAGCTGATCTCAGTTGTATTGCATCGTTCTTTTGAAAAGCGATATTTCTTCGTCGGATACACTGTTTAATATCCGATGAGATGTAGTCTTTATTGTTTGGATATAGCCAATGACAAATAAATGTAACGTATTTTATATTTGTTGTTCATTCATATCTTATTTTACCTAGTTAACATTTATTTATGCATATTTTTTTAATATCTCCAGTTTTAAACGATATTTTAGGTTACTGTCCTATAGTATACATTGGAATGATTTCAAACCTGTTGTTATTTATCCTAATAATTATAAAGGTGTGCCTTGGAAATATTTGTTTACATAAATGGTGACCAAGCCAAACTAAATTAAAATCTAGAACGATTTAAACATTTGAGAAAATAAGGTATTTGCACATCTCTTTAAAGCAACTCCTAATTTATTAAAAGGAATAGTTCACTATTTTGAGAAATAAATGTGCTATTGTGGCAAAAGTTAAAAGTAAATTTGATACCACTCTGTGAGACAGTTGTATAAATCTTCTCATCTAACGCTTTAAAAGAGGGCAAATAAAAAAATATACCTACATGTAATAATGACTTAGACTTTATGACTCAATACCACTAGCGAAAAATAAACTTATTTTAGGAGTTTGACACTTTAACTAGCCTTAAGAGTTATAAATGTGTAAGCTTTTCCATTACAGAAACCAAGTATTTATAGACACGGTCAAACAAACATTTAGACTGAGAGAGGAGAGAGGCGTCTGTGTGATACAAGGCATTTATTGGAAGCATGTTTGTAAGATTTCCTGAATAACACCAATTATGTTTCACACACATAAATCATCAATTTGGCAACTTGCAAAAGGTAACTTTCCAACAGCAACATTACGAGGATGGCACAGTTAAACAGATAGCGTTCACCTGCGAGGGGACTAGTTAAGACAGAGTTTGAACTGAGAACTTCCTGTCAGCAGCACCACTGCTGAGTGCATCTACACTGTAGTTCTACTTTCTAAAACATTACAACGCTTAACGGGTCAATCACTGGATAAAACGTCATACATCTGCAACACGTGTGTATGTGAAGAGGGGAGGAAACAGCACATCAATGGAAAATGTTTACAAAACGGTGACAAATACGACACAAACAGTTGGAAAGTTGTCATTAAAATTGGAGAGATTTACCAAACGAGCGTGGTTAAAAAGGTCATGTGTGCAGGCCTCATTTTACAGCTTTTCTGATCTCTTCCCAGTGAGTGATGTTGCTATAACCCTCCGCAGATCTGTCTCCATTGAAAGGCACCCTCACAGACCGGGGTAGATTGACTCCTTACAGGCCGGGACCTCTAACGGGAGTCCCAGCAGCTTCTCCTACACCTTTTGAACTGTCAACGCGGAACAAACAAAAACATTGCAAAAAGGAGAGAGGTGAGGGGGCTGGGAGGGCAAAGAAAAGAAAGAACAGGTCATTATGAAACAAAGCGTTCCTCCTAGCTCTGTGTTAAACACGTTCCGTCACTTCCAGTTGGCTAAAGGATGTAACGAGGCTATAGTGGGAGCGCTCGTCATCCGTCAGCTCCATGTTCCCGGACCTGACCACCACCACCACGTTCACCCCCGCTTCCTCTGCTGCTTTGGCCTCTGGGAGGACAAATACACAAGCATGGATCCCATGTTAATTAAGCCTTTAAGCAAAATGAAACTTGGTTGTTTATTGCATGCTGTGATCATTTACAGCTAAATATTTCTGCTTTCTGTGAAGATTATGCACAATTGTTGTTTGTAAGATTCCTCCACAGGACGCTGTTAAAAAGAATAACAGCTTTGTGAGGAGGCTAAATGCTAACGTTTAGTTAGTTAACATTAGCTAATTGGCACTAAACAAAGTCGAGCTGAAAACTATGGGAAAATAATACCAACACATAACACAAGTTCAGCAATGAATAATAATAACAAAGAAAGTCATTTCCAGCTTGTTTTCCATACAGAATTTAAGTTTTATATGGAAGGAGGAACACATCCTAGTATGTATCACTTTCTTGCTCTCATTATACATTTACAATGCTAAGGACTTTTGCTAACACACTTACCTCGAGTGACGTCGGTCAAGAATGTGATTTCCTCTGGTTGAAATCCAATCCTCTCAGCAATTCTCTCGTAGCTTTTACGTTCCACTTTAGCTCCTATACTGGTGTCAAAGTGACCATCTAATAACTGAAATCATTTGAAAAAATAAACAGGCAAATATCTCATTAGCCACTATATCCATAAAACAAACAGCATGGGCTTTACAAAATATGTTCTTCTTCTTAAGAGACGGGAGGCAGTACTTACATCTAAAACGTCTCCTTCCTCAGAGTATCCAAACAGAAGTTTCTGTGCCTCCACGCTTCCCGAGGAGTAAATGTACACTTTTAGTCCTTGTTCTCTCCATCTTTTAAGTGATGGAATTACATCCTGGTAGACCCTGTTTGCACCAAGACCAAAATCAGAATATGACCATAATTGAATTACTTTTTATGAAGCACATTGAAACCGATTATATGGTTCCAAAATAATCTCAGAGATCAAACATTTGTAATGGATTTGAGCATGGTTTACCATTGTTTGCTTATTTCAGGAATTAAAAATAAATCAAACATTGATAAAGAAAGTAAACAAGATAAAGAAAAGGGAAAAATGCATCATGCTGAAATAAATAAATGCTTGTTTGCTTTAAATGAATTAACGACTAACACAATTATTTCTGCTATGGTTGATGAACTGTTTGGGTAAAAACAGTATTCCTGTTCTGTTTCTGGAAACCTTGCCAAGTCGTCACCTATGTTTGAACCCATTAATTTTGAAGTGAGGAAAATGATCAGTGTACTTACTCGCCTTTGATTCTCCCAGAAGAATATGCTGACCTCCACATGTGGCCCTGTAACTGTTTGAGTGCTGTCGACTTCCTGTCTGCCGCCATCTGCCAGAGCACATTATCCATTACCTCTCTAATAGCCTTCTCCTCGTCTGTGTGCACCGTCTGGTCCACGGTGTGGACGGGGCACGACCGGTGCTGCCTCATGTCCTCTTCGATCTGCAAACACAGCCAGGCTCCTTTATTTAGGCAGAATTAAAGCCTCACAACATGCTTCATTTTTTTAAGTAAAGAAAAAATATCCGTGTTATTTGTTGTCATTACCTGTGTCAAGTATTTGAGCAAAATTAAGACCTTTATAAAGAATATTTTGCTAAATAATCTGTCCTGCATCTCTACCACCTGACTTTAGTGTCTGGGAACCACAGGCAATAATAATAATAATAACTGTATTTATTTAGCAACTTTCATGCAAGATGCAGCCCAAAGTGCATTACAGTGCAAGATAAGATACATAAAAACAATACCAATGAGACAAATAAAGAGTAGGAAACATAATAAGACAAATCAGCAAGCTTTACACATGGTTACCTGTTTCTTTAGGAGATGAACATCTTGTTTGCACTCGTCTTCCTCCCAGTGAGTAGACAGGTACTCCTCAAGATGCTCCCTGATGTATGGAAATAAGATATCCTGAAAATATGAAGTGGAGTCATTAGGCGTGGTAACAGAAGCTCTTTATAGAGGGAGAAAAATAATATAATTCAGACACAAAACATTTCCTCTACTTCAATGCAATATTGTTTTGGTTTCAATAGCTTTTTGGAATAATCGTGTAAGCAGATATTGCTGGCAAAAAGTTAGTACTGTTTCACCCTAAAAAAATGGTCAGTATGGTAGAGGACGTTTAATTTAAAATGTATTAAGTGATCATTATTATTTTGGGTACATTTAAAAAGATATATTGATTAAAGTTGTGGCTCATGGGATTCCTATACAGAAACTATTGTCTATCTATTGTGGAAATGTATACATACCATCAGTTAAAAAAAAATGTGTAGGACTGTTTTACTTCATTTCATTTATTCATTAATGTTGACTCCCTGCTTGTTTTGTGTTACTTTTGTTTGTCCCATCATTTACTTTTATATTGTATGACTTACATTTGAAGTATTATTGTGTATTCGTATCAATGTATTGTTAACCGATGTAACATTTATGAAACTCGAAATTACGACTACTCCAATAACATGAACGCGGCATGAGGTTTGTTTTTAATCAGGTAGTCGTGAATACATACTGAAACGAGTTTATTTAATGTGAATATACATTTAGCAGTAAATAGTTAATGGAAGCAAAATATGGTTAAATGTAGTTACAATAATAATAATAATACATTTGATTTATCAAGCGCTTCATCCGGTGCTCAAAAACGCTTTACAGAGGTAAAAATAAGCTAAAAGTCACATTCAACACAACAGCTGAATAGCCACAATGGTCGAACACCGTCCATCTTTAGCTGGTTTAGCTGCTGTCATCTGTTAGCATGGCCGTTAATAGTCGTCAGTGAACGCTGCATAATTAGCCAACCATGCTGAAAACAGAAATTATATCTAATATAACTTACCTTTACAAATGTGATTGGTGTTGTTGTCCCTTCGATATCAAGCAGGAGTGCACTAGTACATGCAGGAATTGAAATAGTGGCCATTTTTCAGAAGAGTCTGCAGCTTGTTAGCTGACGCTAGCTTATAATTAGCTTCACCACAGAGTTAAAGTAGGCGCTCCTCACTGGATCTCTAACCCCGGGACAGGTGACGCAGAGCAAAGGTTATCCACACGATAACAGACGTAGGCTACCACCTGGTTAGTTGTTAGCCACTAGCCAGCTGTGCTTTGCCATCAACTCGCAGCTAACACTGACTTGACTGAACGAGCCACACATGTTCAGAGCTTTCAGTTCATGCTGCGGCTCCGAGGGGGCGCCACTGAGCGTAGTACTGCCGAAAAAAAAACACGCAAACAAGAAGCCAACGGAAAGAGGCTGCGATGAAAACAAAACGACGCTCACAAGAACGCCTTTTTCGTAGCAATTTAAACAACATTTGCATTTATGACAACAGTTTTCGTCTAGATATAAACTGATTTTACACTTTTATTTATTTAGATAGACCAAATATATTCCTCTATTTTACGTCAAAAGTATAACAAATCATATTAGCTTAGCATTAGCTGTCAAAAAGCCAGCTAGCTTAGCTTCTCCCGGGAATTCTGACTGAATTCTGAGTTCATCATCGACAACTTTAACAATAACAAACAACAATGTCGGACGATTATGAATTCAGCGATGACACCACTATGATGAGAATGGAAGAGGATGGAGAGGCAAACAGCGATGACCCGATGTCTGCAACCGGGGACTGTGGCCTGATGGGGGGCGAGGCCGAGGGATCAAAGATTGACGCCAGTAAAAACGAGGAGGATGAGGGGTAACGTCAACAAATAAAACTCATTAGTCATATTGATTGAAAAACTGTCCACGATTACAATATGTTACTATTTTATGTCATCAGTGTGTTGCCATAATAATATAACAAACTTGTGTTGTTAAAACCTCACCAAGTGCTGATTTGGTGGAGTCCAACTAACATCGAGTTAATTTACTGTAGCGTTACTGTACTCAAGTACACATTATAGGTACTTTTCAGTCTTTCCATTTCATGCAACTTCATGCTCCACCAACGTTACATACAGGAGAAAAATATTGTTCTTTTATTCCTCTACATTTGAAAGCTGTAGTAACGTTTTAGATTCCAATTTCTCATCACATTTCTGTCCAGGAAAAACAAATACAAACGCATAGTCTCCTCTTGTTCTACTAGAATTAATTTATGAGAATATAGTGGCCAAAGGTTCAAGTGGACTCAAGTCACTTGAAATTTGGCAATAACACAAGACTTCAAACACTAACCATGGCAAATTTACACAAATGTTTCAAAAGAGGACATGTAATTATTACAGAAGAAATGCATGGAAAATGTTACTGCACATTTCCGTTTTTGTACTTTAATTTCATACAATACCACTCTTAATTTAGATTTTGAATGAAGGACTTGTTTTTTAAATGTTTACTTTAGAAAATTATATGAGTGCTTCTCCATTGCTTCTAAATCTGCATTTTGGTTTCTTTTAAATGTGCTGTTGTCTGTAGGAAGATGTTTGTAGGAGGGCTCAGCTGGGACACCACTAAGAAGGACCTGAAAGATTATTTTTCCATATATGGGGAAGTTGTAGACTGCACTTTAAAACTGGACCCCATGACGGGCCGCTCGAGGGGCTTTGGCTTTGTCCTCTTCAAGGAACCTGATAGTGTCGACAAGGTACTGTATTGCTGCTTTTCTCTGTTAAAGATGAATGTTAACTGAATATAATTTGAGTTAAAGACAAAATTAGCAATCTAAATATGTAACCGTGGAGTTTATGAACTTGAATTGCAATGTGACCAGTTTGTCAATTGATTATTTTTGCTATAAAGGTTGCCACACAGAAAGAACATAAACTCAATGGAAAGGTCATTGATCCCAAGAAAGCCAAGGCGATGAAGAGCAAGGAGCCTGTTAAGAAGATTTTTGTTGGTGGTCTCTCTCCCGACACCCCTGAAGAGAAAGTCAGAGAGTACTTTAGTGCCTTCGGAGAGGTATATATTTTGGCTAAGTTGGCTAAATATATTTTTCATCCATGTTATGAACTTCACTCTAGTGGCATGGCTGTTTAGGGCTCCTGCCAAACTCATAATAATTTTTTTCCAATTGTTTATTTTTGTAATCACAATTAAACACTTAAAGGTGGGGTATGTCATTTATTTCAGAAACACTTTTTGTTATATTCCATGGAATGCTCTTAACATCCCGATAGCAATGAATATATGAAATGCTTTGACAATAAATACATAAAAAAATGTCATCTGTGGAAGCCGTAGCGCTGTAAAAAGCACGACCAATCATTTTAGCCGGCCCGGCTAAAATAACTGGATGGCCTACCTGCCTGTCAGCCTTCCATCTGGGCACAAACTTATCTCGTGCCCTCATTGGTCATGTGCGCGTTCGTGTGTGTTGGAGGAGGGGCTCTATAAGGAAGTGGCAGATTTTTTCCAGCTGTGTATTTTCAAATTCTAGCGCACTCGAGCTGGTTTCTCCAAAATTACCTACCCCACCTTTAACTTCTATTATTATATATTATTTTGTACATTCATTGATAATGTTAACAGCTGGAGTCAGTTGAACTTCCCATGGAGAACAAAACAAACAAAAGGAGAGGCTTCTGCTTCATCACCTTCAAAGAGGAGGAACCAGTTAAGGGGATCATGGAGAAGAAGTACCACAATATTGGACTGAGCAAGGTAAAGGTCTTTTTTTATCACTGGCACATCAAAATGTATTACCTTGTTATTGCGATGGCACATGCAATGGTGACTTTATAACTTATACATGATCACTGGGAAAATAAAACTGAATTGTTCTTCATTTAGTGTGAAGTAAAAGTGGCAATGTCCAAGGAGCAGTACCAGCAGCAGCAGTACTGGGGGGGCAGAGGAGGGTACTCTTCTAGGTCTCGAGGAAGAGGCGGCGGTGAGTGGAGACTACTCTGATGTAATAAATAATTCACCTAATATATATATAATGCACACAAATAATGCACCCTTTTAATCCATAAAAATGATTCTGAAACTTTGGAAGAAGAAAATAAAATATAGGACCCACTTCATTTATTCACTTAATTGCAGAGGGTTCAATGAGATGAAGACTAGAAACAGTGGTACAAAGTTAGCGCTTCTTCAGCTCAATAATTACCATGTCATTTCTTGCTTTAATCTTCTGTACACAGTAGAAGGACAAAGAGGTTATGCTATGTCCAAGACTAACATAAGAGACATGACTCTTTAAACAGTTGTTCCTGAATAAATATATATACTTTTTAATACAACACAAATGCATCACACATAAAACATTTAAAGTAAGTGCAGGGAAAACGATGATCACGTTTAAACAAACATGATATGATGAAATCCTAAGGGTTGCCACATTTGTTTAAACTGCTTGTGGCTTTGTTCTGCTTCCCATTCTTTTTTAAGCGCTTCGTTCTACTTTTAAAAGTTCTTGAATCAGCGTTCAAATATCAAAATAGGTCACTGCCGCAGCTCGAGGAAAAACTCCAACACATAACACCCCATAAAACCGTGACGTTGAATTTGACTCCACTGTTCTGTACAGATTAGCACTTACTAGTTAATGCGTAATTGAGAAGTGTAATTGTATTGATATTGGTCTGTGATAAAGGGTTAAAATGCCCAATAGCATAATATAAATAATTAAAAAGACTTGATCTGAGTTTTTATAGAAGAGCTAACTAGCTGGTTATGAAAAAGAGCACTATGTATATCGAGTGGAGGTAAACAGATGAAAGATTGCTTGATAAGAAGATAATGATCTCATTAAAATGTGTTTAATTGCAGGTCCCAATCAAAATTGGAACCAGGGTTATGGCAACTACTGGAATCAAGGCTATGGGAATTATGGCAATTATGGTTACGGAGATCAAGGCTATGGAGGCTATGGAGGCTATGGAGGCTATGGAGGCTATGGAAGCTATGATTACCCTGGTTACAACAACTATTATGGATATGGTGACTACAGCAGTAAGTGAAACTCCCTGACGAGCTTTGTTTCATGTCAACCTTTCCCATTTATTTTCCATTACTTTTGAAATGATTAAAACACCTGAAGTCAGATTTTTTACCTCATTAGTAGATCAGTCTGGTGGATATGGCAAGTCGCCGCGGCGCGGTGGCCACACCAACAGTTACAAGCCGTATTAACAGAGGGAACTCACCTTCAAGTAGGTATGTAAAGAAACAAATGCACCTCTTACTTTGAAATAAAACTAGTTTTATTTACTTTGCTGTTTGGTAACGTTTTTATTAATTTCCTCTTGTAAATGTCTTTTTCTCAGCACCGTCAAGTGCTTTACAGTAGTGGTAACATAGAGGCTATGCTCATGTGGCGAATTATTTTAACAGCTGGCCTTCTGCTGCCTCTTTTGCACCTTTTTCTTTTTTTTAATCTGTAAAGTTAACAGGTAAAGTACTGCTACTACAGTAAATGGATGCCAAAGTTAAGGATGTGCAAGGAAACAGAAAAGGAAGTATGTTGTCTCCTAACTCTGACATACCTTGTTTGTACCTGCCAGCGGAGCTTCCTTGCAGGCCATGAGCTGACCCCAGATACTCTCAGGGCCCGCTCAATGCGGACCGGGTACGAGAAGCATACGCTCTCGAATGCTGCCATTTGGTATGGTCTTACAACATCCTGTATCAGCATTTCTAAACTAAACAATATGGGACACGTCCAGCTTTGTCATCTTTCTTTCCATTTTGTATTTCTTTGCAACTGTTTGTAATGTAAAACTTAAAATATACACATGTAATTTTCATTTTTTACAGGCCCCCCCACAAGTAATGATTTTGTAAATATGTAAAATTAACTATTTGCTTTTTGAAGGATACGTACAGCATTCTCTGGACTTTCCAGTTCCTATTGTTAATATATGCATTCCTAATCTTATCTTTAATGCTTGTTTCTTTATTTAGCTCTTGTAGCCAGTAGTCCATGAGCTAAATCCTGGTTGGTATTTGGACGAGACTGTGTTGGGGGGATAAAGTTCTTAACTTTGTGTACATGTATTGCTCTGTTTTGTGTTACTGACAGCGATGGAAAGAGCTCCTCTTTGGTTAATTTTCCTGTAACGACAACATTTTTCTCTTTATAACCTTTTGTAAAACAAGACGTTTCCTGAAATTTGCATGTAATGTTTTCTGTAATGTGTATTTTTTGACCAATCGAAGATTTCTTCCATTTAGTATTTTGACTTCTTCAATTTACTGCACTTCAGGATTTCTAGCTTATGGACTAACTTTTGTTACTGTAAAATGTTAAAGTTCTCATTTTGGTTTTTACATTGTAAACAAGGGGGATTCCTTTTTATTTATAAATGAAGCGTTTTGTGTTCATCTATAGCTGATTTGTGTTGTTTGTTTTCCGTAGGGTTCAGAGTGATGAAAGGCAGCAGAGTGAAGGTTTCCAGCTGAGAGCACTAGCTGATTGTAAGGACAAAATGAAGAGCACTGACCTACAGTAACTCTCCTCATCATTTACCGGAGTATTCTTAAACGTTTGATGTTTTGCATTTATTTAGATTGCTGCAAAGTTTTAAAGGTCCCATGTCATGGCCATTTCTACTGATCATAATTCCATTGTTGAGGTCTACTAGAATAGATTTATATTGTGCAATTTTCCAAAATCTCATTGGTTTCTCATACAGCTTCTCTGTATAGTATGTGTATTCACTCTCTGTCATAAACGGCTTGTTGGAGCTCCCCC
The DNA here is from genome assembly GCF_902827165.1 of Trematomus bernacchii. Taxonomy (NCBI): domain Eukaryota; kingdom Metazoa; phylum Chordata; class Actinopteri; order Perciformes; family Nototheniidae; genus Trematomus; species Trematomus bernacchii. Next base: position 9,244,498 of record NW_022987547.1, on the reverse strand, counting down.
CCCCTCCCTCCCTATGAGCCCAGTGGCCGTCTGCGAGACAGCGAAACCATCCCGAACACACACCGACTCACAGCCTCGCCGCGTCCCGCCGTCTCAGGGAGGAGAAATCGGCGGAGCTGCAGCTGAGAAAAGATTGAGTGTGTGTGTGTGAGGAAGTCCGCGAATCGGTCAATTTGGACCAATCCGCGGACGTAACGTAACGGCTCCACAGATTGGTCCATTTGGAGAAATCTCCAACGAGGCGTTCTGGGGCAGCATAGACAGGTCTTTTCTGTGTTAGAGTTTTACTCGCTACAGGGTGTACTTTGAGGGTTTGTGACTTTGCAGACCGTTTACATGCAGAAAAAGCTTCATAACACACAAGGGGACAGGTAATAACCGGAAAAAAAGCATGACATGGGCCCTTTAATAGTTTGCATTCCCCATCCCTTCTTGTTTTTGTATTTAATGTTCTCAAATAGCGTTTGTGAATTTGCCTCAGTCATTTATTACATAATCAAAATGCTTGATTGTTTGGAGCAGAACACATTATTTATATACAGTATTGTGGTAGCAAATGTTAAAATGTATCCTCTTCATCATAATCATCAGTCATATAATACATATGTTATTATAGAGTTTGACAGTCATAAACACACATTATATATACAGGTAATTGGACATAAAGTTATGCGATAAAAATAAAAATAATAACACTAATTTGGATTTGTGATCCTTTGTGAAATATTAACATTACGTCACATTTTAATGAATGTTGGAGTGTTCAAGGAAGTATTTCAGTCAAGTTTCTAGCAATTTAAGCTGTGCATTCTGAATTTAAACTTAGTCTTAATCAAAAAGCACTGTACTCTTAAAATGTACATAAATATTTCTTGAAATATCTGCTGAAATAAAAATAGACTTTCAAGAGTGCATTTAAATGCTGAAATGCTCAAAAGAGGTGAGCTTCATCCTCAATTTTCATTGCTTTCAGTCCTGAGCTGGTGAAGGAGAATATTTGGTGATTTATATAGTTTTTGTGGCAAAGAGGATGATGAGGACAACGATGATCAGCACAATCACCCCGATTATAACCATCATTTTAATGTTTTTCCACCAGTATTTCCGGGCAACCCGTGTGGATGTTCTTTGGAACGAGTCAGCCTGAAAGAAACCAAGAGAAAACCTTTTTAAAACACCAGTGATGGAAGAACTACCCACATCCTTTTACTTAAAAGGGGAACTCCCCCGATTTCCCAAAGCTAGGTCTGAATAATGGTGGCGGAGAGTAATAATGCATATTTAAAAACAACTGTATAGTGTCTTTGTGTCCCCAGATGGAGCTGCGGGAAGTCAGATATATATTGAAAACAACAAACTAGCACCTGAACCCAGACCTAACTTTTGAAGATCAAGTTGCATTGTGGGTAATAAAGGTGCCAGATGAGAAAAATTAGTGTATGGCCTAGTAAGAAAAATACATGAATTCCTGCTTTGTTCAGCACGAATATGATAATGCATAAGGACTGCAGTGAGGAAATGGTGGAGTACTCTTTAAAGTGAAAGTACCAAAACTAGAATGTAATAGCACTTATTTACAAAAGTCATGCACTTTAAAATAAAATTACAAAAGTAGTAACAATTGTTTAATTTGGGAAATAACTCATAAGATGACCACTGTAACCACTGTGTTTAATAAATATGTTTTTTGCAGGTTAAATCTTAATATGAAAAGTAATTAAATTAGGCTACAAACTACATAACTCTAAAACAGCCAAAAACGGTTTAACTTTAATCTGTTAGTAAATTATTTAAAGTTATTTGGGTGTGGAGCATTGAGTAAGAGACAAAGAAAAAAAAATACAGAAATGTTTTATGGGGCCCTGGATTATTTACACAATATTGTGTATATTTAATATGAGCAATATTTCCTGTTTTTATATCACGGATATGATTGATACTGGTATATTGTTACACTTTTACTCTGGCGTGTAATGGAGAAGATATATAATTTAAAGGAGAAGTAACCCTTTGAATGAAAGATATATGAAAACTAATCGTTAACATCAGGGTGGAAAGCCAACACTGAACCATCTGGATCAGATACTTACAGACGCCTGCAGGTCATCAGTCTTGCCGATCAGATCATCTAATCTGTCCCCTCTCTCCAGCACTTTGCTGATGTTATCTGTCAGAATAACTTTAACCTCGTTCACCTGACTCTGAACCTGGTCCATCTTAGCAGCCGAGCCAGAGGCCGGGGGCTGAGAACGTGTGTCAGCCTGGGGAAAAGGAGGGGAAATTATTCTATTTTTAGTCTCCAAAAAGTTCCCCTATACAACGAGCCACACTAAAAGCAAAACATAGGGGCAACAATCTATGTAGTAAAGCTGGGTGATATACCAAAAAAAGGGTTGACCATTGATGCTTTCACAATATATTTACACTGGGAATTTCGATTAACAAGCATCAGTAATGTGGAATAAAGGAAAATAGCAGAACCGCTATAACAGTCTGATACATATAATAACATCACTTTACTGTAATGCAGCCAGGAAAAGACAACACTTCTCGACAAATCTAAGACGGTGCCTAGTCTCCTATCAGGATTTCGATATATTTTCCATTTATTGCCCAGTTCTACTCTGCAGTCACGTTTTTAAATGACCAAACCTCACTTCCTGTTACTGAGTGAACAGGTGAGTGTGCTGTCAGGTGTTACAGAGGCCTGTGACTGTCACATGACAAACCTAAACACTATTTGTATAAAGCAAACCTGCATAACACATTGTATTACTTGTACAGACAAATAAAGGATACGTTTAATTGACGATTAGTGATCAATAACAAATGTAAACAATACTTAACTAACCAAACGTCATTGTATAAAAAAGGAGAACTTACCATAGCAGCCCTCTGTTTCAGTCCCAACTAACAACTACACAAAAAGTAAAGCCTCCACAAAGTCCTGTTATCCAGTCCTGGCAGTATAATAAACAAACTCAGATATGTTCCTCTTGTGACAGAATGAGTCACACAGTCAGAGCTGAACAAATGTCTGCTGAAGGTTGCACCTCTCCCCTGTCACTCATTAACTACCTGTCGCCTCAATCAGAGTCATTGGTTCCACAGGAGCCAGTCGCCACGCACAACTCATGATCACATCCTGAACATGCAGCACTTTCATTTCCCGCTTCTCATGAACTCTGCTACTCAAGGAACAACTTTTGACTATTTCAGACCGTTAAACCACACATTTTTCTAAACATATAATCCTGGTTTTATGTGTTTACTTACCATGAGTTGTCAGAGCGGCAGGCCGGTGTGGAGCTGTGTGTCTGGCAAAAAGGGCTTTCAGCAGAGAGATATTTGCAAGGCAATAAAGGGGTGAGGTCACTGTTGCTTCACTTCCTCATCCTGTGTTGTGCAGCTTGTTTCAGGGAAAGTGTATGTATGTGAATTTGCCTACTTGTTGCTGTTTTGGAGCACAAAATCTTGCCATGGTGGACGAAATATTCAGATCATTTAGTTAAGGAAAAGTAGCAACACTATTCTGTTCAAATACTCCATTACAATTGATTATTGTTACTGATGCTTTAATGTGTAGCATTTCAGTGTTGGTTAGTTGAGGTTGAGCTCATTTGAATGATATTCAAATTGTATTATATAGGCTGTTTGGTAGCTTATTCTTTAACGATGTATTGCATACTGCTCCTTATATGTTTTGTGTCGGAAAGTCAGATCAATTTAGATATTGAGCAGATCAAGAAAGGCCTTGATAGGACTTTGTTAGTGATGTGGATGTACTTCCCTGATAAAGAGGATCTGGACATGAGTCATGCAAACTGAACATTGGGAGTGTGCTGCACTTTGGCTAAATACTAAAGAAACAGTGTGGGTATATGTTAGCTTGAAGTCAAATAAAAAGATATACATTAGTCTTTAATGTACTATAACCTTAAATAATCCAGGTTACTTGGACAAGCTGTGCAGTATGCGAGTAGAAAAGGACATTACATCATGCTGGCTGCACCTTCTATAAGTAATCAAAGTTTTCGAAAGAAAATGCACAATACAAATACAGGGGATAGACACAACAACACAGTCACATATACACTGTAATGCATTTCATTACAATAGACATGCAATTGTCATACTTATGAGAAGTTTATGATGATGGTTTAGACCAGGGGTCTCAAACTCAAGGCCCGGGGGCCAAATCCGGCCCGCGACTTCGTTTTATGTGGCCCCGCAAGAGCTTGCAAAGAATATAATACGTTTATTATACGGTTACATGCCACTTTACAGAAGCAGGTTGCCCATAAACTACATGTCCCACAATGCATCTCGTTTTGTGACATGCGCACTGAAGAGACTTCCAATTATTTGCCCTGGACTTCTGCTTTGTAGTTAATTACTAAGTTATTATCCTATCCGATAATAATCCAATTCAGAGGCAATGATATAATATGATACATTATTTTATATATATATTATATATTTATGTAGTTACAACCGGCCCTTTGAGTGCAACTTTTATGCGAATGTGGCCCGCGATGAAATTGAGTTTGACACCCCTGTTTTAGACTAAACAGAGGTCTTTATTCTGCTATAGGAAGCAGTTTCTCTAACTGCTGTAACAAACTGTGTTTCATTTCAAACCTTTATTTATCCAGGTGTATCCCATTGAGATCATTGATCTCTTTTTCAAGGGAGACCTGCTCAAGTAGGTTCCACATGAAACATTAAAACATAAACAGAACAACAAAAAGGACATCATACAGCATCATTACAGGGATTACAATTTACATAACTATCCACATGAACAGGTACCAACAGCTTCCGATTGAGTAGCATCCAACCGAGCTTTAAAAACATTTAGTGGCACCAGATTGCTCAGTTTCCATTTCAATTGCAGACTATTCCAAGACAGTGGAGCTGCGCATCTATATGCTATCTTCCCTAAGACAGTCCTAGCAGTTGGCACATTCAATAAAACCACAGCATGCGATCTGTAAATAATAACATAAACTGTGTAAATAATAACAGAAACACAAACATCATGGTGGTGTTTTTTGCATGTGGATAAGACAGATAAAATAGCTGAGACACTTTTCATTATATGGCAAACGCCATGAATTATGTGGTAAGTTCAGCAGGCAAACTCTTAGTTTGTTTCCAACAAAGAAAAGTAAATGGGCATACAAAAATTTGAAATAAAACTATAATCTTGCCAAAACAGACACAAAAAGATATATACGAGGCAACAATCAGGGCTATCTCAAATGTGTACCTCAGTTCAATTTAAATAAGCATATCTTTTTTTTTTAATGTGTGTGTTAAAATCATATACAAACAATATATTCATATATCTATTTGATCCTGCAACTGACCATTCTTCATAATAGCTACTTTTACTTTTGAAAATAGAACATTATTTGTACACTGTTGTACTACATTTTGTACATATATAATATATCTAAGAACTTCCTTCTCCACTGATACATGTTACCAAATTAAGGATGATTTGAGGTGAATAGCTTTAAAATAAGTTTATTCTATTGATGTATTATTTTGTTTTAAAATATGTAATATATTATATTGGTGTATGTATAATAGCTATAATATTATTTACTTTGGTATATTTGTTCTATGTTGCTGTTTGTTTCTTTACTGACAAACCATTTAAATGTAAAAACATTTCATGATTATTTTTGAAAAATACAGAGAAAAAAAGGTGATTATTAAAACAATAAAATATGAAAATACAGTATGTGTAAATTAGCTAAATATATTTTAAATTATGAGGGGGAAAACTATATATCTATGGGGAAAACTGTTCACCTGACCTGTTGCGCCATCTTGAGGCTGCCCGAGCTGCTGCCTGAAGGACCTTCACTTGTAAACATACCTCCTTAAAATCACACGTCCAGTCAAATCACACGTTCAGGAAGCCAGAAAAGGGGAATTAAATGTAAGTATTAAGTAGCCTTCATATATTTATTTTTTTAACCGTGTACGACTTTGATGGATGTAATGAACGACTGTTAGTGATCGTTGCCTCGGTTGTTTTCTTTAATCCGCCTGACCTAAATCCACTTTACTGCCATTCCATGTCTTTATTATCGTAACCTTCAGAGTTAATGATTGATTTGTATATCATTAGTCGGCGGACATCAGAAGACACTTTCACCTTAGAGCTGGGGTGCCGTTAATAACGTTACATTCAACTTTCCTGACACCACCACCGACCGACGACGAGCTGAAGATGAACCCGAGAGGAGCAGCCTGCAGCGGGAAGACTTTCCTGTTCACCTCCGAGTCTGTGGGAGAGGGACACTCAGGTAACTTAGACAGCCTTTACTGTATACATGTGAACCTGAGTGTATACCTGTGTGTACTTTGTATACATACAGTCTATGGTTGTAGTATACTGGGTACACAGTGGACATGTTCCTTATTAAAAGTCAATGGTGAAAGAAGTACTAAATCCAGTGGTGGGTTAGGGTGGATTATTATGAATAAAACTACTTGACAGTATACAAAAAGTAAATATTTGCTCTAGTTTTACCACTTACAACATTAAAGGTAGGGTAGGTAAGTTTGAGAAACCGACTCGAGATACACTTTTTGTTATATTCCATGGAATGCTCTTAACATCCCGATAGCAATGAATATCTTAAGTGCTTTGACAAAAAATCCATAAAAAAATGTCATCTGTGGAAGCCGTAATACTGTAAAAAGTACGACCAATCATTTTAGCCGGCCCGGCTAAAATAACTGGATGGTCTACCTGCCTGTCAGCCTTCCAGCTGTGCACAAACTTATCTCGTGCCCTCATTGGTCATGTGCGCGTTCGTGTGTGTTGGAGGAGGGGCTCTGTAAGGAAGTGGCAGATTTTCTCCGGTTGTGTATTTTCAAATTCTAGCGATCTCGAGCCGGTTTATCAAACTTACCTACCCTACCTTTAAAATGATGACCACATTAATGCATCAATAATTATTACAGTTATATGATTTATATATTCTGAAATGGGCCATTCTGCATTCTGAATTATATTTTTGAAAGCAGCATTTTTCCATGTAATTTAGGACTGGGAATTTTACTTGCATAATATTTACATACTTAATTAGGCTGGCTTGCAGCCCTCAGTTACTGATGATTTCAGTAATAAAACACACGTGTGTATTCAAGGCGTAGCCTATGTCCCTGTTCTTTTCTTTACATCTCTGACTTTGTGTTCACAGATAAAATGTGTGATCAGATCAGTGATGCTGTGCTCGATGCATACCTGAGTCAAGACCCCGACTCTAAAGTGGCTTGTGGTGAGGTTTATGTCTTATAATATTGAAATGTATCATGATGCACCCAACCCCTAATTCCTAAAAATGCTTCAGACTTGTTTGTGAAAAAAAGTAAAATCATTGAAATAAACTGTGATTATTCATTGCATTGATTAAAAAGGTTTGTTTAACAACAGTGTTTCTGAATAGAGATACATATACCTCCAAGGCTACTTTGAGTACTGTAAGAAGAACAAAAAGTGAATATGATAGACCAAATCCAATAAATAAATGTGGACATTTCCTATTAAATGTTCCTTTTTTTCAATGCAAATGTTAACATTATTACATTTATGGTAGTGTTGGTTCATTGTAGACAGGAACCCAGTTTTAGATTAGATTAGAGTAGAATACATTTACTTCTTTGATTACAGATTGGGAAATTGTTTAGTTCCGCTGTTGAATGAAAGACAAAGATCCAGAATATAGATTTGTGGTTGAAACATCACTAGAGCAGAAAACCAAATATTTAAAAGAAGTTTCATCATTGAATAAAATATAATAACACTTCTCTAAATGATGTACAAAGTGAGTCATGTTTTGTTTCAGAATGTGTGGCGAAGACCGGCATGATTTTGCTGGTTGGAGAAGTGACATCTAAGGCCATCGTGGATCTCGTGGCAGTGGTCCGAGATACCGTGAAGAAGATTGGCTATGATGACTCTTCAAAAGGTAGGTTTCTTATTTTACAACTTGAAGTTTTTGCAGAATGTTCCCGGGGTATTTAAGTGAAGGACTCCCTACTGTGATGTGCAGGTTTTGACTATAAGACATGCAACGTGCTGGTGGCCCTGGAGCCGCAGTGTGCCGAGATATCAGACTGTGTGTTTGAAGGCAGGGATCAGGAGGACATTGGTGCCGGGGACCAGGTTGAGTATATACCTTTTAATCCTTAACTTTATCCAAATTACCATGTGGATTTAGAATTTTTTTTTGATACTAAAATAGTTGTAAAACGTCACTAGGTAAAGTAGCCAGTAGTACATTCGAAATACAATAGTTTACAATGAGGTTGTCATTCAATTTAATGTGTTTTCATTGGCTACTTAATTTCTATATTTCCTTACACCACAATTAGACTGATTAGACTGAGATGTGGATTCACACAATGATTATTTGGCTTTAGCAACTGCTTAATCTGTCCCCATAAGACAAACATTGTAATTCTCAAAGCACCTGCAAAAGGGTGAAATTCAAACCTTACTGGGCTGCCAGACAAAACGTGTGTTGATTCTCTTGTACTGTTTGCAGGTATTTCAATTAGGAGATAGTCATACTTTGTGGCAAAAGTGCCAGAATTTAATGCATTTAAAACTCCCAATTCCCAAAGATCAACAATTGTTGCCACATGTAGTAACAGGGAAATTATTAACAACTGAATAGAGTTGGTTGTAACAGAAGTGCATTGATAAGGGGTATAAAAAATCAAGTTGGTATAAATGAATTACAAATTGTATCTTTCCTCTCCCTATGCTATAAATCCTCATGGGTGTTAAGTGATAAGAAAGCCTTGGACAGAGGTACATTTTAACCTGATGGTGGTGCTAGATGACCATTTTTTGTTTTACCTGAGTTAATATGAATGATATGATGGGGAAGGTAAAAGTCTGAATGACATGTTATGACCATCTTTACAATAGTTGCTGCAATATTTAAATCTGGACCAAAGGGACATTTGTGTAGCTAATTCAAAACGTTAATTATCTACAAAATAATGTATGCATTGTGTTCTGGTGCATAAGCTCTCATTTAAGTTGTATTTAGTTAAGCTTAAAGATATAATTTTGACACTTTTTCCATAACTGCTCTGACTGGGTTTCCATATCTATGGATCTGCCTGTTTCCTCAGGGTTTGATGTTTGGATACGCCACAGATGAGACGGAGGAGTGCATGCCGTTAACCATCCTACTGGCTCACAAACTCAACTTCAGGTTAAAGGAGCTGTCACGCAACGGAGAGTGTCCCTGGATAAAACCAGACTCCAAATCACAAGTGAGCCATCTTAAAGTCTGACAGAGGGGCAATAAAGAAATCAAATATCAGGCCGCTGGGTGTGAGGCAGCAGGGAAAGGACACATTCAGACAATCCAGGTCCCGGAAGAAAAGGTGCTTTAATGCTTTCTTGACCTATGTAGCCTGGTGTAAGTGCAGTGTCCTCTCCTAACTCTTTAAGAAACATATTTTGTTAACCTCATGACATTTTCTTTTGAGATCAAGGATAAGTTCTTAGAAAAGGCATAGGCTGTTATTTTTGGTCTAATAGACTGTTGTTTTGAAATTGTGATGTAAAGAGTTTGCTTAATTGTTTTGCCCTTGTTGCTGCAGGTCACAGTGGAGTATCGAGACAATATGGGAGCTATGGAGCCGCAGCGTGTTCACACTGTGGTCATCTCTGTACAACACAGCCCGGACATCAGCCTGGAGGAGATCAGACGCAATCTGATGGAAAAGGTGGTGAAGGTCATCATTCCCGCCAGGTACCTGGATGACAAGACCATCTACCATCTACTGCCAAGTGGGAAATTTCTTATCGGTGGCCCACAGGTGAGTGAGGACTAAACCACCGATGGAAATGTATTTGCAGAAATGCAGGAGCTGATGTTTTTTTTATCATCAGAGCGATGCAGGACTCACAGGGCGTAAAATCATTGTGGACACATATGGAGGCTGGGGTGGGCATGGAGGAGGGGCTTTCTCCGGGAAAGACTACTCCAAAGTGGATCGGTCCGGAGCTTATGCAGCTCGCTGGGTGGCCAAGTCTCTGGTGAAAGCAGGACTCTGCAGGAGAGTCCTGGTTCAGGTGAGGAAGTTCATTAAGTTGCACTTATTGTAATGAGTAGTGTGAATGTTATTTCTGTATTTTCCCCATGTGATCTGTGGTGACCCTAGAAACAATTATCCTCTTATCTTTACAAACAGGTCATTATTTGGTGTCTAATGTGCGATGATTCCTTTCAATCTTGCACGGGATGTTGTTAGATATCTGAACAATGATTACTGAAATTGTCTGTTTTTCCCTTTAGATCTCCTATGCGATCGGTGTGAGCCGCCCGCTTTCCATCTCAGTGTTTCACTACGGCTCATCGAACAAGGATGAAGACGAGCTGCTGCAAATAGTTGAGAAGAACTTTGACCTGAGGCCTGGCGTCATTGTAAAGTATGTGAGGTTTTTCACAGCTAAAAACATCATATTTCTAGTGTTTATTGATACATTTTAACTGTTTAATATTGACTTCATTTACAGAGATCTGGGTTTGAAGCGGCCAATTTACCAGGAAACTGCCTGCTACGGTCACTTTGGCAGAGAGGATTTCCCCTGGGAAAAACCAAAGCCTCTGGTGTTTTGAGTTTTAAACAACTGTCAGTTTTTTCTTAACAATCAGTCGTAAAACAATCAAGGGTAAAATAATCTTAATTTGTATACATGACTGAATGCATTTCTTACTTTATCTGACCTTTAGTTATTAAGGTCAGTGCCGAAAATTTATTTTGATTTTTTTAAATCTGATTTAAGTACTTATTTGTAAAAGAATATGTCGTTTTTTGTTAAACTGTCAGATACAATTTTGGTAATTTGCAATAAATAATATTTGATGATTAAAAAATGATGCACAAGACTTCCTCAAGTACTTAACTTCACTAGGCACTAGGTAGCTCAAAGTGAACAAAGCTGAAATGGGTAAAAAAAAACTATTACTTTATTTAAAAAGAGCAATACTAAAGTATATAAAAACGTTTTAAAAGTCCTGCATTCAAAATTTGACTTATACTGAAAAGTATAAGAAACAGGTCCATGATGTGTTTTTTCCCCCCTGGTGATCAATTAAGTCTCATCTTATTTTAACCTTTAATAAAACATAATAATGTATGTATTTGGTATGTCTACTGCTCGTAGAAACCTGCAGAGTAACTTTAGTTATGACATAAATGTAGAGTAAAAAGTATAACATTTAGCTATGAAGGGCAGTAAACTAGAGAAAAAAGCAAATATGTAAACTATCCAAACAAAATGCTTGTGTATAGTATTTAAGTAAATCTACTTAGATACTTTTAACCGATGAATATTCATCTGGATGCTTGCATGACATGCATTTTTTTGTCTTTATTAACCCATATTGATTATCATGGTCAGTGTCAAGTTTGGGAAAATAACAAGACGCATGCGCAAAGCCAAAATATGAACTGCAATCTGATTGGCTGTTGCCAAGTACTGTTGTTTTCATTGGGTAAAGCTCCTGTGCCATTTCATTGTGACAGTGGATTTTTTTCTTTTATAAAACATTTAAAAAGTCTGCTTTTGGAAGAAAAACACTGAATTAAATCCAACCGAGGGATATTTTTTAAAAACACACCTCTGTCTGGTTTATAAAACTGTTGGTGGTCCTCCAGGAACAAAGTGGCTAGCTAAGTCAACGGCTAGCTTGCCGTTTTTTTGTTTCCTATTTGAGTTATAATTTGTTGGGTATTTTAACGGCTCAAGAAAACGGTTCCAGGATATCAAGCGTCTTTCTCAGAAGACTAGCAAACATTAAGCAGTTGGAAGACGACAAGGTAAAACATGGCTAACGTTAGCCTGACAATACTAGCGTTGAATTAAGAACTTAGGGTAACAATGCAGGTTGACGTTAACGGAATGCACATACTGCGTTAGTATCTTACATTATTGATTGCTTTTAATAAGTAGTATAGTATAGCACAAACACGCATTGGTTAGGTTATTTTTTGTGTAGATATCTGATATAAATGATCTCCCGAATTTGGCAGCGCCTTCTTTCTCAGTTTCACAGACTTTCTGCAGCCAGGGGCTGAGGCTTTGCTCTCATTGGACCCCTTGCTCTTGTACAGTACACCGGGTTTAACTTGGGGTCCATCAATTATTACCTCTTGAAGGAAACAAAACAATTGTTACTTTCAATACCTTTACTTGGCAATATTGGTCAACATGATGCTACGTTATTATTATTCTTTTTTAATTTACATTTTTTTAAATAATTATAAACAATTAAATATATTGATGATGTGTCATTCGTTGATTTTACTATAATATTTGAATAGAAGATAATTTCAGTTATATTTAATAGCTTCCAATCCATTGCAGGGATGCAAACTTGTCACCTTTCGGCGAAATTCGCCGTTTTGATTCCAAAATAGGTCGTTTGTGTGATTCATGTAGATCTGCAATAAAAATATTTTTGGGGTATGGGGGGGGTCTGGGACCCGGAGTAATCTGCGGCCGCGAGCTGTTATGTGCCATCATGACACGTATGGTGTTCTTTTTTTATATATTATAATGAAGCGCGAGCACAAGTCTTCCTGCCTGTCAGCTCTGCTCATGGATGTATAATAAGGCTCTGCTGCTCCGGGATGAGGGTCTAGCTTCAGCAGCTACATTACCTACGGTGCGTTCGTTAATATTAACTGTGCGGGCACAGACTGGACCGCTGGTTAGAACGGGGTGTTCAGAGCAGAGCTCCCTGTCGGAGCGGCAGAGCGTGATGTGCACTGAAAAGTGTTTCTGTCCCAATATTATTTAATGAATCGTTGAGCTAGCTAACTAGCATACATGCATTCAGATCTTGTACTTGAGTAAAAGTAGAAGCACTCAGGTCTTGTACTTGAGTACAAGTAGAAGTACTCAGATCTTGTTCTTGAGTAAAAGTAGAAGTACTCAGATCTTGTACTTGAGTAAAAGTAGAAGTACCAGAGTGTAGGAATACTCTGTTACAGTAAAAGTCCTGCATTCAAAATGTTCCTCAAGTAAAAGTAGAAAAGTATTATCATCAAAATATAGTTAAAGTAGCGACAGCAAAAGTAGTCATTGTGCAGATTGGTCCATTTCAGAATAATATATATGATATGTTTTATAATGATTGATCATGAAAGTGTTCTCAAAGATGGTAAAGGTGCAGCTAGTTTGAATGACTTTGTATACTGCAGGGTAGCTTGTGAATTTACTCCAGGTGGAACTAAAGTCTGATTTAACACTTGATTATATTTCACATCATTCATCCACATCTGTAAAGTAACTAAAGGTATTAAATACATGTAGTGGAGTAAAAGTACACCATTTACCTCTGAACTGTAGAGGAGAAGAAGAACAAAGTAGCAAAACATTGAAATACTTAAATAAAGTACAAGTATCTCAAAATTGTACCCAAGTATAGTACTTGAGTTTATGAACTTAGTTACTTTACACCACTGGCTATAAAGATAGAAAGACAGCCTTGCACAGAGGCATGAAAATACATTTTCAAAATGCTCAACAGTCCTGCCAAAATTATAAACTGACTGCTACACAATTAAAATAAATGCTTAAATATATTTCTATTAGATGTGACTCTTTGGCATTTCTGTTATTATTAACACTGCTGCTTTAGTTGTTCTGACTGCTAAAATCCTCTGTTATTCCTCATTTTAAAGCCGATATTCCGTGGGGTCGGGGGGCTCGGATCCTTGTCACCTTTGTCATACCTGATGAGTTTGCATCCCTGCATTGACTGTTACTACACTTTTTATTGAAAACCCTTTTTTCTAGCATCCATTTCATCTGACCTAATGACATAAATCATTGTGGAAATGTATTGTTACATTGGACACGTAGGACACACCTATTTTTATAGGACCTTTTTATTTGAATATTGTTTAAAAAATATAGCAGTTTACCTCTTCCATTTCATGAAACCCAATGACTCCATATCAATGCAGCATTGCATTACTATACTGGACAAGTAGGACACATCTCTTTCTATTGGTGTTCAGTCCACCTTCAATTTTTGATGGAAAGGCATTGTAGTACTTCACTGGACCTAAAACCAATTTTCTTAATTGAAGATAGTTGAATAAAGATGCAATTCCTTTCCTCTTGTCAGCCGTAGTTGTTGAATATAAGCATGCCTTTTGGAAATGAAGATGTTAATCTAATAATGCATCCTGTTTAATCTCTTCACTTTACCATTTGTGTCACGCTGAGAGGGTTTTTTCTACTGCCTGGGTAAACAGTCAGCTTATGTTAGCCAAACCATTATTTTACTTTTGACCAGTATTTCAATTGGGGGTTTTTCCTAAGCTTGTCTATGTCCAGCTCTGAAATCCAAGCTGTCCCAGAAGAAAAGGCTGAGTGGTCTGTCTGAATGAGGGATTAAACACTAAGGAAAATAAAGTAACCCAATATCGCAATCAACCGGACCTAATGTGACGTTCTCACGTGAGGAGTCTTATGCTCTGTTCAGAAGTGAAAAGAAAGAAAAGAAGATGGGCTTGTGAGGAAAGGGGGAGATGGACAGAGTGCTGGAGGTAGCAGCTCTACAAAAAAATGACTACTCTGGAAGTTATTTCAATAAAGCTAAGCAAGCCTGGAATAGTGTGGAAAGAAATACAGTAGACATATAGTACATTCCCATGAATATGCTGTCATTCCAAATCAGTCATTATTTGGATATTGCCTACATATTTGTCTATATATTAAAATCAGATTTTAAAATTATTTACAGGCTTGCCTTAAAGTACTAAGGACACCCCCCCCCCCCCCCCCACACACACACATGTTTCTGCTTAATCACGTTTAGGTCATTTTCCATAGCAGAATTCTACTTTGGCTCCATCATGTGGCTATTAATAGTCCATGTTATAAGATGCCTAGTTGATATCCACTCTCACATTTCTACATATTTCCCATTGTAAATATTCTACCTCTCTTGTTTAGTCCAAAGTGATGAGCTCCTTTATTTTCTTGGTCTGTAAATTCCTAATCTGATATGAGGGAATACAGGGAAGTATTTCTGAACATTCATTATTCTCTATGCTTTTTTTTGCAGATGCCTGAAGGTGGAGCTGTCGTCTTACTACAGGGAAGAACCCCAGTGTTGGCCTGGTAGCAACTGTACTTGGTGAGTAACGTCCCCCAGAGGAAACTCCTTTTCGCAGTCAAGGCAAAAGCATGACATACACCTACTGACTGCACAGTTACATCAGCTGTTTCCTAGAAACTGATGAATAATATCACCATGCTGCCAAAGTTCAATACAGAGGGGAAGTCAGCTGAAAATGCGTGAAAGAAGGAGAAACACTTCTTAAACTCAACATAGAATAGTGACATTTTTCCAGTCTTGGCTGATTTGATAACAAATGTAATAACAGTTTAATACAGTTTAATTTCTGAATCTCATGATTTTAGTTCAGTTTCAGCCAGTTGCAGTCCGTAAAAAGATTTCTGAGTCAAAGCATGAATGTGTGCATATAGTCTTAGTCTACGTTTTTTAAGTATTTTACTGTCTATGGATATACCTGTCCCTCTCTGTCCCCTCTTTCCTGTCTTCTCTTCCTTTATGGACACACCTTTCCTCTCTGACTCTACGTGGTCTTTTTGGTATTTTCTGCACATATCATAAAAAAACATCACAAAGACTGAATGGGTGCAGCTGAAAAGGTTGAATTTGAATTGTCTTTAAACTATTTCAAGATCTTTCATCTTATATAATACAAGTCATATTGCAGGCAGCCTTAATGTCTGTAATGAAGTATCCACACTCACAATGTGCTTTGTGACACCCTTCTTTTGTTCTCACTTTACCACTCAGGCCTCCTCCCTGTCGAACTCAAATTATTCATAATTTTCAATCAGCAATTCGTCAGTGTTTAACAGTAATTGAATTTTTGATATAGGGCAATTATTCATCATTTAATGTTATTTGCATTAATTTGAAATATTAATGGGTTCTTTTGGGTGAGAGAAGAGATGAGTATTTGGTCACAGAGGAGCACCATCGCTCCAGGCATAAATCCACTGACATTACCCAGCATCCCCTGCACCGTCTGCATGGCACAGGTTGAAGAAGGGACTGAAAAAAAACGGAGGTCCTTTGAACACCCAACGAAGAGCTTAAGTAAAATCCTTTGATATCTCTTGGAAGTGTTTTCCCAATTATAATTGCAAATTATGATTTTCATTAAATCCAATGTTCTCATATAATCTCATCTATATTCTCCCCAACGACCCTGTCAAGAAAATACACGTTGTCATGGGAACAATGACATTTGCTTATCAAACTGATTTTATAACAATTAAGTATTTTTAATTAAACTGAACAGTAAAACAAATTAGCCATCATGACTGCATGGCAATGTCTGTCAGTCGATTGGTCCACCACTTTGGTCCGGACTGAAATACATGGAATACTATCGGATGGATTTCCATGACTTGTTGTAGAGACATTCGTGGTGCCCAGAGGACTTCTTAGACATCCTTCTTACTTTGGTGATCAAATGACTTTTTAGGGTTGAGATTTCGAGTGAAATGACACCAAAGCAGTTGCACAGATTGCATTGAAGTGTGTTGTACACAGTCATGCCCCCCTAAGGATGAATTGTCTTAACTTTGGTGATCCCTTTAGGTATAATATGTTAAATGTACGCATTATAATGGCTTAAACTAATACAACTACAGCTATTTTGCATAGAACTGCGCACTGGCGGCCTGTCATCACGTCGTTTGTCTGTCATAAATTGACTTTTTATCCAATATTAGGCCACATTTTTACAATATACTTACTATTATATACAATTTAATGTTTACTGCTAATGGGCACATTTAAACATGTTAATACAAAACACTTTCAGTTGCATTTCATTTTAGGAAATGTGCTATCTTAATAAAGCGTATTGTTATTGTTATTAACCCGCTTAACTAACATCGTGAATCGTTTTACTTGTTAAACAAAATCAACATAGCACATGTGCTTGTGTAAGCATTTAGCTCTAAGCACCTTTAAAACAGCTTCACAGAGCTGCTAGCATGGCTGTTTTTTTGTTTTTACTTTAAAATGTCCCTCCAATACCAGATGATAATAGCCAATCCTGTGGTGTTACATTTTCCCAAAAAAATCCCTATCATAATGGGATTGTTGGGACTGGAAACCGAAGGGTTACAGTATTTGAAGGTGTGAGCAAAGCCCATCTTGGTCCGTTAATAATAAGAGTCGGTTCAGCCTGGAATAACTGATTTTCTGATTCAGCGGTCAGGGAGTCAGATGTCATTGTCTAGATTGTTTTGACACCCCGTTAAGAAATTCAGGAGAAGGTCGGCCAGCTCATGAAATTTGCAGATCCTGATTAAATTTAGGATATTTTCATAAAGGCCATGCACTGTGAGTGAGTGAGTGTGTGTGTGTGGTGTGTGTGTGTGTGTGTGTGTGTGTGTGTGTGTGTGTGTGTGTGTGTGTGTGTGTGTGTGTGTGTGTGTGTGTGTGTGTGTGTGTGTGTGTGTGTGTGTGTGTGTGTGTGTGTGTGTGTGTGTGTGTGTGTGGTGTGCAGGATGAGATGATGGGGGTGGGTAAGGATGTCTTTCTCAGCTGTTCTCCGCCTCTCTTGTGGGATTTGACAGAAGGGGGGGGGGGCTCCTCCACCACCATCAATGTAGGTGCTCTCTTGCAGACAGATATTGGATTTAGTTCTGTCTTACACACCTCTGTCTGGTCATGCTTGTCTTTGCTCTGTCTTTGTACATTTTGACAGACCTCAAAGGCTTCAAAGAGTTCAAGTTTCCCTGAACACCACACCACCACCACCAAAGGAAACTCTGAGCAGACTACAGAAGGAAATTATTTGGAGTTGTCATCTTATTTAATTTATAAGATCTGTTAATCAAATATCCGAACAAGATGGTTCGATTACAAAAACACAAATAAAGTCAACCTTTTTCACAAAAATGTATCAACATCATGTGGACTATCCTCTGGGGACCATGAATGTCTGTAGAAACTTTCAAAGCAATTAATCAAATTGTTATAGACATATCAGTGGATTCAAGTGGTGGACATTGCCATTTCTAATGTGGGAAAATATATTGTCTTGAGTAGAAATCTTTACCAGGTTCCAAAATCTCCCAGTAAAAACTCCTGACCTCTGTGTGTGGCTCTCATTCTGTATATTCCTTGCGATATCCCAACATCAAGTATTTAGTACGTGACTTTTGCGAAGTCTGAACTTTATGTCCTAGATCCGCCATCCGCTCCAGAAATCCACCCCAAGAAAATGAAGAAATCCCGCTGACTTCACTGACTGGCTTATATGCAGATCAGGGACCGAAGCAGACTCTTTCCCCTCCTTAAACTTCTCAGTTTGAATGTATCACCTTGACATCCACAGGGCATCCTCCCTGGAGTCCCTTTGTCTATGAATGCTAATGGGATCTCTCAATGTTAATAATAAATAGCTGCTGATAAAATAATAAATTTCTAATGTCCCTCTCAGACCTTTTCCTCTCTCCTCCATCTCAGATTAGTTTATCAGGGCTTTGCCGCCCCAAACACTTTGGGCTTAATTATTTAAAGTGCCTTAAAAATTCATATCCTTCTTTTTTTGGGTGCAAAAGCCATCGTTCAGCCCATGAAAATTGGGAAAAAGAGGCAGCGGGGGATGAAATATTCAGCAGTGCACAGGCCCTTCAATTATTTTTTAGATGCACGAGTGTTAAAAAACACATGCACACGGAAATAAGCATTTTAAGGCAGAATAATTCCTACAGCAGTATAATACAGCACTGTCAATTATTCAGGGATAAATCTCCCCACCGACACTTTACACATTTATGTTTAATTACATTCAGGGAATTTGGATACAATCACATGGTAGTCATTTGTTTTGTTTCACCCTGAAGCATTGCAATTAAGTGTAAAAAAAGGAAGACTATCTTTTATGCTGGCAAATGTATTAATAAATGTGACTTGTGGGAGCAGAGCCCAGTGCTCCAGTTTCCCGCTCGCAGGCGGCCAGTTCCTTTACTGGCTTTGTTGGTTGGTCGAACACTGTCTCATCCCCACAGGTTTGGCTCCCATCAATGTTTAACACACAACAAAACCCAGGAAAAAGAAAAGCTGTTTCCATTCCCATCGGTAATTTAAGCATTCCTCTGTGTTATATCCTATCCCGGGTATCGCTCCTCGCTACACAAATGCTTTTGTTTGCTGGCTGTCATTGTGCTGTATTATTTAGAGGCAGAACAAACAGAAAGCCTTCGCTGTCTTCTTCTCCTCTTCCAAATTCATTTGAACACTGGCTCCTCGGGCCTGTCAGTGCATCCACCACAGGGATCAATTTCAGCTCTGCAAACCCACTGGCTCAGATCAGATGGGACGCCCACGCTATCTTTATCTGCCGGGTACAGGCACTCCGAGGGGCAGGGGGACGACATCTTTGGGGGGCTTTCTTCACACGAGATGATTTCCTGAAACTTATCAGGAAAACTCTTTTCGAAACTTTCTGATTAGGGGAAGAGGTTGCCGCTTAATATCGTTTTAAACTCTTTCATGTAATTGAAAGGAAAATAAATGATGATGAGAGTTCAATGATGGGCTTGGAGACGTATTTGGGTCTCAAATTAATTTAAATTGCTGCATGACATGCCCAGAGGTTCTGGGTCAGAGTTTTTTTCTCCTCCGCCTTGTCCTTTGTCCCTTTTTAACCTACTATTTAAAGCAGGAATTAAAAAAGAAGATACATCTTTGAGATTAATCTTTAAGAAACATATCTCACTAGGGAAGTTTTTGTAAATTGAAATTTTGAATGAAATTGAGCTAAAAACAATCAATTAATCAACTAGCCTAATGGGAACAATCTCCAACTTTATCTGTCTTCACTGGACTTTAGTAAGATGTACACTTTTATTCTGACTATCTTCTGACACGATTGTTAAATAAAATAGGTCGGCAGATTAATTGATGATGAATATTATCGCTAGTTTAGCCCTTAAATGGATATTCATCATATTTGACAATGAAGCTGAAACCATTTTATTGGAGGGACTGGTCATGTTTTTAATTATTTAATGGTTTTAAGTGAAATTTAAAGAAAATGAAAATATATCAATTCCATCTCAAATGTTCCCTCCACAATATTCAATCCTTCATTGGATTAAAATTAATTTGAAAATGCTTTTAAGACTGTAAACTGCGGTAAACATTTCAAATGTAGGTTATAGATTAAAACATCTTTTCCGAGCAGCATGACAGCTAGGAGACCCTTGCCTTGGAATGCTAACATCTAGATGTTAAATATAACAAAGGTGATGAATGAGCTGAATATGACTATTAGTATAAATATCACTAAAACTAAATCCAAGTAGTGTAAGTTGTCAGCTTGTCTGTGATGTGAATGAAATGTTCATTTGTGTTGCACTAACAGATTTTGAAAGCGTTCAGATGATTAAAACATTTATTAACCAGCCTCATGCAATAAATTATTCATTTAGACAGCTCATTTTAAAAATCATGTCTGGTACATAGCTTACATTATTATTGTATTAATAGTGTTATATTAGCATTAAAGCATGAATTATTAAAGTTTGGTTGGATTGGATGTTTAAGAATTCTTGCTGTGGTCTGAAGCCAATCACAGGTCACCTTCAATACTAGAAGGAGAGCTTGTGTTGATTGACAGTGAGAAAAATCACTCAAACTCAGTGCTTGGATTTCTTTTGAATTCAAGCAATGGATTGAGTGTTGATGTTCATTAATGTTAACGACGTGATTCACTCAATACATCTCAGAAGTAGAAACCTGGACAACATTTAGATTCCAACCCAGTCTGTTGGGTGTTAGTGGTGCAGTGTGTGCATGTGCACGTGGGTAATGTTTTTTAAATGTAAGTTATTTTGCATTTGATTGCACTTTTAACACCATCATTAGGTCAAAATTGTAATTTTGTCTCATACTTTGGTTAATGAACAAATACTTGCACAACTAATGACATTCCCACAAACATCAGCTGTTATTGCTAATTAGCTAATGTTAGCATGCTAACACGGTAAACTAAGATGGAGGACATGTTAAACATAGTATTATCAAGAGTATACCGCCCTGCATTTCACTGCATATATTATGATCATGTGACAAGTTATCCCTTTAAATAATAAATCTACGTATCTGCAATAGGTTTATTTCTAATCGTCAATTATACATTTAGCAGGCTATAAACTATATAAAAACGTGTGCGCATACTGTAAATAGCCAGCCACTTCATGTATATCAGATTATTTATTTTCAAGATTCAAAGGTTTTATTGTCATATGTGTAGAAATGGCAATGAAATTCTTCTGACCTGAGCTCCTCCAACAATGCAACATATATAATAAAATACAAAATAATAAGTAGTGCAAAAGATATATACATGTCAATAGAATGTGTTTGTTAATAATTTAAAGAAAAACTTGACTCGCATTGAGTCATTGTGTTCATTGTTCCTTTTTATATACACCTATTTCCCCCCCCCCACTGTTATGTACATTATGTTCATTTTTTAACCATTCTTTGTTCAAACTTCTTGTTTTTAGCTGCATGTTTGTTTTTATTTTCCTGTAAATTGTTTGGTTTGTAAGTAACATTGAGAGCTATTTAAAACTCGAGTCAAATTCCATGTCATTTTAAAGCAACATACTTTGAAATTATACAAATATTCAAATATTTGCTACACATATATTCCTGGGATTTAATAGGACTAAAGCTGCATAAAGAGGTGGGCCGCACATATCTGCATGACAGCAGGTGAAGGGCAGAGAAAAGGCAAAATATGAAAAGATACTATATGTTTTAAACATTAAGTGTAAGTGTATGCAGCGCCGGAGATGAGTTGTGGGCACTGTTACAGACACACACACGCGCACAATCGCACAAACACACCCTCACACACACACACTTTCTTATAATCCCTACAGGCCCTCGGGCCTCACTCTCAGGCCCCTCAACTGGGTGACAACAAACCTGCTTCTCTGATTTATGGAAATGCAGATGCCATTTTTATTATGCCTCCTGCTGAGACACACACACATACACACACTCACACACACAGAGACATCCTCCTCGGTTCAGCTTAAGGGAGGACAAAGGAGGTCAAACACTGTAAGAAATGTGTCAACTCTGCAACCAAAATGGTGATTAGATTATTATCATATTATACATTGTGTGTGTGTGTCTATGTGGGTTCGTGTGGGTCTTTTTGTGTCTGTGTCTGTGTGCATAAAGACATCTTGATATTTAATTGCTGTAATTAACATGTTTAAAGACGCAATAAATTATACAGTATTTTAGATGCGTAATATATGCAGAGATCGGTGTGTTGGCTGCATGTTAATATTTTTATCGATGTCTGTATTCATGCGTATTCTGTTGTGTAAAAAAAAAAGTACTTAACTTTTAACAGCAAAATCTACCACTCCTGCTGCACATGGACCATGTGACTTAATATAACATTTGACTATATAATTAAGGGAAATCTTCCAATTTATTTCAGGTTACAGTCACCTAATTTTCACCTATCCTCACAAACTCCTTACAAATAAAGGGCAATTATCAGTTTCTTTTTGTTCTCGTGGAGCTCTTATTGTTCTTTGTTAAAAATGTATTCCTCTTTTAAGTCCAACAAAATGAATTTTGAAAGATTCACCTTTCCCCCAATGAACATTTGTATTGTTATTTGTATGTCATCTGTTTGATTTGTTTCCATGGCAAACTAACAAAATGTAAAATGGTGCTGCTCAAGGTGGAGTTTTATTGTGTTTCAGTCCAGTGGTTTCCAAACAATGGGGTCAGGCCCCTCCATATTTCTTGGGAATAAGTTATAAGTTATTATAAAATAGCCAATCAACTAAATACAACTGTACATCTCCCACGAACATTATCTATTAGTTGAAAGGGGGAGGTTGCACCAGAAACATGAAAAGCGGTTCAAACTGAATGTTGCTGTTTTGTGATAGGCCATAACACAAAAGAACACTGGTTAAAATCTTAATCTGAAAAGTAATATGTAACTTTGTAGTGGAGTATAAGGCACAGTATATCCCTCTGAAATGTAGTAAAGTACAAAGTGGTGTAACATTTGAAAACTCATGTAAAGTACTACTATGTCAAAATGGACAGTCCTTGAGTAAACATACAGATCATTTCCACCTCTGTTTTTCTGTGTGTACACATGTTTATCTGCATCTGTTTATAATCTTTCTGTGATGTGTTTCCACACACTGAAATCTGCATGACTCAGTGTTTCAGGAAACGACACTTCTTATATTGGCAGAACAAAATCTAGACTCGTGTTCAACATGATCAAAGAGGTGAATGAAATGTACAACTGATCAGTAGTGTTGTTTTCTGGGGTAAAGATAAGAGGAGGGAGAAATCTAAATGAGATCGTATGTCTATTTGTGTCTTGGGTCTGAATATTCATAATCAAGTGTGTCAAAGAAAGAGAAGGAGCACAGTGGGGGGAAGGTAAAGGTGCAAAAAAAAAGCTTCTTTTTTTTTTACCATATACTACATAATCCTCTTTGTGAAAGGGACTCCCTGAAGAGGAACAAAGGGAGAAATACAAAAAGGAGCACTAACAGGTAGAGCAGAGCTTGTCCACACACTTGAGATAAAACACATCATTCATCCTCTGTTCCCGTGGTGACGCCTCTTCCTGCGCCTCTACACTTATATACAAGAGCTCTCGCATCAATCCTCTTTCTCTCATTCTCTCCTCCTCCTTTTCCATGCTCTTTACTTTCCACCCTTTCTTCCTCTTTCACTTCAATTTATTTTCTCTTCCCCCTCATCCTCTTTGGAGTGCTCTTTATCCCCACCAGTGCTCAGTATCCTCCCACACCCCCCCTCCCCTTCCCTCTCATCTCATCCCTTCGTCCCCGCCCCTCAGCGTTCAGTGATTAATGCGAGTTTTAATTGTCATGCTCACTTTTATGCTCATTAAAGTGTATTATGCAGCAGTTAGGGTATTAAAGTTCAGCGAGAAATTTCATGCATACTGATGAGAATGCAAATGAGACCAGTGTGAAAGGATACTATGGTTTGTGCCGGGCGTGTGTGCTGGGCGTGTGTGTGTGTGTGTGTGTGTGTGTGTGTGTGTGTGTGTGTGTGTGTGTGTGTGTGTGTGTGTGTGTGTGTGATTATCCCCAGGAGTGAGCCAGTGTGTCATTATCACCCGTACTAGCCATCTTAGCTCAGCAGAGAGAGTCCATCCATAGAAATCATGTTAATGGGGGTCTTAAAGCATTATTTATGCCTCAATACCTGAATAGTATTTAACAAATGATTATATATGTTGAAATTCTGCATGGGTTTTGTTCAGTGAAGTACAATAAATGTATAGACTGGTAGACTAAAGTTGAAATGATGGTGTAGTAGCATTAATTTCTGTTGCAAGTTGTGTCTGTTAAGCCCCATGCCTGTTTTTCAGGTCTCAGACTCGAAAATGACATTCCCAGAACAAATGGCTATTGCGGCTTTCACACCGGCGCTTTTCACTTTCTAGCTCCTCGCGAGAGCTTTTCTGGTTCAGCTCCCGTTTCCCTTTTCAGCTCCCGCTCTGTTCACACTGCCCAGAGCTGCCGCTGCTGCGTCATGACGTCACAGTTTACGTCGCTGATTTTCTCCCACAACAACAACGGGCCGGGGACTGCATCGGGTCGATGATCGTGTTGCTTTTAATCATACGAAGCCAGATTAAATTAAATAACGACTTCTCCAACCTTATACTTTTCTCCAGAGTGCCGTGGTTCATTGTTTATTAATGTGTTTCAGCGGCATTTACCGACCGCTGCAGTGCTGGCTGCTCTTCCACGGGAGTGTATTTTCCCGTTAGCTCCGGGTTAGCTCACACGGCTCTAAAGTATTCACTGTCTGACTGTCACACAAGCAGCTGATACATATCCCCAGTTCCCCTTAAGTGAATGTGTGTCAGTCTGAATTGACGCTGTTTGGTGTCAGTCTGAATTGACGCTGTTTGGCATCACAACGCTGTTATGAAAGTTTCTCTGGTATAACATGGGTGATGTTAGCATAGCAACCGAAGCTAAACTGACTACTTGCTAAGCCGTTTCCTATAGGCACATTTTACCGGCGTATTTTTCATTATGATTCTACTTCTGATAGTCGGACATGACAACCTGTACAGCCCATGTATCTCCACAATGATCAATAACAGCGAACGGATGGTCAAAGTAAGGTTTCCTGCACGCCTCGACGTAAGAGACGTAAGCGACGCCGCGTCATAGCTCCGAAGCTCTTGCCTCTGGACCGACAATTTTTTGGAGCTGGAAGTGAACCGCATTCCGGAGCTATGACGCGCCGCCGCTGCGGTGTGAACAGGAAAAACCGGCGCTTTTCAGGCTCTAGCTCCCAGCAGGAGCTGGAAAAGCGCCGGTGTGAAAGGGGTATAGATCTTCACTTCTAAAAGGGGTACATTAATAATCTTTTTTCTCAAAGCAAGGTTACATCTGTGAGTTGGATGTAGAAAAGTCAGAATCAATATAGATGTTTTTATTTTAAAGTAAATTCAGATTGAACATAGTAAACATTTTTAAATTATAGTTTCCGTCCAAAAAAACCCAATTACTTATAGTGAAAACCACCCTTGAATGATGGGATAGTAGACTAAAAGCTTTAGGAATCCAAACTACAACATATAATAAGTACCCTGTATCAAGATTGATGCAAAACAAGTTAAATTTGACCTTTTTAGAGAGGTTTAGAAAAAAGAAAAACATTTCTGGGGTCATTTGGGTTTATTTGCCATATCTCTGGAACCCATTGGTCGAGTTTGGTGATTGACACCTCTTTTGAACCGTTAGAGACAATAGAATCGAGGGGGAGTCCTAAATCCACCTACACGTTACCATTGAGGAGTGAGAGTGATGCGCACGCAGTTTGCCCAAACCGAAAGCTATGTTACACTCTGAAAACTGAAAACTAGACTTATTGCCATAAATATGGTACGGTGGATTATCAGTAATCATTTCTAAGGGACACAGAGACATTGGATTAACCTTCAGCAGCGTTTATCTGCGTTTTAATGCCCTTGAACACAACTTTTGATCAGAAAGCAGCAAAGGTAAGACATATTTGCCGTTTTGGCCCAGTAAAGTGAAGTTGTGTGTTGTCTTTGCTGGCCTTCGCTGCCGCGAGTTTTGATCGCTCAGTGATGATACTTATACCATTGGAATCTGTGAAATCTCAGCTTTCAGATGATATCTAGTTTGTGCAGATCCGATAGTATAAAAGATTGCTAACGTGAGTTCTGTGCTAAGCTGAGTTTCTTCCCGTTAAGTGGGTATGACACATTAATAGGTTGTTAAATGTTAAGAAGTCCTGAGACACAGTTTCGTGAATATTGTTGTGTTTTGCCCCTGCGGGCGGGGGCATGGGGTTTAACAGGTTGGGGTTTTAAAAAGCAGCTTTGTATAAAAAGCTTAGATAATAATGCAGTTACTTTACACTACATGCTAACATGCTGATGCTAAGCAGTGGGCTGTGAATCTTTCAGTGTCCTTCAGTTCGATTCAAGATCGATTCACTACATTGGTGTGCTAATTTCAGGATCTACTCCGGTCTGCTGTGAGCTTACAAATGCAGTGCGACAATTCATGGCAGGGATGTAGATTAAAATGTGTTTAAGATATAGCATTATTTTTTGTTGAGAAGGTTATATCTACTGCAATGATGTAAACATACGAAGGGAAAACTCAAGACAAACGCTTATTCCTTAGACACTTATTCCTGCTAAACTTTCACAAATAAACTCATTTGACTTAAAGGTTTTAAGTATTTCTCAATTTTCAATAAATTCAAGAATAGCAACTTCAAGTTATTCAACTTCTGTAAAAATAACATTGGTAGGCTAGCTCACTTTTTTTATTTCTCAGAAAATAGTCAATTTCTAAAATAAACTGTACACAAATGACACGAAACATAAAATTGTTGGTCACATGTAGGACCTCTAAAATCGTAACTAGTGACATAAGTTATAGAAGTGCATTTTTAAAATGCTCATAATAATAATAATAATACTAGGTGATTGTATAAAATCCATACAACAGAGATACTTCAACATTACAAACAAATGTTAACCTCATGATGCCACTAAAAGAGAAAGGCAAATAATGATTAATGTAAGTAGGCTTTATCCTCTGAGGACTATGAATGTCTATACTAAATGTAAAGACAATCCATCCAATAGTTGATGAAATACCAGACTGACAAGCAACTAACATGACTGAAACAATGACAAGACGGGTGCAGCATAGTTCAATAAATGACCAGTTTTGATGAAATGTGTGCACTCTCAGCGAAGCAAAGATAAGAGCCGTATTAACATAATAAGCGTCTGAATTTAAATGCTATATAATGAATGAGAAATGCCTGATATGTGAATATAAACTCAGTTGTTAGAAGGTGAATATCTTATTCAACACAGTGTGTCGTGTGTGTCTGTACTGCTGTCTTCCTCTCAGCCCACCTGCTGTTACCACCATGCTGAGTGAATAGGCTCAATCATTACTGCGCTTCTACTGCGCTGTCTGCTGGGTAAAATGAGACAATAGTAAAGATTTTCAACCAGGGGGCCTAAATCATTTACCCAGCATGGAGCAAGTGTGCTGAAATGAGGCTGCTGATAACTCTGTCCTGCAGCAGCAGCAGGTGGTACTGTAACTGGGAAAATCATGGCAGGATACAAGACAGATAAACTCATTACAGTGACAGATTGTTTGTGCATGAATAAAACAGTTACAATCATGACTGAAATGTTCCCCTGGTGCTGATCAAAAGGAGATATCTAACTTATTTGGCTCAGGCTGCTGACTGACAAAACAACATATACTTTAAGTGTTACTGTATGAGATAAAACAAAGTGTTTTGTGGATAGGATGTTGGAAAAAATGCGGGTTTGCAGTTCTGGACTGACTTAACAACCAAAGTACATTTCCTTAAGCACTCTACTTAAGTTTCGGTGCTTGGGTGATTTCATATTATGTAACTTTAAACCTGTAGTCCACCACAAATATTGTACTTTTTACTACTTTTAATTTGTCCGACAGCTTTAGTTACTTTACAGATTACCATTTGAAAACCCTTTTGTTGGATGAAAACCATGTATCTCCAAATGTGGTCATTTTTAATGTTCGGGATAAACTGAACGATGGAAATTCTCCTACTTCTTAAGCTAAATAAACTATTCAAAACCCATTTGCATCAGCTGGAAAATGCATGGTCATAAAGATGAAAATAGGGATTTATCGTAAAAAGATATGTGGTTCTTACAGGACAGGGTGCTACAAATATAAGAGGATCTTATAGAATATAAATGTTCAAAAGTGTTTAAAATAGGCATTACCGTTACACGGAACAGTAGGTTTGTATGTCAGTGTGTTATCTTACCTCAGAGTATTGTATGATAACTCTTTTTTATTGCTTTATGGCTGTATTTTGGCACCTTATCCAGGTCCAGACCTATTGAAAATGCATCTATTTAACCAAGTCACACCACATTCAGTGTCCAAAGTTCATTTCAGTTTAAACCATATATGTCACATTTTTCAATATAGCTTTCCCTTACGCTAAAAACACCAGTGAGCCGTGATTAGTTCCTCTTTCCTTAAAGCTCTATTAATCAATATTTATCATATTAACACTAATTCAAACGTCTGCATGTAATGTGAAATATAACCCACAGAGAATTGGCACCCAGCTTATTAGCCACTTTAGCTCAATTGACTGTATGATTCAGGCGCAATATGCTGATTACTTTCTGACACAGCTTCATCAGAAGCATGTGGCATTAAAATAACCAAATATGTTTTTCAGAAGAAAAAAATTGCAAATTAACATCAAGCATTTTTGTGTTTTATTTAAATAATTTTGGGAAAAACTTCGATTCTGGGTGGACAAGAGTTTTGATACCACAGAAATGTATGAGCATGGTACGGATATTCTCTTTGAACAAAAAAAAAATCTAAAATGTTTTTCTTAAAATGCAGGACCAATAAGTTGATGTCATAATAAGTGACATAAGATTCAAAACGTGATTACACAATGCTCAACATTGCATTCACCTGGAGAGTTAGTGTTATTTATCTGCCGGAAAGCAAATAACTACTGCACACACAAAAAGTTAAACTACAAAAACTGCAAAAGTGGTTTCATACTGAAGCCATTGTTCCAAATGTAGCAATGAATGCAGTGACTAGTTTTCACCTAACTCTCCAGGTGAATGCAATTAACCAGCTGATAAAACAGAAATCCAGCAGTTGGGCCCCAAGGGCAACTGGGCAACAACAACATGTCCATTATCCGCAGTGAACTGTGTCCTGTGGCCCGGGGTGAGCACGCTCATGTAGAAGTAATCAGGATCAAACACACAATTGCAAGCTCTTTACAAACATGTTGTATTGTATTGTATTATCACTGACTAAAATAAGGACATTGTTGCAAACACTTTTCAATATTTGCTACTTTATAAATACAAATTCAGATGTAATATTGTATTTTCCTCATCTAAAATGAGCTATAATGAGTAGTTGGATTACAGATACGAAAATCTTTGAAAAATCAATATCACGAGTAATATTTACATGGTTATATAGCCTATTATCGAATAGTATTCGACTGATGTGTTGTATACTTTTACTTGGTTGCATTACTATAATTCGTACAACATTGAGCACTTTTTTCGTGCAATACAAGGTGCTAAATAGTAAATAGTATATTGAGGGACAATACAATGAAAACACAATAAACATAGAACAGTAGAATATGACAGATGTAATAATAATATTTATTCAGTGGATTAAGATTTAGAACGTGCTTATGGATATGTTTTTAAGAAGTTAATGATGAGTGCTTCTTGCATCAATTACTATATTTCACATAATGAGTGGCGTTTTCTTTAAACGGATCCACATTCCAGTGGACCTTTAAACGTCACACGGGGGCGGTGCTGCGTTCCCTGCCCCTCCCCCAAAACCACGAGGCTCCCGTGTTGACAGGCCCGATCACCGCCCCACAAGCATCGCTCAGTCCGGCTTTACTAGCTCATAACCGGCAGACAAAGCAGCTCGCCTCGCCTCTCCGACTACAGCACCCACCGGTTAAAACCCACAGCCTGGAACCAGGACGGTCGTTTTACCCGTCGTTTAAAGCTTTTCTGCTCTTAAACCTCACAAAGGATTACCGGCCGTACGGGAATTCCGCCATCCGGTCCCTTTTTTAGCACGGAGCTAACCGAGCAGACCCCGCCTCCTCTTAATTTGTCAACAAAGGGGTTTGACAAGCTCGGAGAAGCCCTGCCCCCATGTTTCCATAAAAGGATGATTTGGCCATACACGGGCAACAATCAAGCCGTGGGTAACCTCTTCCCTTCCCCATCCCGTTCATATGGTGCGTTGACTTCCTCCGTCGCCGTTAAAGCGGAGCTATCATGGCGGAGCGCGTACAGCAGCCCCCGGCCAAGCGGCTCTGCTGTAGACCAGGATACAGTGCAACATGTAGGCAAGGCCAGCGGGCCGCGGGGGCGCCGTGTGGCGGATCCGGAGCCAGCCAGGGCGGCTCGGGCAAGACCCAGAACCCGGAGACCCTGCTGGACATCGCCGCAAGGAAAGTCGCGGAGAAGTGGCCGTTTCAAAGGGTAGAGGAGCGGTTCGAGAGGATCCCGGAGCCCGTTCAGAGACGGATCGTTTACTGGTCTTTCCCGAGGAGCGAACGGGAGATTTGCATGTACTCGTCGTTCAACACTGGCGGGGAAGAGACCGGGAGTAACGGGGAGAGCATCGACGAAACGCGGCTGCCTTTCCGCCGGGGCATCGCTCTGCTGGAGAGCGGCTGCGTGGACAACGTACTGCAAGTCGGTGAGTGATGTCTGGGGATATATCGAGTTCAAATATAATACCATTTTACAAATAACCACCAAGAAAAACAACAGTATCCATTTTACTGAATAAATGTGTGAATATCGAGTGAGAAGTAGCCTAGATAAAGTGACTGGTTTGACAACAAAGGGTGAAGCGGTCAGGCGACAGAGGAGAGCCCACAATGGGGCTTTAAATCTGCTGTGTGCATGAATGGGAATGTGTGACTGGGGCATTTAAATCCTGTTTTGCTTGGGGCCAGTTTGAATGTGAAATGTAGGGTACAAAGCCTCCAAAATCCTCTAATTGCGTTGAAAATCAAGCTGTGGCTTTAACAAAAGAGGAATCCCCACATTTTCACATCTTAACACCGCCAGACTTCATTGAGACACTTTTAACAGAATAAGGATTAATAACCATTATCTGCTCACTGCTGATTTTTCTTTTTCTTATCTGGAGGCGTTCATAAATTAGGCTAATGTGAGATTTGACCGTTTCAATGTGTGACACTAAAGTGAGATTGTTGACGCTACTTTGAGGTCAAGTCATGAGACTGACAGCCTACTATAGCATACAAATCGCCTAAACGTGTTTTATATTTTCCATATCTCTATAATATTTCGAATTAATTGACCCAGTGTTACTTATTAACGCTGATAAGGCATTACAGCCCATTATTTTATATGTAAAACCACTATTTCTGGCTAGCTGTCTCCAATTCAAAAATCCTTGTGCTACAGTGTTAGACTTTATGAAATCATTTAAAAAAAATGATTTGTTTAAAACTATTGAGTAATAAGGGAAGTGGTGTGGTTGGGTGTGAACTGACACACATTTCATTTGAATGAGTTGTTCTGTGTGTGTGGCCCAGTTCAGATGCTTGTTTATGCACGTTGTGCCTTTGTCAGTCTGCATATTTGTTTGATCAGCAGACTCATTGTGCAGCTAATAAAAGTTGGAAAGCAGTCAAATATGCAGTTTCACATGTCTTTGTTATATATTTAGATTGAGTGTGTATAATTGTATTACTGGAATGTTTTAGAGTAACCTTTACATAGATTAATGTGCTAACTTTCCTACATGGCAAATATGAGTAAAGACCAGTTACCGTATGTCAGCTTGTTTGAAACCCCCTGAAAGGACTTTTTGAGTGAAACGGGAACAGACACCTGTGTGCTGAACTGACAGCTGCGTGTGCATGACAACATTACTCCACCAGCAACACAAATCAATGTGTCACTTACATTTGATTTTATGTCATTTAAAGTTGTATTTTTCTTACTAGTTTTATGTGCTTAATCCCTCTTTGAGATTTTAATTACCCGCCAGCACACATAGGCTATCAAATGCCCAGCATTCCTATTGTGAGTTTGGCACTTTGTTCCTATTTTCATGTTCATTTGTGTCTTTCAAGCTTCCTGTCGCCTCCAAAAGGAAGGCAAACAAAAGCATCTTTCACTCCCTTGTTAAGTAGAAGAGATTTGGAAAGGAGGAAGCGTATTGAGCACAGCGATCCTTTTAAATGGGCCGTGATTCACACCAGTTTGCAGCCAATTGGTTTGGGGTCGTGTCTTTGTGAGGTTCTGTAATCTACGAGAGAGCGCTTTGGCTGCAGCAGACGTGGGAAGGGATAGTTTTCAGTTTGCAGCCTTTATCATTACACGGTCAGCTTTGAGTCTTTGATTGTGTCTGTCACCTGTGAGTTCTCCAGACCCGGGACACCTTCTCAGAGGGCACTGAGGGCTGTAATCCCATTACTCTGCATGGTTAATTTGAATTGTAATGCAATCTGAACACTTGAGTATCTGCGTGACACGTCCCTCTTCCCCCCGCTTTTAAATGCATGTGGGCTTTGTGAAGGGCCACAGGGAATACACACTCCCAACACACCAGCCTCTGTCCTGCCAAAATAAGAGGCCCATATATTCCCAGATATTGTGAAATGTTTCTGTTGGGAAGAAACAGAATCTGGGTTGTTTTTCCAGAGAGTGAGGGGGGCTCGATCGGTATGCTCACAAAGAGGAATTGCAGTAGTGCACGTACACACACACAGGGAGGGTTTCTTTCTTGGCTGATTGCACCCCAGCCTGGAATTTGCTGGAAAAATAGAGGCAAGAAGTGATAAATAAAAGATGTAATCTCCCCACGTGTGGGCTGTACCAGAGGAGGGAGGTTTTTTCTCGCAGCAGACCTTGAGGAAATGAGTTGGCACACATTTACTGTGGACTCCTCATACTCCACAACAAACCCTCACTGCTAATCAGCACAAAGATAAAGGAAGCCATTTTTTCTTGCACGAGCAAATACTGCAGCTTTTAGAGTTCAGACTTGAGGGCTACTTTATTCCCCCGGTTGTAGCCAATATCATAGTTGCTGGTGATTATTATTGAGCCGTGAGGTGAACTACCTGCTCCGAAGAAATAACTGAAGTGTGCAGCTGCTCCAAATACACTCTAGGCTGAAGGCAATTTAATACCGAACAATAATAAAACTGTCTAGAGCTGAAATAAGTCTACTATTTGGACAAGTGGTTAATGGTTTAAGAAAAAATGTCAATATTTTGATGGTTCCAGCTTTTGCTCTTCCTCGCCTCAGAGTGAAAGGTTTTGGGAGTATTGGTTGAACAAAAAATCTTATTTTAAGACATCACCTTCGGCTCTCATTGGAGAAGAGAATCCTCAAACGAAACGATAACGAGAATAATCTTTAGTTGCAGCACTAAGTAATTCTGCGCCTATTAACATGTATCAACTGAAAGATCATGTATTTAAGGCACAGGAAAAAAATGCAAATGCAGGTTTTGCACTTTCAAGTAAGGCTGCTGGCCAGTTTAGCTATTATTTTTCACAGCGCGTCATTAATTGCTGCTATGCTTATTATCAGAAATTGCCTTTAAACATTTCATTGAATTTCCAACTGAAAGGAGAAAAGTTGAAGCTCTTGCACATAAAATGTAGACCTTTACGGATTAATGCATAAACGAGATTGAAACTGCAGTTTTTTTAATGTGCATGCAATCAATTTTGAAAGTGCAGCCAATAAAACATGAGCCTTAGGTCTTCACTTAACACAGCACAGACGGCTTCTTATTGAGACCAATTCAGCATCCTCCATTATCTCTTTTAAAACTCACAGAGGAAGACCGGCTCCTCTGGTGTGAAGTCACTTTGCAGATGAGTTTCATGCAGAGAAGCAGCTGAGAACATGAAAGGCTTTTGTCTAATTCACTTTGCATGCAAAATCAGAAAGCAGAATTGCATCCTGTGTGCACAAAGGGCAATATTCAACATTATATTATATATACAAAACAATTATGTAAAATGCGAAAAAGACCCCTTTTAATACCTGACGCATTCCCCGTTTGATTTCAGGGCTCGCATGAATATTATACCAGAAGCTTACAATAATTAAGGAATGGATCCAAGTGAATTCACTGCCTTTTATAACATGAAAGTGTCCTCATCAACGCAAGAGGCTTTATCATTTCAATATTTCACTCAGAATAAGAGGCCCAACCTTTTATTCATTAACACTTTTGAATTCCAATATTTTACTTTTGATTGTGATACAAAAAAGGCAGACAATATCAGCAATAGCTTTATCTTCTACCCTTTTTAAGAACTTGCTCATCGACACAGAGAGTTTCATCGTAAACATGACGGGACCTCTGCTCGTACACACAGAGATAGTATAGGTTTTAGCTGAAGTATAGGTTTCCCTTGCATGTTAAAGTATAGACTGCAGTGTTTATGTGAGCCTGAGCCCAGTTATCTGCACCAGCTTCGTCAAAAACAACCTAAAAATAGAAGGTTGAAAAAAATCTGTACTAATCTGTTACTGATGTACACCATTACATTAACCTAAGGATGGATGGTTTCTTTATTCGTGGGAGAACATGTGCTGTAAAATGTTGCTTAACTATGTTACCTGGTTATTAGGTCACATTTAAGCTGCTTGCACTCTGCAGGAGGTCAAGTTCACTTCAGAGGCTCTTCTCTGTCTGATCTCATGTTAATGTGCTTCCATCTGCAGGTCAAAGGTCATTTAAACATCAATGCTGTGACTGGTATGCAGTGTTGGTTGTTGATTGGAAATCCCCACTTCTCTTTCTTCTTCCTATTTCTCTTAGGTTGACATACTCGGTTAGCTTTTTTGTCCAATAAACATTTATAAACAACCCACTTTACCTCTGTGGAAGAGGAAGCAAACCGTCAAATATTCACATGTTACCATTTTCAGAGCATGATATTGGATTTATCTACCATTATTTATTAATCTAAAACAAAGGTTTTTTAAATGTGATGGGGAGATCTCAGGAAATTCTGCATGTGGTGCTACATGTTGCTGACAAAATTGATCTCCTTTTTTGGAGTCATACTGTGACATATGTCCAATGTCCACCATGTATACAAGTCCATACATTTTCTTACAAAACATTTTTCTTAACAAAGTAATCCAGTAATAGTTGTTTGTACATCCAAGAGCACACTGCAACTAGGAACTACTGATTGTTGTTTGGCTTAGGCTGCTTCTTCTAATTCTACCAAAATGGAAACAAATAAAACTTAAAGTGGACCTATTAGGCTATATTGGAAAAATATATTGTAGGGCCATACCTATACAAAACATGTCTGTGAAGTTTTTTGCTTAAAATCCCAAACAGATCACCCATTGTAGCCATGCCTCATACTGCTCATACCCCTCTTTTGCAGCCCTGTTAGAGAAACGCACATTTTGGTTCCTTAGGTTTAAAAAAAAAAAAAAAAGAGGAGGCGGAGCTAATGCCTGATCAGAATTCTACCGGAGATAAAGTTAAATTCTGCTGTGATAAAACGCCATCCTGTTCTAAACCACATCAAAGATTATTTCTGAAACAGTATGGAGCTCAAATGCTTTTTCTCTTGCAGGTTTATCACAAGGTGAGTTCTCTTTTTATGTCCTGCTTTTTAAACACATGTGCTCTACACAGTACAGGTTAGCTCTGAGTGTTAGCGAGGCTTGCTAATGTAAACAAAGACGAGGTTACGTCCAAAACACGTCAGGCATTGTTTCTGATAGCAACTTTCTGTGGGTCCACCATCAGAAATTACGTAATATCGGCAGCAAATCTGTATCCGCTCGTTGTACCTCCGTTTTTAAAAGATTTGGGTACGGAGGAAAAGAGAAAGGGTTTTATTTGCTGACGCTGCGTGAGTTCCCCAACACACCGGGGACACATATGTATGTATAAAAGACATCACAAAGTGCATTTTGCATGATAGGTCCCCTTTAAAATGCATCTTTTCACTCCCTTGATAAGTAACAGGGACTTGGAAGGAGTTGTAGCACACCACAGCTAACTGACTGACTTTATGGCAACATAATAGTTCCTGTTTACAGCCCCAAAAAACCCCAAATTATGGGAACTGCAGTTCCAAAACTAAAAGCATGCATTTTCTGCCTGAGAGAGATTTGTGTGTGTCAGTGAGGAAGAGTGTGTGTGTGTGTGTGTGTGATTGCACAACCCTACCAATTAAACCTCATCTCCCTCCCAAATAGTGATAAGTGAGTTTACATCATCATTACTGTCATTTTGTACACCGTAGTGCAGAATTTGAGACTCGGTCCTCAAGTCTGTCATAGGCATGTTGCTGCACAGACAGGGAGAGTCTGTTTTCACTGCATTCTGTGGATTCTTAGTGTACCCAGTGTTGTGTATCTGTAGTTTTCAGAGTTTCTCTGATCTTTATTCGTGCTCAGACGTTTATATTGGTTGTGCTGGCTGCACGGCAGACTGTCACCACACAGTGAAATCTCTCTCTGGTGCACTTCTGTCATCACGAGAATGAGACTGAATCCAGACATAACTTTGCCGTCTCTGCTGGCAAAAAGACGTTATGGCTCAGCTATCATCTAGTGAGGTGTAGTGTGATTTTAAAAGTAGTATTATCAGCAAAATAATGTCCCTCCTAACCCCTTTGAATGTCTGACTATATGTGATATATAATACATTGTTAATACTGATGTATTTGTGTTTGAACTGCATTTTACAGTTGTATTTGCTTGAGGTGTAGCTAGCTTTTACTTCTTAAATAACTAGTTTAGTTCAGTGGGTCCCAACATAGAGGTTATGCTTGAGTTCTGATGCACAAAGTTTGATTTGGACTTTTCTCAAAATGTCCCTTTTTTGGTGGAATAATATTGGAGATTTTAACCAGTTTTGCCTCAATCAAACTCCAGACTCCTTTCACATTATTATAAAAATATAAATAATCACTGCTTCAGCTGAATCTGATATTGTTACACAGTAAATATTTACTTTACTGCTTAACTTAACATACTCTATTAAATTATACTTGAGCTAAGCATATCTAAGCAAAATGTGGTTATCTACTCTCACACACACACACACACGCTGATGTTAACATGGAGCCTCAGGTCTTATGTGTACACACTGATTACCGCCACCTCGCTCTCTCATCTGCAATTTTATGAAGAATCAATGGATCGGCGAACACCTATTGAATGATGCAAAGCTTTGTAAGTTTGCTGTGGGAGAGAACACACACACACACACACACACACACACATACACACACACACACACTGCACTCAGCCTTGTAGGTTGTTGATCAGCATTAATGGTGTATGCATAGCATGCTTCTGCCCTGTAAAATCAATTCTTATCAGAGCTGCATCCAATGCTCGGTTGCATTTCGCAGAGACCAGTCATTGGCAAAACCTGCCATATTTGAAAAATGATTTTACATTACAGTATAAAATGAGGGACAGAGGCAGTAGATATTAATGGCTTACACTGAGGCGGTTTTAGTTTTTCTGTTGTTGCCGGTTGAAGTCTTGGAGTTGTGCCTCCAAGAGTATTTTCCGGGTCAGTGTCTAACACCACGAGGAATGTAGTTTTAGTTTTTAGTTTTTGCTTCCGCATGGACATAAGAAGCTTAATAATTAGCTTATGCTGTTTAAAAAGTGTTATTTTTTTCCCTTTTTAAGAACCTGACGATATTCTATATTTTTGTCACTTGTCATTCATCTGGCGGATTAATCCAAATGTAGTGCTTTAGTTTCAGCAGGAGGGTGTATGTGGGATGTAGTCAAAGTAAACTACAGAGGAAGAAGAATATATATATGGCAAATGTTTGTGCGATCAATTTCTTTATATTTGTTTAATGGGGGATGTTTAATTGACAGCAGGAGTAATGTCGAACGCCATCAATCTTATTCTTTATGGTTGGTTAGTAGTCAAAATGTGCTCATAATCTCTCACCAGCTGTTCAGGACCGGTTTAGCACTCTTTACACATCCATCCCTGTCTCCCTGATCTGTATTCTTCTGCTGTTTCTCTTCATCATTAACCTTCAACTCGAGGGAGAGGAGAGGCGGCAGAGCAGGGAGGCGAATGGAGGAGGGGAGGAACTAGTTTACCTCCGTCTGCACTCGATCGCCTCGATTAGGTCCCGTTTTGTTCTCCTCTTTGGTATATCCATTGGTATCTGTTTCGTCATTTATAGTTCAAGTAATATTTCTTGCAAAAATGGCAACATTTTACTTGGTCAAGCTCCTCTATTGTCAACACTAGTTATTATATCTAAGTTTTTGATTGTAAATTGAACAAGACATTTAAATACATCGTCATCATGTGCCTTTTTCAATGCTTTCATAGACAAAATGATAAAAATTTCGTTATGTTAAGAGGTATTCAGGTTTTCTTTTATTTAAGATAAAAGTAAGGTGTTTTTAGATGCAAACTCACTTTAATTGTGCACATTTTTTGTCCGTTTATCGACTCATTTTATAGTTTAAGCTCTACTGCAGATACGTCTTTGTCTTTAAGAGTTTGTCAGAGGCAGTGAAGTGGTCTCTTTTCTTCAGGGACGTCTGGGGAGTTTTATTTAACCCAACACTGTCTCAGCAAGTCAAAGCCTGTCGCGGTCCTCGCCTCATGGGAACTCTGGGCCTCATGGGAACACTGGGCCTCATGGGGTGGTCTCCGAAGAGGAGCGCCCTTCGGACCTCCGCAGCTCTGCAAACAGAGCACTTAAGTTAATAACAGGTGAATTGCTTTAAGCATTTCCAACATATACTCACTGCTAACGATTTCCACTAGGTCATCCCCGCTAAACTGCCTGTTGTTGATCTATTTGAGAGGAAAGGCAAATAACGGTGTTTTCTGTGTGGAGTCCTGCAGACTGAATGCAAAGCTTTTGTCTTTGCAGCACAGACACATGAGCGTGTATCAGAAGCTGCTCATGAGCAAAGCCTACCTTTTTTAATGG
Source organism: Trematomus bernacchii (assembly GCF_902827165.1). Taxonomy (NCBI): domain Eukaryota; kingdom Metazoa; phylum Chordata; class Actinopteri; order Perciformes; family Nototheniidae; genus Trematomus; species Trematomus bernacchii. The sequence goes on along the minus strand of NW_022987547.1, from coordinate 9,205,243 downwards.
GAACTTAAAGGTGTCATCCATCAGAGGCTGTTACCTTGTAGCTCACAGCCAGAGCATGCTAAATGAAGACTGATTGTCCTCCATTTTCTTTCTTTTCTCCTCAGATAATAGAAACACAATTGAAGTCGAAATGAAATGCTTTATTGCTCTGTAAAGCTGAGCAAAGCTGCAGATTCTAGCTTCCACTTTAAAAGTAGAAAATGGCACAATGGGTCTCCCAAATGTTATAGGTTGTAAATGGACACAAATGTTTAAAATCGTTCAAAACCTAACCAGCCTTTTGCGGGTTGTGGAAAGAAAGACTCCACAATATAATATGGCTTTTATGCTCCTTTTTGAGAAATGGAAATTGTTTATAGTTTTATATAATCCCTATGTGGATAATTCAAATTTAAATTTGACTTGAAACACACACATGCCTGCCTCCCTGCATGTGAACCGGCTCTGCCAGATAACGCTCCTGCCATCTGCTCACAGGATCTATACGCCTGTGCATGTTGGGCCCAGGGACAGAAATCATCATAGCGTTTGCTTAGCCAAATTTACAAAGTGCCCAGACTGTGTCGCATAATGTAAACCCACACTGTTGTCACGGGACATAAACCCATCCACTTCCTGTCTTCGGCTCCAGCGTTTCTCTCAGGGATCTCCTGTCTGGTTTCAGTTTACGATTCTACCTTTTTGCATTCTCCTTTGGTACCGATGTCTGTATCTATAATAACAAATGATCTTGTTCTCCTGGTCCAACATTAGCTGCAGGCCTTTCCCCAACCTCCAGCATAGCTCCTTGACTCATAGACGTGTTGTAGCTTTTTCAGGCGACGGTACAGCGTGTTCAAAATTCAGACGAGTAAAACCAGGTTTAAGGTGCATCCTGAAACTATTCTGTCGTGAACCCATTGTCTAAACTTGTCTAGTCAAACGACTTGTCGCCCCACATGAAAAAATCAGTTTTTCCTCATGGCTTCATTATTTAATCAAAGGTTGTTATTGATGAAAAAATATTTCTGTGACCATTTTGATAATTGATAAAAGTGATAATTGGCACATTTCAAGCAAAAGTGCCAATTATCACTTTTATTAATGGGTAAAATCAGCAAATTTGCAACCATTTACCATTATCTTCTTCTCAATTGTGCAAATTTGCCGCTTTTCTTTGTTTTATGTCGTGATTAACTCAATATCTTTTGGTTTTAGTAAGTTGTTATAACAGTACAAGCAATACGAGACACCTTCAGGCTTAAGAATTTGCTTTATTTTATGCTATTTTACAACTCGCACACCTCTTAAATACCTAGTTTTCAACTCTTGAGGGTCATTTTCTCACGACTCCCCCCAGAGCCAAAAAAACGTCATGCAACTATTATCTTTTAATAATACAAAATAATAGGCGGATAATTAGATATAATGAATAATAATTAGATAACAATGACAATCATTGGTGCTGTCCTTAAAACCATGAATAATTTTGAGCTTGTCTATCAATTGCTCTACAAAACTCACACGCACACCTCCCGAGATGACACGAGCTCCCACAAGCTCCCACAAGCCCTGCAGATCATCTGGTATGTTTCCGGGGTATGCCTGGCATGCGCCTACAAGTTGAGTCATTGTTTTCATCTGTTGAAGATGAGTAATGTCAATACGGTTGATGGAAACGGGACGGACTTGAAAAGTGTATCGACTGGGCTTTAATGCAGTTTAAAGCAGGGAGGGGCGGGGGTGGTTAAAGCAGGATAATCAGATGAATGTGTGCAGCCGCATGCTGACTGAAAGTGAGAGGGGTAGAAAACGCTGACAATGGAGTTATCAAACCCCTACTTATGTAAAAGAACACAACGGTTTTATTAGGATAATGTACTGAATGTATCGAAAGTGAAAGTACCCATCATGCAGAAAATGCTTTTATTTGTTTCAATCAATATTAGATAATGATACATCAATGTTAAAGCAGCAGTTTAAAATGTTAGCAGCTCAAGGTGGAGCTAGTTGTACCTTCTTTATATACAGAGAGCTAGTTTCATGCAAAGAGTGGCCAGAAGGCCAATAATACATTTGCATGAGATTCTTTGTCTTTCTCTAGGGTTGCAATTAATTAATGTTTTCATTATAGATTCATCTGAAAAATATTCTTCTTGAAGATGTCTTTTAGTTCATTAAACATTTAAAAACAGTAAAAAAAAGAAATGTCCTTCACTAACATCATTAGAAAAAATGCTTTAATAGAAGACAAAGAGAAGCCTCTTTAAATATATCTTAAATGATTAATCAATCCTTCAATTATTTTTTAGAACTGGTGCAAGCTACAAAAATGTCTCTGAAGTGTTAGTAAGTAAAAAGTTATACTTGTTCTATTTAGTAATTTTCCAGCACTTTTATTATATTTATTCACCAGCCGTGTGTGAGAAGAAATACCAATATCTTTACATTGGAGCAGCCAGTTGGTGTAATATGTATCATTTGTGAGCGAGAAGCATTCAGTTGTGGTGGTGGAGGATGGATAGAAACTGCGAGGCGACGTGACGAATGGCATGGCAGCTGAACAGGAAGGCAGCTCCAGCTGGTAAATGAGATGCAGAGAGGAAAACAGCTGGTTTGCTGCCTGTAGGTGCTCAGACAGGAAGACACGAGATAACTTGCCAACAGAAACCAAAATACACAAAGAGAGAAAAAGCCTATTGATTAGCAGTGATTGTGTTGTTTATCTTGCAGGCCAGTCACTCTTCTTCTCACCAAAAATGTTGAACAAGCTGGAACCCAAATAGAAAAGAGGTTAAGGGTGTGTAATTCTGGTTTGATGCACTGCCATGATACGGTGTGGCCCGCATCCTGTTTTGACAGCGAGGGGCCCCTCCTCCTCTGTGACGCTGTAGGAAAGTATTCTTCCCCTTGCAGACGTTGTGGTGTTACGCTGACAGTTAAACGGTTTCCCTCAGTCGACTGCAGACAAAGCCCAGGTAATGTTGTCGGGCTGGTTGTTCAACACACACGCATACATACATACATGCATACATACATACATACATACATACATACATACATACATACATACATACATACATACATACACTAGTTGCATACATGCTGCATTCAACAAAATACTATTCAGTTCTTTTAAAAAAATAATCATGAAAATTATCTCTTTGATGTGCTTTAAAGGCTTATATTATCTGTGATAACTTCATCAGTTTAGTCAAATGAGGATTAACAAAATGGTTTCAGGCTGATAAGGATATTTAGATTAGTTTATCGACGTTTCAGATGGTCTAAGTTATCATTGACTTTAATGCTACACCATGAAGGAAGTGTTCCCTTCTGCTTCTCACTTTATAACCTCTCTGGTTTCACGTTGATGTGAATGTGGAGATGTGAACATGCACCTACTTACTGGACAGGGTTGGTCGTATCGCATGTGTTTGTTTTATAATACCACAACTGTTATAAGTGTTGAGTCACTTTTACTGTACAGGAGCTGTATAGTTGCACGTGCCGTGTTTGACGATGCTCAGATACAGTATGATGGGCCACCCTTCCTACAGGCTGTTTTAACTGCACACACACTATCATATAACCGGCGCACACGTTTTGTCAGGGTTTTTATGACTTCAAGGAAGCAACTGCTTTCGGTTCAAAGGTCAAGAGTTACACTGGTGTTCATTAAGAGAAGCTTTTGGTGGTACGACACAGCAGGTGTGTTTTCTTGAACAGATGTAGAATGACCGACCGGACTTGACTAGCAATCCTTTTTTCCCGCTATTTTGTATGAAAGGTTACAACACTGTAGGAAAAGCTAACCTTCCTTTTGAATATTTTGAGATACTCAGTAGTATGCAAAAATAATTACAACTACGAGGACGCTCGTTTGTGCCGAGACATCTGCCATGCTTTTTTCCCCATCAGTAAAAAATGATTTGTGTACTCTCCCCAAGATTCGGATCCAGCCCAAAATATAGGGGTTCTTTAATGGCCCATGCTACATCCTTGCATGATTCTGAAATAAGCAATTCTGTATACTTTAACATACATATACCAGGACTTTGGATGTGTACAATACAATAATGTTAGTTTTACTGAAGTAGAATACCTGAGTACTTCCTTCACTACTGGCAATAGCTGAAAATATGTGAACTCATTCCTGTCAGTGCAAAACATTTGTAGTCTTTATTATACAATAAACCACTGTGTCAAGACAGTGAGTGCTGATGCAGAGGAGGGGAATGGTGACTTAAACAGAATCAAAATGCAGAAACAGCTGGATTTGCTCCACCAGTGTTCAGGTTATCTGAGTTAACTTCCTTTAGAAACTCAACAATTTCCCAACGCATTTGTTCCCACAGAGTTCACAGAGTACTCCTCCCATCAGCCTTTGGTTGGTCTGCTTCACTGATGTGCTGCCTATTCCCACATCGAGGCTTTTCCATTTCTTCCCTTAGTTTGTGGTTATTTTGTTCACTTTGATGTGATCAAAGATGTGATGTAAATAATTTAGAGCATTGAGAATACTTTCATGTTCTTTTTGTATTCGCCTCCTGCGATGCTACTAGGCATATCAAAGGCACTTATGGCAAAAATATATATTCTATAAACGACTTAATGTGTTAATTGGTGAGCTTTAGATCTTAAAAGATGTTCTTATCAATAGACAGAGCCAGACTATAGTTTCCCCCGTTTCCAGTCTTTATGCTAAACTAAGCTAACTGACTGGTTTTAAAGTTATCGATCAGACATAAAAGTAGTGTCGACCTTCCCATCTAACTTTAGGCAAGAAATATCTAACTAGTCCTCTCATGATTCAGAGGTTATTCACATCAGCTGTAGCAAACACATTTAATACAAGACAATCAGATCAACATGTAAGCAAACACTAAAAGCTTTTGATTTGATTTTATTCATGTCTTCATGGGATTCCTGCGCTCATTAGCCGCAGCAGCTCTGTGAGGATCTCTGTGGAGACTAAAGCTGAATCTCTGGAGTAGGAACAAATGCATTTGGAGAGGAGAGGCAGTGGCTGTCCTGCTGATGGTCCTCAGAGGCTAAACAAATGACTTTCACTGAGCACATCGGGAACACACAGCACTCAAACAAATGCTATTAAAAAGGGGGGAAAGACAGCGAGGGAAAAACCTCTTCGGTCCCTTTAGAAGCTTGCTGGGAAACCTCTGATGGCCGATATTTATCTTAGCAAAAGACACATTGACGTAAATATGCTGGTGAGATTGCATGTTTGTGCGTCCACAAATGTCCACAGAGAGCCGGCTGCATCCGGGAGCTGATTGTGAACCGGTGGTTGTTTTCAGAGGTAAAAGTCAAGCTCAATGTGAACTAGAAAGCAGCAAAGTGCTCCTAGTGACACTAAACGCAAAGGCAGATGAACCCAGTGAACTGACTGCATCTGTATGTTACAATCCCAGTATGCATTGATTTTGGGATTTGTGCTTTTTGGACTTAAATGTGAAAAGTTGCTTCAATGTCATTCTATGGTGGACATTCCTTATATTTAAGATTAGTCATTTTAACCAAATGAAGGCCTCATTGAAGATGGATTTCCTTTTAAAGCCTGCAGGAGTGTTACTTGTAGTGACGTTTTTTCACCCGGTTTTCTTCTTGTACTTGAGTAAAGGATCTGAATACTTCTTCCACCACAAGGTCATTACTGTGTTAAAGAAACTGGGTTAGATAATCCATGTGTCTACACAGTGTGGTCACATGTATGTTCTGCATCTGTTAGTCCATTAAAGCCAAGGCTGAATTGCATAAGGGTAACTTCACCAGGGGCCCAAAAGCTACAAGCTCGCTGTGTGTCAACATGTTTGTGCGAGTTCTTAAGTATGCAGCACTGAAGCGGAGAAAGGTCTTTCTGTGGGTCCAGCTTGATATCTTAAAGAGACACCATGTGTTAAACCTTTTGTTTTGAAACCTTCGTTATTCCAAGATGAATCTGTTCAAATCACCACACAACCAACCTGGGGCCATGCCGTATTCCAGCATAGAAAAGCATAGTTAAAAGGGCCCAGCACCTAATCTCGCCCTAAGGCCCCACATCAATTATTCGACCATGGCTATAGCAGTATCACAATGTAATTATTGTACCACCATTACACTGTGATTTGGGTTTGAATATTTCATACCCAGCCTAAGTGAGTATGCAAGTCTAAGTTATAAATCGGCATTTGTTTCATTGAATACCTAACATAACCTTCATGAAGGTTAGGACATTCATTTCAAGACTATTGTATTGATCTGAATCTAATGGTGTACCTTATTAGAATAAACCCTCATTTATTCCATTAAAATAATTGTAAATCTATGTTAAATATGTGTTTGATGCTGCCTACAATACGGATAACCTCTGGACTGAGCTGTGTTAGTCATATCATTGTTTAGTCGATCATCAAAAATATTAAGATGATCTGATGTATTTCCTTCTAGCTTTTTAAATGTGAAGATATTATGTATTTATACATTAAATAAAATCATTACGATGTAGTCCTAGATGAGTGAAGCATCTCTAAGAGCTTTGATGGTTGTTTTAGTAATTGATGTATGGTCTGCCACCACTATCTGATCTGATAGTTGGTTGCACTGTTAAAGGCCCATCTCTCTCTCTCCTTGAGTCTCAGAGCAGTTTCCTCCCGGTGCTCTCTACTGACGAGACAGGCCGGTGAATCGCTTTAAAACCGCGTCTTCTAGAAGAGTCGTTTTCTTGTCTGAGTGACGAGACCGTGTGCAATGTCTCATGTCTTGTGAAGGCAGCCTCGTGTTTTTCTGACTGAGCTGAGGAATTTCTGTCTGCTCGGTCGAGGAGGATTCCTTCCTCCATGTTGTATTTCAGTGCAGTTTGTTATTTCAACAGACCTGTTTCCAAAGTAGGGGATGGGATTGGGGGAAGAAGCAGATAACAGGCCATATTATATTTACAAAAAATTTAAATGATTATTGCCATTTAGGAATGTCTTACATCTTAATGTCTTAAATAATATGAATATCCTATGGAGTCATGTAAATATTCTTGCCTAGGATAAGATGATACCTCTCTAATGTTTGTACATTAAAATGAAACCAAAAGTAGGTTAGCTTAGCATAGCACAATGACTGGAAATGGTTGTTACAGATAGCCTAGCTCTGTCTACCGATAAGAAAATCCCTCTGCCGGCACATCTAAGCTCAACAAGTAACATGTATTTATAAAAAAAAATTAAATATATGTTTTGCTATAAGAGCTTTTGAAATTGCTAGTAGCATTCACAGTAGCTGAATAAAAAAGGATATGAAATGTCCTTGATTAGTATGCTCATAATGTAAGAAGCTGCTGGCGATTGCTTAAGAAGGACACAGATTGACCCAGTTCAAACCCTGATTGACCTAATTCTGAACTTACATAGAGGTGCATCCTTCAGATCTTTACCACACACACACACACACACACTTCCACCCCCCTTTCCCTTAACGCATTACCTTGTTAGCTGTAGGCTTTCAAACCCAGTTGACCGAAGCTTGACATGCCCTCTGTGCCTAGCTTTGGCTGCTAACGGTTAGCTAATGGTCAGTTCAGTTTTGTGTATTTGGTATCAGTTTTCATGGCGCTGAATGATCCAATCAGAGGACAGAAACATGTTTCAGCACGTCACTTTAAGGCGCCTGTCTTAGCATCACGGGAATCAGTTGGCTGGCACTAGCATTTAAAACACAGCACCATAAACTTGTATAAGTGTAACGGGAGGATGGTCTGAAACCAGTTGTTTTAGGGAGAGATGGTAGTCACCACACCGGGTCCATTGATTGGTTGTTTACTTCTCCTGCCTACTGCCCCAGAGGTGCCTCTGCATCTCCATGGGTGACAGATTAGGTTCCCCATTGTCACCAGCAGTACTCACACAATACACACAAAGCACACCTTGGCTGAGAAGCTCTCACTTACGCCTGAGTGAACAGCTTTGGAGGCTTTTGTGTGGGCGAGTTAAATGAAGGCTTTGGCCACATAGCTGAGAGTGACCCCCTGCAGCCACAGCTTTAGCAGCCATGTTGCACACAGGTCTCCTCAGGCTGGCTCTGTAGGGAGCGGAGATGCTGCTCTTTCACAGGCTAACGTCCCGGCCTTGTTTTCAACCCCCCCTCACCCTGATTCCCCTTCTAGAGACATCTTCCTCACTTAATCCTGTAGAGACGGCTTAAATTGACTACCTCGGGCTTAATTGGGACTGAAGTGTTAAACCTTGGTTTCCAGGCGAGTTTATTCAGAGTATCTGCGGCTCTTGAAAGTTTGGTAAAAGCATTGAATTTAGTTTCTACAAAAAAGGCATTAGCAGTAAGGCTAGGCGGCAATCATTCAATAATGATAATTAATCATCCTTAAATATAATCATATCATAATATACTATTTTCAATATGATATATCAAGATATGATACTCAATCAAGTTGTCTATATTGATAACATACTGACTCAAAATGTTACAGAATATGTGATGTTATGTATTTTTGAAGTTATTTAATTGAAGGAGAACGTGGCATCCCTTTAAAGTCCCTTACACACCAAGCAGATTTCGGCCGTCGATGAGCGTCGTGTCGCCCTACTCAGATTGGTGTGTCTTGGTGTGTCCCGCACCGTCGTGTCTTTTTGGCCGTGCCGACACCTTCTGCCGCCGATTCGACATGTTGTCGACTTTGGCTGTCGGCTAAAGGCCGTCGGCCAAAGAAATCACTCTGATTGGCTGTTCAGCTTGGCGAATCAGTGCATGAGAAGCGAAACGGAAGTGAGGGACCCAAACAAACTATTAAGAAGACAAATCTGAGATTTAATTTAACTCCAGCTCTCGACACAGTTCGGGAAAGCCCCATGAGCTTCTCGCTGTAGAGTGAAAATGGAACGCACACGCCATTTGTTGTTTGTTTATATCACGCAGTCTGTTCTTCTTCTCTCGGTTATCACGCAGTCTGTCTTCCGGTTGTTGCCTCTTTTGAATGACGAATACACACTACCGCCGCCTGCTGGTAAGGAGAGTTATTGCCACTCACGCATGCGCAGTTCGTACGTGCAACTTGGCCGTCGGCTGAAGTCTTTGCGGTGTGTTCCAGTGCGAAACATGGCCACGACGTGAGGCGACGTTCCGTCGGGACGTGTTCTTTGGTGTCAGTTTGGTGTGTAAGGACCTATACATCCAACTTTACCAGTTCAAGTTCATTACCAGTACACCACTGCATATACATACATTGGATCAATAACCCTTATTGCCAGAAAGTTAAATAAGAAGACTAGTGCCACTCCAATGTCTGATGGATAATGTTTTGTAGCTGGAGCTAGTTGAGCTTAGCATAAAGACTAAAAACCGGGGCAAGTCTGTCCAAAGAAAATGTCTACAGGCCCCATCTAGAGCCCATCTTGTTTATTTCATCTGCACAAAAGTGAAAAAAGTTCTGTCTATTTTCTGAACTATTTCTTGCTCCAACAATGACTTACTGCCAGGCCATACCGTCTATGCCGGGTCTTTCATCTTGCCCTCATACTTTTGTATTCATTGTGGACTTTGACTACAACTATACGACTTTAACATAACTTTGTGAACTCTGCAGACACGCTGGAGTTCTTCTGTTGGGCATTAAGGAGTTACGTTTGGTTGCTATGCCGTGCACAGAGCTGTATTATGCAAGCCGTGGAGCGCAGACACAGAGAGAGGAAGTGCATTACAGAATGCTGAGCTCAGGGCTTTGGCTCGCCGCCAAGCATACACTCCTACATGTGCACACTCACACACACACTTACACACACTCAGCTGAGGGCATACCGATTTTTCCAGCAGCACAGCGGTCCTCCTCCTCGAGTCACTCTCTCTTTCTGTTACGTCAGTAGTTCAGCTGTGGGCCAAGCTTGACTGGGGCACGCCTGCGTAACTGAGAGCATGCTTTACTGTGTGTGTGTGTATGTGTGTGTGTGTGTGTGTTTTAAAGACAGGATGTGGATTTTGTGTGAAGTGTGATCCAGGGTGTGTTTGTGTGTCTGCGCAGCAGGAAAAGCAGCAGTTAAGAACTGACACATGGCTTTTTTTCTTCTTCTTCTATTTCTATGCGAAGTTTCACTTGTACGCCTACTATTTGTTTTTGCTCAGCTCTGTATCACTAAGCCCCACCACATATAAAGAGAAACACCTCCTCTGTTTACAGCGATCTCCCACCCAGCAGTGGGTATATGTGTCAGCTCTCTGGTGTGTCACATGTACGAGGAAAGTGGAAATCATATCTCCCATTTAACAATCCAGGGTGAATAACACTGTTAGTGTGCAGCTCTTTATTATGGTTTGTATTTGGTCCTTACCGTTAACAGATATATATTTTTTTTAATGCTATGTTTACCTTTTGTCTATTTTTATTTTTTATTTTTTTTTGACTGTACTTGTATAGCGCTTTATCCAGTCTTTAAGACCCCTCAAAGCGCTTTACATACTACATGCCGTTCACCCATTCACACCCATTCATACAGAGCAGTGTATGTTACTCTAGGAACTAACATGCATACACATTCACACACCGTTGGCCATGTCATCGGGAGCAACTCGGGGTTAAGTATCTTGCCCAATGATACATCGACATGTTGACTGCATGGGCTGGGATCGAACCCACGACCTTCTGGTTGAAAGACGACCGCACTCCCTCGCAGCCACAGTCACCCTGTATTTGTACTGTAGTTTGACATTTGGTAGATGAATTCCTTTGCTCTCTTGACATCAATCTTATATTTGTAATGCAAATATGCGGACAGAGCTAACCGCCGATTAGCTTAGCTAAAAGACTTGTATACTGCCTCTTACAAGGTAGCAGCTCCTTCAAAGACAAGTTATGAAATTGTTTATTTAATCTGCATTAAAACCGAAGTGTATTTACAACATTTGCTGTAAACTGGCAAATTGTCCTCTTTACACTTGAGTCAAAAGTACAGAGGCTTTTTGAAATACGTATATAAAAAGTACGGTTCTCCTTTTTGTGTGACAATCACATGAAATACCTTCTAAATGATGCATTGAAGTGATTTGTTAAAACATTTGAGATCTAAGAAGATAGAAATCTGTACTAGCTTTTTCTTCCTGCTCCCAGTTAATGTAAACTGCCCCACTGACAGGGTTTCTAATGGAGAATTCTCCATTTTCTATGGTTCAGACTACCATCTTATTATGTTGTCTGTCATCTGTCACTCAAGTTAGCCTGACAACATGATGAAGGACGTCCATCGTTCTGCTCCGTCTGTATATCTCGTCGTGTTGGACAAAAAAACAACATACATGCCCATCAAATCTTCATCAAATCTTTGTAGCTCAGTCAGGTGTTTTCATCAGATTACCATTTTATCTTGTATGTTAGCGTTATGAAGTACTATGTGTGCTCGGTGCAGTGAAACTGAAACAATACAGACATTCACCTTCTGCTACATGTACGTACACAGATGATAAACTCTCAAAGCAGATTTCCATGTGTTATCACTGTAACCCACTAACCCAGTCAGATACACACTTTCCCACACACAGACTGTCATTACAGAATAATGTTTGGCATAAATGATAGTATGCATGCGTAGTCATCTCATGGCTAGTCCTTCTTATCTGGAATATGTAAAGCTACTGTAGCTCCCACATGCAGCTACTGCGTTTTAAATGTTAGTCAAGGTTTTCTGTTGAAATGGAAATTGACACTTGCCTGTTCTTGTGTGCTATATCCTCCCTCTTCAAACCAGAAAACATTAGAGTTTATTTTTCTTTGAGAAATCTGAGTTCAAGACGTAAGCTTAAGGTCCACATTGAAATGTGCTCCTCCGCCCATGTTTACATTCCCCTAACGTGCACAGAGACCTATAGGTTTCAGCGTGTGAGAGCCTCTCTGTACAATAGCAGGTCTCTCTGCCTCGTGGCGACTCGAGGATCCCGTCCTGAGAGAGGGCGGAGGGGCTTCTGGGTATAGAAAGCACTGGAGGTGTTGTGGAAGGGAAATGAAAAGGAAATGAGAATATTTGGGAGAACTTTGCTCTTGCCTCGTGTTCTTTCTTTCTCTCTCCGTTTCTTTCTTCCTTCCTTTTTACTTTCATGGCGGGATCAGAGTTTGGCTGAACCACATTGATGGGCAGTATCGAGTTTAATATTTCTGTAAAAAAAGATGCAAGGAAAGAAACAATGTTTATGTGCAGTGTCCTTGGTGGGGATTTAATGCAACATTTTTATTTTAACAGTACGTCACATGTTTTTTAAGCTAAAGCAGTTACTTACAGTTCTATGGAGCCTTTTTGGCTTGTATAACGTCTTTTTTTTTGCTTTAGCAGGCAGCTCATTGTATTACATTGTGTTTTAAATTCTCTGACAAGCACCAAAAGGCAGACAGAAAATATTAGCAACATGCTAGTGCACAATGGAGCAGTTCATTTCCTTGGGCAGGCTGGTAGAGACCAAAAACAGAGCTAAAAGAGAGAGATATTATCGCTTATATGGCAAAACATGACTCAAATTAAGCAACATTAACTTAAAGGCAGGGTCGGTAAGAATGGAGAAACCAGCTCGAGTGCGCTAGAATTTGAAAGTACGCAGCCGAAAAAAATCTGCCCCTTCCTTCAGACTTCCTTACAGAGCCCCTCCTCCAACACACACAAACGTGCACATGACCAATGAGGGCACGAGATAAGTTTGTGCACGAGATGGAAGGCTGACAGGCAGGTAGGCCATCCAGTTATTTTAGCCGGGCCGGCTAAAATGATTGGTCGTGCTTTTTACAGAGCCACGGCTTCCACAGATGAATTTTTGAATGGATTTTTTGTCAAAGCATTTAATTTATTCATTGCTATCGGGATGTTAAGAGCATTCCATGGAATATAACAAGAAGTGTTTCTGAAGTGAATTACCTACCCCACCTTTTAAGAAGTGAAATGTTCAGTGAAAACTTGATTCCCGAGTCATTCATCGTAGGTTTAAATAAAGATTTTTAATATGAAAGCCACTCTGTGTACTTACTGATCACTTGCATATGCCTAACGGTAGATATGTCTTCTGTTCCTCTGCAGGGTTCCACCTCAGCGGCACGGTGCGGGAGCCTGCCACGGCCTCTGAGCCAGAGCTCGTCTGCAACGTGAGCGTCAGCTTCGACCGCTGCAAGATCACAGCGGTGACGTGCAGCTGCGGCAACAAGGACATCTTCTACTGCACACACGTGGTGGCGCTGGCGCTGTACCGAGTACGGAAGCCCGAGCAGGTCAAACTGCGGCTGCCCATCTCAGAGACTCTTTTCCAGATGAACAGAGATCAGCTGCAGAAGTTTGTTCAGTACCTGATCACTGTGCATCACACCGAGGTGCTGCCCACCGCACAGAAACTGGCTGATGAGATCCTGTCGCAGAACTCCGAGATCAACCAGGTGCATGGTGAGTGGAGAGGCTGGAACAATTGTGGTTATTTATTCATTTGCACTATTTTGCATTGTTGGAGGAGCCAAGGACTTATGTTTTCATTGACAACTTTTTATTTTAATACTTGAAACAAACCCATTTTGCCGATAATACTTCTCCACTTCTACTTAAAGTGGACCTATCATGCTATATTTGAATAATATAGTGTAGGACCATACCTATATAAGGCATATTTATACTTTTTTTTTTCAAAATACCAAACAGATCATGCATTTTAGCCATGCCTCATTTCGCTTAATTTGAAAAATGTTAGCTCTGTTTTTGCAAGGGCTGATTCTGTGAGAACAGCACCACCTACAGGCCTGGCATATGTACTACAGCGTCTCCAGCGCTTTCGAACGGCAATGGCCGTGGCTGTCTCCTCCTGATTGGTGGAGTTGGCCCAATAGTCGTAGCGCCACCGTCCTGACGTCAGGACAGTGTTCAAATCTGGATCAGTTTTTATCAGATCCGTTGCAGCCCCTTTTTTAGAGATTTGGGTATGGAGGAAAATAGAGAGGGTTGTGTTTTCTGACACTTGGTGAGTTCCCTGGAACACCGGGGACACATATTCATGTATAAAAGACGTGCATTTTGCATGATAGGTCCCCTTTAAGTAACATTTTCAGTGCAGGACTTTTACTTGTAATGGAGTATTCTAAGACCAAATGATTTCTAATTGTATTAAAGGAAAGCATCTCAGTAGTTCTTCAAGTACTTTGAGGTACTTGTTAGTGTTATTCTGTCCTCCATCATGCACCAGTGGAGGAGCAGCTGGAGGCTGATGTCTTCAGAGACGACTCAGAAAACACACAGTGTGTTTAGGGAGAACAAGAAACAAATCAGGTGAAGTTTCACTTGAATATACGTGGGAAAAGTTTCTGAAGATACTTTTGTTGCTGGTTAGGCTGTCACAGAAACAATTAAGAGGTCTGTAGAATATTATATTGTGGAAAAAAATATACCTTTTTATATGTTGTGCTATTTCTTTTTATTGTATTCTCTGGGATATTTTGTGTTTTATGGCTCTTTTAGTTACATGTTGATTCTTACTGGTTATATAAGTAGTGAATGGTACTATTTAGGAATACATTTTGTGGTAGTTTTCCGCTTCTGGAGCACTTTGTGTTACAGTAATATTCCTTATCCCAGTTTGTTTACATTTAAAACACATATCATTGTGTTCAGTAAGTTAATGACTGTATACATGAAAATATTATGTATGTCTGAGGGAGATTTTCCTTGCAGGTACTTGGTGGTTGTATAATGTCTCTTTAGTATCTGCATGTACGCTGTGGAAAGAAGTCAAACCTATTCTGCTTTTTGCATCTCAGGGCTTTAATCCTCCCCAGTGAGGCTTGTTAAGTGTTGTTCGCTGGTTATTGTTGCAGATTTAGCAGAATGAATGGTATTGATCAGTGTTTAAGCTGGCTGCATTAATGCACACAGGGAGCAAGGTGCTGATGCATGCATGTTCACGTCTGCTCCTCCCTGGGAAGACACATTATTATTATAATGAATCCAACCGAGGACATCAACTCTACATAAGTACACTTTAAAAATACTTTTACTGGAATATGTGCATTTTCTACTACTTTTTTACTTATAATTCACTTCAGTTTTTGTTGCAGATTCAGAATAAAAAAACATAATATAATCAACTATTATCATATATAGATATAAAGCTTCCGGGCAGTATATTTATATTAGCTCCACATTTTCATGCCGCAAAAATAAAGTGATGTCCATATTAATTCATCAATTATTATGATACTAAAAAATGCATAATGAATACTTATATTTTGATGCCAATGCTTTTATACTTTTGCTGAATTAAGACATTGAATCCAACTAAACAGAACATTTCTTCACCGAGGTATTGCTACTAAATCTTAGGACTTTCTCCGCCACTGAATGATTGAATCAGTCTGATGACCTCCTGCTCTTGTAATGAGTTCCTGACTGATGTTCTTTGTTGGTTTCAGGAGCTCCGGACCCGACGGCGGGCGCCAGCGTGGACGATGAGAACTGCTGGCACCTGGACGAGGAGCAGGTTCAGGAGCAGGTCAAGCTCTTCCTCTCCCAGGGCGGCTACCACGGCTCGGGGAAGCAGCTCAACTTACTGTTCAGCAAGGTAACACAATCATTCCCAACAAACGTCATCACACCGCATTGTGGCAGCAGCTGAATGGCCATGTTTACCCACAATGCCCCTTGGTCTCTGCAGGTGAGGGAGATGCTGAAGATGAGGGACTCAAACGGAGCGCGCATGTTAACGCTGATCACAGAGCAGTTCATGGGCGACCCCAGACTGGCGCTGTGGAGGCAGCAGGGGACCACCATGACGGACAAGTACAGGCAGCTGTGGGACGAACTAGGTAACACTCACAAACACACAGATGCACACACACTAGGGCTGTCCCGAATACCATTTGTCAGGCTCCGGATATTCGGTAGTAATCAGCAGCGAATATTCGGATATTCGGCCCGCGCCAGGGGGGGGGGGGGGCGTAGTAATCAGCAGCGAACCGCTTCAACACGTGTATTTCAGTTTATTCACGGCATTCATTTTGTTATTCTACAGTATTGTTGTTTTATAGTTATTTGTTAATGTATATCAGTGATTCTCAAACTTTTTTCAATAATGTACCCCTTTGAAAAAAAAATGCAGCCAAGTACCCCCTGATCAGCGCAAAAACTATTTGTTAGGGAAAAAAAGCCTATATAAAGAGGTACAGCCTTGCACCATCAGTGTCTGATTTATTAAAACAACAACATTGTAACTGAGAAACACTTAAATGCTACGTTTCAAATGTTTACAATCCATCACTAAATTCATGGCAAACCCATTTTAACATCATGCAATAACACTAAGACGACATTAGTTGCATTGAACTGATCTTTTTAATAAGTTGTACTTACAATGTAGTGAGAAACATGGGCTTGTGCTTCACTGAGGATCTTTGTCATTCTCAGTGACAGGGAGGCCACTGCAGTTATTACACTTCGCGTTTTGAAATATGTGTAACTCTGTTAATATAAAACCCACACTGCTCAAACTTCGTTACTTTTCCTAAAATTGGAATATTTATCCATTTTTTTTTCCTTCTTTTTTTTCATTAACATAAAATACATCTCACGTACCCCCTGCAGTACTCCAACGTACCCCTAGGGGTCCGCGTACCCCCATTTGAGAACCACTGATGTATATAACCCAATTTGTGTTGTTTGAAATTGTGTTTGTTACTTTCGTTGCAGTTGTATATGTCTTAAGTGTAATTTGGCTTGGCTTCCTATTTTGTATGGACATGCTTTTATTTTTTAAGGAGAGTTAGCGCTGTTGACAGGAAGTTGTTGTTGCTATGGAAACAACGTGACGGAGATTAACGGAGAAAAAGTAATATCTACATATAAAGACGGAGAAAGTAAAGGATAAAGTTGATGGTTAAGTGTTAGCACCCCCCCGAAGAGGCACAAGCTCTTACGTTGATATTGGAGATTTCAATCAATTCAATTTGGCAAAAAAAACTAAAATAAAAATAAAAACGTATAACGAAATTGAAACCCGCAAACACATCCGCAAAGACACAGCAGCAATCCTGAATACCAGTTATATTTCGGTACAATTTTAAAGAAATTGTGCTTTAAATAAATGTTTCTTAAGCCATTTTTTAAACGAATTAGGCAATTTATCTACGAGTTGATCAACTCATTTGTGTAAAAAAAAGCAAAAATATCTGGATAAGTGTCTCTAATGTGAACATTATGTGCATTTCTCCATTTTAAAATATTTGTAAACCTAATGTGTTTGTGTTTTGGAATGTGAAAAGCAACAGAAAACATTTAATCACGTCATTTTGGAGTGCAGGAAATTGTTGCTTTGGATTCAATGGAAATGTCAGATTCTTTGTTGTAAATCATCAGACATCCTTTATTTAAAAAGCCCAGAATAAATGTGTATGTAAATAGAAATACACATCTTCTGTTTTCTGATGTCCCTGTGCAGAAATACCTTTGCTTTAAGATGCAGGAACATGATAAAAGCTTAAATGACTTTGCTATGAATGAAAAAACGGTTAGAATCCCTTGAAAATGAGCCTGGCTTTGCTCATGACCAATAGGGTGATGCAACATGTTCAATTAGACCACCTTCATGTTACCATAGTCTTCTTTCACACCTTCTCTCCCCTCTGTTGTTGTTTTTCTTTACCTAATATCCCCCTCACTCAATCACCAACACCCACCCATTATATGTTCTTGCTCTGCATTTCGTCACTCATGTCTGCCATCTTTTTCTCAGCGCTCAGTTTTCCATTCCCTCGTTGTTGTCATTGAAGCAGCCCTAACAAAGAGACAGAGGATAAAGCCCATCTCCTCCTGTCCCCTCCCCCATCCTCAGCCTCCCTCCCTCTGCATTCACTTCCCCCTTCCCTCTCCTCCCCTGTCCTCCTGTTTTTTCTCACTTCACTTCCTTTCTTTTCTTCTCCCGTTTCATTTTGTCATCTGTCATCCCGTATTTATCCTCAACGTGTTCATTGTTCCCTCCTTCTCAGTCTTCATGTGTGTTCCTTTTCAGATCTGTCTCTAGTGTCTTCACGTTTGTAGCCACAATGCTGCTGAACTTAGCTCACGTTTTCACACTTCTTTTTATTTTTTAATAGTTCATTCATGTATTTTATTAGTGGTATTCCAGCTTCTCCAAAATTAGGATTTGCTGCTTTTTTCTGTTTCATATATTTAATACCTATGAAAGGGTTTTGCAAAAAAATGTTCAGACAAAATAAAATATTTGAAAACGTCACTATGGACGTGGAAATAATAACGGTGGTTATATTTTTATTCATATTCAGCACCTGCAATAAATCATTTAAGTACTTAAAAAAATGGTTATAACAATGTGCTAACCACTGGTGTTTTTCTCTCAATTTGTTTCTGTTTCTAAACCATTTAGTGTAGACAGTGCTAGTCCCAGCTCGCAGTGGGCTTGCCTATATAACCATTAGTAAACCATGATTAGTGAACATTTTCATTTTGCAGAAATTCAAAACAGTTTTTGGTTCTATCATTTTAAAAAGTGAGATTTCTCTTTATATATATATGTGCTTTGGACTGTTTTCTGAAAAACACATTTAGATGATAATAATAATAATAACATGATGGTTACATGCACAAATAAGCACTGGAAAATGTAACTTTGCATATTTCAGCCCTAGTTTATGCTTTCAAAATTGCGGTGACAATGACACTTAGTAACTTGATTTGTATTTCTCGCAACACAAATTGGAATCATATTTTTGACACTATTCATAGCCACCACCTCTCCTGCTGCAGGATAAAACAGCAGAGTGTTGTATCTCCCGATGTTAATGTTAATGTGTGTGTGTGTGTGTGTGCAGGCGCCCTGTGGATGTGCATCGTGCTGAACCCCCACTATAAGCCCGAGCAGAAGGGCTTCTGGCTGCGGCAGCTTCGCAGGTGGAACAGCGTGGACGTGTGTCCCTTGGAGGACGGTAACCATGGCAGCGAGCTGATCAATCTGACCAACGCTCTGCCCCAGGGCCCCCCCGGCAACCCAGGTGAGATGACACCTGCCTCCCCCCTTTTTTTTTATCTCCCAAATCCTCCCGTACATCACATCTGGAGCTTTTCTTTCTCCTCCCTCCTGCAGCACCTCCTCCCCCTCTTCTGTTTTAACACTGTTGAGGTTTCTTTCTCCCCCCTCCCCCCTCTCTTTTAATCAAGTCTCCTTTCTTCAATCTCTGTGCCTGCGAGCCTTATTACCTTTTTAGTGTGGCTAATAGAATGGGCCTAATAACACATTTCAGGTCCTGCAGCCTTTTCCACCAAATCAAAGAAAACCCAGACACACAAACGTTTCTATCAGTTGGTAATAAAAAGGTTTAAAGGGAAGAGAGACGCTGCTATTACTGCTGCTGATTTGTCTGTACTGGCCATGCTTTGATATTTTTATCGATATTTAGACAAAAAAGCAGTTAGACAAGAATTAAGAAAACAATTATATACATTATAAGGAATTATATATATTATAAGGAAATATTTTTCTGCTACTTTCTTTTCCTCTTACTAAGTAATTATAAGTATTTTTCAAATGTTCAGAACCAAAAAAGGAGTATAATGTTGCAATGGAGTCAACATGGAGCTACGCTGTGGGCAACAACATATTCAATTCTGTGTGAACTTGTTTTATGGCCCTTTTTGCTTTTATTCTGGCAAATCTGCACTATTAAAAGTATTCTGATCCAGCTATAAACACATTGTTTGCAATGTACCCATAGATGTACAGACAATTGTCACAAGAATACTTTAATACTGAAAAATACTAACGTATCCAATACATTCTCAGGCACGGTCTGGTTAAAAGAAAGTGCCTTTTTTTTATTATGTCTAAGCAAATTTATGGACATTTATTCATGATTCCCATCAGATATAATTATATAATGGGAAAGTTTAAGATATGCTGAATATACAAATATATTTATATGTAGTTATGACTTCTTAGATGGAGTATTTGACTCAACTTGCAGCGGTCTTCTAAAGGTTTAAAAGTACATAAATAGCCTTCATGAGCGCGTTTCACAATCTCTGCTGCTGCTGACCTTATTGGGCCAATCAGTGGCACAAACTAAAGTAACTTCCCAGCATGCACCTGTTTCTTTCCCCTCACACAGTATCTTTGCCTCCCCTCTCCCCCCTCGCAGCGTCTGACTTATTTCTCTCCTCTCTCCTCTCAGACTCTCTCACGCGGCCTCACCGGACCGTGTTCACCCGGGCGATCGAGGCGTGCGACCTGCACTGGCAGGACCCCCACCTGCAGCACATTATCACAGAGGACCACTACATCCACTACTGTTACCATGACAACCTCGACAGCTCCCTGTTCGACCCCCGAGGGTGGCCCCTGTGGCACGGTGAGAGCGGGGACACATTATTTACGGGGAATTTAATGAAAAGGAATAAAAATAAAGGTGGATGAAAGTAGATATGATGTATTTATTGTTGTTGTTCCTCCCTGCAGAGCACGTCCCGACCGCCTGCGCCCGCGTCGACGCTCTGAGGTCACATGGTTTCCCCAAAGAAGCACTCAGGCTCGCCATCGCCATCGTGAACACACTGCGGAGGCAACAGCAGAAACAGATGGACTTCTTCCGCACTCACAAAAAAGGTCAGTTTGTATTACATTTAAATGTTGCTTTTTACTATTTCTAACACTTGCTGTTATATATTTTATTTAGATTTACATTTTCAATCCTGCATAGTACAAATAAACCTTTTAAAAAGGAAGTCACATACATTTTCCACAAAAACATTCAAATTGGGCTCTAAATTTGTATTTCTTTTTCCATTTCCTCTTTGTCGATTTTACCAGCAAGGAAAAAAGCAAATAAATCATATTCTGCTACGAGCTGAAACACAGGCGTTTTCTGTCTCATCTCCTGACACCATATTGCAGTCTTGAAAGTTCTTACAAACAGCTAAATTCCTTAAAAGACAAGGTGTAAATAAAGTGTTGCATTTCCTATACAATGGCTTTTTTTTAAAAACCATTATTAATCATTTGAATTATTTTGTACATGGTTAACGGCTGGCGGGAGAAATTAATTTATAATAATACATATTTTAATTGGTTAACCAAGCCATCCATTTTCTGCCACTCTTCTGGGTCCAGGTCATGTTAATTGATTTTAATAATTACATTACGAGCATTAATTGTAGGTCTTATTGTAGCTACTGATTTTCTCTCCTTCTTGGGACATATTTTTGTTAAAACAGGTATTTAATTGCACTTCTTCAATATTGTTGAAACTGTAGTGTTACTGATGGTATCACCAAGTAGTATAAATATATTATTAACAGTTGGTGTTCCTGCAGAGCTGCTCCATAAAGGAACCACATCTGTCACTAACCTGGAGGGCTGGGTGGGGCACCCTCTGGACCCCATCGGCACCCTGATCAGCACCCTGATGGAGTCGTGGAGGAACAGCGAGGAAGGGGCTGCCGCACTGCGAGACTTCTCAGGTACATTCAGAGGTACCCACGGCAACAGGCTTACTTATTTAAAAGTACCAATATAACTATTTTAAAACACAAATTTACAAAGTAGTCAACTTTGTTTAAATGACAGTTTTTCTCTCTTAGAAGGAAGCCCTAACTAGAAACCAGATTAATATTTACACAATGTGATGTGGACTCATTGTGTATTTTACTTATATATATATATACTAATATAATCTGTGATGTAATGTATTTAAGGTATAATGTAAAAAAGGCGGAAATACTCATTTGAAATACCTCCAAAATGGCACTTGAGTACAGAACTTGAGGAAATGCACTAAAACACACTACACAAACACACTGAGTGTGCGTCCAACATTTACATTGCATTGATTGCGTCTTCCTGTCGGAGCTCAAGGCCCGCAGGTTGCAATCAGCAGTGATGACACAGACGTGCTGATTGGCCCGTAGTCATCCTCCAATAACAGCTCATGAATAAGAAATGCAGCAGGAAAAACACTCCAATTAAAATGCATTAATTATGCAGAGAGCTCAGCGAGGAGAAGAATTTCAACAAACTGAAAGGACGGGGATTGTTCTTCACTCATTTGTTTCACTTCTAAATGTGAACCAAGAAAGCCTTTTCACAAGTTGTGAAAGTTTTCAATTAGGACTTCAAGCACTCTGTTTTTTCGTGTGTGTGTGTGTGTGTGTGTATTCACTAGGGACTGTTAACCTCCTGGGATGGACTGTGAGGTCTGCCAAGACATCATTAAGCCATTAAAACACATGATGACGGTCCTCAGGAGGATACTCACTCTGAAAAGAACAAATAGATCAATAGATGTATCAATACTCGGCTCGATCCGCCTCCCAAAGGGAACATCTTTCCCCCCTTAACATCTGCCCCCTCCCCTCAGGTCCTCTGGGTGCAGGTCGGAGGATGGAGCGTCCGGTTCTGCAGACGCAGCGCTTCCTGGAGGAGGGGGAGTCGCTGGTGTCGCTGGCCGTGGAGACGGCCCTGATCGGCCTGGGGCAGCAGAGGGTGATGCCGGACGGCCTCTACGCTCAGGAGAAGGTCTGTCGCAATGAAGAGCAGCTACTGGCCAAGCTCCAAGAGATCGACCTAGACGACACGTTGGTGAAAATCTTCCGAAAACAAGCCGCTTTCCTGCTAGAGGGTGAGTGGGGGTCTAAGATCGAAGCATTGAAATGTATGTAAAGCATTTTCTGGTTGGAAGGTTTTGCTGCTTCTCTTTGTCTCAGGATATTAATCGAATATATTTGGGTTTGATGAGTTTTACAATCATCCAATTTCAAGATATAAAAAAATTATAACAAACCGTCAAAACGGAAGCAAAAAACGAAATGATAAAAGTGCAAAACTATACCGTCATCTCTGCGATGCTGCACTTGTACCGTGTTCACCACCTTAGGTCAGCATTTTAGCAGACTGTTCAATTGAAAAGGAGTAGTTTGAAATTGCTTAAATATATTTACAATCTTTTATGAATGAATACACCTGGGATGAGAAAAAGACACCAGAATGTTCGGACATTTAAATCTTTGGATCTTTGATATTTTAACAAACTTAATCTTAAATAGAGCTAACAATTGCATTTCCTAAAATGTCGATTGTTTTTAAATGCATCGAGCAGATAAATATTTCACTCCTTGACCCACAACCAGCTGTTTGTGCTCTAATGATCTGTTAAGTGTGTGTGTGTGTGTGTGGTGTTGTGTTAACTCTGTGTGCTTTTCTGTGCAGTACGTGTACATTTACACTTTGTACTTCTGTATTCACAGTTGTGCGAGTGTATTGTTTGCTTTGTCACTCTGTTTGCCGACGTTGTGTGAATGAATGCATGTGTGTGTACAGAGGGGTATAATGAGCCTGTGTGTGTGTGTGTGTGTGTGAGTTGTGGCTTGTCATGGTTCAAGGCCATTTCTCTCCAAAGCCACTAATGATAGAGCCGTCTCACGTTTGGCTTCTTCTGCGTGTGACTGTACAGTGGAGGCCCACAGGAAGTCCGTTATTCATGTTGTCAACAAATCCCATACAAAGATCAAAACCAACAATGAGTTTATCTTTTATAATTAAAGCATTCATATTCAGATTTATATTCCTCATTTTGAAAAATAAAATACAGGTAGGCAATCGAATAAGTCTTTAGAGAAAGACTAACACATTGTTGATTTTGGTACTTTTAGCAAAAGAAAACACTAATGCTAGTCTAATCCTTTAACACATTGACATCCTTTTAAGATCAAGTAACTGCTCTAATCTATAATTGAGTTATTATCTTAAAGAAAAGCATTAATATGCAGCCCAGTAGATTACCTGGTAGAGCAGCTAATCCATCATCCCCCATGTCTTCCTTTCTTTCTAGGGCTTTTCTACAAATGATAAGCTAAAGTTATTTATTATTTCTTTTTTTAGAAGCTGTCAACCCTTAAACTTATGATTCTTGCAGTTTCTTTTGGAAGTTTCCCTCCCATAATATTCCAGGAAGTCCTTGTTTAAAACACAAAAGTCCCTGTACGATTGTGGAGGTTGACCAAGGGAGCGATGGTCGTCCTGATACACAGCGAGTCATAGCTGTTTTTAAATCAGCGATATCAAACTTGCTGACTGTCAGAGTGTGAAATAATCTTATGACCAAGGTGGCTGTGCAGTCAAATGTGAGCATGCAGCTCTGTGTTTGTACATTGATCTGTCTTCAGGTTGTACAGACTGAACTCATGTATCATGTCCTGTTGTTGTTGTTGTTCCTACAGCTGGTCCCTACAGTGGTCTGGGGGAAATACTCTACAGAGAAAGCGTCCCCATGCACACTTTTGCCAAGTATCTCTTCACCTCCCTGCTACCTCATGACGTCGAACTGACGTACAACATTGCACTGAGGGCCATGCGGTGAGTACGAAACCTTCCTTTTTAAGAGCTGTCTTTACTCAATTCAACATGCTGGTCTCATGTATGAATAACTCTACATGGCTCCCTTCCAAACAGAAGTAAAAAGCGTGCTGTTTATACGGCTATATTGACATTTAAAATGACCAATCACAAGGAGAGTTTCAGAAAAAAGAAAGTCTTTATTAACTTTAGAGTTGCTACGTGTCATCATTTTCAAAATGCTTAGTATTTATCGTACAACCTGAAATCGCAAGATGCTGTTTTACACACCTTGAAAAGTGTTTTGGGGAAAGAAAAGTGATTTAAAAAGGGGTGAAATGAGTAAAGAAATATGCATTTCCACCTTCTCTGCTTAGTGTGGACACAAAATGAGGAGAAGCAGAAATAAAGAGTGAGAGACGGGAAGTTCTAGCCCTGGATTGAACTAAAACTTGTAATGCATTTAGCTCCTCCTCCTTGAAGTTTGGGTTTGAATGAGTGTGATACAGAAACTCAGAGGGAAAGAAAAGCTATTGGGGACACTGTTTAATGACAAAACCTCCTTTTGCTGGAATATTCACTAAATAATTCAAGCTGCTGAAACTGAGTTTTATAACAAATGTGTGAATAATAAATAGATGCTGTTGGTTTTCTTCCTGACCGCCAAGAGTTTTACAAAAATGTCTGTCTGCTCTCCCAAATTACAACAGAGGAAATATTAAAGTGGAGAATCACAGTTCACAGCAGCTTCATGAGTGTTTGAGGGAAACACGAATTGAGATGTTATTTTTAAACTCCTCCTTAGCGTAGCTAGAGGCAAAGCTCCACCTGAAGAGAACTATTGATTGGTTCTATAAAGAAACATCTCCTACCTTCCTCATATATATATATATATATATATATATACGTTCCTGTGTGTTTCCATCTAATAAAGTGTTGTCCTCTGTGCTCAGGCTGCCGGTGCTGGAGTCCACGGCCCCCTCTGCCGATCTGTCTCGGCCTCACCACATCGTGTCCGTGATGCCCAACCGCCTCCCCCGCTGGTTCACACTCAGCCACATCGAGACCCAGCAGTGTGAACTCGCCTCCACCATGCTAACGGCCGCTAAAGGTACACACACAACCTTAAGAGACAGTGTTTATGTGGATTTGACTTATTCTTTATTATTCATACTATGTGCCACGCTCAAGTAGTGGCAATCATACAGTTATAAAATAAACACTTTAAATCATGGGCATTTATATTCGTTTTCTTCCCAGTTGTATTTAATAAGAATTTCTAGATAAACAATATGTTGATGTGTCTTGTACCCGATAACTAGAAAATGAAGTGATGGATGGGTACATTTTTTAAAACGAATGAAGCTTTATTCAGTTTTTGCAACATTTTTTAATATTTGTTTGCTTTCGTAACTGTCCATTTTGAGTTGACCACAATAAAAGTCTAGTTTATAGATGTTTACCTCAAATAACTACATATTGTAAATGCCTACAACAGACAAAAAAAAGTTTAAAACCTGCATACATTTAATTAAAGATGTTTCCATCCCTTGGTATGCCTTATTTTATGGAACTGAATTCTGTAGACCTTGAATTAGTTTTTTCGTGGTGATGTGTTGGAGGTTGGTGTGTCACATCCAGAGTAAGAGGCTTTCACCTGCAGGAAGTTGAGATTGACTTTGCTTTTGTTTGTTTCCCCAGGTGATGCTCGTAAGCTGGAAACAGTGTTAGAGTCCATCCAGAAGAACATCCACTCCTCGTCCCACATCTTCAAACTGGCCCAGGATGCCTTCAAAATCGCCACGCTCATGGACAGCCTGCCAGACATCACGCTGCTCAAAGTGTCCCTGGAGCTGGGTCTTCAGGTAAAAAAACACACATAATCACACAAAGAAACAAAGTTAACATCACACAGACTTGGAGCTAACCTTGTGTTTCTTACAGGTGATGAGAATGACGCTGTCTACCTTGAACTGGCGGCGGAGGGAGATGGTGCGATGGCTGGTGACCTGTGCAACCGAAGCAGGTGAGGTTTCCCAACGAAAAATGTATTCGCTCTAGTAACGGACAGATTCACCACATAAAGTTCTTTTTGAAGCAATCAGTCTTTACATCTCCACCACCCTTGCAGAGGCAGTTACTTCTACTATAAATGACTTTCTAACATAACGCTGTTTGGATGCTATCCAAACAAAAGTCTTACAACTCAGAAGATTAATGTCGTTTGTTCATATTTTCAAACAAGAGAAAAAGCTTTTAGGTAAAAGAGGATGGACTTGGTAACACGTTTGGGTTGGATTGTTGTTCCTCAAACAATAATTGAGTTATGTTGCTGCATGGATTTTGGCCTGGATGGAAGTAATACTGTGAGTAAAAGAAAGTTGTGTGTTATAATACACATTATAATTGTTGATGCGTTATAATGTAGGCAGCAATGTTGAGCTCAATTTATTCACCAATTGAAAAGTATATACATATATTTGGCGGTTTACGTAACGTTAATTTATAAATATATATATGGTCTTTTTTGTAAAAATGATCTGCAGAATACATGTATTAATGTGTAAAGTAGCATTAATTGGAACTACAAGTACCACAAAAAAGTCTATGTACAGAACTCGGGTAATTTAGTTAGTTGGATTTCGTTAATAAAACAACCCCTGAGATTCTGAATATCCACCCATGATATGATTGGACGTCTTCTGTTCAGTGAAGCGGTTTAACGAATTAGGGAAACCTTGACAAGACTTTTAAAGTGGGTTTTGGAGGGCTCTCGGCGGGATGGTAGGAATGACTGGCAGGGCAGTAATTATGGAAGATTGAGGGCTTCTGGCTGATTAAGTGGACCCTGTGTTTGGACTTGAATTCTGGCTGAATTTCTCTGAAGTGGACAGGAAGCTGTGTCTGGAGGGAGGGAGGGAGCTCTGTAGGGGGAAAACCTCCTCCCAGATGATTTCTTGTGAATGTGGGGGAGCAACAAGGAGTCCCTGTTTCTGTGAGCGCAGTTTGAATGGACTCATTGAGAACATGCCAGTGGATGATGTAGAATGGGGCCAAGCCATATAATGTCAGAGAATTAGAAATGGAATATCCAATTACAAGGTAAAAGGTCATTGTGAGACTGGCGACGTATTTAATTTGTTGGCGTTTTGGAAACCTTTGATTTTTGGTACAAAGTTGGGGTAGCAACTACTTCGGACATTTATTTCAATATAAATTCGCTGTTGTGATTCTTGCATCAGTCAATCTAATAGTTGTTATGGTTAAAAATAATAAGATACGATAAAAATTATTCAAAAAAGAATACGTCTTTTGGTAGTATGAATGTACTTTCGCATTCATTGGCTTTTTAAAATGCGCAATGCATTTGATATGATCTAGACTGCTGGATTTGATGGATTAGGTTGATGACCATTTAGCTTTTAGTCAACAAATTCCATAAAAATAACCAAAACCAACAGCTTACATTTGCAGTTCTCCAGCTTGTCTTTTAGACAACAGAGGACATACATTAAAAAAAACAAAAAAAAACATTTCGAAAATATCAGAAAAAAACCGATTTGTTTTTTAAATGAGATTTGTTGACAATAGAAACATCCAAAATGTCAACCGATTTATCCTTCAAGGACTCCCAACAATATATTTCACCAGGGTACTGTCACAAGTACAGGGAAAAAAGTGATCATGTATAGAGAAAACAGTAAAAAAATTAAAAGGACCTATATATGAAATGTAGGAGGACCTATGATTGGACCCTGGGGAACACCAACATTAACTTTATAAACATTTTCCGCCAGGTCTTTATTATTTAACTGACATTTCTTTACCCCTCTGTCTAGGTGTGTTTGCGCTGGACAGCATCATGCAGAGCTGGTTCACCCTCTTCACCCCCACCGAAGCCACCAGCGTCGTGGCGAGCACCGTCATGTCCAACAGCACCATCGTCCGCCTGCATCTGGACAGCCATCAGCAGGAGAACCTCGCCAACTCCGCCCGAACCCTGGCCCTGCAGTGTGCCATGAAGGACCCCCAAAACTGTGCCCTGTCGGCCCTCACACTCTGCGAGAAGGACCACATTGCCTTCGAGACAGCCTATCAGATTGTACTGGACGCAGCCTCCACGGGAATGAACTACACACAGCTGTTTACGATAGCGCGCTACATGGAGCACCGCGGCTATCCTATGAGGGCATACAAACTAGCAACGTTAGCCATGACTCACCTGAATCTCAGCTACAACCAAGACACACACCCGGCCATCAACGACGTGCTCTGGGCTTGTGCGCTCAGCCACTCCTTGGGGAAAAATGAACTGGCATCCGTCATCCCCCTGGTGGTGAAGAGCGTGAAGTGCGCCACCGTTTTGTCAGACATTTTGCGGCGGTGTACGTTAACGACGCCGGGCATTGTCTCGCTGCACAGTCGCAGGAACTCTGGAAAGCTGATGCCTCTGGATAAGGCTCCGCTCAGGCAGCTGCTGGACGCCACGATCGGGGCCTACATCAACACCACGCACTCTCGGCTGACACACATCAGCCCACGCCACTACAGCGAGTTCATCGAGTTCCTCAGTAAAGCCAGAGAAACGTTCCTGATGGCGCACGACGGACACATCCAGTTCACACAGTTCATAGACAACCTGAAACAGATTTACAAGGGCAAGAAGAAACTCATGATGCTCGTTCGAGAGAGATTTGGTTGATCAAACGACCAACATTTTTTTTTACATCCTTTCTAACTTGAAGTGAAAATCCTCCTAAAAACAACATTCATGCAAATCTTATTCCCAGGATTTGGCACTGCGGGGTCAAATGTGATAATGAACACAATTTCCTGAAGGTGATTGTGATGTGGAAAAGGTCCCATTCAATCCCAAGGAATATTCCTTTTCATTGCGAGTCGTACCAAGCAGGAGCACTGGACATCCCCGGAGAATGGGAATAAGATATAAAAATGTGTTTTAGGGCTCATTTTCTCCTTAAAATGACAAGTTTGGAATTGAAGATAAAAAACACTGTAAACCATAAAAGCAACAGCTGGTATTAATGTGTATAAAACCATTACGTTTGCAGAAGGAGTCAATTCATGGAAGTTTGTGTGTTTCCCTTTATATATGTATGAAAGCGAGAGAGTAAGAGTTTTACACTGAGTATATTATACTGTATTGTCCAGTGGCAAAATGTCCACCTTGCACTCCTCCTACTTTCCTCAGCTAACGTTCAACAGCCTCAAAGAAAAAGACAAATGGCTTTAAACCAAATGGAGAAACTCCATCTGAAGTGACAAGTACCTCTTATGAAAAGGATCCAGCTTTACTGGCTCCTCCTCCGAGTCATCGGCCATCTTATCGGTGAAGAGAAAGAAAAAATCGAAATCAGAGTTCATTTGACTGGATTCAATTTAGTTTTCATCTTAAGGCTGATTGTTTTGGCTTTGCAGTGTTGTCTCAAACATTCAGTATGCTTATTTTACCGTCACAGAAACACAAAAAACAAGCTGTCTTGTGGAAACTGTCAAACATATATTCTCAGGGATTTCTCTTTGAAAAAAAAAAAAGACTAAAAAAACAGAAAGAGAACAAAAGCATTTTATTGTCCTGTATATATGAAAGTATATGTCTGAATATTGAATAAAAATGTATATGTTAACTAATTTATGACAGAATATTCTATGTAAGGCACAATACTTGAAGCTGCAGTACTTTTTGGTTTTTGAAAACAAACAACAAAAACATATCAGAAGGAATTCAAAAATGTTCGCCTTGCATCGCATCAGGGGACAATTTAAAACAGAAGTACATGACAGGCTGCTTTTTGGCTCTGCAGACATGTAATGAGCTGCAGAAACCAAGACAGGAAGTGGACATGCAAAGTGCGTATTCTCCTGAACACAGACGTGTATTGAGTATTGTAGGAGGCCACAGAAAGAGACCACTGTGGAGGCAGAGCAGCGACAACACACAGCTGCCATGTTCAAGTGAAATCTGCCTTCATGTTTTTCTTCTGCAGTGATTCAGTCACAAAAAGCTGTTTTATGTCTGCGCCTCTTCTTCTGACATCCCGACTTTATGCAGGACAGAAAGTTGCTCTTTACTGTCGTTCTTGACTGTTTCACCTCTTTATTTTTCCTCCTCTTTGATTTCATTTATCTCTAGAATTCCTCAAACGAAAACAGCCTTCTTTCTTGCCTTGTCTTAATGCTTTAAAATAACCAAATGGTAGTTTTAACTACCAAACCTTTCTCATACGCCAATACAACTGGTTACAACCTTTTTTTTAGTGTCTATAATTTGTTTTAGCTGAACTGTATTCTGTGCTTTAAAAGCTCCATCTGTCCTTTCAGTGTTGTCTCGTTTGTAGCCCCTTTTTGTTTAGAAATATGCTCTCTTTTTATTTATTGCGGTAGGTAAATGATTGTACAACCATGTCAACATGCTCATGAAGTTGAAACTAAGATTTGATACACTGATCAATTTATTTATGTAACTAAATCACTGTTTTATAAACTTGTTAATGAATCAACATTATGTTTTGATTAAATACGTTTTTTGAGAGGATGAAGTCTTTGTGTTCTTATTTTATAAGCTATATATAGGTATATGAAAATATCATAAAAAAACAAGTATAATGTGTTGAGAAATGTCATGTCGCATTTATCCGAATAATAACACATAGTTTAGTACTTTGGAAATATCTGAAAAAACAAATTAGTTTAAAATGTATGTTTAACATTTCAGAAAAACCACATAGTATAATATGTCGAAAATACCAGAAAGAAAACATAGTATTGTATGTCGAAAATAACAAATATCAGAAAAACCACATGGTATAGTATGTCGAAGATATCAGAAAAAAGGACATAGCATAAATATTAGAAACATATAGTATTATATTATCGAAAATAAGTCTTAGTACAGTATTAAAAAATGACATAGTATAGGACGTTGAAAATATATTTAAAAAGGACATAGTATAGGACGTTGAAAATATTTAAAATACCAGAAGAAAAAAAAACATAGTATCGTATGTCGCAAAAACAGTCACAGTATAGTATGAAGAAATATATCAGAAAAACAACATAGTTATAGTAGGTGGAAAAAAAGTCTGAATAGTTTATCGCAAAAAATCTGAAAAAACATGTCGAAAAAGTCATAGTATAGTATGTGGTAAAATAATTATAGAAATTAATGTCGAACAAATAAACAACATAGTATAATATGTCAGAATAAAGTCATAGTATAGTATGTCGAAAATTTCCTAAAAAACAACATAGTATAATATGTCGGAATAAAGTCATAGTATCGTGTGTCGAACATATCAGGATAAAATTACATAGTGTAGTATGTCGAAAAAAAAGTTATAGTAGAGTCGAAAATGTCAGAAAAAACACAGTTGCTGATAATACTTTCTATAAAGACTTGAATGCATGCAGTGATATATACTTCACACTTGTTATTGTTACTATCTGATCAAAGTATTTAATCTACAAAGGTTGTATTTATGTATTTGTCGAGCAGCAGGAAGTGGACACAGATGTTTATCTAAGGGTGAACCGTCGTAGTGACTTACTGATTAATGCCCGAGAACAGGAAGTCATAATTCCTCTTAGTGCTGCTTTTACTTCCTGCTAAGATCATTTGGGAATTTGAAGCTTACCTTATCCCACTTCCTGTCTGTTGTCAGTGGCCTTTTAACGGCAGGAAGCTCTCCGAAAAAGGACGTTTTCTGAGGAAACAAAAAATAAAACAACCGCTGATGTATGTTAAAACAGTAAAGTAAGTAAATGGCATGATTTCTCATCATTTGAAAATGTGTATTCAACCTATATCAATATTAAATCATTATACATATTGTATACTTTACTTAATATTTATTCAATATTACAATCATTGATCTGATGGTAAAATAACAAGTAAATTACCACATACTAAAATAGGTTGTTTCGGTCTTTATTTGATAAACTTCTTATAGAATGTCTGTCCTTGTGCGTCTGCAACACCAACATTTCAGCTCTGGGGATAACATATTGTATCTATTTTGTCTTCTTAATAATGTATTATCTGGAGATGCCAGACATAATTTGACTTTAGATGAGGACTTGAATATTTATTCAGCCACAAAATAAGAATCATTACACACCAGGGGGCTTGTATAAATATGTGGAATTATGCTTGAATATCTGTCATTATTCTAACACTATTACAACACAAACTCCCAGCGCATTGTCCAAATCAATCACTCACTTGTCATGTTGTATCTCTGCGCATTAAACACTCCATGCCATCGCTACTTTGTTTCTACATCAATCCGAACACATCCTGTAACCAGAGAGCTTTATTTCTGTAGATAAATGTTATCACACATTTCCTGCGTGGACCGACCTGTTGTTCCTCTCCTGCTGCTGCCGTGTTCCTGAAGCCAGCGAGTCGTTCATCTCTCTGAGAGCGGCACAGATGGTGTCTCTCATGGTGTCAGATGTCAGAGTTTAAATATCTGAGAGTTGATTTTCATGATTTGTTAGTATTGTATTGAAGAATTGTTCTAGGTGAAGTTTTCCTACTTCCATACAACTCTTATTTAGTGGGCGAAGATACAAAGCTGAAATATCAAAGATAAGCACACTTCATAGTTTAATTGTGTTGGTTTATAGAGCCTTTATTGAGTTGTATTGTCTTGCCTTTTAGTGAGAGATATTGTTTACTATGTATATCTATAGTTGCAGTTTTAACTTGACCCTCCACATTAAAAATCAACTCTGGTGTTATTTAATTTTATCTTATTGTAAATAAACTCCGCCAAAACAAAAATGATCTTCCAGAATGTTCTATCTTTATTTTAATTTGTTGTATTCTTCTTTTTCTTTTTGTGTGTGCTTCCCCGTTTGTTATGTTGTCGTTCCTACCATTTGTCATTTATAATAAAATATGAAAAATACTTTAAGGATAGTACAACTATAAAAGTGTAAATCTACTATGTGTACTTTTCCAGTAGAGTATGTAATAGGCTTATATATAAACCATACAATGAGTGCATCTTACATTTGAACAAAAGGTATATGATGTTATCTTCAGGAGAAGTTGATTTGAAACCTTCTTTCCAGGATCAACAGTTTTTTATAAGTATGAAAAAACTACAAACATGGACACTGTCAGATAATTTAATTAAAAATAGTGCCATATTTGAGATGTTCTGACCCTGGAGCAGCAGGGCGGTTCATCATGCTCCCCCGGGCTTCTTCTCAGTCTCTGTTTTTTCTGAGGCAGAAAGAGGAGGTTGGACAAAGCACCTTGGTGGAGATTACTCGACTGCACCAATCATCCATCACGCGCAGCTTGTCCTTGGAATACATAATGTAATGATAATCTGATCTTGTATGCAAATGAAGGCTCAGTGGGGTGACTGCAGGCAGGAGACGTCCACCTGCCCCACAACACAAGTCGCCCCAAACTCCAGATCTGCAGTCAGATTACAGCTATTTAAAGAGAAATACAAAGCTTAACATGTGTTTACAGACGCTGTTTGTGCAGCCACATTAGTTGACCAAGAACAATATTTGCATGTGATTTCGTTTCTTTGTGACATCAGCAGTATATGTTATGGTTTCAGGAGCTCTTCTTCTAATCCTTGTTGGAGCGGTGTTCCCTCAATCCCATTTATTTAATGCACCATGACTGTCACGCCAAATTATGTAATTAGATTGGGAGTCTGGCACTGGTGACACGACACACACATGCAGAAATGTTATGGTGGGATATCATGAGGGAGATGTTTGGAGGCCATTTTGTGTGATTCCCTTCTTCTTCATTATCATCAAAGACACTGTTTTACATATTTCTTTGGAAATGGACGTTGGAATGATCTGCCTGAGGAGATCGGGGCTGCAAACTGTCTGCTCTTTAAAATCACTTATTAGAAAACCCTTTAAGAAGTGCTTTTACGTGATTTTATTTATGTTTGATTAGTTCTGTTTGTTTTACGCTGTGTTTTATGAGGCTTGTTTACTCTTTTTGCTGTTGTTAATAAGGTTTTACGTTATTTTCATTCTTTGTATTTAAATGTGGTCTGCTTCTATGTAAAGCACTTTGTAGCTCTGTTTAAAAGAGTGCTATATAAATACATTTTTTTTATTATTAATAAATCTGCACAATACTACCACTTTAACAACTGCACAGCTCACTTACACTTTTAAATGTCGACACCGCACATGACTGCACTAACTTCTCATTTTTTAAATTTGTATATTTATATTGGTAATTAACATATGCATTTTTTAATATATCGTTTTTACAATAGCCCTTCACATAAATAGTTCTTAACATAGTTCATTTCAGTATTTGACTGTGTTTGGAAGCTCTTTACCATCTGCTATTTGTTTGATCATAGTGTTGAAGCGTTAACCATCAAAGTTTTGTCATTTCAATAAATTCTGTTCTAATTAAACATTAGACAAACTTCTGCTAGAGTCTGAACATCCGTTTATCATTTCAATTACCTGTGAAAAGGCCTTTGTCTCCATCAAAATGTATTATATTTATGACCTTTCGTCGCAGGATGAAATCACTGCCACTCTCTTTTCTCTCGTCGCTCTTTCATCTCAGCCAACCAGACCTGTTGTTGTTTTCATTTTAAAGTCCTGTGGCCCATAAAGTAGAAAAGCGTCATATTCACAGCTTTAAAAGGGAATCCAAAATGTCACAAGCTGTCCATAAAGTTTTCATAAATGTCACCGCGACACGAAACAGCCAATAGCAATTAGGTGTTTCCTGAAAGGCCACCTCTTCACAATAAAACGCTTTTTTACTGAAGCACAGGAAGAGAGACCCTGGTGAACCAGCAGCTTAATTCAACTCATTATTCCGCTGGATTTCCATCTCAATTAAATGTGTAATTATGGTAAGATCTTTTCTCTTGTTGTAAGGCCGTTTCTTCACTTGTTTGAAGAGCCATGTTTCGTCTCTCTGCTCTATGTAACTGCAACATCACCATGCTAAAGTTTGATCGCTATTTTAATTCAAGAAACGGTTTAATTCAAGTCACTCCAGCGGCCGGTGATGACGGACACATCAGAGCCTCGAACACATCCTCCAGTCTCCTAGCAACAGAGCGGCCTCTCCGCCTGTTGATTGGCATTAACAAGTGGAGCTGATAGTGAAGCTCTTTAGCAGTAAGTACCATCTCCTCACTGGGAGCCTTTTCCAATGTGAGCCAGGATTTAAAAACATCTGGATGGGATTGTGGTTGAAATATTTGCTATTTTCTTTTTCTTTTAACAAATCAATTTCCTTTTCATATCTAACACAGCACTGTCAATAGTTTATTGTTATTTTTACCAGTCTTATTCTATAATAGCTTGTTTTTATTTTATTCTGTTGACTTTTTAATTACTATGTTATGTGTATTTAATTGTTTTTAAGATGTAATCAATTTGCACTATGTCTTAATGTTGTTAGCAAAGCACTTTGAATTGCCTTGTTGTTGAATTATTCTATATAAATAAATAAATGCTTTGTTAACAACCAAGTGTGGTCGAGTAAGTTCAAATACAAAATAAAAGCTGTCAGCTGTTACTTCTTAACAGGGATGGGAACAGTTCAAAGTAAGAGAACTTTTATAAATGCTCTTGGATATCAATATTTTTAGGCTTCAAAATAAATCTGAAATGAATGTCAACACCCACACTCGAGGAACAGCCTCACGCCACAGAGCCACCAACTACAACACATTATCTTTCTATAGAGGGACATTGGCAGCCCGTGCATACAACTGATAATCCAACACATGTAACTGCCTTCCTCTGCTGCACAAGAATTAACAAGAAAAGAGAAAAAAGTTAAGAACGCAGAGGTGGAAGAAGTACTGAGATCTTGTACTTGAGCAAAAGTAGAGAAGTACCAGAATGTAGGAATTATGTTACAAGTGAAAGTACAAAAGTATTAGCATCAAAATATACTTAAAGGTGGGGTAGGTAATTTTGGAGAAACCAGCTCGAGTGCGCTAGAATTTGAAAATACACAGCCGGAAAAAATCTGCCACTTCCTTACAGAGCCCCTCCTCCAACACACACGAACGCGCACATGACCAATGAGGGCACGAGATAAGTTTGTGCAGAGATGGAAGGCTGACAGGCAGGTAGGCCATCCAGTTATTTTAGCCGGGCCGGCTAAAATGATTGGTCGTGCTTTTTACAGTATTACGGCTTCCACAGATGACATTTTTTAATGGATTTTTCGTCAAAGCACTTAAGATATTCATTGCTATCGGGATGTTAAGAGCATTCCATGGAATATAACAAAAAGTGTATCTCGAGCCGGTTTCTCAAATGTACCTACCCCACCTTTAAAGTACCAAAAGTAAAAGTACTTATCATGAAGATTAGCGCATATCAGAATAATATATATGATATGTTTTATAATTATTGATGCATTAAAGGTCCCCTATTGTACTGTTTTTCATCAATATATTATAGGTCTCAGATATATACAAAACATGTCTCTGAAGTGTTTGGCTCCAAACACCAAACAGATCATTGCAGCATCCCATAATCCCCTCTGTTTCAGCCCTGTTTCAAAAGTGCTGATTCTCTGTCTGTTACTTTAGATGAAAATAAGGAGCCCCTCCCCACGCCCCTCTGAGAGAGATTTGGTTAAAAAGAATGCACAATGGTGCTCTAGGAGGAGATTCAGGTGATAAGGTGGGGGGGAGGGGGGGGTTATCTTGGTTGGTTATTGGTTAATGCAGTAGTTCCCAATCTTTTTCAGTCAGGCCCCCCTTGTGTAATTGGAAATATTTCCGAGCCCCCCCTAATCCGGTTCCCACCGAGATTGGTAGAATTAATTGTATATAGTTGTACAAACATTACATTTTCTCTGCTAACAAGACAAAAAGATCCAACTATAATTTGATATATTATTATGGATTGAACATGAACCAAAGTGCTTGTATTGGCAGATAATCCTGTGCCACGAGGCGTAATTGAAACAATTACAAGTACTGCTTATCGATCCGGTTCTTTAACAGTAGGTTATTTTGTTATGTTTTAGGGGAAAAACTAAACAAATTAGAAACAGAATTCACATTGATTCATTGTATGTATAGTGTGGATTATGGGCTGCTAGCACAGTAGTAAGTAGATTTATTCAAGTACTGTACTTATATTGAGGTACTTAAGTATTTCCTTTTGCTTCTTTGTAATTCTGCTCCACTACAGTTCAGAGGTAAATGATGTAATTTTACTACATGTATTTAATACCTTTAGTTACTTTACAGATCTGGATTAATGATGTGAAATATAATCAATTCTTAAATCAGACTTTAGTTACACCTGAAGTCAATTCAAGCTACCCTGCAGTATACTACCTTTACTTAAGTACTTGATCTGAGTACTTTGACATTTGCGCTTGGGGGGGGAAAACCTTTTTTACTGACGTCAGTACACAGTCCCAACTATTGCGTGGGGTGCTACGGATACAGTAGCAATAAAGCCAGCGTTCACCGCACTGAGTATGACTTTTCCACATACGAACACAACTCGTCCCGTCATGCACGCCTCATGCCCGCCGTACACACACACTCATATGGAAGGGGCGGTCTCTTCCCCCAACAACAGTGCATTACATAACTGTAAAACGTATCATAACTGTGCACATCTTATACTTATTTGATAACTACTATATCCCTTGGTTACTTGAACACGCTACAATATTATTAACCAGTGTCTTACCTTATTCAAATATGATATACGAAATATTTGTATTGGAACAGTTTTAGACGTAGTAATGCTGTAACATATTTCAGCCACTAGGAGGGGCGATGCCCCCCCTGCCCCCCCGCAAAATCCGCCTATGCTCCCACCTTGCACGTAATTGGGGCAACAGAACTCCGAGTTAAGGAAGTTGAAAACGGTGCATTTCTCCGTATGAATATGATGCCTTTTGGCCAGCTGATTGCTCGTGTTTCCGCGAAAATACTTATGGCAAACGAGCATTGAACACATCGAGCTCTGTAGATTAGATTGTCACTTTTGAACGCTATGTTCTCCACCGGCGGATCTCTGTGTGCACGGCGCTGCAGCGAGTCTGTGAGCGAGATGCCCCGCCCCCCCACACAGACGAGAGAGAGAGAGAGAGAGAGAGAGAGAGAGAGAGAGAGAGAGAGAGAGAGAGAGAGAGAGAGAGAGAGAGAGAGAGAGAGAGATCTCCGCACCGAACACGTTAGATGTCAAGGGAGATATATGCCTCATCATACTTTGTTGATTTTGGCATTATAGCTGAAAGGCTTGTCGTGGGCTCGTCCACTTTTCTTTTAACTGCCGGTTGTGTTAAAAATGTGTCAATTTGATTGATTTTACGAGTAAACAATGTTTGTTTACAACTTCTTCCCAAGCTTCACGCTCTCCCCCCTGCAATAGCGCTGCGCCACCACTGGGCTAATGGTTACTCAAGCAAGCCAAAACATTGTTATGACATCATAAAGTGGCCAAAATCTGATCAGCTCATTTTCAGACAGGTTTTTATATAAATGGATCAGGACAAAAAGAGAGAGAATCTTTTTTCCTGAAACTTTCAGAATCTCTTTACACAGAGGGGACACATGTTGATGTATAAAAGACATGAAAAAGTGGATTTTGCATAATAGGTGACCTTTAAAGTGTTACCAAAGCTGGTAAAGGTTCACCCAGTTTGAATGACTTTGTATACTACAGGGTCTTATTTAAGAGTTGATTATATTCACATCATTAATCCACATCTGTAAAGTAACTAAAGGTGTTAAATAAACGTAGTACACTATTTACCTCTGAAATGTAGTAGAGTAGAAGTACAAAGTAGAATACAATGGAAATACTCAAATAAAATACAAGTACCTACAAATTGTACTTAAGTACAGTACTTGAGTAAATATGCTTAATAAAAGGACAATAAATCAAACGTAAATGGACAGCATGGCGGATGCAACAAGCATTATTACGCTACATACATTCAATAACTTGGCGCTTCTTACAGAAACAGCAGCATATAGCAAAACTCCAAAACAGACAATATAAAGTCCACAGCGTCTGCAGATCTGAGTAATTCTTCCACTTCAGATTAGTCTGTTCCCGAGTGAAAATATATGAAACCTTTATTGATATTTATGACCAGGGTTTATAATTAAATACTAATTAATACCTCCAGAGCTTACGCCTGAGCGATGTCCTCCACATCCTGCCTGTCAGGTAATTAATAGTCGCCATTTATTCACTTTCCCAACAAGCCCGCAAACGCAGCTTTCAGTTGAGTTAAGAGATGATTTCACTCCGGCCCATTACCACATGAAAAGAAGCAGCCTGAATTTAATATCAAAATTGCCCCTGTTGATAACATTCGACCTGCAATAACGCTTCAGCAACCAACGTAACCGTGTAATGCAATCCCCCGTGAGATTTACGATAGAGAAAAAATTAATACATTAAAGTTAATTTACATGGCTTTGTTACATTTCACCTCAGGCTATCCATTACCTTTATATTGTATTAAAGTGTGAGGATGAGTTAATTAATGTTTTACCAGACTTTATCTGCCATCTCAAACTTGGTCTTTGAAGGCTGTGCTAAGGTTTGACTGTGTTATTATCCGTTTAGGTGGATTTCCTTACAGAAAGATCAGTGTAACTAGGCTTTAAGTTTGTCCGCATGACAACATTCACCTTTAATCATGTTTTTAATATCAGTCCATTAACATCCAGAGGTACTGAGTTTCGCTTTTGCTCTATCACTAACTAGTCTGATTGTGTGGAATACAACCGACAAGAGGCTACACCGGACACAGATAATACAGCCCATAGTTATGGTTAATTACTCAAACTCTAAAGTAAAATGTAAAACAAGGCAAATGTATTTGTATAACGACTTAAACATTTCCTACAAAAGTCAATGAAATGTATTCAAATCAGACCTCTACAAAATGAAAATGACAAATTGGGAAAATTAGTTATTTAAAATGAAATGTGATTAAAAAAATCTAATAGGTTTGAAAAAAACTTGTTTGTGCAACATGTTGCCCAACTTACTAATGTACAAATAATGAACTATAAAAGGTTTTTGCTGAAAAAAGACTTTACAGCAGTACTCAACTAAACATCCCATTTTATAATCTCTTTGTATGTTACAAAGTGTAGTGGGGTAAAAAGTTCAATAATTCAAGTATAGTAAAAGTAGAAAGTTGCATGAGAATTGTAATGATTTGAGTTTTATGTGTTAAGTTTTGGGTTTATTTTGCTGTTCTGTGTTCCCTGGCCGTTTCTCAATCGCGAGGATGCTGGCTTGGTAGCACAGCCGAGCCGAGCATCTTGCTTCAGAAGCAAGGCAAGAATACTTCCTGGCATTCGGAAAACGAAGAGTGGAACAGGCTAGCAAGTGTGCAGGTGTGCGTCATATGAGAGGCCCCGCCTTACATCTTCCGCCACAGATTTGGGGAAATTGGTCCATGCGCAAAGCATTGTGGGGATTTTAAGGACGCGAAGTCTACCCATGTGCAGCCTCGAAATTTCCCCCAAACCAAGGACGCGGCCTCGGTGGAATTCCAAGTATGCTGGAGATTGGAACAGTCCTTCGGCGGCACTCGATGACGTAGCATCCTTGAAATATTGGCTTGGAAGCCAATATCCTCGCGATTGAGAAACGGCCACTGGGTGTTTCTCAATCGCGAGTACGCTTGCTTAGTAGCACATGTCTGCCGAGCATCTTGCTTCAGAAGCGAGCCAAGAATACTTCCTGACATTTGGAAAACAAAGAGTGGAACAGGCTAGCAAGTGTGCAGGTGTGCGTCATATGATAGGCTTACATTTTCCGCCACAGATTTTGGAAATTGGTCCGTGCGCAAAGCATTGTGGGGATTTTAAGACCGCGGAGTCTACTCATGTGCAGCCTCGATATTTCTCCAAACGGAATACGCCGGGTTCGGTAGATTTCCAAGTATGCTGGAGATTGGAACAGTACTTCGGCGGCACTCTATGACGTAGTATGCTTGAAATAGTGGCTCTGCAGCAGCTTTACTCGCGATTGAGAAACACCCACTGTCTCATGTTTTCCTCCTTGGTTGCATTCGAATAGTCCATTTAGCTTAGGAACCTTCCTAACGGAGTGAAATGACCCGGAAGTCCCTCAGTGGCAGCCATGATAAGTGCCGTTCGAATTCTCTAAATTAAAAGGAAAGGAGGTTTCAAACTTCCTTTATAACCTCCTTTAGCCTAGGAACCACTGGACCTCCCTAACCGAAAGGAGAGGAGAAAATGCTGCCCCACAATGCCTTGCAGCCGCAGCATTTGCCGTCACACAACAGTCGGCCGTTCACGGAAACAACCGATTATGAACGAGAAATGATATCATGAAAGTTACGGTGCTTATTAAGCATTTTAAAACGTATGTGGTAAGTTGCCAAAGTGCTTTGTTTTGAACGTTCATCAGTATTATAATCAAAAAGAGAAATATGAACGTTAGTTTTTACTGAAATGATCAAATAAAGTCAACATTTCACAGTCTTTACTGAGCTGTGTGGGGTTTGTTCAACTTTTAAAAGATGTTTGAATGGTGATATACACAGTGATAGATGTTAAGGACTAACGTTTATAATAAATACATTTGTATTGATTTTAAGATCTTTTCATACAATCATACGTATTGGGATCATTTGTATTAATGTGGACCGGAGGGAGAGGATGACGAGCATAAGTTTCACTTTCCTTTTTTATTTCAATTTCAACTTTGGTCATGAAGAATATGTTTCTCTGTTGTCCCCGTTCATAAAGCATAAAACAACAGCATCAGAGCAAGGTGCAGAGTCTCTAGATGAGTTTACAGTAGTCCCTCGTTCTTATTAAACATCCATGTTGTAGTCCGCTGTATAGAAAACTGTAGTTTCCATAGTTTCCCCACAGCAGCAGGCGCACATTTATGACCTCTGCTGGCGCATCATAAACACGTCGGATAGTGAAAGTGCAGTCGGATTCTCTAAAGTGCCGCAGTCTCTTCTCCTAAATCCTTTTGAATTCTCCTATCCACTATCCCTTAACCCCATGACGTTTCACTCCGAGGTCAACGAATAGACGATAGGGTTAGAACTTAGGAGCTGTTTTTTTGGAGTATTCGAACGCAACCCTTGTGTCTTGTCTGGTCCTACTTCCTGTGTGTGCCTTCCTGTCGTTAGTTTCCCTGGTGTGTCTGATTGTCTCATTGTGTTCACCTGTTGCCCTTGTGTTTCTCCCTCCTTTACCCAGCTGTTTCTTGTCCCGTGATTACCCCTCTCTGTATTTAGTTTTGTCTTTCCCTGTGTTCCCCTGTCGGTTCATTGTTTGTCTTCCCTTCACGTCACGCTCCATGTTTGTCCTTGAAGTTTTTGATCCTGGATTCTTTACTCGTGCTCCCCTGTTTTGGTAATGTTAAGTTTGTTTCTTGTTTTCTTTTGTCATCGGCTTTTTGTAAAATAAAGCTAGCTTTTTGTTAATACTGCATTTGGGTCCTACCTTTTCCACGCACCCTATCAGAATGAACCGACCAACTATGGACCCAGCAGATTTTTATTTTGACTTGGATTTGATCTCCCTAGAGTACACTCTTCAGTGTTATTATGCTGAGTGGAGTAGAACCTCGGCTAAAAGGGACAAAGAGGCTGTCCTCAAAAAGGCACAAATGGAGGTGGACAACGTGCCATGGTTGAGGAGCTCGTTGCCTGAATTGCTCAGAGTTTTTTCTCGTAGCCCTGAGTGCCAGTCTCCATTCTCTGACCCTTTCTTGGGATCCCGCCTGGCGTTTGGAGGTCCACGGAGCCTCCAAAAGACCTCTAAAAGACGCAAGGTCAGGAGGCCAGCTCGTGCTCCAGTGCCAGCCCACACAGCCATGGTACCGTGCTCCAGTACCATCCCACACAGCCATGCTTCCGTGTTCCGGTTCCGTGCCCAGCAGCCATGGTTCCGGCTCCAGAACC
This sequence comes from Trematomus bernacchii, assembly GCF_902827165.1. Taxonomy (NCBI): domain Eukaryota; kingdom Metazoa; phylum Chordata; class Actinopteri; order Perciformes; family Nototheniidae; genus Trematomus; species Trematomus bernacchii. The sequence continues at coordinate 9,161,973 of NW_022987547.1, read as the reverse complement.
GGCCCATACAGCCATGGTCCCTGCTCCAGAACCGGCCCATACAGCCATGGTTCCGGCTCCAGTACCGGCCCACACAGCCATGGTTCCGGTTCCAGTACCGGCCCACACAACCATGGTCGCGGCTTCAGTTCCGGTCCCAGCAGCCATGTTTCCGGCTCCAGTACCGGCCCACACAGCCATGGTTCCGGTTCTAATACCGGCCCACACAACCATGGTCCCGGCTTCTGTTCCGGTCCCAGCAGCCATGGTCCCGACTCCAGTTTCGGCTCCAGTACTGGCTCTCTGGCCGACGCCAGCTTCCCGTGTCCTGTCGGCGTACCGGCCGACACCAGCCCCCGGTGTCCTGTTGGCTCTCGGGCCGACGCCAACCCCCCGTGTCCTGTCGGCGTACCGACCGTCTCAAGTTCCCTCTCGAGTCTCCTCTCGAGTTCCCTTTCAAGTCCCCTCTCAAGTCTCCTCTCGAGTCCCCTCTCAAGTTCCTTCTCAAGTCACCTCTCGAGTCTCCTCTCGAGTCTCCTCTCGAGTCCCCTCTCAAGTCCCTTCTCTAGTCCCTACTCGAGTCCCTACTCGAGTCCCTACTCCATGTCCTGTGCCGTTGGGGGTCCAGCCAACACCTGTTTCGTCGGGGGTCCTGCCAACTCCATGTCCTGTACCGTTGGAGGTCCAGCCGACACCTGTTTCGTCGGGGGTTCTGCCAACCCCATGTCCTGTTCTGTTGGGGGTCCAGCCGACACCTGTTTCGTCGGGGGTCCTGCCAACTCCATGTCCTGTACCGTTGGAGGTCCAGCCGACACCTGTTTCGTCGGGGGTTCTGCCAACCCCATGTCCTGTTCTGTTGTCGGTCCAGCCGACACCTGTTTCGTCGGGGCTCCTGCCAACTCCATGTCCTGTACCGTTGGAGGTCCAGCCGACACCTGTTTCGTCGGGGGTTCTGCCAACCCCATGTCCTGTTCTGTTGGGGGTCCCGCCGACACCTGTCTCGCCTGGGGTCCTGCCAACTCTATGTCCTGTCCCGTTAGGGGTCCCGCCGACTACTGTTCTGCCGGGGGTCCTGCCAACCCAATGTCCTGGTCCGTTGGGGGTTCCGCTGGGGGTCCTGCCAACTCTGTGTCCTGTTCCGTTGGGGGTCCCGCCGTCACCTGTCTCGCCGGGGGTCCTGCCAACTCCATGTCCTGTGTCGTTGGGGGTTCCGCTGACACGTGCTCCGCCGGGTTTCCTGCCAACACCATATCCTGTCCTGTTGGGGGTTCCGCCAATACCTGCTCCGCCGGGTTTCCGGCCAACACCATATCTTGTCCTGTTGGGGGTTCCACCGATACCTGCTCCGCCAGATTTCCTGCCAACACCATGTCCTGTCATGTTGGAGGTCCCGTCGACACCAGCCCTTGCTCCGTCGGGGGTCCCACTGACACCAGCCCATGTTCCGTCCAGGGTCCCGTCTACACCTGTCCCGCCAGGGGTCCCACCAGCTCCTGCTCTCGATCCCAGTGCTCCGGCGATCCAGCTGACACTGGAGGGGTCCCATTGCGGCGTACGTCGCCCTCCGGAGCTATCCCGTCACCGCCTTCGTGCCCGTCCTCCGGAGCGATCCCGTTGCCTTCCTGCCCGCCCTCCGGAGCTGTCCCGTTGCCGCCTTTTTGCCCGACCTTGTGCCCGGCCTCCTGAGTTCCCCAGCCGCTGCCTTCGCCCTCGGGCCCGGCCCCCTGACTCTTCCAGCCGCTGCCTTCGCCCTCATGCCCGGCCCCCTGAGTTCGCCCGCTGTGGCCTTCGCTCCTTTTTTAACTCTGCCTTGCCCCCGGGCCGTCCGCCCGAGACCCCCACCATGAACTCTGCCTTGCCCCCGGGCCGTCCGCCCGAGACCCCCACCATGAACTCTGCCTTGCCCCCGGGCCGTCCGCCCGAGACCTCCACCATGAACTCTGCCTTGCCCCCGGGCCGTCTGCCCGAGACCCCCTCCATGAACTATGCCTTCATTGTTTGTCTTCCCTTCACGTCACGCTCCATGTTTGTCCTTGAAGTTTTTGATCCTGGATTCTTTACTCGTGCTCCCCTGTTTTGGTAATGTTAAGTTTGTTTCTTGTTTTCTTTTGTCATCGGCTTTTTGTAAAATAAAGCTCGCTTTTTGTAAAATAAAGCTCGCTTTTTGTTAATACTGCATTTGGGTCCTACCTTTTCCACGCACCCTATCAAGAATAGGTTCAACATCAAGAACCACTAGTAGTACCTGAGTAACACTCCACCCTCATGAGAGAAATGAGGTCCACAATGTATGTCCTGCCCCAGGATGAGATATCATGTATAACCCTCTGTTCATCAGGAGTATTGTGTCACTATCTGCATGTTTCTTTACCTGAAGGAGCAGAGATGAAACCAGGCGTTGGTGTCAGCTTGTCAGAGACGTGCAGGATAGAGGCAGAGTCAAAGGTGACAGGTGGAAGAGAATGAAGATTCAAACCCCCCTCAGAGCCTCAACATCGGACCCTCAGCGTGAACCTGAGGCTGGAGCAGAAACATGAAATAAAAAACTGGTGGACATAAACCTGGATGTCTCATATGTGTTCTTTAAAACTCTCTAATGGTTAATTTTGGCAGACTTAGCATTCATTTTGTCTTTGCTTAGCTTTACCTTTTACACTGCAATCACACTGCTCTTCCACATGCATGATATCATGTTTATAACACAAACTAAGCTTTGAGTTGGACTTCTTATTTTGTGAATTTAAAATGCCATGAACCTAAAATACAAGAAAAATGATGCAGGTAATTCAAATTTTTAGTAATAATCATTAAAGATATTATAATAAAACAATATATATATATCATTATCTATACACACAAACACAGTGAGATAAAACTATAATCTGTTTACATGGTTTAATCCCAGATCTTTTTGGGCCTTTTTGCATTCAAAACATATGTTCAATGCAATATTAATATATAATAAATATTATATATATATTATATATATTAAAGGTGGGGTATGTAATTTATTTCAGAAACACTTTTTGTTATATTACATGGAATGCTCTTGAAGGTGGGGTATGTCCTTTTGGAGAAACCAGCTCGAGTGCGCTAGAATTTGAAATTACACAACCGGAAAAAATCTGCCTCTTCCTTCAGACTTCCTTACAGAGCCCCTCCTCCAACACACACGAACGCGCACATGACCAATGAGGGCACGAGATAAGTTTGTACACAGATGGAAGGCTGACAGGCAGGTAGGCCATCCAGTTATTTTAGCCGAGCCGACTCAGATGATTGGTCGTGCTTTTTACAGTACTACGGCTTCCACAGATGAAAATGTATTATGTATTTATTGTCAAAGCATTTAATTTATTCATTGCTATCAGGATGTTAAGAGCATTCCATGGAATATAACAAAAAGTGTTTCTGAAATAAATTACATACCCCACCTTTAACATCCCGATAGCAATGAATATATTAAATGCTTTGACAATAAATACATTAAAAATCTGTGGAAGCCGTGGCGCTGTAAAAAGCACGACCAATCATTTTAGCCGGCCCGGCTAAAATAACTGGATGGCCTACCTGCCTGTCAGCCTTCCATCTGTGCACAAACTTATCTCGTGCCCTCATTGGTCATGTGCGTGTTCGTGTGTGTTGGAGGAGGGGCTCTGTAAGGAAGTGGCAGATTTTTTCCGGCTGTGTATTTTCAAATTCTAGCGCACTCGAGCTGGTTTCTCTAAAATTACCTACCCCACCTTTAATATACAATAAATATTATTATTATTTTATTTTTTTCAAATGTTTTTCTTTCTGTTCAACATGATGATAAATCATGCAGGTTTGCTTATTCTTTTTGTTGTTGTTATTTAATCTGTTGTTTAATCACTTTTATGTTTAACCTGCCTTATCTTGTCCTGATTTTAAATGTTGCCTCTTTAAATGTCATTTTTACTGGTCAATTTGCTGGCCCAGGGGACATTTTCAGATTGCAATAAACAGTCAACTCCAGCACTAAGAATAACATAAATAATATCCAAACAGGTATAACAGGATACAAATATATTGCACAGTTATTGCTGAGAAAATGCTGACCACAAATACAGTCATAAATGTGGTTCATTTGAATGACATTTCAAAGATTATATATTATTTATTGTAATATACATTTTTTGCATCATAGGTACCGTATAGCCAGGAGCCAAATAAATGATAGATGCTTATGATTTGTGTCCGTACAGTGGCTTTATAGCTGTAACAGATTTCATATATATGAAGTCACTCTATTTCAAAGGTAGCCTCTGTGTTGCTACTCTAAGTTAGTCCTGACCCTGAGCCTTATCTCAGCTCCACAGAGAAACCTCCAAAGAGACTCTCTGAGGGTCAGACCCACCTGAAGTCTCAGAGCAAACAAACAGCAATGAGGCACCATGGGAAAAAAAGATGAAGGACATGGCGGATGAAAGGTTAAGGGCAGGCAGTGACAGACAGCGGGATGAGAGGCTGAGTCTCTGTGCTAGAAACCGGCAGGAGGCAGGGAAATATCTGGTGATGGTATGGCAACAGTTTTATCAAATGTATATATATAATAAAATAGCTCGACAAACGGAGAAACAAATAAGAGGGAGGTCATACGACAGTGATGCTAGCTTACCTGGATATAAGGTTTTTAGTAAGAAAAAAAGGCAACTTGCTAGTGTTGAGGCAGCTATACTAAATATTTGTATAACAATAATCAGAACAATAGGGAAAGGTGTCTCTCATAATGATGACATTTCAGATCATTATTACACAAGCCTTTCCATCCAACCTTCCAACAGTTAAAATACTGAAAATAAAATGCTAGAAATATTGCAATAATATTACAGAAATGTAGTAAAATAATCTTGTTGCCCTTGCTTTTTCTGCAACAGTATAATAGCAATAAACCCTATTATTATGAAACAGAATTAGCGCCACGACCCATTTATCTTGATGTCCTTACTTGTTTTCTTCACCTATAGAAATAAGCATTAATTTACATTTATTTATTTTTTGCCGATTTTCTTCTGCCATTTTTTGCGTTACATTTGGATGGATTCCTGTCAAGTGTTTAGATGTTCGTCTGCAACTTTACTGTATCAGTTAACCCTCGTAGCGTAATTGTCTGTAGCAGCAGGTAGCCTTTTTCAGATAAGCAAACTCTAAAAACCTACTTTACGTTACCTTTCCAGCACAAAACAGTCGCAGTAGCATTGAATTATCTTTTTCTTCTTATCAGCATGCAGTGTTTACGTTTGCATTGGTGTGTCTTTTATTAAAGGTGGGGTAGGTAATTTTGGAGAAACCAGCTCGAGTGTGCTAGAATTTGAAAATACACAGCCGGAAAAAATCTGCCACTTCCTTACAGAGCCCCTCCTCCAACACACACGAACGCGCACATGACCAATGAGGGCACGAGATAAGTTTGTGCACAGATGGAAAGCTGACAGGCAGGTAGGCCATCCAGTTATTTTAGCCGGGCCGGCTAAAATGATTGGTCGTGCTTTTTACAGTACTACGGCTTCCACAGATGACATTTTTTTATGGATTTTTTGTCAAAGCACTTAAGATATTCATTGCTATCGGGATGTTAAGAGCATTCCATGGAATATAACAAAAAGTGTATCTCGAGCCGGTTTCTCAAACTATATATATCACAATGTGAACAGTGTACATGCAGTTTATGCGTATCCCGGTTAAATGACTGTAATTAGTTAGTTAGTTAGTATTTGTTATTATTTCTCATGCTGCCAGCAACTCGGGTGTGTTTTATCCTCCATCTGGACCCAGACTCCACACAACAGTGATGACTTGTATCTTGTCTACTACCTTTTGTTTGTCTCTCACCCTCTACCCATCTAGCCGCAGGGTTTTCAAACTGTGATGCGCCCTTCCCCAGGGGGGCTGTAAGGGAGTTGAAAGGGGGGCACAGAGGGAGAAAGGTGAGGAAAATATACCGTGTGAGGGGAAAGGCGGAGCTGAAAACAACAGGAAGTTAGTTATTGTAGTTTGGTCTGGTGATCTGGCTGCTCACCAACACAGTCAAAAGCTTCAGTGGCTGTGACACAAAGCTCATTGAAGCAACTTCAAAACCGTTGCCATCTGATTGCCCAAGTTTGCCTCAGTCGAATCTGAACACACACAAACATTATACACATATTATCATGTTCATTTATCTTCCTGAGAAGATCCTTATCATTAAATCATCTGAAATAAATGTCCATTTATCTGCACGAAAGTCATAAAAAAAACATGCTCCTCATAACTCCAGAAGTTGCCTGAAAATCGTCATGTTTTCACGTTTTCTTGAGTATCAAGATAAGCCACTGATATATGTCAATACATGCGTAGATATGCTGCAAATAGAACTGCTCACAGCTCATTCAGGATACTTCAAATGGTGCCAAAAACGAAACAAATATAGCTTACAAAAACAGGGCTCAAGTTGTAGCTATTAGTGTAACTCACTAAGTCCTTCCTGTTTACATCCCCCAAACTCATTATAGGAAACTTTAGATCCAAAACCAGGCGCATGCTTATCCCCAAAATACAAATGCGATAAAGAGAAGTCCATTATGATTATCTTACCATAATGACTTGTTCCCATTTTGTCCCACAGTATCATACTTTGAAACCCCTTATCTAGCCTGGCAGCCTCACACATGCAAAACCCCCCAACTTCTCTAACGCACTGCATTATGGGAAAGTATGCCTCCTCCTGTGCACACATCCCTACTTCCTCCAGTTCCCCCAACCCCCCACCGCAGTCCAGATATGGGGTTGTGGCCCTGGAGTGTCTTTTAGAGGAGCTAGTGATCTGTAAACTGACAAATGATCTCTGAAGCTGTCTGCCTGGAGCTCGCAGCGCTCAGTGCTGCGGAGCTGCTCTGTGGACGTGGCTGGTGGTAAAATAATGAGCATGTGGCATCATATGTATCCTCGTGCTCCAAATTAAACACATACAACTGAAAGACATTAGCCAGCTGCCACTACATGCCATGCCCTCACATTGGAAAATAGTTGGCTGTTAGGGAAATTGACTAAAAGGACAAAGAGAAAGACATTGTTATACCTGTGTTTGGGTGTTTTGTTTGTGCTTATAGAGACGTTAAAAAAAGTATAGTGTAGCTTTAAAGTTATATTACATGCATTGTGCTGGTAGTGGTGCCCTAAAAATAGCTTTGTTTCACTGAAAGCATTTCTAGGAAAAAAAGTATTTGCTGCCTTGGTTATGAACTGGTCTTGTTTGTTGTTGTTGGAGAGACTATTTGTCAAACGCACACAACTTTGACCCAGGAGACCAAATCCTGGATCCTGAGTCCTGCGTGTGGTCAAATGTACGGCAAAAATTGATTTTATTTGTGATTTAATCATAAAGAAATCATCTAAATGTTTCAATATTGACCAAATAATACAAAAGGTTATCAAGGCAATCCATATAATAGTATAAACATTTCACTAAAATGTAAATATGTAAACCTCATGGTGGTGAATTAGTCTGGAAAAACCAGTCAGTAGGCTTCATCATCCAGGCAGAATTAATGTCTGTATGTCTGAGAACTATCCAAAAATGTGAGTAATTCATCCCAGTAGTCATGTTGCTAACATGGATTAAAAAGTGTAAAAACATCACCCTCATATTGTTCATATTACCCCCCAACAACTGTCAAAAAGCATCCAGACGTAGTGAACACAAACAGAAACATTCCACCAGATCTACAGCAGCGCCATTGTGTGAGGACAATACGCAGCTCCATGCAGAAATTCATCACATTTGTGTGCATGCAAGTGTGCATCTGTGCATGTATATGATAATGGACTTTATATGTTTGGGGGTTTGTGCACGCTCTGCATAATGTGTGTGCACCCAGTGTGTGTGTGTGAGAGTCTAAATGAACAATGTCGGCCATGTGGCGCTGCAGTGGTGGTAATTGATGAATGGGATGTTTAAAGAGCAGAATATGAATGAAGAAGAGTGGACCCCGAGGGAATACTCCCCACCATTGTAATCAAAGCCTTGATAGTGTCCCCGCCTTTGACTAATGGTCCCAAAAAGAAGCCTCTTACAGCCTGCCTCTTCAATTCCCCCTGCTCAGCGTGACGCAGACCTCCAGAGAGAGGCTGGCAGGGTGGGAGGGCGACTCATGGCGGATATTTTACATCAGCACGACCTTTGCTGTCACTCACATACAGGTGAGATACCTGAGCACACGGTGGAGGAAGTATTCAGGTCCTTTACCCAAGTAAAAGCACCGATTCAGCAGTTTAACATACTAATCAATGTATCCTCCTTGAGCAAGGGGTAACATATTTAAATGAAAATAACTTCTCTTTCTATTTGGTGGGACTACTCACAGACATCTGAAATGTGAAAAAGAGCCTGAATTAGAACCTAGTTCGCAATGGAGGAATGTAACTAAGTACATTTACTCAATTACTTTTGCTAATTCGAGGTACTTGTACATTACTAAATACACCATGTATTTCCTGATGCATTCCTCATTTTCTTTTGTCTTGAACTAAAAAGGTTTAAGACGGCTGGTTCAGTCTTTAACAAAGTGTATCAAATGTTGTTTATTGTAAAATGTAAAAAAATTGAATACAAGTACCTCAAAGCTGTACTGAAGCAAATGCACTTATTTACTCTCAGTCACCGCCACAGAGTGAACCTACTGTTTTGTTCCATTAATTTCACATTTAGTTACTAGATTTCTCATTGGGAGTTGCATACCTGTTCATGGCTGTTGATTTATGTAGTTCATATGAAGCCATTCTTCAGGGGCAGGTGATGGAGGAGGTGGAGGACCACAAGGTCCTGATGAGGGATGGGGCAGGAAACTAACAAATCACAAACACAGAGAGACTTACACACTGGTATTAATGAATGACAATCAAACTACAGTATAACACTCGACCATTAGATCAACCTCCAGAAAGGTTGTTGGTATGTTACAGAATTATAATAGCAAGGGTGGAGAACTGTGTCTCTGACTCTAGGTGTGTTCCTCAGCAGCACGTGTTTTATAAAGACAATCTGTGTGTGTGTGTGTGTGTGTGTGTGTGTGTGTGTGTGTGTGTGTGTGTGTGTGTGTGTGTGTGTGTGTGTGTGTGTGTGTGTGTGTGTGTGTGTGTGTGTGTGTGTGTGTGTGTGTGTGTGTGTGTGTGTGTGCGTGTCATAGCTGCTTATTCAGCATGAGCTCAGCAAATCAATAAGTCAAGTCAATCTTGGAATAGGAAAATACTGAAAATTGTAGGCAGTTTTTTAAGAATCGGAAGAGAATATATATATTGTAATAATATAAGTTGGATGATTTATATTGACATAAACAATAATATATATATATATATATATTATTGTTTATGTCAACACAAAACAAACATTTGCTGAGGATCCATATCTACAGAGTGAAACATTTAACTGTATAATTACGCTTCTAGAGATTTAATTTACCCCTATATTGTCTTAACCTATGATAATAGATAACAATAATACGTTGTTGATTATATTTCGAGAACCCAGTGGAGTAGAAGTTCAAACTAGCAGAAAATGGATACACTACAGTAAAGAACAAATACCACAAAATGGACAATAGTCTTTTAAATGTACTTTCCGACCCAGATCATCACAAATTCAAGCACGATAAACCGAATGCTGTAATTTCAAACCACAAAAAAAAAAAATCTGAACACGTTGCAGCGCGGTCACCTGTTTCTCTTAAATGTCACAGTGGTGCAGCCTGGAATATACAATCCAACACACACACACATTATAACACACACTGTGTTGGTGTGGCCTTTTGCAGGCGTCCTCAGAGACGTGGCATTGACAAACCTACAAACAGTAATTGGGCCATTATGACTCCCTGCGATGGTATTGATTCCTCTGTTTTAGGTGCAGGCGGGTAATGGCTGTCTAGACAGAAGGGTTCATATTGCAGGCAGTCGGGCCTGTGCAGTATTAGATACAGTCATTTTGATGTTGCTCATGACTCAGGTGTGTTGTTTTGTGCATTTCAGCCTACTGGAAATTATATTATTTACTGTAAAAGCACATTGGAGCTCTGATTACCCAATACTTCTACGTGCTCTGAGCTGGTGGTTCAGCATGGAGCGATGCAAGGGACAAATGTATACACTAAGAAGAACTCCATATGGGAAAGGAAAGGAGGAAACATGGAGAAGGAGCCCTCTTTTCCCCAGTCCAATTATCACCGGAGTTAAAACTAATCCCACCAGAGCTGGCTGACGACAATCTGTTCCCTAACTTTGAAAATCCAGTCACCTGGAGAGCAGAAGGCAGGTGAGGGATCTCATCAGAGCCTCTCTGCTGATCAAAATCAAATATTACAGAGGCTGGGTTTCCATGGCAATAATGTGCCGCCCCCTCCGTGACATTTGGGGGTTCAGCTGTGAAGGAGCCCCCCCCCTCCCACCTCGTCTGTCTGCCTTCTTGGTCAAAACGTGAGCAGAATTGATGAGTAAGCAGCATCTTGGCCACCTTTTCACCTTGTGAGAATCTACAGATTTGTGTGCACAGCTCTCCCATGGGCTGCACAGCAACAAGACCCCAAACACACTCCCTGCTCTGCAGAATACCGCCGGTCCGCAGAGAAATGCTGAGGCCATCGATTGCTTCCTCCACAGGGGCACCATGTGCAGCCCTTGAGCCCACAAAATGTCAATGGATATGAATTGTGTAAGGAACTCTTGATCCCCTAATTCAATATTGTAAAGCTTCACAAAAGGTCACTCTTTAAGGTGAAATAACAACAGTACTCCACACAGTTGATGCATTTTTAAAAGGTATATTTTCAGCAGTGGTAATAAAAGATGATTCACAACTATTCTTGATTTTATAGTTCAGGAATATATATATAAAATGCACAAGAAAAATACCAAAAACACAACCAAATACGAAGACACGCTTCCAAAAGACAAATGCAAAAGAGATACGAAACGCTACTAAATACGAACACTCTGCAAATACTGAAAACGCAATATAAATACCAAAAACATGCTTAAAAAATATATTACACAACAAAATACAAAACATATTTGATACCAGACACACACTATTAAAACTGAAATGTACTACAAATACAAAAACGGGCCGCATCTAAAGAATATGCAACCAAACAATAAAATGCTTCAAAAACATGGTTCGTATACAAAGACACAAAGCAAAGGAGAACAAACCCAAGCAATTGGAGATTTGCTATACTAGCGTAAGCCTTTCAAGCCGTCCAATTTATGTAAACTGATGAAATACAAACTTTAGTTGAGGGCGCATGTCAAGTTGCTGGCGTTTTGTATTTGTGTATGCTTGTAACAGCAATAAGCTCTCCGGTCTATCATATTGAAAAGCATTTTTTAACCAACGCTCTCCTCCCAACACCAGATACTGCTGCCTTCCCACCTTCTGCCTGAAATATTCATCTGGGAGAGTGCTGTCAGGATGAAACACACATTTAATGCTTACAAGACCACTGCCCCGGGCTCTTCTCACAGCATCAGTCACCTACCATCAAATCAAAGCTTCTTCTGAGGGGTGAAAGTATACAAACTCCCCCATATAATACAACACTGAGAAAGACAAAATAACAGGAGTGGAGTCTGGTGAATATGTAGCTGCTCAGGTCTCAGTGTGCTGATGATCCAGTGCAGCTCTCCGGTCCTTTGTTTATTTTGTCGCAGATGTTCCTGCCTCCATGTGTGTGAGGGAGGGAGTGTGCGGGATGATTTTCACCGTGGTCTGCTGATCTCCTCGCTACATTAGGTCGGGCCATTCCTGTGATTGCTGCCAAAGCTGCCAGTAGACCAAATGAATGTCTCAGGAGGAAAAGTGGGAGCCACCACATGCATATATTTACAGGCCAGACGCAAAAACAACACAAAGCTTTTAAAAGATTGTCACGCTTACAAAAGTGTACTGTATAGAAGTGAATACTTTGGGGGCTTTTACACAACAATATGTCTGTTAACACCAGCGTTACTTCCCATTTCCATGTTTGTGCTTAAGATAGTAGTTTTCTCAACACAAACAGAAACTTCCTCTAGTTTATTAAGGGTTATCTGTTAATCAGCGCAAAACTAAAAATTAAAAGACATTGTAAAATGCCGTTTAAGACAACTATAGTGCTCTTTTTCATTCTATCCATGTTCATGTATTTTGATTGTTTTTCAGATAGGATTATTGGATGAAAGACAGGCGATAAATGTGTTCAATTTTCAGAGTAATTGTTTCTTCACAACCAAGAGATGAAGAGAATGGAAAAGATTGTTGGTTGGAGTACTGTGTGTGTGTGTGTGTGTGTGTGTGTGTGTGTGTGTGTGTGTGTGTGTGTGTGTGTGTGTGTGTGTGTGTGTGTGTGTGCGTGCGTGCGTCGTGCCTGCGGGCGGGCGTGTGTGTGTGTGTGTGTTGGAGGGGCAGTATAAATGAATACACAGAGGGCCTCATTCTGTCTGGTCCATTGTCTTAATTGTCACTATTCTGTTTTGCAGACACTGTCCTGTGATCACTGAAGGAGAATCTGTACAAACAAACACACACACAGACTCAGAGTGGCTGGCAGCACCACTCACAGGTTTCAAACTGTAAATGCATCCACTGAACATCAGCGAGCATAAGTGTGTCTCAAATCTTTATCTGCTTCATCAGATTGCAGTAAATTGGACCTTAGCGCTGCACAAAGAAGTAGGAAAAACATCACTTATTAAGAGGGGGTCTTAAAGGCATGGTTGCCCATCAGCATCCCAAAAGTCTCCCCAGCAACAAATGTGACTGGCTGCTTAAAATTCCCAGAGGTTATGGTTATTAATTATAGCCATTCAGGCATCTCTAATCCAGGTGTAGGTGATTAATAGTAGTCTGAGAGGTGGAGGACGAGGCCTTCAGCAGGTCTAACGCTATAAATCTACCCCTCTCAAGGAAAGATGCAGCATTCAGATGCATCTCTGCCTAAAGTGAAATATATCAATCACACTGTAAAGTATGTGTTTTCACTTTATGAAGCTCTTTTGCAAACTTTTCTATCCCTTAGCTATATGTTGTAATTATTGATTTATGAGTGTATTTTCAGGATCAGTGCCGCAGACTTATGATTTATTGTAGCTTGTGGCTCTGCTTTGTATATCCTCATGTTTAGCTGGAGGAAACCAACACTCCCCACTTTATTCAATGTCGTGTACGTTGTTGAGAAACCAAATGCATCTCAATGAAGTTTAGCTCCGTCCTTTGATTCCTCCCTAATCAAACTGAAGTTTGGCTGCGCAGAAGTTTCCCAGGCACAACACCACATTCATTTTTCATTAAAGAAAGATCGTGGAAAGCAGTTCAGAGTTAGAAAGCGGTGACATGTTTTTTGCTGAACACACCATGCATATTTCATAACGAAAAATGTTTTCTCCCAACCAGCTTTGTCGATGTGCACACTCAGAGGACTTAGGAATGTGAGAAAGTGGAGGTATTCATCTATTGTTAACCATTTGTTTTTGTAGATAAATCACAAACTAAAATCATAGTCAGCTCAAATCACACCGCCTGAAGAATATCCCATTACCGCTAATGGTATTTTATTTTTATTACACCCACATTTCCATAAACTATAATCAGCATAAAACTACTCTGACCTACAAAGGCAAAGTTTACATTAGAAGAAGTGAACTTATGAAAAACAATTTTAAAGTTTTCACTGCATAAGAGATAGAAAGGTAAGGTTTTTAGGCTGTTTATTTAAAAGAATTATGCTTTTTAGGGTTTCCCCTTTCCCGTAGTGTGTTATGTTATTGTGTGCATGTAAATGGTCTGCAAAGGCTAAAATCCCTGTGCTCCCTCCAGAGGAAGTTTCTCTCCCCCCTGCCGGAAACACCTCCATTGGACTCCTTTGTTTACTTCCATAACATAGTGACATCACTTTGTAACACTCACTCTACTGTTGGCTAGCGCTCCAACACATTGTACGTGATAGGCTAAGGGGCGGGACATCTCTAAACGGTTGACCAATCCCAACAGAGCCGGCCAGCTAACCAATCAGAGCAGACTGGGCTCTGGTTTCAGACAGAAAAGAGAAAAGAGGTGCTGCAGCACAGGCAGTATGAGAAAAATAAAGAGCTTTTTGAACATTAAAGCATGGAGACATGTCCCAGTAGAATCAACAAAATACAAATATGAACCCGAAATGAGCAGAATTTGTCCTCCTTTAAAAATGTGTTTCTATTATGCTACGGTATGTGGATATCAACATGGCACTCTCAGTGGAAAACTTAGAAATAAAGGGCTCATGCTAAGCTAACAAATTCTGAGAATAGTCCCCCTAATTCCTACATGCTGGTCAAATAGATTCATTGACTGTGGTTTGGCTTTGTACGGGAAAGGTAATCACTTGCACACATTTAAATGTATGCAGAATGTGATGCAGTTCTCATATTAAATGGTAGAGTCCCGTCTGCCGGCAGTGCCGCACAATCGCTCTCCGTCATCTTTCAACTGTCATCTGCTGCAGTTTGTCACAATCCAGAGCATCCCACCGACTCTGAGGCTGACAGCTCCGAGGCCCCACTGAGGGGAATCAAATGCATCGTGAGCTCAGATATGTGTGCCAACTGAACACCACACACACACACACTCAAGTTTGTGAAATATACATTTTCAAATAAAAATTGACAAAGAAATGTAATCTCAATTCAAGGACCCGCTGAGGTTTTGTCGCTGGAGAAAATTAATTGTTACCCGCTCAGCGACAGTGTGACAGTTGTTGAATAGGCTAGATAATGGCTTTATCATCCAGCAATGAAACAGCCATATTGAAATAAGTGACAAGCGGTGCAACAGGAAGGGCACACGAGATACAGATAACAGACGGAGAGGAATCGATGGAATCACATTTAAAACAGCGCGAACATCATCTGACAAGACATCCATTTTCCGTGTGTTGACAAGTCTCAGAAGTAAAAAAGATTTCAGAGCAGACAGAGACAAAAGACTCCACTAAATGTAGCTCAGTTTATGGCCTGGTCCATGGTGGATTGGTGGAGGGAGGATGGGTGGGAGTATTGGATTTCTGTGCCACACGACTCTAATGCATCTCATTACAGAGCCGGTCCAGATAGATTTGGTTTACACTGAGTATCAGGTCAGAGAGAAATGCATTAGATGGACTCTGCAGCTGCCAGTGTGTCTGACTTGAAAAAATAGAAACTACAACAGCTTTGTAGAAGCACTTAATTTCAAATCTCAATTCAATTCAAAATAAATAATATTTGTATTAATTCTGAAAGTCTTAAAGCATAATATATCCATTTACATGTTGTAACGTCGATTTACTTGGGAACTTCAAACAGGCATTAATAGTATGATATCATAACTTATATATGATGGTATGCACATATTCAAGGGGTTTTAACAAGGTAGGGAGAAACAAAGGACCAAAAGACATTTAAAGATATAAATACCATGAAAAATACTATATTATATTTTATAATAATCAATGAATATCTATGAATCGAATTAAATGGTGCCTGAATGATCGTATGTGGGTTTTGACCAGGAAAAAAAAACCTTAAATCTAATGTAACTAAAAAATACTTTACACTTGTATATTATGATCAATTTATTATCCCCTTGTTATTCCTTACAAACACTGTACTTGTATTATGAACAGAATTTAATATTTTTAAATTGAAGGTTTTATTTTAGTGATAGTTTCAGATGTAAGGCAATTAGGGCGTATTACTTAACGATCCTCTATTTTATGACATTTTTGTGTCTCATTATACTGTCCATAAGGTTTGTACTTTGATGGATATCAAAGTGAACGAAGGCAAGAACCTAAGACAAAGATGAAATCCCAAAATGTCAAAGGTCTGCTAAGCATAATAAAGAAAGGCAATTTAGCTGATCTTTTCCCTGCCGTTTGCTTGATTTGATTCAAACAAAAGGCCTAAGAAAGAAGAAAGAATTAATGTAGTCAAATGAGCATGTGGACGTATAATTTAGGAAGGTTCAAGGTCATTATAAGGCCTAAAGAGAACAGACTGAATTGACGCAGCTTGCTCCATATAGGCCAAATCACTATGACTTGTCAATCAAACAATCACTATAAAAACATACTTAGCATGTCAAGGTATAACTGGATTCAAAGGAGTGTTTTTGATGACAGTAACATCAAATCATGACCTGAAGACACACGAGCATATCTGCCTCGTTGCTATTCCCCTGGAGTCCGTCTCTCCTGGGGGAAAAGATTTGACTCAGGCGTCTGAGAATCAGCCCATGAAAACATAATGAGCAAACATGGCAGTAATAAACCAAGGATTTGGGGGGACTCTGTGCTGCACACAGTCCCACCACACACTTCAAAGTTAAAACACCCCATCCCTGGAGAAGTGTCCCGCTCCTTAAACACCAGCGTCCCTCCCCCCTTCTCTCAGTTTCTGCCCCTCCAATTAAAGATCTCTGGCCCGTTCCCTGACAATCGCTATAATACCACGCAGCCTTTCAGCTTATTGGTAGCCTAAATAAAGATGAATGCTAAATCATCTAATTTCACATTCGATTGACCTACGCAGTTCCACAAGGACATTGTTTAGCTGAGTACTAAAGCCTGCTTTTTTTATGCATAAAAGAGCAGTGCGTGAGGTTAACGACAAGCATAACTTCTTTTTTTCATTAAATGACCTCAAGAGAAGAGAAACCATAGCTCTGACTGCCAATGAAACCCTGGGGGGGATGTTGCAGCTCCACTGAACAGGACTAAGGGCCCCATCGTTGCCAGAAACCATTACCCACTGAAGACGCTTCAGCGCCGCGGCCTCCACCATGGAAATGAAATCAGTAAAATGGGCAGTAATTCGATTGGCTCCTTTGTCCTCTCAGAGCCTTCAGTTCTTCAGCACAGATCTTCAGATTTGACAGTGATTATTAATTAGCAGCCATTACAGAGCGTACAGGGGATGACATGTGCTTGTAAGGGTCATTTTGGAGTCAACAATGCACCTCCTCTTACAGAGATGGAAGAAGTATGCAAATCCTTTTTTGAAGTAAAATAACTTAAAATGTAAAAATCCTGCAATTGTAACTTAACGATTACCTTACCTTATTACTGAAGAATGCAAGTACAACATGTATTCTAAGTAAGGATTAATGATTGTGCAGTTAACAGTTTTGTTCAGTGTTTTTCTATTAAATAGTTGTGTTTTGGATTCATATTACTACTGCATGTCTTTGCTGCATTTCACAGCTGTAGATGTTAAAGGTTGTGCTAGTTTGAACTCCTTTATGTATGTCTGGTAGTCAAATCTACAGCGATGCACCATATTCTGTCTGTAGGGTTTTAGTTTTAAGAACCACATATCTCTAAAAAGTTTTTAAAAAACGCCATGTTTTCAACTTTTTGTCCATACATTTTCTAGCTGACTGTTTTAAATAGTTTATTTTAAAGTTAGAAGTAAGAGAATCTTCCCAACACATTTTACGAAGACTTTCTCCTAAGTTTATGAAAAACATTTCAAATCAACATATACTCTATGGAGATAAATGGTTTTCACTGGAATGGAAGTGAAGTAAAAATGAAAGGTAACTTAAACTGTTGAAATGTCAATGACAAAACGGGCCCCATTTTGAGATATTCTTTCTTTGAAATGATCAATGTTTTCTAAGAACGCTCCGAAAGTACTGCATGTTTCCCAGAGGCAGCACTTAAACGTGAGTGCACATGCCTGCTATTATAAGAGCTTATTAATGTCTTCTATCTGAAGATGCTGAATACTCTTAACTTAGCATCATTAATTATCTGTAAAAATACATATATTACAAATAAACATGTGTTTTAAACGACACAAAGACATTTTTATTAATACCAGGAATGACTCAGTATCAAACAATCCCTAATGTTAAGTAGTGTAAAGCATATTGCCTTTTATAATTTCTGTTAGTGGGAGAAAGTCAGTTCAAGCAGCTGATTGAGCCAAATGTTACTCTAACTCATATTAAACCAGAATTAGGCAGCAGTAGTTTCTGGAAACTTCATGAAGCGCCTAATGTTTTGTGAGCGTCATCATTTCTGTATTTCACCTGCTAACAACATGACAGAACATGTGTGTTTTTAAGTTACCATTATTTGCAGATGCCGCAAACAATTAGTAGACCTGTTTTTGATTCAATGGCCTGAAAGCTGATTTACAAATATGATTCCAAAAGGTTGTTATAGAATAAGAAGCCTGTGTCATACGGTAGGCAAACCAGACTGTGTGTAATAGTGACAAACTAAATTAAATCAACTTATGATATCACGTTGTTATAAACACAAATAAAACAATAATACCAACATATTTTGACTAGTAACCATGACTAATGTTATTAGAAACTAAAACGAGTAGCTGATCCCAAAATTGTGCCCGAGAACTGATCTAATTAGAGCTGCTGTATAAATGAGAATCAGTGTTTATCAAACTGCTGCAGAAGAAAGTCTCTGATCGAGCTCTGTGCGTCCTTCATGCTGCACGTTAGATTATAAATCTGGTCAGATATTTGATCAAATTCGGGTGCGACAAAACCACATACCTTTGGGTTTGGACAAGAAGTTCAAAGTAGGAATTACAGACTCTGACGACATCGACTACATAAAGTCAATATTCCTGATTATATGACAAGCATGTGCGTGTTAACACCGTGTCAGACACACCCCTCTGATTCTGCCTGTTACCTGTCAATACTCTTCATGTTTTTACATGTTTGAGTGAAACTACATCACATGTTGAATACAGGGAGCTGATATTAGCCTCTACACCACAGGTGAGTCATACCACCTGATTGAAAAGACACAGCAGACTCTCATGCACTGAAACAGAAGAAGCACGGCCTTTGCAAAGTGAAGGCAAGTTGGAAGAAAGGGGAATTTCCCCAGCTGCAAACCGCCTTCAAAAGTATTTCCATATGCAGTGTCTGTGCAGTTCATGAATTATCCATGATTGCAAAATAGATCCCTTGCCGTAGCTGCACTACATGGAATATTGGTATGTAAAATAATGCGAATGATCCCCAGAAATATGTATGCATGCATAGCTGGTCTGGATTCAGTCTGCGTTTCTCTGCCAGACAAATTAGATTCCTGTGAGAGCCAAATGTCATGAGCAGTTTGGTTGGATTGAATTCTTTTATAGAAGCATAATTGCACGAAAATAAATGTAATTCATTGTGTTACAGTTGCCTCGTATGACATGCTTCAGTGTTATCCTCCTCTAGTCATACACACACCTAGACACAACACCAGCACAATAACGCATGTCCATTAATCCTCCAGAAACCAAAGCAAACAGAAAAAAAGCACTTTCTCAAATCTGACAGGGGAGGCTGTGGTTGCTGGGGAAACGCCAGACAGTGATGGCCGACACCTCGGGGACCGGATGGGCTGATGGGTAATTGAGGGGATGCGTGAGTGTTTGTGAGTCTGTCCGTCTGTGAACGTGTGTGTTGTTAATGAAAGAGTGTGAATAAGTTGAGGAGGCAGGCATCAGTCATCTGAGGGGATGGATGGGTGGATGGGTGGGACACAGGGGGAGTGACAGATACAGCTCAGGGCTTTCGGAGGGAGGGGGGGGGGGGGTGACAGCTGTTTGATGTGGGTGCATTTCAATACTCCTATGTTCCTCCCTCGTGTCACTCTGCCTTCTCTGAAGTCAAACCAAAATAAATAACACAAACAAACAAAGGATTTTTCTTCCTGAGGATAACAATGTTGGGATGATACAAAAAAGCTCTGCTGATATTCTGTATTTTACTTTTTGGCAATAACTCATCTATAAAAGGCCAAATTTAACAATGCCTCTTTACTCAAAATGTGATTTATCTGAGTTATCTTATTGTTATCCCTAAAGCAAGTATAGCAAATAGGTTTGTCGCCCGGCCCACCACCCAGACTTAAATATCAACTATTCAAAAGATTGAAATCAAAAAGTCTCTCTTAGGATGAATTGCAATTGGTGGTGATCAAGTTTTCCTCTGGCGCCACCATCAGGTCAAACTCTTCATTTGCCCAATACTACAATATAACCTAACAGCTGCTTCCAAGGCTGTGTAGACTATTGTTTGTGTTTTATATGTATTTTTATTGTTTCCTTCTTTTTGCTTATCTTTCCATAACCCTTAAATACAATGTATTAGTTCACAAATATGCGAGGTGATTAACAACCAGCTGAAAACGAACTATTAAAAACACTCATCATATCATGGCTGTATACATCATACATATAAACACATAATCATGTTGATTTTAAGTTTGTTTTGCTTTGACTTTCTTTTCCTGTGTGGATAGGGAGGATGTACACTAGCAAACAAACTAAAGGCCAAAAGATAACAATAAAAGGCCTAAAAATACACAACAGCATAATAAACTCTGTGACCCAGCCTCTGGGTATCTGTATTGGATATCCTATAAACAGGAGTCTGCTGCCCCCTTGTGTTCAGTGACAGGCATTAACAATCCATATGCTCAGTCTCTATTCTGTAAATAGTAGTTAATATTGTGGACTTCAGTTTCAAACTTTTTTAATACGCTGAATAGATAGTTCACTAGTCACCAATTCAAATAGTTACTATCCAAGTTGCTGTCATTTTAATGACCAACTAATTAACTAATAATTTCAGCTGGCTACATTTACTCAAATACTATATTTAAGTCATTTTAAAGTAGCCTGCGTTCAATTTCAATTGCTTTTACTGAAATATAAAAGTCAACGATTCATGATGTATTATTATATGCTACCCAACAGTATTAAGGGTATTTCATTTAGGATGCACATTTAAAGGTCCCATGTCATGCTTTTCCGGTTATTACCCGTCCCCTTGTGTGTTATGTAGCTTTTTCTGCATGTAAACGGTCTGAAAGTCACAAACCCCCAAAGTACACCCTGTAGCGAGTAAAACTCTAACACAGAAAATACCTGTCTATGCTGCCCCAGAACGCCTCGTTGGAGATTTCTCTTTTTCTTCCTGGGTACAGTGACGTGCCCATACCCAAATGGACCCATTGGTCCAAATGGACCAATCCGCGGACTTCCTCACACACACACACACACTCAATCCTTTCTCAGCTGCAGCTCCGCCGATTTCTCCTCCCTGAGACGGCGGGACGCGGCGAGGCTGTGAGTCGGTGTGTGAGCACACACACAAACTCCCAGCCAGGCTGCGGGTGTGTGTGTGTGTGTGTGTTCGGGCTGGTTTCGGGCTGGGTTTCGCTGTGTCTCGCTGTCTCGCAGATGGCCACTGGGCTCACAGGGAGGGGGGGGGCAGGAGCTCCAACAAGCCGTTTAGGACAGAGAGTGAACACACATACTATACAGAGATGCTGTATGAGAAACCAATGTGAGTTTGGAAAATTGCACAATATAAATCTATTTTAGTAGACCTCAACAATGGAATTATGATCAGTAGAAATGGCCATGACATGGGACCTTTAATACCTGCTACATTCAATTGGTGAACACATGAATGCATCAATTTTCATAATCCCATTACTTTTTATATTTTCATCTAAAATAAGGCATTCTGCATGATTAATTATATTTTTGATACTCTTATTTGACTATATATTTTTTGCATTTCTAACGTGTGTATTCATATTTTTCCTGAAGTAATCAGAGTATTTCGTCCACTGCTGCAAGTACAGAAGATGCTTCTTACTTCATCAATCGCGCATGCGCAGTGTCTCCTTCTCCTCTCCTGCCTCTCCTATGACTGACCGCTAGTGACCTCGATTTCTGCAGCAGCACACAACTTGAGACAGCACACACACATTGCAAACACCAAAAACAATAATACACACGAGGGGGAGATGGCTGGTATTTTCGTGAAGATCTTCGTGGGCATTTACGTGGAGATAAAACGGAGCGACGGTACGTGGCATGCACACAGACACCGCTCTCCATCCGGAGGAGAGGAGCTAACGTTAACGAACACCGCAGCGGGGTGTTTTCTGCTAAGCTAGCCAGCCGCTACATCTTTTCATAGGGATGTCTTGTTAAAAAACACGATGAATGATGCGTTAAGACGAGCAGAAATGTTGTTTTTATATCCTGCTGCTGTCGACTGTCAGTCAGACAGACACTCGCCGGCCGGCCCGAGCTGCAGGCGGGCGGGTCCGTCCACCTGTGCGGCTGAACGCTCTAATAAAACAGACACCTGCCCTGTTTCATCTGCCCTCTCTGCTTAATGGCTACAGCCCTTCCAGGGTGCATGCTAACTGCACTGCATCATCCAGCAGTGGCCTGTGAATCCTGGGCTCAAGGATGGCTGCATTCATGGGGCCTCTCCCCCCTCTGACTGCCACTAAAATAGCTCTAAAACAGCCTTATGGAGATTTATTTTACCATTCAAATGAGTGGAAAAGGCTGGCAAGAATCTAAATAACAGCCAGTGAGTGAATGCTGCTCTTGAAGTTGTGAATGACAGGGCTAAAGTCTTTATCATCATCCATCATGAGCCACACCCATTAGCATCTCAGCCCAGTCTCCTTATTTCAGTGTCAAGTTATGACTGCAGGAAACCAAAATGCTGTATTTTATATTTTCTTCCTGCAGGAAATGATCCGATACTAATATTCTCAGTTAGAGATGTATTCTGTTCATGGCTCATTGGTTATGTTAATGTCTGTCTCCTGTGATTTAAAGGCTAAAAGCAGCTGTACATCCTATACTCTACAGTCCCATGCAGCACTGAGCAGGCTTCACATCTCTTTTTCTCTCTGCAGGACGAATACACCAGGCGATGGTCACATCACTGCATGAGGACAATGACAGTGTGACAGTGGAGTGGATCGAGAATGGAGACACCAAAGGGAAAGAGGTATAGCTGCCACTAACTTCCTGTATGAACTACCTGAATGTCCCATTAAAACCACCACATTTCTCTCTGTCCTCTAAGTTGGTCTGGAAGATAAGTAGTGGCACCAAGTAATTAACTAGCTCTCCATTTAAAACATATACATACGGTTTATAATAATATACACTCCAGTTCAAAAGTTTGTGATTTCCTGCCACAAAAGCTTAATTAGGTACAGTTAGCTTTGTTATCTTTGTCTTGTTTCTGCCTCAGATTGACCTGGAGAGCGTCTTTGCTCTGAATCCAGATGTTGTTCCTGATGAGGAGATACCACAGAGTCCTGAGGCTCCTCTTCCTCCTTCCAACGTTGCCAAAACCAGCAAACTCCCCAAGGTCTGCTCCCATCAATATCAATCAATCAACTTTATATTTTTGACCCCACTAATTTGAGCAAAATGCTATGCTACATTTCCTAATGACCTATGTATGTAATTCTCAATGAAAGGGAAAGATACCCACTGTTAAGGTGAATGTCCATTTAATCTTGCAGTGTCCATATCAGTCTACTTTCAATGCTGTATTGGTTTATTTCTTTTCAGACCAAACGGATTACAGCAATACCTAAAGCTGAGAATCCTCCACGGGAGAATAGAGGTATGTTTGATTAAATTCGGAGGGTTTCAGTGACTGTAATGTACTTTAAAACCCTTGTTGCAAGATAGACACAACGTGAATTATAACTCAGCCAAATGAATACGGGCGCAGACATTTTTAGATTCAGTGACATACACTTCAAGATGTCATTGGAAATCAAATAAAAAACTGCTCTGATAATAACACAATTATCCAGGGATAGTTGTCTGTACATCTTGTTTACTTTAGCATGAGTCGCTAATAGCTCATTTGCATACTTTTAATGGTTCTTATCTTTAAAAGTGTATACAAATACAAGCTTAAAAAGAAGTGGGGATCCACTTGTACCCCACAGCTAAGCGACTGACTCCATACCAACATAATCATTTCTGTATTCAATCCGCCAAGCCCTCACATTATGGAAACTGAAGTTTAAAAAACGAAATAATACTATAACTATAATTAAAAAAACAGTGACCATTAAAATTGTAAAATTGTGTATGGTCAATTGACTATCATTTAGCAAAATTGTTGCAATCTTACTTCAGTTTACTATTATAAAGCCCAAAAAAAAGTTAAATAATCTAATTTGAGAAACTAGAACAAATAAATATTTAGCCATTTTGCTCTTTATTAATCCCAAACTATCTGCATGAAAAGATACCAGTGGATTTAGGTTGAAAAATACATTTGTCTATTTTATTATTTTTGTAAAACTGTGGGATTATCTTTGTGCTCCTCAGCTGCAGCAGTGGGAACCACCAGGGCCCGTCCCAGCCAGCACAGCCAACCTGCAGAGCCCCCCCCCCCCAGCCATCGTTCCCCAGTCTGCACTCAGCCAGACCCTGCTACAGCAGCAGAACGGTAACACAGTCTCTATCAGCATCCTACATGCCAGAGGCTATTCTAGTCCACATGCTTTAGTTTTATGATCTAAGATGTACTTTATGTTAGTTTCCTGACCCATTGAGTGTTGTTGTTCTTTTCTATTGGAGTTGTTTTTTGTGAAGGGATTACGTTGCAGAGGCCACAAATGGTGATGTAATGCTCCCACACAGCTGTGGTCCGCGAGAGCGTCAAAGGCTCTTTCACAGTCTCTCACATGCTTGGCTTCAGGCATAGACTCATACTACAGCACTTGTTGTGGTTTTCAGCTGTGGCTGTCGGAATTTGAATAAACGTTTGCTACTATTGAGTTAAAGTACAATAATTCTTTAATTCAATGCGTAGAGCATGACTTCTGAAAGCAGCAGAATAACTTATTATTATGATATTTTTACTACCCAACAAACAGGAGGAATGAATGGTCTGGGGCTGAAAGTCTATAAGAAAAATACAGTATAGTTATTTTGATTATCTCCTTTCTTTCTAGCACGGAAAAAATCCAACTGTGTGAAAGAAGTAGAGAAACTGCAGGAGAAACGAGAGAAGAGGCGAATTCAGCAACAAGAGCTCAGAGAGAAGAGGGCACAAGTGAGGAGCACACACACGCATTACACACATATACAGTATATACACACACAACACACAGAGCATCTGAGGTTAAAGGTCCCATGTCATGGCCATTTCTACTGATCATAATTCCATTGTTGAGGTCTACTAGAATACATTTAAATTGTGCAATTTTCTAAAATCACATTGGATTCTCATACAGCATCTCTGTATAGTATGTGTATTCACCAGGTATTCTCTGTCCTAAACGGCTTGTTGGAGCTCCTGCCCCCCCCCTGTGAGCTTAGTGTGCTCTGATTGGTTGGGACGTTGCGAGGCTCGCTGCTGCTGCTCGCTGCTGCGAGGAGCGAACAGGTTTCCGGGTCGTCGATACAGAGAGACACAGCGAAACTCATCCTGAGCACACACAAACACTCACAGCCGAAGTAAAAACAATAAGTGTGGCTTGATATTGAGTAAGAAAAAGGTTTATAACGCTGTGAGAATGGGTCTGCGGAGAGCATTTCTCCGCGATCCCAACTCGTCTATTACCAGCGTTCAGGGAGCTCTATGCAAGTCAATGGGACTCCCTGTTAGTTAGCCAAGGGATCCTGGTGTGTGAGGTGCTCCGCGCATGGGCGTAATTTCCACTGGGGACAGGGGGGACATGTCCCCCCCACTTTTCAAAATCCCATTTGTGTCCCCCCCACTTTTTAAATGTGTTTATTATTGTTTTTTTACGCAATCGGTCATCGTCAAGGAGGAGCGTCTGTGTGTGTGTGGCACGAGCGCATCTTGTGAGAGAGAGATAGAAAGAGAGAGAGACAGAGAGAGAGAGACATAGAGAGTTACGGGGGTTGTTGTTAGCATTTGGTGCTAGCTCGGAGCTAACGGAGATTAGTAGCTGTTTCAACAATAAGAAGAGGGAGAGTTCTTTCCTGTCGGACTTTGAGAGACTGAGAGAGAGAGAGAGAGAGAGAGACAGAGACAGAGACTGAGAGAGTTACGTGGGTTGTTGTTAGCATCTGGTGCTAGCTCGGAGCTAACGGAGATTAGTAGCTGTTTCAACAATAAGGAGAGGGAGAGCTCTTTCCTGTCGGACTTTGAGAGACTGAGAGAGAGAGAGAGAGACTGAGAGAGTTACGTGGGTTGTTGTTAGCATCTGGTGCTAGCTCGGAGCTAACGGAGATTAGAAGCTGTCTCAACAATAAGGAGAGGGAGAGCTCTCTCCTGTCGGACTGAGAGAGATCACGTCAGCTCAGGGAGGTAAAGGACTCTGACGGTACGTCTACACAGCAGCGTTAAAAAAATCTTGGAGGTGGGCGTATCTGAAGCTTGAGGATTTTTTGCGAGCAAGGCACGAACAACCAATCACATGAATCTCCCGCCCGCGACATACGAAGCAAAAAAGCCCGAAGTAAACTGGATATAAACTCCCCAAAACAGGCGAAAACCTACCACTGTCTCTGCCACCTCCCTCCATGCCTGGCTCCTCCGGTTTATATCCCGGTAGGTCTGGTCATAAAGCACCGGGTGATTCCCTACCGCTAATTTCTCCTCCATTTTTTGGAATATGAGGAAATGACCTGCGGTATGTCTCTCCCAGCATACACGCCGTTTGATTGGCTAAAGCTTGAACTGTCAGATTTGCGTACACGGGATTTGATTGGCTGACGCTTCCACCTCAGCTTCAAAAGTTGAACATTGTTCAACTTTGAATCCTGAAAATCCTGAAAATCTCCGCTCGCCTGCCCACAATGCAGTTCGGCGAAAAGTGAGGGAAAGTGACGTCACCCCATTCAAAGTGAATGGGCAGAAGCGTTTCAAGATTTTTTTAACGCTGCTGTGTAGACGCACCGTGAGTGATTAGATTGTAAACTGTAGTCTAAGTTATCTCAGTGGGTCTCAAACGGTTTGGTCATCTATAACAAATATTTCCATCTATGTAATATTAGTTGTATATAAAATAAGTTAAAGTGGACCTATCATGCTATATTTAAATGATATATTGTAGGGCCATACCTATATAAGGTATATTTATACGTTTCTGTTTTCAAAATACCAAACAGATCATGCATTTTAGCCATGCCTCATTTCGCTCTATGTGCTGTTTGCTGTCTACGGGGCTGATCTCTGTGAGCTGCAGCTGACCACGCCCCCCTGCAGGACAGGGGAGCCGTGCTCTGATCAAGTCAAGAGGGGGAGAAAAAAAGATCTCGATCCTCCGTGTTTTATTTATATATACACTCTATGGTTTTATTATATTATTATAGGCCTATAGAGTCGTTATTCATTTGTTTTAAAGCTCAATAAATAACAAAGAAGACCTTTGACCGGCACTTTTCTAATTTTGTCCGGAAGATTTAAACTTTAACGGACATCTTGACCGGCGAAAGAAAACCTAACTGAAACTCTGCCGCACGGTCCCCTCGTTCCTTGGAAGAGGCGGAGAGGTGGGTGTTTGTCATCTGCTGGTGGACTAACCGGAGAGAATTACAGTGCTTGCCTCGACGGGGAGGGATTGCATTGAATTAAAGCAGCGGGAGCAAACGCTTGCCTCGGGGAGGGAGAAAAAAAGCCACAGCAGAGAATAAACAGAAGGGTAACCATGGTAACTATGGGCGGGAAGTCTTCTTCGCTGCTTTTGTGGCAGACTACAGCGCCACTTACAGGCCTGGCATATGTACTACAGCGTCTCCAGCGCTTTCGAGCGGCAATGGCCGGCCGTGGCCCAACCCCACATTCCCCTGATAGGTGGAGAGTTGGCCCAATAGCCGTAGCGCCACTTCTGTGACGACATAGAAGTGTTCAAATCTGGATCAGTCTGTATCAGATCCGTTGCAGCCCCTTTTATAGAGATTTGGGTATGACATAGAGAGGGTTGTGTTTTCTGACAGGGTGAGTTCCCTGGAACACCGGGGACACATGTTCATGTATAAAAGACGTACAAAAGTGCATTTTGCATGATAGGTCCCCTTTAAGAAATCCTTCCACTGTGTGCTATAGGTCAGTACAAAAATAAAAAACACAGTTTGAAAGGGGAGTGATTAGTCAAATATGCATAAATAAAAAGAAAGAACGCAGACTAGGTAAGATACAGATAGGAGAGAGGAGGTGATCAAATATGTGTTATTGCTTGTGAGCATATTCTAATGGTTTTTTGATGATTGAAATATATACAGTTCTGTTTCATATGAGTGTTGAGAACTGTATCAATAAATCTCTTCATTTGTGCACCAGATTGATGCATTCAACTTCAATTTAAAGAAACAAATCTTCCCGGGGTGCATGCCCCTGGACCCCCCTAGAGGAGGTGAGGTCATCACAAATAAAACAGGTTCACATGGATAGGATACTAGATAAGTGTGCACACTTATTATATACACTACACATTTTTCTTGGATTTGTTAACACTATAGTCCCCAATATATTTGTAGAAAGGCAGGAAATGGAATTAAATTGAGAAAATGTTTCATTGCGGAGGACCCCCTGTTTTGTGTCCTCCCCACTTCTCAAACCAAAGTTACACCCTTGGCTCCGCGGATTGGTCCATTTGGGCCAATCCGGTCATTTGTTGTTGATTTGGGTGTTCACACGTCACAGAACCCAGGAAGCAAACAATGGAAAATGAGAAATCTCCAACGAAGCGTTCTGAGGCAGCATAGACAGGTCTTTTCTGTGTTAGAGTTTTACTCGCTACAGGGTGTACTTTGAGGGTTTTTGACTCTGCAGACCGTTTACATGCAGAAACACCTTCATAACACACAAGGGCACGGGTAATAACCGGAAAAGCATGACATGGGACCTTTAAAAACATTGTTTGGTTTCAGTGTACGGTTTTCTTACTGATGGCCAAAACAGCCCACCCCTACGGAGCGTCCACACAGCAGCGTTAAAAAAATCTTGGAGGTGGGCGTATCTGAAGCTTGGGGATTTTTTGCGAGCAACGCGACCAACAACCAATCACATGAATCTCCCGCCCCCGACATACAAAGCAAAAAAGTCCGAAGTAAACTGGATATAAACTCCCCAAACAGGCGAAAACCTACCACTGTCTCTGCCACCTCCCTCCATGCCTGGCTCCTCCGGTTTATATCCCGGTAGGTAAATAGGGACTGGTCATAAAGCACCGGGTGATTCCCTACCGCTAGAATTAATTTCTCCTCCATTTTTTGGAATATGAGGAAATGACCTGCGGTATGTCTCTCCCAGCTTACACGCGGTTTGATTGGCTAGCGCTTGAACTGTCAGATTTGCATAAACGGGATTTGATTGGCTGACGCTTCCACCTCAGCTTCAAAAGTTGAACATTGCTCAACTTTGAATCCTGAAAATCCTGAAAATCTCCGCTCTGCTGCCCACAATGCAGTTCGGCGAAAAGTGAGGCAAAGTGACGTCACCCCATTCAAAGTGAATGGGCAGAAGCGTTCCAAGATTTTTTTAACGCTGCTGTGTGGACGCTCCGTTACAGTAAAAAAAATCTGAATGTATGAATATGCAAGTATTGTTCATTTCTTTAGCTTAAAAGTGTGTCTACTATACACAAAATGTCTTACACTGCATTTTGGATACTCAGTGTGTGTGCCCTTGGGTTTTCAAATCATGTACTTTCAACCAAGATTGGCTCCCAAAAATGTCCAATAGGAGGAAAGTAGGATGGAAGATATGTGAATTGTTTACTGACATGTGTTAATATAAATGTGTTGCAGTTCATATGGACAAGGGGAATTTGTGCTAATATAGTTTGTTGGTAAATAATATGTATGAAATCAATACAAAATATAGATTCAAATTTTAGGCAGAGTTTGCGTCTCCGTTTTAGGCCAATGCAGAACTCTACCAGGATCTCAAATATAATATATAATATCCACAATTAAAAACGTTGTTTTAGTTTGTTTCAGGTATTTTCAAATGTAAAATGTAGAAAAGCAAAAATGTGTAAGTAGCTTTTCAAAAGTTTGTTTCATTTGTAACTTGTGTTCTTTGTTTCATTTCAGGAGGTGGATGTCCAGTTACCAAATTATGAAATCATGTGTATGATCAGAGACTTCAAAGAAAGTCTTGACTGCAGGCCTTTGACCAGCAATGATCTGGTAAGTCTGGTTTAGAGACACATTTCCAAGTTCAGTGTCAAGTAGTTTGTTTCATCTAATGGGGAAATAAAGATATAGTCGAAAACTGAAGACATATTGGGTGGCCTTCACCTGCTGAGAACTTATACATGTACCTTTACCTTAAATTGTTACAGATCGAGGAGCACAGGATATGCGTGTGTGTACGTGCCCGACCCCTCAATAAAAAAGGTACGTTTATATAATCAGTGTGTTTAGACAGAAATCCAATGAAATGTTATGCAGATTTTCATCTGCTTCTAAACATTTCCATGGTGTTCTATCTTAATTCAGTCACAGTAAAGGACATGTTCTTTGTAGCCTTTGTTTACCCATTAATAAAACAATTGTCCATGTTTCTCTTCAGAGTTGACAATGAAGGATTTGGATGTGATCACCATTCCCAGTAAGGATGTGGTGATGGTCCATGAGCCCAAGCAGAAAGTAGACCTGACCCGCTACCTGGAGAACCAAACTTTCCGGTTCGACTACACCTTTGATGAGAGCTCCACCAATGAAATGATTTACAGGTGATTTTCTTTGTAAACCAAAGTGAAATCATATGGGATTATAACAAACTTTACATAACAAAAAGTGGAGGTAAAAATGACTTCATGAAATAGAAGTTGACTGATCTCTATTGAGAAATAACAATTAATTATTGCAGAAGTATTTATTTAATGTTGAACACTTTAGATCCCCATAGTTTCCTGCTTGCTAACAAAAGCTCTTCTTTCAGGTTCACTGCTCAGCCTCTGGTTGAAACAATTTTTGAGCGAGGAATGGCAACTTGCTTTGCATACGGACAAACTGGAAGTGGGAAAACACATGTGAGCGCTTTAATTTGAACCTTAAAAAAAAGAGAATTTTTCATATACCATTCCTGTTTTAACACATATCTCCCTTTCAGACGATGGGAGGGGACTTTTCTGGAAAGAACCAAGACTGCGCTAAAGGGATCTATGCACTGTCTGGTCAGTTTCTCCTATACAGTACTTCTACATTAACTTCACTACTGATAGCTGCATCTGACTGAATTCAGGTCTTTCGTTTTCTTTCTTCTTGCAGCCAGAGATGTCTTTCTCATGATAAAGAAGCCAAATTACAAGAAGTTGGATCTCCAAATCTTTGCGACATTTTTTGAAATTTACAGCGGGAAGGCAAGTGTCTTTTAACACAACATGAAATGTATTTATTTAGAAGAGATTTCTGAATTTGCCTTAAAGGTAGGGTAGGGTAAGTTTGAGAAACCGGCTCGAGATACACTTTTTGTTATATTCCATGGAATGCTCTTAACATCCCGATAGCAATGATATCTTAAGTGCTTTGACAACAAATCCATAAAAAAATGTCATCTGTGGAAGCCGTGGTACTGTAAAAAGTACGACCAATCATTTTAGCCGGCCCGGCTAAAATAACTAGATGGCCTACCTGCCTGTCAGCCTTCCATCTGTGCACAAACTTATCTCGTGCCCTCATTGGTCATGTGCGCGTTCGTGTGTGTTGGAGGAGGGGCTCTATAAGGAAGTGGCAGATTTTCTCCGATTGTGTATTTTCAAATTCTAGCGATCTCGAGCCGGTTTCTCAAACTTACCTACCCTACCTTTAATGCTTCTATCAGAACTGCCAGACGAAAATAACTAATGCCATAATTTCTACTTTTCTATTCGTTTTGAAAAGGTGTTTGACCTGCTTAACCGCAAAACCAAGTTACGGGTCCTGGAGGACGGGAAGCAGCAGGTGCAGGTGGTCGGGCTGCATGAAAGGGAGGTGAAGTGCACAGAGGAGGTCCTCAAACTCATCGAAATCGGAAACAGCTGCAGGTAGTATGATCTTATAAGAAAGACACAGTAAGTTTGTTCTGAAAGTTAGGACTGGTCTTCATGTCTCCGTCTGCGTCTCCTTAAGGACTTCTGGTCAGACCTCGGCGAATGCTCACTCTTCTCGGAGCCATGCCGTCTTCCAGATCATTCTGCGCCGGCGGGGGAAGATGCACGGAAAGTTCTCCCTTATTGATCTGGCGGGGAACGAAAGAGGGGCGGACACATCCAGCGCTGACCGACAGACTCGCCTCGAAGGAGCCGAGATCAACAAGAGCCTGCTGGCACTAAAGGTCTCCTCTTCACTACCTAGATGTATCCTGTGCTTAGCTTTAAATCCTGTTTGGGTTGTGGAGGTTACTCAGTTTTTGAGTGCGACATTGTTTATGACAAAGATTTTGTGTCTTTCCATCCATCAGTCTCATTTCGTGAACACAATATTTCATCTATCTAATCCTAACAATTTAAGGGAATTATTCAAATTTGGCACAAATGTCCACTTCAACCCAAGGATAAACTGATTAAATTCTGTTGGTCAAAAGTTCAACATCACTTTGACTTCACGTCCGTCCCAATTCCTCAAACACAATCTCTCAGGAACTCTTAAGGAAGCCCAAACTTCAATTTGTACTTACTGTAAGGTGAACTGATTTAAATGTGGTGGTCAAAGGTCAAGTGTGACCACTATATGATATTAAAAAAGCTGCAAATTCACACATTTGGGAATGTACCAAAGTACATTTTATATAGTTAAAGGTAGGGTAGGTAAGTTTGAGAAACCGGCTCGAGATCGCTAGAATTTGAAAATACACAACCGGAGAAAATCTGCCACTTCCTTATAGAGCCCCTCCTCCAACACACACGAACGCGCACATGACCAATGAGGGCACGAGATAAGTTTGTGCACAGATGGAAGGCTGACAGGCAGGTAGGCCATCCAGTTATTTTAGCCGGGCCGGCTAAAATGATTGGTCGTGCTTTTTACAGTATTACGGCTTCCACAGATGACATTTTTTTATGGATTTTTTGTCAAAGCACTTAAGATATTCATTGCTATCGGGATGTTAAGAGCATTCCATGGAATATAACAAAAAGTGTATCTCGAGCCGGTTTTTCAAACTTACCTACCCTAGCTTTAAGCGATTATCAAAAGTGTTGTCTAATTGCGTCTGTATAATTGGACATTTGGAAATTGTTCCGCCACTGATGATGTTCCTGTCTCTGTCTGCAGGAATGTATTCGAGCGCTGGGCAGAAACAAACCTCACACTCCGTTTAGAGCCAGCAAGCTAACCCAAGTGCTGAGGGACTCCTTCATAGGAGAGAACTCCAGAACATGCATGGTGAGAAACAAGTTAAGCTTTGTGTATATAACTGTACCTCCTTGGACGAATTTTTTCCTAATAAATACTGATCTAACCCTCTTGATATTCCCCTGCCCAGATTGCAACCATCTCTCCTGGAATGGCGTCATGTGAAAACACCTTGAACACGCTGAGATATGCCAACAGGTAAATCAGATCGTAGGACAAAATAAAGAGAATGATAGCAAAACATTAAATTATTCTCTGCTGTCTGCTCATGTTGTGTTTTTCTGTCTCTCTCCTGCCAGAGTAAAAGAGTTTGGGATAAGTCCTTCAGATATTCCCTTCAACCAGAGCGGGTGTTCAGGGAGCCGCTCGGACCTCTCCCCAACTTATGAGTATGATCACTTTCTACTACGTCTTTCATCATTTCTCTCCACATTACCCCATCATAACCACTTTGTGTTTCTTCCTGTCCACTCAAAAGTTACTCCAAGTCAATAAGAGATATAGAAATATTTTAAACTTTCTGGCTAATAATCAATATTTTGTATAATGCGAGCACTCATCTGGAAGAATGAGCTCACCTTTAATATGGGTTCAGAAGAGCATGAGTTTGTAGTAGTACTAGTTTTGAGCCAATCATAGTCTAGTATGTTACTGAAACAATGAGTATGAGGTGGAAATGCACAAAACACTCAGAATGGACATCAGTCGTCAAAGTTTTGATAACCAATGTTTGCATATTCATAGATTCTGGATGTTTCATTGAGGTAGAAGGAATTCAATGTAACCTTAGGGAAGGTAATTAAACATTTTTGTGGAAAAAAACCACATCATACACAAATTATTCAAAGCAGAGGATTTGTTTTTGTCCTTTAATTATATTTAATGTTGGGAGTTTACCTGTAGGCTACCAAAGACATTACTGGGGCCTCCGAAATATTCACAGTATATTCAACAGTAGGATGGTATTGCACAATGGCTCAAGTTGTTACATCACTCAAGTTTGTAGGGATCATTTCTGCATTTGTAAAAAAAAATAAGTTTTCTCCATCCCCAAGAGTGTGTTTATTTTACTGCTTTTATTTTTTCCAGGCTTGATTTCTCCTGAGGCTGCATGGAGTCAGTCTGTATTGTTTTTGTTTCCATGCATGTGATCAGTCATTTCACCAGCAACATCTCAGACTATTGCATGCAACGAGCAACCCCTTTTTCTACATCAGACAGCTCAGCAGAAGTACCAACAGTCATTTTGTTATTTTAGTGTGAAGGAGCTCTCAATGGACCCTGAAGCAGTGATGGACATCCGTCAGGGAGGATGTGGTGTCAACCAGCTGGAGGTGCTGGAGGCTCAGTGGGAAGTCGGGAATTCTCCACAGAGAGATGATCTGAAGCTGCTGTGTGAACAGAACGTAAGATGAACAGATACTCCCTCATTCATCATGTACTGTATGTAGGCTTTGTTTACCAACGCAGTTTAAGGACAAGGAACTTGTTTTTCATGTCTCCAAACTATACTCAAATACTCAGACTGAAAACTAAATACTGGACGATATGTTATGTAATGTGGACTTTATCACCAATAACTTACATAAGAATTGCATTCATGGGTTGTGTGTGAATTTTAAGAATGACGTTAAATAGATTTATGTCATATTTTTGAATAAACAAACTGCAGACCGTTATTTCACAGTATCAATGGTGTCCAAACATACCTGGTTGTTCTCTCTGTAGGTGGAAGAGGTTTCCCCGCAGCTCTTCACTTTCCATGAGGCCGTCTCTCAGCTGGTGGAGATGGAAGAGCAGGTTCTGGAGGACCACAGGGCCGTGTTCCAGGTACAGTAAAGCGTTTAGCAACGGAGGCAGCTCAGAAATGTCGAGTGCCTCATTTGAATCATGCAAAGTCCGCAAATCCATCGATCAAAATGTGAATGAACTTGACAGTTACTGTAAGTAATGAATCAATAATGTCAAAATCAATACAGACTAATTTATCAATGTTTTAACCACACTCCAAGTTATTTTGTATCCTTATTTTAATCTTGAGTATTTAACTACATTTTCTAATTTACATTGTTCAAACTTTATTAAGTTATTGCTGCACATTTCCTAAATATTTAGTTTGTCCATGATCATGCACACAGATGTGCTACAGAGACCCAATTTCCAACAAAATACAAGCTCTATGTGTTGATAATATGAGTA
This sequence comes from Trematomus bernacchii, assembly GCF_902827165.1. Lineage (NCBI taxonomy): Eukaryota > Metazoa > Chordata > Actinopteri > Perciformes > Nototheniidae > Trematomus > Trematomus bernacchii. The sequence continues at coordinate 9,126,669 of NW_022987547.1, read as the reverse complement.
AAACTCCCACCCAAGTACCAAACACACACATACAAACAAAGTAAGATTAGAGATCCTTGAAATATCAAACTGTCAGGTTGTGACAGCGATTATCAGCCTACATATTCAAATGTATTTAAACAACATGAGGTGTTAAAACTGCAGCGTGTCCTTACAGGAGTCGATCCGCTGGCTGGAGGATGAGAAGGTGCTTTTGGAAATGACGGAGGAGGTGGACTACGACGTGGAATCATTTGCAACTCAACTTGAACAAATTCTGGATCAGAAGATCGACATCCTCACTGAGCTGAGAGGTAAAAATAATCTGTCATTCCTCAATATTTAGGCCTCTTGGCTATTTCAGCCCCTTTTATGTTACCTGAAGTCAAGTTTACAATGTCTTTCTTGTGTCTCAATAAGCGCAATGCTACATTTAACAAAACACAAGTCTGATATGATAACAGATTAACTTGAAGGTTGCAGCAGCACAATAAAGAGAGTGAAAGAAATGTGTCATGTTGCACCTTCTTAGATCACTTCATCACTCATGCACCAAGAACAGTTTAATAACCCATGACACTCAGTGAAGTGGAGGGAGATTTTGTAATATTTTACAACTGGAGCAGAGGAGAAAAATAAATAAAACCAGTTAAAAAAACTCATGATCAATGTCTCTGCATGGCTGAATATTCAGGAGAAACTCTTAATACAAATGTTGAGTGTTAACAGGAATAGATGTTATGATGATATGATGTACACGTTTTGAAACATGACATTTTCCCTTCTTTTTTTTTAGATAAAGTTAAGTCTTTCCGTTCTGCACTCCAGGAAGAGGAGCAAGCTAGCCAACAGATAACCCCGAAGAGGCCTCATGCACTATAAATACCCACTACAAATGATATTTCACTGTAATACTGACTTGACAAAAGGCAAAGGCCTGCCACTGAGGAGGTCAGTGTTGACTAAAGAGCTCATGTAGCTCAGTTGTGATTTTATGACTTACTGTCTTGTCCCTCCTCAACCCCTTTGCTGTACAGGCTGCCGCTGCTTTCCATCATGCATCCGTCCATCTGTTATACCAAAGAGCAGTCCGTCTTTGCTCTTTCATCCTCCTGTGAAGTGTATTTACAAGGTTTTTGTATATGTAATAAGTCACAAGTGCTTCATTTGAAAACAAAAAAAGGTGAATAATTATTTGTTTTACATACATTTTTTATAGATTCAAATCATAGCTTATCCTCACGTTGGTCAATTTTATAAACAACTTTGCCATTTTGTGCAATATTTGGAGGACTTTATTCCTGTACTTCCCCTTATTTCAGCTCAGGGGTGAACAGGGCATGTCGAGTTTGTGTGTAAAATGAGCCACTGTGTGTTTGTGTTGATACTGTATGTAATATATGTTTGATTGAGAGAAAGCTTAAAACTCAAAAATAACCTTGCATCACATGAATTGACCTAATGGGGGCACTAAAATCAAAGACAAAACTATTGATTTAAGTGTTCCATATAATAATGACTGAAACAGTAATTTTTCATTTGCCAAAATAAAGAAACTACTTCTTGTTGCGGTACTTGTTTTTATTCATTCTGTTGACATCTTACTATAAAATGTTAAGAATATGAAAGAAGGTGAGAGTTTAAGAAACTTCAACATTTCTTTATTCATTTATGGAAACTGATTTAGTGCTTAATGATTACTCACAAAGCACTAAATCAGGATGGATAACTGGATGGATTCCCTAAAATGAAGCTGTTTTTGTTTTTGTAAGTGATCTATACACTTTTTTTAAAGGAATACTTTTGTATTTCAGTTACTCACCCTAACCTTGAATTCTGTGTTTGTTTTTGTTCCTTATTTGAGTAAATTGTCTTAAAACTTCCTCCACCGGTCAACCATAGACAGTAAATGCTATCAGCCTGGAAATTAGGAGTCACAACTTGGGAAAGACTTTGAAAATACTTTTAGACCTATTGTGAGTGTTTAAACTAGGATTAATTATCCTGTAAAGTTTACTTGCCTAGTGTTTTGGCACGCAGTTACTCACCAGGTAGACGCTACGTCGGTTAGCTAGCTAACAACACTAGCAACAAGCAGAAATGTCTCAGTTCAGAGGCTTATTCTTCCACCTTTTCGTCTGCTCTGTCCGTATCAAACTGCCTGACTCCCAGGCCGTCCACTCACAGGCCCGGTCAGGGTGCAGCACACCGCCACACTAACGTGGTGACGCCGGTCTTTCTCTGTGTTTCCTAGACTCACGAAGCTGGTTGATGAGTGTCAGAGGGATCACTTGGTTTGGTTTTTTGTTGGCCCTTCACATGCATGGTTCACTCTTTCTTAAGCTCATTTTGTATTAGTTTGTTTGCTTTTTGTTTGCAAAACTGTGAATTTTAAATTATAAGGACTTTAAGTTACTGTTATTTAGAATATGGTTAGAGTTCCTTATAGAGTGGTGCAGTGACGAGTCCTAAAACCCGGAAGTGAGTTAGCATTTTACCACTACCGGTTCCCTCGTCTCAGTGGGATTTCTCCATAGGATTTTGGAAAATAGCTCGAAATAAGGTCTGTGGAAAACGAACCTGTTTGATAAATGCACGTTTTGTTCAGCCGGATAATATCCACATGTCTACCTTACTTTTATAACTTTCTAATCATAAATCTAATCGCCAGAAGCAAAATGCTAACGTTATGCTAAAGGAACTACAGCCGAGTACAGCAGGGTCGCACGACTTCAACGTCACGCCAACTTAAGATCGATATTCAAACATACAGATTCAAAATTGTACAAGTTGAAGCGTTTGTTTTAACAGTTTGTAAGAGCGCAGGTAGTTGCTCTCAAGCAGAACAGGGGCAAACAAACTCAGCAGGAGTGTTTTACGAGTTTGGCGTAATGACGTACAACGTCCTCGACAACTTCTGTAGTCCTATTCAGCCACTTGTTAACAACCATCGTTTTTCAGACACGTAAACTCTTCAAAAATCACCAGTGGGGTCACTGCTGATGTATTTAATATCATAGAACAAAACGTGATCCGTCTCTTAAATTTGTGTCAACCACAGACCTTATTTCGAGCTATTTTCCAAAATGCTATGGAGAAATCCCATTGACTCTGAGACGAGGGAACCGGTAGTGGTCAAATGCTAACTCACTTCTGGGTTTTAGGACTTGTCACTGCATTCTGTACATAAAGTTGAGTGGTAATTTAAATCTGGGTAGGTTCACAGGCTCCTTCAACAAGTTGTAATATAAGAATAGTTGTATATGTAAAATATAAACAAAATAATTAAATATATATTTTTATAAACTGCATTATACACACATGTGGGGTTAAAGGTAGGGTAGGTAAGAATGGAGAAACCAGCTCGAGTGCGCTAGAATTTGAAAGTACACAACCAAAAAAAAACTGCCCTTTCCTTCAGACTTCCTTACAGAGCTCCTCCTCCAACACACACGAACGCGCACATGACCAATGAGGGCACGAGATAAGTTTGTGCACGAGATGGAAGGCTGACAGGCAGGTAGGCCATCCAGTTATCTGCCACGGGCCGAGGCAGATAATTGGACTTGCTTTTTACAGCGCCACAGCTTCCACAGATGAAATATTTGTATATATTTATTGTCAAAGCATTTAATTTATTCATTGCTATCGGGATGTTAAGAGCATTCCATGGAATATAACAAAAAGTGTTTCTCAAGTGAATTACCTACCCTACCTTTAAACTGTGGGAGTAAAACAGCTAGAGCATGTTGGCATGCTAACACTATTTCCAATAAGTACAGCTGGTAATGTTATTACTTGTAGGTATTTTGGTCATAAACCTAAGTATTAGATAAAAGTATTTTGCTAGAAGAAAAGGGATGGGTAGAAAAACATTTCCAGATATTCATCTCAAAACCACAAATGTTGACCTGCTGGTGGCACAGGGTTAAAATCACCAATGTGTAGAAGTTACCTTACATTTGAAAATATTTCAGTCTGAACTAAGGTAATAAAACCTACGAACAGACTGCAGCTGTATTATGTCAAATAAAATCACACAGACATGTTGAGTTACCGTCCAATTGTAATTTATTCCACAGAACAGACAATGGTAGAGAGAGTCCGGCCCGATCTGCCTGAACAGAACTATGAGACATCAGCACCTACTGTATCCTCTGTCTGAAAACAACATATTGGTGTTCTTAACCAAGGACACACAGAGCTTTTAACAGTGGTTGTTAATGTCATTTATGAAAGGATAACACTTACCAATCATGTAAAAATTGTTTATGGCCATTTGTATACAGTTGCTAACAGAATACAGAGAAATACTGGTAATATTGTCATTTAAAGCCCCCTGTTTAGCATCTATAGGCAGTACAATAAGACTGGACAGAATATAAAACTATAATGTTTGGTAGTGTGATGATCATAAACAAACGTTGATAAAAAGTCAATTTAACCTGACATAACACAAAAGTTGTAATCATGAGTAAATCCTTACACGGTGTCATAAAGCATTTACTCTAGTAAGTATGCAATAACTGTTTACAATCCAATTCTGAACTGTGTACATACTGCTTATAAATGCTAAATAACAGGGTTAAAATAAAGTGAAATACTTTAACATTTGTCAATCTTTAATCTAACATTTTAAACACTGCAAATATCCAAAATATATCTGAATTATTGCCACCATATATTTATGTCACAGACCTAAAGTTCTGTAGTGTGTCACTATTTAATTCAGTTGATTATTTAAAATGTATAACAACCCCAGTGTTGGGATTTATAAATAATTGAGAATAATACAGAATATTGGTACAACGTAACAATAAGGCACCCGGCCGTTACATAGGATTTACAAGTTGTGAGTAATTGCTTTATTAATGGGTGATTAATAAAGATCATATAGGGTGCTTTATTATAAAGTGGTACCACAAAACGTTTAGTAATGAATAAAACTAGTTCTGGACTGTGTGTTTCAAAACTAAGCTGAATATGGTTCTTTAAGCGTTTTATCCAAATGTGGCAATAATTGCAATAATCTCAAATATATTCAGGATAATGGTTTGATATATATTTCATTAGACAGTGAGGACATTGAGGACAACATAACTGGTTTATTATTGTTAAGCATGAAGGTTAAGTAGTTCCAATCTGACTGGATGACATGCAACAGCTTGTTAAATAGAGCTGCTTCGTTTACGGGATTTTTCACTTCTTCATGCACCCACTGCTGACTGAAAAAACAGTCCCCAGTTATATCTCAAAGGTCTTGTAAAATACTCCAGTTTGAAAAATAGGTACAGTAAGTCCTATAAAACGTTCAGTGTTTGCCTGTTGTAAAGAGAGACAGCAGAGGTCAACAGTAGCTCAGATACAAATAGTCTTCACGAGACGTGAAACAACTGCAGGTGTGTGTGTATGATTTCAGACTGTGGATTGCCTGTAGCTTGTATTGTGGTATATTGTGCCCCTGCTGTGATAGCGGTTTTGCCTGGCTGTGATTGGAACAATAATATTGCACTGGTAAAAACTAAAAAAACCTTTCTGTGTTGGTCCTTAGCCTTAATGACCGCCAAAGTGACAAATAAAATGCTACATATTTTCAAATATATTTCACCTGAAATTTCCAGAGTAACATTATGATCTTTAGGTAAATAAATAACTCTCAACCATATAAGTCCTACATATACATCTTTACAGTATGTACACTGACACATCCATGGCTTCTGAACAGCCTCAGAATAAAACGGGCGGACATTCAACAGCAGCCAAACGGCTAAATGGGGTAACGATGTGTCTGTAGCCAAAAAACTGCCACCAACAGCACTAAAAAGATCTGTGACATCTCGCTAAAATCCTTACTGTCCACGATGACAGCAGCATGGTCACCTTTTTCTCTCAATTCAAAGCTAAAAATACATCTTCAGCTTTCCATTAAAGCCACTTTTTTCATCCTCAGACATGGACGACATTAGATTAAGAAGGTGTAGTCACCAAAAATCATGATAATCCAGTCAAGTAGTACAGTAAGTAATGCTCTCAGTACACTTTTCCCCTTCTTACGGAAAGAAAATGTTGGATACAGTCTAAATCAGGGGTTTTCAAACTCTGGGGCGCCTCCCCAGGTCAATTATTGAAGGAAGGTGAGGCAGGTGCAAGACACTGGTGCAAGCAGGAGCTCTAAAACCAAATTATTGTAGTTTCTGATTTGGCAATTCACCAATACTGTTGCATGCAGCTCATGGAGGACATAAAGGTAATTTAAAACAGTTGGCACCTTATTGCCACAAATTCTGCCATCATTTGATGTCCTTCGAAATTGCGAACAAACATATGTTGTTGTTTTGTTTTTTATGGGGCCCCATACTTCCTTTTTTACATCTTGCAAATCATTATGGGAAACCTAGCTCCAAAACTAAGGGCATGCATGATTATTTTCCAAATAGATGTAAGACAAAGGTTAATATTGTTATGAGAGTAGGAGGACGGTGTGTTGGGGGGAGCCACAGTGTCAGAAAACCCCTGGTCTAAATACTTATCCTCTCAAACTGTTTACTGTTTGGCACATATACTTACATTATTTTCATTTTCTGACAAAATATACAGACGTGTGCGTACCTGCACATACAGTATACCCTGAAATGAACAAAGTGTCATGCACTACAGAGTTGTCCAAATGTAGCAACATGAGATGGTAACTACAGTATATTCCCACCGTTAACTAGTGCAAAAAAACAACAATGAGGTTACACAGTTGATTAACTACAGTATTTAGAGAATGGTTTTGGCTTTTGTGTCGGGTTGAAGACATTGCTGATCACACAGAGAGTGGAAACAGACACTCTTGTGTGGAGTGGAAGCTGGGCATAAAACAACAGCATAGTAAAATGACGTGAACAAGAGGTACAACTGTTCCACGCATCAAAAAGCTTTCATGGGTTTAAAGGAGGGGTTCACAGTTTCTCAAGTCTGTCTGAAAACAAAAGTTGGGTTCCCATATGAAAATCCAAAATGGCTGATTGAAGGATCCTTTTTCAATGTGCTTCCAGTATGGAGGACAAAATACACAGTCCCTTCTGGGCAAAAATGCACGACAATGTTTAGTGAGGCTTTAACATAAGCAAAAATGCAAGTTAATATCTTCCAAATGTGTCTACCTAGTAGGAAAGATTTTGATTTTTGATTTAAACGTAAAAAAAAGCATATACCAAAATGTAAAGACCCAATGCCCAAGACTTTACCACGAGAGGAACTCTTCGCTAGTCACAACTCTTCTCAATATTTAAAACATGGTTTGAATTATTATCTTATTATCGATCTACAGTATGTGTTACAGTAAATGTGATTGAAACCACTCCAACGCCTGAATGCCCACTTTGAGTAACTACCATAGATAATTATATCATTTAAAATCACTCACCAAAACCTGGAATTTGTCCAAAATGTTGTTTTGCTCAAATGTCATAGTTAAAAAGTCAATAAATATTCACTTGATACTGACTTTGTTCATACTTCAATATACTTTGAACACATCCTGGCATAGATCGAAGGCTTTCTCTAATGGGATTTTCCCCCATCCCTTAAATTGGAAGAGCAATACAAATCTTTAAATGACCAATATGAACAGGAGCAATGATTAAAGCACCCAACTATTGTTTTAAATCAGACTTTGAAAAAGTGTGAACTTTTCCTTAGAGGAGCGAGGATGGCATCAGCACTGGAAACTATTTTGTGCACAACGTTTGCATTTTGGACTGGAGATGCGAGGACGCTTCTTCTTCTACGTCCCCTTTGTATGAAAATATACAGTTCAGTAGACGGAAGCAGCAACATGATGTTTGCTCTCATGAGGGCAGCGGTGATTTCGATGCAGCCTTTCAACATTCATGCTGAATCACTTCCGGCCCCATTCTTCAGTCAGTTTGGTAAAAATACTGTCAGGTTAACAGGTCTCTGTGAGTGAAAGCTACGTGGAAACACTGCCTCCATCCCTCCAAGAGTCACGCCTGAAATGAATCAGGCTCCTCAGCAGAAACACCATGTCCATCCTCCATCCATCCAAACGAGCAGGAAGCCGGGGGAACAACACACAAGTGTTTCCCAGCAGCAGCACATGTGGGGAACAGAACGCCACCAACAGGCGGGTCAGAGGTATTGCAAGCCGATGAATATATAAAGGGATTGTTGCTGTTGACTGTACAGAGTCTCTGTTGTTGCTTTAATGCTGCATGCCCTGTTTGTCTGCTCTCTGTTCCATCTGTGGAGCAAGTGTGTTGTTGGATATTAAGGCCTTGGATGGCCCAGAGGCCACACTGAAAGAGAAAATACTACAGAGTCTCCCACACACACACATAAACACACAGGGGAATGAAACTAGCATTATGTATTGTGTCGAGATAAAAAGTACTTTCACCTCTGATATATACTGTATATTTCAAATCCAGCCCTCAGGTGTTTAAAGGATCAGTTCACCTAAACTACCAAAGAAAACATTATTTCTCACTTCTCTATGATAGCATATATTTACGCAGACAGTCATGGTTTAATAGTTTCTGTCTCCACCTCACTGCAATTGTGGTCCTTGCAGCATTGGAAACTAGCATTTAAATAAGACTATGATTCTGCAGCCATGCTAGGTGCTAATGAGGCTGCACATGAGCTAAATGCACGGTTCCCAGATGTTCTTGAACATTAAGTTCAAGGACTTGTTTCGAGGCCCAATTGCTTAAAATATAAGGACCCAACACGGCACAGTTTGAGTCACAGATAAAGATGAATTATCATCTCACTTTCTTGAATCAGTGAGGCAACAGCGGGAGACACAAATGCAGACAGAAGCGTGTGAACGATTCAAATTGAGCCCAAAAGTACCTGCATGGTAGAGAAAAGTGAGAAACTATTTCCTTTATGTAATTAGGATGAGCTGACTGTATTCTGTACTGATTGCCAGTCATTCCTGGGTAGAGGGATGTGATTGAAACATGTTGTTGCTCAGCTGACATTGGGACAGAAACAGTAGTGAAAGTCATCAACTCTTTGTCATGGCTGCCAGTCAACTTGGCCTCAAACCCGTGCTCGATTGTTTGAAGATGAATCTGGCTCTGCAGTGTGTCCTGAGCTCATGAGAGTGTGAATGCTTGGACAGTGTGCTGTGTGTGTGTGTGTGTGTGTGTGTGTGTGTGTGTGTGTGTGTGTGTGTGTGTGTGTGTGTGTGTGTGTGTGTGTGTGTGTGTGTGTATGGAGGTGGGGTCCCGTTATACGAGATTAGTTTAAGGCTTACAATATTTCATTTAATCCTTCCTTGTCACCGTTTTCTATAGTTTATAATGTATCCTATAAAAGTATTACTGTAAAAGAGTCATGCTACAGAATTGTCTTTTGTTCGCTGGATCCCATTTGGCCTGATTAGTCCTCTCCTCCTGGACAGATCCTTCTCTATCACTGATGATCAAGTGTTTTCATGCTATAACAACCAATTCCTTTATTTCCTAAAATTCAAACCCTCCTTCCACCTTTTCTTCTTCCACTCTTCTCTCTGGGTCCAATCCAGAGATCATGTTGACTCAGGCAGCGTCCTCTACCACCACAGCTCCAATCTGAACCTTATTTAGGGCCGAGTAACCCTCCACTGCCCTCCTTGCCGCTCCCGGTGCGACCCCAGCACCCTGCAGCAATACTCATACTCCTCTGGGTCGCTGGCCCGGTCGTTCGCTCCCGCTCCATCTCACACTGGCTGAGGGTTCGCTCCGTCCGCCCCGTCGGGTTGGGAGAGGCCGACCCCGCCCCCGCAGACTTCTTTGTGGAGACGGTGCGGAAGATGTGATTGCGCTTGCGAAGGAAGTCTCCTCCGGCTGCCCCCAGCCCAAAGCTGCCCTTGCGGAGGACCATGCGGGTGCTGGCCGACTTGGCCGGGCGGGACCTCTGGTTGTACTCCAGCTGGGACAGGTGGGAAGCGTAGCCATCTGGAATGAACTGGAAGAGAGGTAAAGTAAATCAGATACATGTATTGACAACCAAAATCCAAACAGTGCGTGATATTAAACACACACAAGTTAAAAGAAATTGGAGAGCAGAGAATTCTACCAAGGCTAAATGTACTACATCGCATTACAGAAATACAAAGTAATTTGTGTATCTGCCCTGTGATGATGAAAGAAACATCCCCTCCATTGTGCAAGGAATACAAATTAAAACTTTGTTATAGTATTGAAAACAGTAGAATGATGCCAATTTTTACATTTACTCAAGTAAAATTGAGAGGCACTTGTCATTCATTCATTTGATTTATGCTACTTACTACATCTACTCAACTCAGATGTACTTGACAGCTAAAATAACTAAATAGTTAAAGAATTATAAGTGCTTTTACACAGTTTTACTGGTACTTTATTTAACCAACACATTTGAATTCTTCTTCTTTTAACAGTGTTTTTATTATTAGAGTTTTAAAAGTAGGTGAGACCAACAAAGCAGACTGTTAAAATGATTATGATGAATTTACTTGTATACTCGTGGCAATCGTTAAACTACTTCTGTGTTTACACTGTTTGTTAACCGTAGATCTTCTGCCTTTGCTATCAGGATTTACTCCGTACCTGACACTGCTGCAGCATCTTCTTGGTGGGCCTTCCCACAATGTAGATATGTGAGGAAGGCAGGCCAAGAGACGAGTACAGAGAGATGTCCTTGGTGGAGCCGTAGGCAGCAAAGATCCTCATGTTGGCCTAATCAAAGAGGGAGGTCAGCTTTGGGAGAATTCAAGGATTTTAACAGAACACATTCCCTAAAGTCAAAGGGACCTGCCTTACCTCGTTGATGAGACATTTTAGGAAGTTGGCCTTGTGCCGGAGCGGGTCGTGCACCAGCCCGTCGCAGAAGGAGACGATGCCGTGAGGGAAGTTATGCTGAGAGAGCCAGGCCACCACGCGCTGCTTCTGCATGTCCGGACGACCCGTTACATATACTATCAAGTAGCCCAAGTCCTGCCAGTATCTGCAAAAACAAATACATTTAAAGGAGCACAGCATTAATTCAGGAAAAGCAGAGTTCGGGATCACCTTTAAGGCCAGAGGGAAATATCTGGCATTAGCAGCCAAATGCTCCATTATGGACTTACTTTATTTATATTATTATTAATAATAATAATAATAATAATAATAATAATACATTTTATTTATTTGAATACAAATTAATTTAAATACATTTAAAAACATTACATTTATTTTATTCTCTTCTACTTTTTTTTTTAAAGACTTTTTGTAAAACGGTAGTTTCTTTTAATTTCATGTGGCATCTGCCAGATATTTGGCAAGAAACTGATATAAAAACTAAACTATATGTATTGTCAAATATATTGCCATATAGTGCAATATTTAAGTAATATGTGCCTCTGTATTTACTCCGAAACAAAAACAAACATAACTAAGTAGCTTAGTTTGAGTGGGCTACAGCTTTTTACAGTTGATGGATCAGGGTGGATTTATTATAATAAATCCACCCTGATAAGCTTTGTGTATATATTACTATAAAATAAACGGTTATGATGATCCTTACCTCACCACATCCACAGCTCCAGCTCGGACTTTTGGATCGCTGCCCATTATAGACACGCTGGCAGCGAATGAGCCGTCAATACTGAAAACAACAAACTCTGTTCCTCGTGGTACCACAGAAATATAGCTGTCTGCAACTGTGTGGTCTCCCCTGAGAGAGAAAGATGGAAGATATTTTAAAGGGAGGAGATGTACAAGGAATTTAGTTTTCAATTGAAATACCAATGACTCAGCACACCTTACGACCATCTTGACAGGATAAACCCCGATACCCAGCTTCTTGCCCTCAGGGATCACATAAGAGACGCGTCCGCTGCTGTTGGTGAGCTCCGTGTTGAAGTACACCCACTCTCCAGAGGGAGGCTGGGTCATGATGTGGATGTCAATCTGCAGGAAACAACACAAATATATTTACAACACTGTGTGTGACCCTTAATAACACTGAGAGTTTGTTTGTCTTTCATCAGTACCTTCTCTCCAGTGAGGGTGACCATGTCCAGGGGGCCGTACATAAAACGTCCCATCACCATCTGGGCTCCATCCTCCACGAACACGGCGTCGTTCACTCGGTGGTTTGCTGTCACGTTCTGACATAGAAGAGCACGAAACAGGAATCAGAAATACTGTCCAACTCATTTTATTTAACTAAAGATGTCATATTTTTGTGATAAAAGGGTTAATTAAGATCAGCAATTAAGGTTTCTCACCTTAACTCTTGTTAAATGGGGCTGTACTATGCTAATAACCAAGTAAAGTCCTACTATACGTATGTCAATATTGCAAATCAGCATTTACATGAATGTCCTGTTTACATTGTATTAAGCTGATGCAGCAGCTTGTCTCCTAATAAAACAAATAATTGATAAAAATGTAACGGTAAAGTGTGTTTAAGGTGGAGTCTGACTAAACCAGAATAAGTTATAAAATACAATATTACAATCACATTTCAAATGTTTTTCTAGGAAATGCACTTAAAAAGGAAAAGAGATCTTACCCGAATTTTAACATGAGTCCTCTTGCGGAGCCACTTCTCCCGAGGTTTGGATGGAGTGAATTCAGACACTTCTTTACCATCCAGCTCCAAAATACTGGAGTTCTCATGTCTCATCACCTGGGGGAGATCATACATTTTTGTTATAAAAAGCCAGCAAAGAACATTTTAAGTATAACCTTGTTTCATAACCTGTAGTAAATATTTAGATTTACAGTCATCCTGATCTTCATAAAGAAGAAGCCATAAAGAAGCAATTTTTTTGTATAAGTTTTTGAAATATCTTGGTGCTTAAGTAGGCACTTTTTTCTGCTTGCTTAGCAACTTCATCTGAATATTCTGTTTCATCAGTGCAATGAATAAATACATAATCTTTAAAATGGATGTAGCATCAAGTACACTTTGCTTCATTTCACTTAAGAAGATTTATGGTTTTGGCCTTTTCACTCCGCTCTAGATTTTAGCATCAGCTTAATTTTCAGTTTGAAGACAAGGATGGGAGAACTGTGACACTTAAAATCTATTAAAAAACCATAACAATATGTAGAAAAAAGGTTCAGGATATCAAAATGATTACGCTTCACATAGGGGAACAAGAGGGCTTTAACCAAATGTCATCGCATTGAATATTTATCAAGAGATTTCACTATAAAGCAAAAGTGTCAACCTGCTGATGCTTTTACACCAAACACCAGTAGGATTCCTCCTCTGGAAATAATTCATATCTTTATTCAATTTCATTTCAAACCATGTAAAAGTTGTTGATTGTTGTTGACCTTTGACTTTAACTACATTTACAGATACAATGACATACATTCTGATTAACAGAGAGAGAGAACAAACCTGTCTGAGTAAGAAGGAGACGACGTCTGTGGACTCCCAGTAGGAGGCGTGGAAGAGATGAGGCAGAGCGACCGTGGGGAACGCAGTCAGAGCGTCAGGGCAGTACAGAGCGTAGTCCATCCTCTTACTGCCCCACCAGCGAGAAGCAACTAGAGCAGGAAAGAATAACAGAGGGAGGTTAGTCATCTGTGCCTCCAGTTTCTCATCTCTGTTAGGGTTTTTCCAACGCAGATCTACAGCCTACATTCATTCAGAGGTAAGTTCTTTAGGGTTATCATAAACTGGAAAAAGTTAAAACGGTGTTAAAAGGGAAAGTTGTAAATCATTGTATATCAATTACTTTATATGGGAGTGTATTGAATAGCAAGGTTTTAGGAAAAGTGCATGTGTTTTGTGTGTGAGAGTTGACTGGATAAAAAAGGCTTGGACTATACTGCACAAGTTGTGTGGGGGTTTAAAACGAATATTTTGATATAGTTTTGCTGTTGTTCATTGTGGCCCCCTTTTACTTCAATTCATCAAGACTTTTCTCAGTTCTCAACAAAATGGAGGCATGCAAGAAAAGTGCAGGCATGTTTTCCTCACAAATTCAAGGTAAGTAATTGATATACAAATCTACATTTTGTGGGTGAAGTATTCCTTTAAAGGGAACCAAAACTAAAGTCCAAACAGTTCATCAAAATGCAGAGTGAAGGGTTGTGAAAAGGTTCGGAAATGCACACTTGCAGGGAAAAAACAGCTCAGACTTTGTGAGAACCTGGTCAGTTAATTTCTGGTGGTCTTGCAAAAGAAAAACACGGAGGTGGTTCTCATAAACCTGAGCGTAAGAGGAGATTGCAGGATTTGTTTTTGGAATCAGGAGTACTGAGAAGGACTATCCCAGAGAGGAAGATTTCAGAGGAGAAGGGAAAGTGCACAGGGAACAAGGATGGAGTCTAGCATCCTTCCTTCTTGTCCTTTCACTACAGCTCCCAGGGTACCTTTCCCAATGTTCTTCAGCAACCCGGGGGACGGGGGGGCCGAGCTGATGTCCACGATGTCAGACGCGACATCGTTGAAGTCAAAGCTAACCTCCGAGCTCTGCTCAGACTCCACACCGTTGGGTTTTGGGAGCATCTGACGGCTTTTCCTTTGAGACCGCATGGATGCTCTTCGAGAGGCAAACTTATTGTAGGGGAGCACCAGCTGGGACAGCAGGCTGGGCTTTTTTTCAGTTTTGTGGGCTGAGCGGGCGTTAGGAAGGAGGAAACGAGAACATGTAAACTGTCAGCTCGTAGGCCAAAACGTGGGTCACACACTGGAGGTGAGAGCGCGACTTACTGGTGGCGATGTTGGAGGCGGTGTACGAGTCGGCTAGGCCCGACACCTGGCTGGCGATGCTGGCACTGCTGGACCTGCGGGTGCAGCGCAGGTGAGGGACGCCCGGGGACGTGGGGATGGGGCCGTCAACGAAAATATGTGACTGAAGAGAGTCAGCTGCAGAGACAGAAGAAAGGGTTTAAGTCATATTCTCTACTGCAGAAAGAATTCCAGTGAAAATCAAGGTAATTATGATTTTATTTTATTTCTGTAGCTTTGGCATACTTTCTGTTGGCTATGATAACACTGCGGGATCAGTTTGCAAACAAACATCTCCCGTGTACAAGAACAGAGTCCAAACAAACACAATTTCTGCGTATTAATCATTATCTTTATCATAAAGCTAAACACGAGTCCATCGCTGACGAGCAGCCTTCCTGATGTAATGAAGCAGAACTTTTACGAGAGCAGAGCTGCGTGTCAGCAAATAATTGTTGTGATCTGGGAACACGACGCTACAACGATGTCTGATGAAACACCAGCGGTCAAAAAGTCTGACAGTTTGTAAAGAAGTTTATATGGAGATCAAAATCTAAAGTGAGTAATAATAATCTGAACGCAGAACATTGTGTTTGCACAGAAGCACTTTAGGTTATCAAATCGTTGTTACAACTATAAAATGAAGACTCAGGTTGTTATAATCTAGATTTTCCCTTGTTATCCCTAGAATAAGTAACATGAGGGATAAAAAGATGAAAAGAGCAACATAAATGATTGCTAAATGGAAACATACTGTCTGTGTGGAGCTGCCAGTTTAGGACGGGCACTGGGATGGACGTCTCATTGACGGTGAAGTCCTGGTGGCGGTGAGAAACTGCACCAACAGACTCCATCAGAAGCTGAGGATTACTCTGCATCGTCTCAACTAGGGAGCAAGTAAAAGGGAAGAAGATTAAAAGACTTATCTACATTTCGTATAGTAAAAGTATGTCATGTATGTTTGACTCACCCAATAGAGCCGAGTGCCCATCGCCCAGAGGGAAGCGCTGGTATCGAGGGACACTGAAGGGAGGCAGCAGGTGGAACCGTTTGTCCAGGAGAGGCTCGAGGCGCGAGGCCGAGGGGTCGGCGGGGTGAAACAGGTTGTACACCTGCTGACAGGCCGGACGCAGAGCCGACACTGAGGGGGAGAGAGGTCAAGAGATTTAAAAAACTGCAACATGATACCGGAAACTAAGATTTCAAAAGCCAAATAACCCAGTTTTATTCATCTCTGGTTGAAAGTTTCATGTCTGTAACCAAACCTTTGTGCAGTTCTACACCACTGCAGACAGGTGAGAAATAAAACCACTGCTCAACAGCACCCAAACGTTCAGGCTGCTGTAGAGTTTGTATTTAAATGACATTTAGTTTGACATTCAGACTGGTTAAAATAAAGTCACTTGCTTTTTTCTTGATTGTTAGATATGATGATTGTAAACCACTCTCTAATGTATGAACGGTTAAATATTATGACTTGTCTGTGACTTCTTATGCCAAACAAACTATTTATTGTAAGAAAAGCTTGTCATTTCAGCCCACACATTTTGAGTCTTAAAAAAAACATAATTTCAGTTGTTTTGCTTTCTACAGTATTGTTTTGATAATTTGTTTGTTAATTGATCGTCATGGTGTGGTTTATTATAGACCAAAATAAACCTTAATTAATCAAATCTGTGAGACAGGTAAAATAATAAAAAGAGGAAAAAAAACAGGCCATCCCGACACCGTCTCTACAGCTACTGGAGACGAGAATCCCACAAGGGAAAATACAGCAGAAGCTATCTAGCAAAACTATTTAAAATTACAGTAAGTTATGCGCAATATCAAAATAAGCAAAACCTTCCTCACCATCTAAAGAGGGCACCACCGTCTTCCTCAGAGCGAGCACCAGCCCCAGAGGAGAGCCGAACATGAAGAAGTCAGTCACCTCGAAGTCAAACTTCCCCAAACTGCCTCCTTCCAGCATGGTGCTGCTGCTGGAGCGCCGAGACCCGGGCTCCCCGAGGAGCACGCTGGAGTGGAGACTGGAAACATTCATACAATCACAGGTAATGTCGTTAATGAAACTTTAATGGCAAATTAAAATTGAAGATGAATTATTTTCATTAATAAAAAGAGGGGGTGTACAACTAAAAACTAAATACGAAAGGAAACAGATATGAAAGGAAAAAGTGATTGTTTTAATGCTAAGTTTCATACAATGATCTTCATGTATCTATCCAAAAAAGGTAAACTAATGTAACAATATTGAGAGCTGAACCCTCTAAATGCATTGAATAGATACAAATAAATAAAGGTCGACAAAAATGGCTTTAGTTTTTGTTGATTAACACTAACAAATTACTAAACTCTGTAAACATTCGGCGACATTTACAGAATACTTTAAGCCTATTCCTGTGTCTCACCTGGACAGGAAGGCCTGGTGGTGTTTGATGGTGTCCAGCTCGTAGGTGGACGAGTCGCTGCGTTTGCGTGGAAGTTGTCTCTTGGGGTCGTCGGGCCCTGAGCAGCGGGGGATGTCGATGTTGCTGCGGCTGAGATGGCGGCTTCCTTCGAGGGTCGGCGAGGAGGAAGGAGAGCCGCTGTTGATGATGATACCCGGAGAGAGGAGGTCTGTGTCCTGAGAGACAGAGAGGACAAGGAGAACATCGTCAAGCTGAACGGGATTAAAACATTTCTACATTTTCAGCCAGACTAGTAGCATGGCATTAGGGGTGAGACGCTGATTAGCCCAAACTGAAATATTACAACTATTGATTGGTTTGCTGGTTTTTAGAACGCTGATGTTATACGTTAGTACTGAAAGCCTCATTAAGATGCTAAAGTGTGCATGTTAGCCCTGTATATGTCAGAGAGTAGTTAGGTGTTACCTGTACACTGATGGCGCTGCCCCGCCTGCTGCTGTTCTGGCTTTCTGACACCATCACCGAGCTGCTGCACAGAGCGTCAAACCCCAGGATGCCTCCAACACAATCACCAATAACACACACCTGTAATACAATACAAAGCACAAAAACATGAATGCACATTAATCACCAAACCACTGAGGAAAAATATGAACCTTCCAAGTAGGGGTGTCACAATGTATCGGACAATTTAATTATCAACCCTGAAATGAAGAACATCAAAAGTCGATATCATGTTAAGAGAATAAAAAATATGATGAAATATTGTGTAGATAATGAATCACCTATTAAATCATTTCCATTTCTTTCAGTTTCGTTTTTGTCTTCCTCCAAAAATGTGCTGACTCACCTCCCCCACCCTCACAATTTGAGTATAATTAACTTAAAAACAAAAAACAATGAATTTCACTGATAGCATTATTTTATATATATTCTTTAAATAATCCAGTGCCTCTTAAATCATTTCTGTATCTTTCTGTTGTCGCTTTGTCTTTCTCTGCACTCTTAATTTGAGTGCAATTCATTTTCAAAATGAGAGACACACCCAGAATAAGTCAAAGATGAATTTGACTGATAGCATTATTTATTTACTTTGATAATATTGTGCGAATATTCCAGCGCCTCTTAAATAGTTTCCATTTGTCTATGTTCTTGCTTTTTTTGTTCTCTCCACAAATGTCCTCATAATTCCATGTAATTAGTCAAAAAGTGAACCAATAAGCACAATTAAAAAAGTTAAATATGGATTTGACTGAAAGCATTATCTATTTTTTTTTAAATTTAAATGTACTACAAATATCCCAATTATATGGCTGTTGTAAATTATTTGGACCTCAAAGACATTTTGGCCACAATAATCATATGGTGAAAGTATGATATTGTGTCCGCCCTGCCTGGTTACACACTCACCTGGCCGTTGAAAGACGATCCCTCCACAGACTTGAGGAAGTCGTTGTACACCTGATTGGCTCGTAAGATGACGGTGGCCACGGCTTCTTGGTACTGCGGTGCGGCGGTGGCTAAGAGGGGCAGCGCGGCCAGAGGGATGTGGTCCTGACTGCTGGACAGGCAGCCTTCGTCGTAGCTGTAGGGGCTGAGGCTGCGGAGAGGAGGACGCGTTGTTATCCGTCTGTGTTTAACATTCACTCAGCAGGTTGTATTACAGCAGATGAATTAAACACTCAAGAGGGCTCTCACTTGGAGACGAGTGCGAATGCGTCCACACACACAGCAGGACAGGGGACCATCCGGATGGCGATGCGTCCCAGCACTGCGGGGTAGTGGACCCTCATCACCGTCTCAAAGGCCCCGCCCAGCGTGTTTATATCCGCCTGCTTGCCGCTCTGCTCACCTGCAGACAAGAAGAACATGTTGCATTGGTCAAAAAGCTGCAAGAACATTTCCCTTTTACACTTTGTTTCAGAAGTTTGAATTATTTTTGCAGCAGAATTGTCTTCTTTATATCCTGTCTTTTGTTTGGACATCCTCAGATTAAATATTGAGAGAACTTGTAAACTACTGCACCAGTTTAAGGCTGTAATGAGGTGATTTCCTCCTGAATGGATCAATAATTATTACCTCTGCCAATGAGGTTATGGTTTCAGTTTGTTTATCGGTATTTAGCGAGATTACAAAACAACTTCTAGCCTGATTTGAATGAAAATGGAAAGAAAAATGGTGTTAGCAAGGGCCAACAAACTATTATCCATTTGGTAAACACTGCCAAATAGAGCATTTGGCCTTGTGGGAGTTCTGTGTTCTCCGTGGGCTCTTCTGGTTGATACTGATAACATTTGTGATTAAAACAATGAGCAACATTGGAATTATTTGGAGTTGTTGTTGTTGTGTTTGTTGTTGTTGTTGTGTTCACCTGAGGATTAAATGTTCCTCTGATTTTGGCTCTTCCTTTTTTCTCTTTACTCACTCCTTAGTGCTATATTTGTCTCTTTACCTATTGTGTACTTTTCTGCATTTTGCAGTTGGTGTCATGTTTTAGAGGTTTTTTTCTCTGAAAATTGCTGCCAGAAATGACACCATACCGTAGCACTGTGAGAGTGATCTAAGCAGTGAATTTGAGGCCCCAAAACCAAAGCAATAAGCTGAGAGAAGCTAAAACGAGACAGAGAGATTGTTGCCATCATTTTTTGAGGGTTTTCAACCTTACAAAAAATATTGATTGAAGCCACGATATTAACTTTTTAGGGTTAGAAGTTCAAATTGATTTAAGCTAGTGCAAGTTTCATTAAAATGTTGCAGGGTTTGATTGCAGGTGTACCAGAGCCAGTGTCCAGAATGTTTCCTCCATGCAGGACCAGAACGAGGACGTGAGTTTTGGACGTCTGGAGACACTGCTGAGATGAACAGTCCTGCAGGTAAGAGGAGAGGAAAGGAGGCAGGAAACAGGATTAATACTGTAGGGAGAAAGGAGCAGGCAGATAACAGGAAAAACGGGAAAAGGATAGAAGAGCAACATGCAGGGACAAAACTAATGCTAAACGAGTTAGTTGATTAATAAATACATCTATTGAAAACTGCATTTAATCAATTAAAATGATTGTAAACGGAATTTGTTTGTGTTTTGGACTGTTTCTCAGACCAAATCAATCAATCTGAAGCCTGAAGAGTGCTTTGTATACAGACGGTATTATCCACTAGAAACTAAGCATCAGTTGAGCTGCTGAAGATTGTTTGATAAGATTGAAATCTCAATAGCAATTAATGGACTTTGTGGTGAGATGATTGCCTTGAATGTTACAAAAAAACAAAGTTTAAAAGCAACAATTAGACAATTGACAGGGGTCATGTGACTTCTTGGTCACTACCAGTAACTTAATGTAGCCAAGAAATAGTCAGTACTATATTCTACACTAAATGCAATCAATATGAATGCTCTCAGGCGTCCTTAAAGTGCTTCTACTCCTAAGACATCTAATGTCTAGTTCTACTTTCTTCAATGCTCTACTGGCTACAGGACTGACACTTACATTTCTTTTTCTGTTGGATTTATGTCTTTGTCTTTTTGAGGCACGGTGCTGAATACAAAGAGCAAGAACACATAGCATTTATAGCATCGTGAAAGTGTTAGGGCCATGTTTCTACTGTACAGTCTGACGGCTGAGGTGGAGAGGGGGTCCTGGTTTTACTACACTGGCCAGATGACTGGAAGCTATTTCAGGAGGAGGGGTGTAAGCTAAACGCTATTTAATTGAAGATGTTAGTGTGTTAGGATGACATGAATGAAATACAAAAAGAGTGAAGGAAGTGTACCTCCATCTGCCTCTCCTCATTACTCATCACAGCATACTCCCCACCCGACTCCTGATACATAGTTTCTGTAAAAACACAAATTCATTCAGGAAAAATAAGTTTATATTATACACAAAGATCACATTAAAACTGTAACTGTAATGGACAATATCTCACTGCAGGATCTCATGTGACCAAAACTGTTAAAAAATAATATGAGTCTTTGTTTTTATTTAAATGAGTTTAGCACCTTGTGCTTCATCCATCTCGTTTGTTCCTATCTTGTCCATCAGATCGTTGGAGCTCCACTTGGTGATCTCTTTGGCAAACATCTCCTCGTTGTCAGAAAAGTCCTCTGCAAAATACACAGAGGGCCTCTGATATAAATAATCTATCTCTGCACGTCAGAGCAATAATATCTAATAACACAGACCCAAATAAATGTTAATCCCATGATTTAAACGTGTAAAGCCATATTTATTCCTTTATTGTTGGTGTTTTTAAATTAGCTTAATAGATAGAATTACTTGATTATCTTTCTGTCAGCCATTTTGAAGGGCAAGACCATTTGTTGTAGGTTACATTTATTGAATCTAATACAGTATAACAACGTAATGTTCTTCTTTTAGAGGTCCGGAACATAAAATGCATTAATTTAAGAAAAGAAAATCACCTGAACTTCATGGCAAAATAACAACTTCAACAAACAAAAAAGGATTTAGAATGAAACATTGAGATTACCTTGATATATTATATGAATCATCCCAAAGAGAGATATGATAAGAGCGAATTATCTAATCCAATGTGTTCATGTTGTAAATCCAGTACAAGACAAAAGGCAGTACCAAAATAGTCATGTTTCATAACACATAACACATATAGTGCATGTTTAAAATACAAATAAAGCCGGTGTTGTATTATTTATCATGAAGAAAGAGAAGATGTTTTACCGTGAGCATCGAAGAACTCGTCGTCTGTGCTGTCATCTGAGTCTCGGGCGATGCTCTGCATCCTCCACTCTGAAATGTTCTGGTGAGACGGACTCCCTGTACAAACATATTAAACAAAACAGGAAGTAGTGATGTTAAAGCTGGGAGTAGTAAGGTTGTATAATGCACTTATCCAAAGTCAGTGTATTAATAACAGTGGTTGGCATGTCCTCAGTTTGGAGAAAAAGTATGGGCATTATAGTGCAGTGGACGGGGGTGGAGGAAAATGTATTGTAGCCACATAGAAAATAATCAATATCAGTTTAAGTGTACGCTATGTTTGGAATATTTCCACTGCTTTACCTTTTCTGTTATCACAGCTCTCTAAAAAGCACACATAGACTCCATTGATTGGAGATGTGCTAACTCTTTATCTACTGCAGGTAATACACTGCATTTGGAGAATACCTCATACAGCTCAACTCCACTTCAAAACATCTGAACAATGCCTTTTATCTTCAGAGAAACAACAAGATATTTGCTCAAATAAATATAAAATAAATGATCAATCAATCAAATTTCATTTACATAGCCTTACAGTATATCGCAATTACAAATTTGTCTCAGGGGGCTTTACAGTGTTAACAGCATACAACATCATCTGTCCTTAGAGCCCCCCAGCATACAAGAAAAAACCACCAAGGAACCACCAAGGAACCCCCACAATTAAGCGGAAGGGTCTATCTCCCAGGACGGACATACACGCAATAAATGTCGTGTTTATAGATAAAAAAAGAGAATGATACTTTTCTGAAATAAAAGTACAACATGGATAATCCAAATGCATGTGAACGTATATACAAAAAATGTGTCCAGTAGTAATATTCTAGGGGCCACCAACAAATATTGATATAAATAAATGAGGTAAATAGTAATCCTCACCGCCTCTCTTGGACGACCTGTTGGAGGACTTGGAGGAGGTGGACCACTGCTTGGTGAGCTCCCCTCGTGTCTCCAGGGAGTCTCCCAGCTTCCCCCCCTCTCCCTCTGCAGCCGAGCCCCCGGCCTGAGCCCCCTGCTCCTGGTCCTGGCTGACGGACGTCTCCGCCCCCCCCTCCTCAGTCAGGCTGAACTGGGCCATCTTCTTGGCTAAAGCCAGCTGCGTCTCCAGCTCCAGCAGCCGGATGTCGTCGATGGTGAGGCCGTACCACTCGTCCTGCCAGCACCACGCCTGTCTGTGGGCGCGCACCATCACCTTACGCAGGCCTGGAGGACAGCAGCGAGGATTTATTGGCATTTTAGAGAGGAAAGAAGCATGTTTCTGGGATATATATTCTGGGTCAATTTAAGTGGATTAACCTTAAAATAAATACTTTATTTGGTTCACTCTAAAATTGTATGTACGATGTATATTTTGTAAATTGTGTCATTTTTATAATTTGTTTATATAATGTATTTTATTCATGCTTCTTAGGTAACATTAAGCTGTGTTTGGCTCTTTTCTGCTGTTACAATGTAAATGTCCCCGCTGTGGGACTAATAAAGGTATTCTGATTCTGCCACAGAGTCACTGTTCAAACAAAGGTGTAGGTTTGGTTTAAAATATGAGGAGGGGCTGTTCAATCATTAACAAATTAAATCATATTAAAAAAGGCAATGCAATTTAGCAAATAGCGCATTATAATGCTTAAGGAATTCAAAAAGTGGCCTGACAGTCTGTATTTATTGCAATAAGACTGGTTTCTTTGATAGAAAACTGAGATACTGACAACTCATACCAGAAACTGCAAGGAAATAAAAAATAGATTAAATAAATACATCATACAAAAAGTTTAAGACTCAAATACAGTATTCAGTAATAATACAAATCTATTATTTAAGTTTTGCAACTATTTTATTAGAAATTCTGACAATATTATACTGTGTAATATATGATATCAAGTATTTTCCAAAATTAAGTTAAATTATTCATAACTCTAGTGGAGCAATCTGATTTATTTTGTTCCTGTTTCGAACACTTATGGATCGAATATGAAAATGTAATCTTGAACAATGTATTTTTCTTGAGGACCTAAACAAGCATAAGCTGGTTATAAATCCTGACCCCTCTGAGCAAATCATGATTAAAACATCAAACCTGGTAATAAAAGCCAAAGTTAGCAAACAGAGAAAGCTATTAAATTAATATCCAGTGGAAAAAACCACTGACAGATTAATAAAGCTTGAACGGTCCAGCATTATACAACCCAAAGCCCCTTCCGGCATCATTTATAATGAAGAGGCTGTGTTCGAGCAGGTTTAATGCAAATGAGATACAGTGAATATCAGAAGCTGCAGGTGATATTAGCATAAAAACAAAGGGAAAGTCCTTTATAAAAGCACTCATGTTAAAGTGGAAGTGGATGCAGCATGGACAGAAAAAACAAACAGATCTTGTGGTTTAGGGTCTTTTGATTAGGCCTCAGAGTGAGAATGCCATGAAGACAGAGCAGCTGCTGTGTAATTAGCCTGGGAGTGAGCGCGTGAGGGAGTGAGCTGCCCGAGTGTAAACAGTCTTAAATCACAGCGGCGAAACAGAAACGACGGTGGCAGGAAATTAATCCAGTCTGCTGTGTTATCTCAGGGAGCCAGACTCCGCGCTGCTGCCTCTCAAACACTTTCTATAAAGGGATCTATTTGTTTTACCTGCCCGCTCACTATCCCTCACACTCACCTTGTTCCTTTCTTCTTCAGTCACTCAACATAATAGACAGTTTAATGAATCAGTGGTTAATCATTAAAGAAAGAAGGTCTTTTCTTTTCCTTTAGTGACTCACTGTGTCTTATACAAGAATCCTGTCTCTAATCCTGAATATTTCTGTGTCTTTTGGTTATTGTTGATATTTTGGATTATTCAAATACTTTCAAGGTAATCATGTTCAGGGTTATCCTGACTTTATCAGCATCACCCCTGACTCTTTAGGATTCATTCCCAACTTTTGTATACTTTTTTCCTGATTCGTCATGGTTATCTATTACTTTTTAAAGTTTTAAATCTCACATTTTCAAGGATTTTGTATTTTGTGTTGGACATTTTGGGTGCAAATTAATGGCACAAACTAACGTAACGCCTACACGGTTCCGTTGCGTGCTTCAACGGAGACGCTTCCCATTCACTTTTAATTGGGTGACGTCAAGCTTTGCCGAACTGCATTGTGGTTTCCGTTGCGTCGCTTTGCCTCCGTTGCTCGCTTCGAAAGTTGAGAAAAGTTCAACTTTCCAAGCGTCAACGGAAGCGCCAGCCAACCAAATCATATGCCAGTACAAGCGCGGCAAGCTTCAACGCGACGGAACCGTGTGGACGTACCGTAATATATACAACTGTAGCCCTTTTCTGATTTTTAAGCATTATTCATAATTTAAGGTTATCACTTTCAGGGTTATTCAAAATGGTTCATGGTCATGTTTTTATTTATGCCCAGTTTTTCTTCTTTCAGTCTTTTAATGATTATCCTTTATTTTGCACAGGTGTCCTCAATTTTTCATAGTTATGCCTGATTTATCATGATTAAATAAAGTTTTTCCAGGGTGTTCTCCGACATATCAGAAATCCAACGTGTCGGGGTTATTCATGAGTTTTATGGCTTTCCAAGGTTATTTTTTAGGATGATGCATTGACCCAGAGAAAAAGAGGAAGATGTTCCCTTAAAGGTGACTTGTGTCAATGAGTGCAACACACTCACACACACACACACACACACACACACACACACACACACACACGCCATACCTACCCACGTCGTGTATGAAGCGTTCGATCTTGGACTGCATGCCCCAGTATCTGAACTCGACTTTGCAGAGTTTGTAGGCACACATGACGGGACATTCACCGAGTTTCTGGTTGATCTCCTCGATCCAGTCGTCTGACAGCGGACCCCGTTTGGTTTTCACCGACTGATACAGCTTAGGGTCTTCTTCCACCAGGTATTCATGTGGGGGGATGTAGTCCTTTACGATGTCTATGGGGTCTGCAAGGGGGACAAAGTTATTATTAATCACACAAATCAAATGACACATTTCACGACGCCCTGAGTGAAAATCTGTCTACGCAGTGTGTGTGTGTGTGTGTGTGTGTGTGAGAATGTTTTATGTAATAACTCCCTGCAGGGCATTTGTCTGCACATTTTCCTGCACCACGGTGAATTTTAGTATTCAGGGGCTCAACACGAGTTGCTACACTCCCTCACTCTTATCCCTCCACATCACACTGTCTGCATTTTCCCTGAACATAACACTGTGTAGATCTGATCCTGCATTCACTTAAATAGGACTCCACTCTGGGAGTTTTCATGGCAGAGGGTGTGTTCTTGTGTGCAGAATGAAATACTCACCGACAGTCCTCTGTCTCTTTTCAGCAGAAGACATATTGAAGACATCCACTTGATTTCCAGTGTCTGGTTTGTAATACGTCTCAATGTCTATAGAGAACTTCTCTACAAAGGGACAGGTGTACCTGAGAGACAAGAGAGAGAATAGTTGTTTAAAAGTGTAGACATGTCTTATAAACCCATTTTTAAAATGTATGTTTATTTTATCATTAATATTAATATTTTATTTATTTATTCGTATATTTGTGTCACTTTTTTAAACTTTGGATTTGTTCTCATTGTTGCATGTTTGTTGCCCACATAATGTTTTTATGCACACCTATTGATAATGTAAAGAGCCAACGCGCGTGTGTGTGTGTGTGTGTGTGTGTGTGTGTGTGTGTGTGTGTGTGTGTGTGTGTGTGTGTGTGTGTGTGTGTGTGTGTGTGTGTGTGTGTGTGTGTGTGTGTGTGTGTGTGTGTGTCTGTTAGTTATGTATGCTAGTTAACAAGCAGCCTTATGCCCATATATTCCGCAACTCTAGACATTATTTCAGCACTTCTCCGTCAGCCTCGTACTCTGACTGTCTGAAACGGTCTTTGCTGTAAATGCTACAAAGCTTCTGGCGCATTGTGATAAAAAAAAAAAAAAGGATATCAGATGTGGACCCAGTGTCCTTTATCCTGGGCCTCCTGGGCAGATTTATAACACAAAAAACGTGAGGAGATGTTCCTTTATTCTTACTTATGCTGCAAGGAAGAACATGTTGCTGAAGTGGATTCATGAAAACTGTTAAAGCCTGGCAGAGTGAGCTGTTGGATTTATTGCACTAGAATATCTTTCATGTATATTTTATTATAAATAAGGGGCTTTTATCTTTATTATTTTTGCACATTAGCAATGTATTATTATACCACTTATTTTGTGTGTTGTCTTTAGTACCTTTTTTTTATCTCCATGGATTCCATAATGAATTCATGGTGTGCTTTTTGTTTGTAAAAATCGGATGAATATATTGTCAAAAAACTCAACATAACACATTTCCATGTGTTTACGCTTATATTTATTGATTTACTCTTTTATTCGATTGTAATTCTTTAATTGGCAAAAATGTAATTTTGTCATGTCATTTACTTGTATTTAATTTGGATTATTAAAATGATTGATAATTATTCATTATAAGAAACCAAAGTAAATACAATAATAATAACAATATCAATAAAGTTGTTATTATTGTATTTAATTTAGTTAATTATAGTTATTGATGGACGGAAAGTGATATTTAGATTTCACTTCTCACCAAAAATACTAATAAAATGTTATTGGAAAACATGTATTGGGATTTGTGTCCCCGAAGCCCCTTCCTCTATCACTGTGACAATGTTCTCTATTATTATTGTACATAGTCACCTGGAGGATATAACTGATCATTATTCAGCTCAAATTGTTCTTCGTCAGCAATAGCAAGTTTACTGGTGCAAATGTATTTGTAGCCTTTATTTATCCAGGTAAAAATCCCATTGAGATCAACGATCTCTTTTACAAGGAAGACCTGCCGTATGAATCAAGAAGTAATTAAATGGAAAATCATTAACGTTTTAGTACTTAAGGGTTCAGTCATTGTGCTTTAAATAATACAAGCTGTCCTTAAATTCCCTTTATGTGATGAATGCTTCAGTGTTAACAAATGTTTTAGCACAGGAGGATTTTAGAGTCAGAGCACTTTTGTAATATCTTCATGTCCAAATTAAGCATGAATCATTTGTAATGTGACGAGTCATTTTCAGAGGTACTTTTACAAACAACTGCATTCAAACTATTTCTGAAGTTAAAGTATCAGAAGTATTAGCATTAAAATAGACTTAAAGTATATAAAAAGTACTTATTACTTAAGGGCCTATAAAAGAATCTGTTATGACAGTATTGATAGTGTGTGATCACCTACATGTTGCATTAGTAAAGGTAGGTTGTATTTTAATCACATAATATACTTCTTGGAAACCTAAAAATATATAAAACATTAATAGTACATTATATTTCTTATTAATAATCTCAATCTGGGTAAGCATTATCCGTTAATTATATTATATAAATAGATTTGTTTACCTTTATTTCTTCCAATTTATTGATTTGTATTTAATTGCATCAGTTTCAACTGGTTTTATTTATGCTGTTCAAAACAAAGAGTATGATTACTGTTATAATGTATATATTCTGTTGTATGTTGTTTGCCCTGTCACAATATTATTTCTTAAAATGCAAACAAAAACAGCTGAATATAATCCAGCAAAAAGTACAATATTGGCTTTCAAAATGTAGTAGAAGTATAAAGTAGCATAGAATACAAGAAATCAGTTAACTTAGTAAGTAGTAAACATAGGTGCTGTACTTGAGTAAATGTACTGAGCTACTCTCCTCCTCTGCTGTGGTGTGTTTCTCACCGGGTGCGGGTGTATGGGTAGGCGTTCCAGGACTCCTCCTCCACTCGGAGCGCCGCCTGAGGCAGGATGGCACAGAACCAGGACGGGATGTGCTTCCCGATGTGGTACACTTTGTGAGTGTACTGCCCCGAGCCCCCGGGCCCGTCCTCGTAGGGCTTGTTCTCCAGGATCTCCACGCCGCTGCCCTCCCCACAGCTCTCCTCTCGGCTCTTCTTCTGCATGGGGACACAAAACAGGAAGTGGTGAGGAGGGTGGGGGGGGGGGGGGGGGGGGGGGGGTGTGTGTGGGAGCTGCTGAGATTCATCAACCATATAAAAGTATTAAACAGTATTGCATTTTATTACTTTATTTCATGTGCGGATGTTGGGGTTCAGAAGTCATATCATAGGTTCAACCGCCCTCCATGTTCAAATCTATTTAGCTAACTCTGGAGTTATATATAATACCCTTAACTGTGGTTCCTCCATTTTCCCAGGATAAGAATCTCATTTTGTTTTTTTGGGGATCACAAACAGGATCAGCTTCTTGTCAACACAACATTTTATCGAGATAATAATTAATTCAAGATCACAAGAGAAAAAAGTTGAATAATAATAATTGAATAATTAAAATAAATCTTATTTGTTATTGTCTTTTTTGTGTTTTTCAATAGTGGAAGTGGAAGAAATCAAATAGAAATACATTGCATTGTTAACATTATTTAACTTATTTACCTTATAATGAATGCTGTAAACAAGAAGGACCTCAAATCAGCCACTGTGTTTATTGAGTGGGACTTCTAAAGTTTTATTTTTTGTCTATGTGCAAAGATGAACTCTTTTGTTCCTTTTTTATATAATTCTGTACTGGAAAATATGAACTAGAAATCAAATCAAAGTCAGCTCAGTGACAGCAGCTGGGCTCAGCGAGGCTTTGACTTCAACAAGTATCATTCAGTGAGAGACTCTGAAACAGCAACGGTGCGCCAATGTTAGCCTAGCATCCAGACTTGCTCTCTACACACATGCTGCCTCCCTCCCTTTATTCCTAAATGAAGCCCCTGAGACCCTCACACAGCACTCCTGTCTCTCACTGAGGGTTTCTGTCCGACTGTGACCCCCCCCCCCCGCCCCAAAGGGATGATGCAGCAGGAAGTGAGTGATGAGCCGGAGAGAAAAAAGCTGCCACATGGAAAACAAGAAACTGCTTTACATTTGAATATTTTCAGCCACACCCTTTTCCTTTCCTCAGCTCCACTCTGCACCCGGACAAAATGCAAACAGGTATTCAAAAAAATGTAACTTAAAAAGAATAGAAACAATAAAAGAGGCAATACAATCCAACAAACTTTAGAGAAAGGGAATATATCATAAAGAGTTAAAAATATGTTTTAAAAATGAGAGAGAGAGAGAGAGAGCGAGAGCGAGAGCGAGAGAGAGAGAGAGAGAGAGAGAGAGAGAGAGCGAGAGAGAGAGAGAGAGAGCATTTACGTGTATAGTGTAATTAAAAAATAAAAGAAATTATCTATTAGAACAATAAGTTGCTTTTCTTATATTATAAAAATGCTGTAAATTCACTTTTGCCTATTTGTTTTGGAAAGCAAATGGAAAAAGAAGGATAGTTTGTATTTGATCTCTTTTGGTCACGCCCTCTTAATTCCTCTACATCTCTCTTATTCTTCTCTCCTGTCCTCCTGTGCTAAATGATCAAATGAATGAAGTGGAGGAGGGGACCTCAGAGGTCTGGTTTCTCTCTCTCTCTCTCCGCAGCCTGTGACCCTCTCTCAGGCAGCAGATGGTGGGACACAGATCCTGGAGCTCTGAGCACTTTTAAGCTGTTTCTTCACAGCAGGAGTCGTGGATTACTGCATCAGTTTACATCTTCTTAAGAAGCTCTCCGTTTATACTGGAACCATCTTCACTGGAGAGAGGAGTGTTAACAGGCTGGTGAAACATGTGACACCCCTCCAGATCTGACAGAGCAGCCCACATATCTAATATATATTATATATCAATATTAAGTTTAGAGAGGTTATCAACGTAACAAATACTTCTGCATACAAACAGTTAAATAAAAGATTACTTTATTGAAGATTACAATTAAATATATTAAAAAGGATTAAAGAATATGTTAATTAAATGTAATATAAACAATAAAATAGGCAATTTAATACAAGAAAGTATAGAACTTGTAGTACAAGTACAAATTAAAAACTAAATTGTATATACAAGGAATATACTGTTTACAGTTATATACAGAACATATTTTAGATTTGTAAATCATAGTAAAAATATAAGAAATGATTAGTTTCAGTTAAATAAATTGGGCAAAATGTTATGCTTTTCATATATTATAAAACACTGAAAAAATTAATATTTTACAATGGGAATACTACTTTAATTTAGTTTTTGGACAATTCATAGCCAATTCCCTGACATTTCTTTGATAAATGAATACATCAAAAAAGCAGGTTTAGACCCAAGAATAAAGTATGTTGACACACTCGCTGCATTTTTAGTTATTTTATTAAGTCTCACTTTCTCTTTGATCTGCTGCTGCAATCTCATGGGGTCACACATAGAAATGAACTCAATAAGTTACCGATAAATAGCTTCATCCCATCTTGTGTTCCCATTCTTGGACTTACACGAGCTAAGAACAATACCATTAAACTATTCTTTATACCCTCTGCGATCTCTCTAGGAGGAAGAGGGAGTTATTTTCATAATGACTCAATTGATTGTTTCTAAAATATCTTGAGTTGACTGAGTATTTATACTTTTGCCCTGTGTCTAATGTAAGCTAACTGTGTGCATCCCACTCAGCCCGACTAATTGCCCCTGTGAGGACAAATACAATTATTGATTGATTGATTTTATCCATGCATATTTACAGATTCTGTGCGTGAACATTAGTTTTCCTTTGTACCTTTTATATACATTGTTTTGTATATCATTGTAAGTATGTGTGCATGAATGTGTTGCCCAGATTATTACTATTGTAAAAGAGATGTAAACTTAATTTGTACTTCATAAAACCGTAAAAAAATCTGTGTTTACTATATGTTCCACACAACCATGAAAAAACTCACTTTTGATACAAACTGTTGCTCAAATTCTAAAAATAAAAGGGACCTAATGCAATGTATTTGAAATAAAGTAATCTTAATGTCAGTGCTGAGTCAGGTGACAGTACAGTAGCTCTGTATTCTGGTGTCACACTGATGATTGAAAAGCTATTTTATTCCTTCCGTTGTAATACGCTTTGGTTCGAGGGACGGCTCTACGTGAATACAAATCCTCCCGATCATTATTAACAGCAGAGTGGGGTGCTGGGGGTCAACAATGAGAGCTCAGATTGAACACAGAGCTCCCTCTCCTGAAGACTTTAGGGAGGTGATATCAGTAATGAAGGTCAGAGGAGGCAAACAGCTGGAAAATTGCTGTAATCTAGCAGGTAATGTAATTTATGTGAGGAGCTAAGGGTCTTAAATTACCCTCCTCATGTCTGCTGCAGTACAGGAGAGCACATAGTATCTGTATTAATGACACACACCTCGCTGCAACACAGCTGACTATACAGGGTTTCCCAGGGGTTTTAAGAAGGCTTATTGTCTTTAAGAACAACAGCAGATGCAACGGGTGCTGTGTAGAAAATGAAGGTTATTATCTTGCACAACATCAGTCTAAGACAACCAAGACAGGATCTAAAGATGCAGTCAGCAGTTTGAACATATCCACTTCTTGGCAATATAACCTTCAATTCCCTCTGCGCGGCTTCACTAAAAACAAAACTGTCAACAATAGTGGAAGCGCTTCTTAAACTAAAGATGCTGCGTCTGCTGCTGAGGTGTTTGTTTTCTGGTATTTGGCTGTCATCAGAATCCGTCAAACACACACACGTAATTGATGAGGCATGACAGGAGCCAACAAGCACAAGAGTGCACAGCAGCAGCTCTGCTAGCCAAACTCTTAACATAGGGATCCCCAATTCATTGTTTTATGTCATCACAGTGGGGGCTTGTGCAATCACACTCCACAAAAGACTGATCTATTACACTCTGGGAGGTTTTTTGTTAGTTGAAAGAGAGTATGGGGGTGTGTGTGTCTACAGAAGGTCCAGTTGTGATAGACACGGTTCGCCACTGGAATGGCATGATATCCAAAACATGTTTTTTGAGGAATAGCTGGAATATGAAATGATAAAAAAAATGTAATTACAAAGATACTTCAAGAAAACCACCTCACCGGGTCCAAAAAGACCCACTTATGCATCTAAGGGTTAAAAATCAAAGAATAAGCTGCAGAAAGTTGGATCAATGTGCGAAGAGTAAAACATTGATGACGTAAGTTCCACACAAATTCTTTACAAGTCTCTAACAACTTTTCTTAAGTATGTTAAACCGGTCTCATATACAGTAGCTACAATTCTCCTATTCTCCTGTCTCAGATTATAAGAGGAACTGCAGCTGTTTTTGCATATATATATATATATATATATATTAATGTGTGAGAAAAGACTACACAAACTAAAACGTGGTGTCACACTTCACAGGTCTGTGTTTTGCAGAATAATCTTTGCATAAACTATTCCTGCAAAGAACTATGTCATTTAAGTCGAAGTATTTGTAAAAAGGGATTATTCAATAAGAATTAAAAAATACAAATTCATTGTTTTTTGTATTTTAAAGAGTCTTTAAGTTAATGCACAGCTTTTCAGATAAAAAAGCAAACATGTAAAATGTGTCAGAAGCCAAATGTATAATACATAATAACAATACAATAAGCTATCACTAACAATTTGAATGGAGCTGTTCCTTATAACTCCTTATAATATGTTTCCTCTCATTTCTGTTAATTAGTACCATGAAACAACTTTCCACTAAAACCATTTTTTGGAGAATTACAGAACCAAAAGGTTCCTAAATCTTAAAATCCTTGAAGAAAATAAAGAACATGAGTGCCAAAAACCCACATGAGGAAAGATGAGTCAGAAAAGCGTGACGAGGCATTTACCCAGAAACTGTTCAAGATAAAGAAATATGAAAAAACTAAAGTGTGCTGGAACAAAATAACTGACAGGAAAGGAAAAAAGAGAAGGAGAAGTGAAAGAACACAGATCATGCACAATGTGAGAAGTGCAACCAGCTCTCAGCAGAATGAGAAAGGGTCTCTGCTGAGGGTCTGGGTCTGTTGGCCTGAGCTGCCCTGAATCATTTATGAGACCCCGCAAGGTTAGCATAGAGCAGGAATACACAGCCCCCCCCCTCAGGCGTCTGTACGTGCAGAGCCACTGGAGCTCCAGCAGGACCGCATGCATCCAACACTATCACTGCTGCTCAGACAGTTCAGACACATACCCCCCCCCTCCACATCAGCCGCACGGCCATTTTTCAAATGATGTGCTTGTTTTCTAGTTCATGCATCAAACTGTCAGTTCAGTTGAAGTTAAACAACAAATGCAATGATAACTGTGACAGGTGACAGAGAGGGAAGTATTCCACTTCACAGACGATGTGTGACTTTGTTGATTTAAGACGTTAGGATTTACCAAAGTCACAAATTAAACTAAGGACTTTAGTTGTGCCCACTAGTAGTCCCAGTACATGAGTTTAGTTCATTTTTAGACAGCAAAATAACTGATCAGGGCAGCGTTAGACCAGCAGCTCCCGTGTTCTCCAAGGTATGTTTACTGTTTTTATCATAGGAGTTTCTCATGCTTTCAAGAGAGCATAGATAACTCTTCAGTTTCCAAACAAAAAGCAATGTATCAGGGCTCGGCATTAATGCTCGCCCGAGGCAAATGATTTGTGTTCGGACAGAAGGAATGCCTTGCTCAATTGGTCGATCATGCAAGTGAAAAATAAGCGTGATCTTTATTAATTTCTCCGTGTTGTAACATTGGATATGCTAACTTAATGTCATCCCTCCAAAGGACAAGAGCAACTCAGCGTGTAAAGCCGACATATTGTAACATCTAACTTCATGAATTAAGGGTTTATTTCGAGCAGACTAACGTTAGTGATTGCTGGAACAGTAGAAAGACTAACCAAGGTGGCTTTCATGAGTTGTATTGAGTTTTTAACATGTTTGATAAAGTGGGTTTTACGATGATCAACGAGGCGAATTTACTGTTTCTGTCCATGGAGTCAAAATGATATATTAATTGAATGTTTTCATCTTTAATACCATAACTTTCCAAATATATGTTGATTTGTATTTTTTTGTTTGTCCTATATTTTCCATTTTCTCTTTCAGGCCACTCAAACATCTGAGCACCTCGCCTGACATTTTTTTAATCAAAAGGTCCAAATGGATTTGTTTGGTTCTATTTTCATTGCCGGCGTAATCCATATTTGCTGCTCTAGTGAGTATTTGGAGCAGCAGTTTGTGAGATTGAGTCAAAATAAACTACAGAGTGTGTGTTCATGGTGCGTCAGTGTGTGGCTCATTGATCTGTTTTCGATCTGTTGTTTGGTTTATTTTGGATCACACATGTCAACGTTTGCAAACTACAGATGTATTTAAAGTCAAATAATCTCATTTAACACAAGGGTGTTTACATTGGGTACATGAGTGATGCATACATCTTGTAAATAGTGTATCCAGTAATATGGAGCCAGACATAATGTCGTCATGGTAACGCTGACTGCGCCATCACGTCTCCTCCCTCGCTCTCTTTCCGCCCAGATCACAAACAAATGATGGCAGCGGCTGCCATGCTGCAGCTGATGTCACCAGTTACCACAGCAACCGGCACTTAGCTATGACGCTGACAAGGAGCAGGAGGGGTCCACCAGTGTGTGTGTGTGCGTGTGCGTGTGCGTGTGTGTGTGCGTGTGCGTGTGTGTGTGCGTGTGTGTGTGTGTGTGTGTGTGCATCATCAAAGCTAATATTCAGGAGGTTTGTTTAAGATTTCTTTTCGGAAGGTTCGCTCTTCTTTGCTCCTTCTGATGTTTTTTCCAGTTTTCTTTTCATTAAAGAGTTTTATAGAGGTATATCTTGTACGGATTATAAATCTGCATTATGGATACAAATAATATACTATTGAAAAATATGATCACTTTTACACCGTCAAATTATATAATGTCATTATCTCCTCAAACATGGAAGTCGTTCAGATTGTCCGTCAGCAGGATTACAGGAAAACTACTTGCCCCAGTTTAATGAAATTAGGTGGAAGGGCGTGCATGGGCCAGTGAAGAAGCCATTAAATGTAATCAGAGCGGATCTGAATCATGGCCGAAGACACAAATCACCTTATACTTTAGTAACATTGTGAGGTACAGCAGGGCCTTGCTGCATGTCTGCGCTCTCACATTGCCCTCAATATACCGATTCCAGACTCATCTAACATCCAAACGAAGTGTAAATAAACAAAATCATTTATGATTTGAAGGTATTTTACCACCTTCATGTCTTTTCACATTTTAGTCCACAAATGAAAATCGCACTTAAAACATATGAGTCTTTGGATATATTCAGCCTGTCTTTTCTCTTTTAGGGTGTTATGCAGGTCTTTTTTGTTTCTTTTCTTATAAATGTTTTGTTGGTTCCATGAGCATTGTGGGTTATCTTACTTACTGCGTAGTCCTAGATTTTTCTTTTAAAATTAAGCCAAACATCAAATTAATAATTTCCACTAACAACAAACTGGATTATCATAACGTTTCAATCTTCAGTTTATATAATAATATGCACATAATAACACACTTAATTCTATTATATACACTCTTTCAATTGTCAGCAGTTTTATGAAAAACACCCTAAACCTAAAGGCTTTCCCTTGATGATTGCCTAATAAACATATTTGACTAAGTGTTACCAGCATTTATTTGCAAAATAAAATCACATCTTGTTAATTTTTTAGTACATTTTCTATGTGAGTATATGTGTGTGTATATGCACAAAACTATTAAATGAATCAGGCATATGGAGCACCATCTGTGACCCTGTGACCACGCTGCTCACCGCTCTAGTTCTGGTACAGCACCACACTTCAAACTCCTGACCTCCAGAGAAAATACTCCAGTTCTCCAGCCTTCTTGTACTTCACTAACAACACCTCATTAAAGCCTTTCATTTAAGCTAATAGAAAGACATTTTCTTCCATGTGATTTACATGGAAAACTGCTCACCTGGATCATGTAGAGCTGCGCGATGCGGTACTCCTCCACGCTCATCGGCATGGGGATGCGATACTCCTTAATCAGCATGGTTGAGCTTGAATTTGGCCAACTCCTGGTGTGTGTGAGAGTGTGTGTGTCCAGAGAAGTGAAGG
The DNA here is from genome assembly GCF_902827165.1 of Trematomus bernacchii. Classification (NCBI taxonomy): domain Eukaryota; kingdom Metazoa; phylum Chordata; class Actinopteri; order Perciformes; family Nototheniidae; genus Trematomus; species Trematomus bernacchii. Next base: position 9,089,845 of record NW_022987547.1, on the reverse strand, counting down.
CTAGACGCTCCTCTCTTTCGGCTTCGCTACCCGAGCAGCATGTTCAAACAGCGAGGACGGGAGTCATCGTTATTGACACCTGAGAGACAAGAAGCAAAGACAGACTTTCAGTGGGATAAGAGGAGGTTTAACAATATGTAGGTTTTAGCTCCCAGCATGACTTACAAACCAGAGTTAGCATGCTTGTCTCAAGGATTAAACCCCCGAACACAAGCCAACCGCTCCTCTGTGAGTCCTCCAGCCTTCCTCCAGATCTATTACAAGGTAATCCACTGACCTAGCAACATCTCTGAAATCCCCCTGCAACCTAAATCCCAACTCCGTGTAAACACAGTGAAGACTCAGCCAAGATGTGGTCAATGAAGCATTTTAATCAAGGTATTCGTACTTTAATTTCCGGTTTCTTTCTACTCCCACTCCACTACATTTTACAGTTGTAAATGGTGTCATTACTGCTTGTTGTTTTTGACCATTTGGAGGCAGCAGAAACGCAACAATAACACATCATGAACTTTCAAATGTATATGGCGAAATTGTTGTGCACATTAGTGATGTGTCGGTCGCGAACGTGAAGTGAACGACGGGAGCCGGCTCGCGCCCGCGAACGAGACGTTTCTTTTTTTGTTTTGTTTTTTTTGTTAAGTAATACAAGACAGAATGATATGATGAACTCCGCGCTATGGTGCTCCGTGCATGCATGTAATATCCAAGGATTAGAGACGGTTGGATGCTGCTGTTTTGCACATTGCAATATATTTATTTGTATTATGTTGTTTATGATTAGACATGGTTGGATGCTGCTGTTTTGAGCATTGCAATATATTTATTTTCACTATGTTATTTATGTATGATTATCTTTAGGCTCAGCAAAGATTTGATGTCAGCTGTTTCTGTCTTTTTTTCTTTATTTAATACTGAAATAGAGCCCTGCTGTTTTGTCAGGGCTTTTTCTTTAAATACAATTTTAAAATGTCGATACAGTAGCTGTCCTTTTTTTTTAAATGTCTATGCTTAAGTTTTTATAGGTGTTGCTATCTGCTTTGTGTAGCGTGGTTCTACAAGCAAGTCAGTGCATTCATGGGGTGGTATCAGAGAGGTACAAGGGTCTGTAAATGCAATGAAAACAAATCATTTATAGATTAAAAATGTAATTTTTACTTTTGAATACTTCAGTAGGCAACAAAGGATGTATTGAATAATTTAAGTGATATATGTTTACACATATAAATCATTAGTCAAAACAGGGCTACATTTGATTGAATTATAAAAGCTATATTTGGTCAAAAAGAGCCGGCTCTTCTTGGTGAGCCGAGCCAAATGATCCGGCTCACTAAAAAGAGCTGGAATTCCCATCACTAGTGCACATTAAGCAGTTACAGAGCAACATGACGACTCATTTGGAGGTTTGTTTCCAATATTCACTCTTAATATAGCTCTGTTTTTTTATCTTTAACTCCTTATAGAAATATCTTTATCACAAAAATGCTCAACTACGTTCACCAGATACTCTGTAACTTTGTCTTTCTGCTGTTCTGTTAAGCTGGTAGTGATATTTTTTAAGGTGTTTTCTCTAAAATGATGCAATAAGAGCAGTGAGAGTGAGCCAGAAGTTGTAGGATGACAGATAAACAAAGATCTGAAACTCACTTTAAAGCTCCGTAAAGCTGCAGATACAGGTGATAATCCTCTGTGGGTTTGTAGGTTCCTCACTATGAGACACAACTTTCACAGAAATATTAAAGCCACTTCAGATTTTTCTTCTAAACAAGGTGAGAAAAAAAAATACTGTAGCTTTTAACATAATGCAACAGCAAGCAGACAGGGATGAATTCAGTCACATGACGATGGCTACTTAATCTCAGACAGATTAAGGACGGTAACTCTGATGCTGTTGACATGAGAGAGGAGGTGGAGCTGACATGTCAAATGAAAAGCGCGTGCGTGTGTACGTGCGCGCGCGTGCGTGTGTGTGTGTGGGGGGGGGGGGCAGTGTGTAGGTTGTGTCCCACCGTCTGTCCATCTGTGCATCATCAGGTTATGCATGTTTGGTCAGGCTGCTCAGATGAACTGCAGAGGTCAGGTAGTACAGTATGACAGTGAAAGTAGCCTCTTTCATGATTTGGGAAAAGGTTAGGAGCCATTCTATATTGTTTAACTGCATGAATATTAGTGTTTCAACATGTTAAATATCTCAAAAGTATATTTACCTTTGCCAAGAATGGTATTCTTATTTGCTTGATTTGTTTGTTTAATGGTTTGTTTGCACTATTACAGAAAGAACTACCTCTAATTTGTTTTAATCTTGGTGTGAGGGTGTAACATGGGCCAAGTTTAAACCTAATACATTTCCAAGAGGATACAAATGACATGGTGAAAACACCACTCACTTATGTTTCACTTTGGTTAACAATTTTAAAATAAGACATTAGACATATCTGAAAAAATGTTTTCCAGCAGTATGGGAACATTTGTGGAGAAAAAAGCTAACTAGGCGCGTTCACACCGGAGTACTTTTCCCCGTACTTTTCCCGTTTAGTTCCGTTAGTACCCCTTCACACCAAAAAGAGTACTTAGTGCCAGGAACTTTTACCCCCATTTTTAGTGCCTGCTAGAGAGGTGGTACCAAAAAAGTACCAATTTCTATTGGCTGGGCGAATTGCAAACCACGCCCCGTAAAACTCGGGAAAGTTTTGTGAAGCCGCCATTGTATTTGTGGCATTAGCATTATTAGCATTAGCATTAGCCCCGCGCACCAACGGAGAGAGAATAACTTATGGCAACACAAAAAAAAACATGGGAGCGGTGGAGTGATGAGGAGGTGTCGGCGTTCTGGTGATTTACTCGGAAGGCTTCAGTAGAAGCTGCTGGGAGTCCCAGCAGCTTCTTCTGAAGCCAGTCCCCAACTCCGGGGACTTCCGGCCGGGGACCTCGGGTGGCAGTATACGCCGTGAAGTGGTTTGCGGCCTGCCAGTAAACCCAAAGCAGAAGAACACGAAGTGACGTCAGCGGCTCATTTGTGTAATCTTCCCTCAGGGAACTTATTCCGGTGTGAACGCGATTGGTACTTAGTGCCCTGGGGTACTAAGTGCCCTGGGGTACTAAGTGCCCTGGGGTACTAAGTGCCGACACTAAGTACGGCAAAGTACTTGGTGTGAAAGCGGCTTGTGTTTTTAAAATGCTCTGACTAATAAAATCAAAGAGATTGTCTTTGTTCATAAACACACTGAAGTCAGAAGAACAACGTCCTATTTCGGGTAATGGGAATATTCAAGGGGCCCCTGAATGCATCATTGGTTACCGAAGGTCTGCATTTTACGCGCTATAGTTCAAAATAGTGTAATTTAAAAGTTAATTTAGCCTTGGGTTCAAACCAGTGTCAAGAAACAAGATGTATAATCTTTGAGTCCTCCAAAACACAGTCAGGCTCTGTAATTCCCACAATGCAAAGTGTTTTACAAACAATATCTACAGGTCTGCAGCGCTCTGCCTCAACAATGAATGAAGATTCAAATCCCAGCAGCTCTCCAGAGACCGTCACGTACGACCTTATTTACTGTGCTGTGATACAATTACAGCAGGGAAATGAAGTGGCATTTCTCACTGAATCCCGTGAAGGAAAAGTCCTTGAGCAACAGAAGAAGTGCTATATATAGAGACACAGTAATCCCCATGAAGCAGAATGTGAGACAGATGAAAACTGACACATCGACAGATAGACCGAGCATCTTGGCTTTTTTTTTTTTTTTTTTCTTTTGCCTCCATCAGCTAAACGAGCTGTGAGTCAGCACATCAGATACAGCAGCCGGCAATCTCTGAAACATGAACATAAAGTGAAGACTAAACTCAAGAGGACGACGATGTTATGATGTCATGTCAGGAGGATGTAGAGCTCATTACTAGAAACAGCATATCTAAAAAATGTCTCTGCTTTAAATATATATACTATACTGACAATAGGAATGCCACGACATCAGATTTCAAACGATTTTCTTTGTAGAATTAATTCACAATAACAGTATTATTAGGATATCTATAGATTATAATATAAACTATAAATACAAAGTAATAAGATAATAATAAAAGTAATAATGTAATCAGTAATATCTTTAACTTTCTGTATGTGCATCGTTTTCTCTTTGTTGGAATTATAACAGTATTATTGGGATATCTATAGATAATCATTTAAATATATAACAATAAAATAATAATAATAATACAAATAAGAATAATAAGAAGAACAATTATAATACATACTGTGGGGGAAACTTCTGTGTAGCAATGCATTGGGAGTCACCGACTCAGGAAGGAGACACGAGGAGAGCTGGAGCTTTGATGTCAAACACTGATGGGTTTATTCAGAGTATCGGCCGGAGGATTCACATCACAAGTCAAAGAGTCAGAGGTTCTGACTTCACGGGAGAGTTGCCACGTCAATTCTGAAGAGCCTCTCTCTATGCTAGACCTTTTAACTGGTTCACAGAGAGTAATCAACATCTCTGAAGGAGTAGACTAAACAGCTGGGAACACTGAACCACCTGCGTCCGACACTTATGGCCTCAAAGATTTCACATCTTAGAGTCCACAAACACCGATAAAGAAGTGCCTCAGCGTTCTCACAACAATTACCATTCGTGCCAGACAAGTTGACCGGTCACAAACTGGTAACAACAACACATATGGCACCAAGGCCTTTCCTTAAAGGAGATAACAGACGTCAGAGTAGATCATAAAACGTCACAGAGCAAAAGGTTAGATATCTAGAAGAATTATTCCTTAACACATACATATAATACTAAATCAGTAAACTCTTTAACTTTCTTTATTTTGCCTTGTAGTGCAGGGAACTTCAGTGAGGGTCTCTCTTTCAATTAAATTCACGATGACACAATAGACAAAACATTATCAACCATCAGCTCTATTAACATTTACTGTAGGGTTCACATTTATGCTACTCAAGTTATTTCTATAAAGCTTGTATAAGACTTCTGTCTGCTCTGTCTAATGCAAAATGAATAAATAACCTGAGACAGAAACATAACAAATATTGATTATAGTAGCACAGTATAAGTGTTATCCAGTGTGTCTGTAACATACATTTGTGTTTAGTTCAGTACATCATAAGCCACATTACACTTACTGCAGCCCTTACTGTAAAAAGATAAGCACTTAACCCTGAAAGAAAACATTAAAATGTATTCCGATCTGACTTGGCAGCCAATCTTCAATTCATTTTATTTCAATAACGGGAAGTCATTTATCAACATGTCATGTAATGCTTTTCATCTCATTCAATAACTGTTTCTGAATGTGGATCCACGCCCTCTAATTACTTTGGGAATGACCACCGCTGCTTCAAACACAAACAAAGTTCCCTCGGGCTTATGGGCAATTTCCAACAAAACAACCCAACCACAGCATGTAGCAAATGAGCTCTCCTCCTTCCCCGTGTCCCTCAATCCACTCTAATCCATTTAACTGATGAAGTTTGCGCCTTTTTTTTTTTTTTATGGCATTAGGGAATAAAACCTGAAGCCAATCATAAAGGAAGATTGTCCTCTATAGAAAACTGCGAGCACTGCAGGGTGGCTCAAATTGCAGCGATTTTGTGAAAACATTTTCAATAAAAATCAAACTGAAGATTGTCTTCACGCAGCTGCTGGGACATTTCAAACAATCCTGCAGCCGCTGGGACATTTCAAACAATCCTGCAGTCTCCCAGTTTAATCTGAAGGCCTCCTAATTGAGCTCACAGTCGAAAATCACAGTCAGTGTCGCCTCCGCAGAGCAAGTAAACGTCTCATCTGCAGCACTGAGAGGGAGCCAGGCTGCCAGCTGCCCTCCATCACAGCCTGTGTGACGGCAGGCTGAGGAAACCTTCAGATAAATTGCACAGAATTTGCCACCGAGGTAACCGGCTTGGAGGGAAACAGCTCTGGTCCATTAAACACAACACCGCCTGCCAGGAGCGTGGTCTTGGAGGCTGACACCCTGGATCCCTGAAAGATGCACCCCGACCTCATGTCCACCCATTCCCATTCAACTGAAACCCTGTGTCTGACCGTGGACACAGACTGTGGATGTTTCTTCGTAAAAAAGCAATAGGCTGACATACTATTTCTGCAGCTGGATATTTACACACCTCTCAGCCCTTTGCCAGCCGCTCTGCAGCTAACCTCACCCTGAAATGATTTGTATTCTGCAGAAATGCAAAAGATGTAACTCTTTTCCGATCAGAAACTATTTTCGATTAGAAATGTCAATGTTATTAATTGAAAAATATTTGTTATTGACCCCTTGGCAATGTGTGATTGATAATTGCTGATATACTGGACATACAACAGTGGAGGTGGCAGGTCAACACTCTCCTTTAAAGCTGCAATAAGAGAAGTTTTGGCCACTTGGGGGCAGTGAAACTTATTCGAATTTGAAATAGTAGCCTACTTAGACATTCATCAGACTTTTCATCACTGTTCCTGGAAACAACAACCAAGAGAGTGAAACAAAACCACACAATTGTGGGTCTTGAAGAGGATGTTTCATAAATGACTCACTTATTCAGTTCCGGTACATTTGTGTTTCTGGCACGCTTACTAACCCACATCAGACCCAGTCAGATTATATGTGGGCTGCCTTTATCTGATTGGCTCTTATTTCTATGTCACATTCTCAGACAGTCTCATTAGAATATGAGTATCTCCATCCATGTCTTGATAACTACATTTGCACAGGTGTAACATATTGTTCTGGTGAGCGAATCAGAGCAGACTGGGCTTCAGAGAGAGGGTGTATGAAGGTATATTCAGACACACTGTATTAGAAAAATTGAAATGTGCTTTAGAACATTAAATCATGTTAAAATGTTGCAATTATGAACCTGAGAATAAGTATAACACGTGCCCTTTGAAACAAAACAATGAGCTAAAAGATGCTATAACGTAGACACAGAGTAAAGAGAGAACACAGATTATAATTTAAAAGAAAAGAAAAGGAAAAAACTAACTGGTTTGATAGTAAATAAATAACTTCTGAGAGGTCAATTTGTGTGTGGTCCTTCTTCCAAAAGTAATTTAACAAAAGATCTAATTCTGTTTTCTACTCTGGCAGGCATGAGGTGATGTTTATTTTATAAGTCATGTTTAATGAAAATCAGAGCTACTTAAAATTCCTCAGAACATATTTACAGAATGCACACCCAATGAATTATCATAATCGCACGGACAAATGGGACAAAAACTATAACGATTACTGTGTACATATATAAAATGTGTAATCTAACATGCATTACATTTAAGAGCAAGAAGCCAATGCACCGTGTCTTTGTTACACATCATCACAGTTTGATGCATCTGAGTCGATTCCTCTCCAGCGATTTGAAGCGCTACAGGAGTCCTGCTGCACTAACAAGGTCCCCTGATGGAATTTGTCTCTGCTTTTGATAACAAAACACACCACAGCATTCTTCACATCTGAAGAAACATGCTGTCTTGCAGAATGAATCAGACGACGCCTGCCACGCACACGAGCAGGCCGAGGAAGACAAACACACCGAGTGTGATCTCTGGAGGAGTCGAGTACTGTACGGTACGCTCTCGCTGCGTACTTCAAATCTCATTCAAATGAGCTGCAAAGCATAAGTGATCATCAGCAGCTGTGGCTAAACTGCACTTTAAAATATGACAGTCAAATGTTGTCATTTAGTGTCTTTTCTGTGGTGCTGATGCTGATTGATTACGTTTCCTCCCATCAGCGTACACAAACTCCCTGCACATCACTACACTACACTACCATCAAACATGTGTTGCAGCGAGACATGAAGCCTCGCTGCAACAACACTCCTCTGCTCCTTACAAATACATTTCAAACATTACTCATCTCATTCAAATGTCTTTCTCGCAGTAACATGAACAAAGCCACCTGTAGACCCCCCCCTCGAACTGCAGCCACCTGCAGCTCCTCAGCCTCCTCCTCTTTACAAATACATCAGTGTGGACTGGAGTCCAACAGGCAGGCATCCATGTTGCCATAATGTACCTGTCTTTATAGCAACAGCTGCAAATAAAGGTATTTCAATATAATAAATCAGTTTACCTCGCAGGAGCAAACAGCCACACTGATCCTCTGAGCAGAGTCTTTAGGGGCAGATCTGCATGGTCCCACAGAGACCAGCAGCCCGGGCATCTTCCCCCCCCTCCCCGATCCCCTCTCTTTCTGCCGAATACTGTCAACCAATCCACCCGCAGCCTCGCCCCCCCCCCCAGCCCCGGTATTCAGGAAGGAGCTTCTTAAATCCTCACTGGGAAATAAGAGAAGGAATCGATTCTTCTTCTCCCTCTCCTTCTTCTTCTTCTTCTTCCCCCATCCACCTCTGTTCTGTTTTCCCTCCCTCGCCGTCTCCACCTCCTAGGCACTGAGGAAGCCCTGTTACCATGGAGACGCATGAGGCTGAAGCCCGATTGGTTGACAGTGTTGTGATGCAGGAAGTCGGCGTTGCAGCCCACCAGATTGATTGCCATTTTTGTTGTTGTGTGTGACCATCCCTCTCCAACGACGAGTCCAGAATCAATCCTCCACTTGTTTTTGGACAGATGTACAGGCATCTGAGCATCACTAACTCCATGGGTGGATTTCATTCTCTTAATGGGTACACTTCACAAACACACAGCAACATCTTCTTCTTCCACAAATACAAATGTTTTGGATAGAATTGAACTTATATCTAGACTCCGCTACTGACTTTCTTTCCCCTTTTAGGTGTGTTTTAAATATTTGTATGTGGTATACGGTACATTTCTATCAGTTAAGCAATATGTAACTTTGTTTGAAGAGGTGCTATATTAATACAATTCAAACTACAAGCTCAAAAACTACGTTGTTTTATATGAAGAGTTGTACGTTTTATTTATTTACCTTTTATTAATGAATCAGTATATTTCCTCTGTTGATAAGGTACATTCTTTTATTATTATTTATTTACCCATATTCAATAAAAAGCAATATTCACTCTATTTCTGCTTACATCTAGAGGAAAAAGTGTTTTTAGCTAATTAAAGTCTGCAACCAATGTGCATAATGAAAGTAAAGACAAGTCAGATTTAACGTTTTCAAATGTCATGAGACAAAAGGAAAATCCTCACATTTGAGAAGCTGGAACAAGAGAAAATTCACCGTTTGTGCTTTAAAAATGACTAATAAGTGTCAGTACTTTGACTCATCTTCGGATTAGTTTCTTGAGTGATCTCTTAATTGTTTTGTCTACTAAATTCAAGAAAAAAAAAAAAAATGTTGTTTGCTAATGTCTTTTTTTGCAAGATATGAATTATTGCTCTCGGAAAAATTATATAAATAATGAAGATTATCAACTATTTATTGCAGTCTCATATTTCTACAGGAAGCTACTGTTTGATATTGAATATAAATGATAAATACTTTATTATTCTCACTGAGATACACAAACCATAAAGCGCCTTTTGACACCTCCACACAAGTCCCCAACGCCTTAATTAAATCCTATAGCTCTGGCGTATAGTCGCATGTCGGCTTGGATATGAAAGAGGTTTGGTAAAGCTCATGTGCATGAATCATTTTTGATGTGATGCCAGAGGCAGATCACCTGCTCTGATGATTATGCATCTATTTGCACGGTGTCGTGACCATCCCGCCTCTCCTGCTGGGTATTTTTCTCACCTGCATCACACACAGAATTTGAATGAGCCAGCTGAGTGATGCGAACAGGTCTCTGATTTTGACTGGCAAATCAGTGAATGAGCAAAACTGTGCTCCTTTATTGCAGCCTGGAGCTGCGACGTCACTCCAGAGGCTGTAATCTACATTAGCATGTGGACACTGCAGCAGCTTATCTACATTTAAATGTCAAGCTTTACTGCTCACATTGATGTAAAACCTACCATAGATTTATTTTTACTTTTTGCACATGGGTTTAACTTTTGCATTTTAAAACAGATCATTTACGTCCTGGATTATGATTTGTGAAATAATCCATGAACACACAACTGTGCCTACATTAAATACATTTTACTGGGCCAAACACAACGTTTCAAAATGTCCAATTGGCTGTTCATTTGGAAAATACAACCTTGCTTCTGGCACAGCGCTAATAAATCAGTGGAGAGTCAGAAAACCCCTGACCAGGCAAGTAATGGCACCATTTTTGTCAATAACCACTAAGAACTATGGTTTGGCTGTAATACGAGTATTTCTTTCATTTGGAATAAACCTTTCATCCAAAAATGTGATCTTTAGTTAAAAGAAAATGGTGACATTTTTCGGAATATGCTTGGCAATTTGAGGATTGATGCTACCCTTGTTTGTGATTGAGAAATATAAAGCTACAGCAAGCATCAGGCTAACTTAGCTAGCATAACGAGTGGAAACAGATGGAAACAGTTAGCCTAGCTCCATCTGAACAACCAGCATCCCTAAAGCTCATTTATGTTTCATGTGTATAAAAATAAAAAGTGAAAAACGACAATTCCCAGTATTACAGTGGGTTAAATGTCTAAATGTCATGTTAATGTATCAGAGGCACACACTGGAGATCTTTCCTCAAATGACACCTGCTGCGAGTGGGATAAACTCTGTGACTCACAAGCCTACGCTTTATAAACGTCTCTTTAATTACATCCAGCCGACGTGTCTCTGTGGGTTTCAGGATAAAAATATCCCAACCTGCAGCCAGACGGATTCTGTAGGGGATTGTGTCGCTGATGCTGCTCCACATCTCATTAAAAAAATCTGGCATATGGCATTATTGTGCAATAGCACTAATGTCATTTTCTATATAAATACACTACTGTATTTATTGTATAATTCATACTTCAACATATTTATTTTTGTTATATCTTGTGGAACAATGTGCACATTTTATTTCTTCTCCAAGTTAGATATAGGAATAATTGATTTAATACAATTTATTATATATGAAAAAAAATGTTTTGTTTATATTTACTTTATTGTATAAATATCTTTTCTATTTCATTGAATGTATTTTTTTAATTTTATACTGAAGAAACAGTTAAATCCAATTTCCCCCTAGGGATAAATACATTAGTTCTGATTCTGATCTGAAGAAGAGAGTTTGAGCGGCCTTTAAGCTCCTGAGGATGAATCTGAAGAAATGGACTACAACAGATCACAAAAGGTGAACCTGCAGCGAGATTACATTTACTGTCATACCAACGAACAGGAAGTGAGGCTGAGAATGAGAATGAGCTTTGTGCAGCAGCCTCTGGTTTTATCATCCAGCTGCAGGGATGTACATCCTCAGAATAAAATGACTTGTTGATGGGTACTTCGCCCTACACACACACACACACACACACACACTTTATCCGAGCATCAGCAGAACACACGCTAACAGAATCAACCCCTCAACGCCACACAGTCCTGCTGCACAATGTGAACATCTGCTACTATAACGGCTGTTAATTTGTGACCGTGTCAAACACATCTCTGCTCACCAGACACTCCTGTTACTCATCGGCTCGAATCAAACGCCGGCCTGGGATGTTACCGTGCGTCGGCTCCTGCTGTCACTGGCAGCATTTCATCAGGACGTCACGCTGGCTGCTGCAGCATGTGCTCAAATCCCTGATGGATATCTTTATTTATTTACATAGCAGCGTTCAGAATTTTAATATCATAATGTCACCGAGTTGCAAGGCTAAATGGCTGGAAAATAATCCCAGCTGTAGTGTTGGGAAGTATATTTACTCAAGTACTGTACTTAACTACTGTTCAATTTGTAGGCAATTACAGTGTTCAAAAACAGTCATTAATAATAATTACGTATCATTTATGATCTAAATGTTGCTAGCATACTATATTAGTTATTCCAGACCAAAATAAAAATAAAGGGTGAATTTCATTGCTCATCTCCTTTACATTTGTGTTGTTATGGTCCCAGATGCAAATATTGTTAAATTAGTTTAGTTATTTGTTAAACTCCACTATATTTACCTGATAGCTGTATTCACTAGTTACTATTTTACTAGATATATTCTAGAAAAAGAGACTTTTACTTTGATACTTTACCTGTATTTGCTGATAATGCTTCAGTCAGACTTCTACTGGCAATTCTATATTTTTTAATTGTTGAATTTTTGCTTATATTTAGATAAAAGGAACTGAATACTTCCTCAACTGCTGCTTAGCTGACAGAGAAGGTTTGTTTCATCAAACTCACAGATATGAGATGTTATCACCGACCTGCAGTCCATCTCCAGCGATGGTTTCCTCTCCTTCTTCCTGTGAATGAGAAACAGCAGAGATGCTAATGTCAGTTTAACGAGGCACGCTCTACTATCTGACACACAGCTCTAAAAGAGTGTTTCCTCAAAGACCTCACACTTCATATTCCATAAATACCAGAAGTCATGTTTTGAAATCACTTCCTTCCTCAATCAAGGTTGAGGAACAGAAGAAATGCAACAGAATAAAATCAAAGAAAGTACAATTTATAAAAACGACATTACTTTAAGATCAGATGGAAGTCCATATGCCAAACATGTGAACATCTGACACTCTGAAAACATCACAACATGAAAAGAGACGTAGGCAGCAAATGAGAGTGAGCCTGACGTGATGGCTGGGTGATGAGAGAGGACGAGCTATTTTTAGCTCAGGGTGGCGGTGGAGGTGGAGGGGGGGGGGCAGAGAGCAGCGTGATGGTGGTGGGGCTGCAGGCAGGGGTTAGTTGTGATGCTTCTCAAATTGCTCTGCTTTCCTGCGTTCTGGTAAATGGCGGCGATGCATCACTGTCTGTGGGAGGGAGGGGGGAGGGGGGGAGGGAGGCTAATCACCCCGCACACTGTTCATGGGGCTTCAGTCTATAATGGTGTTCGCTCATTTAAAAATAAACATTTTATGAATGAGGAAACAGAAAGTCACAGATTTATTTTCGCTGGCTGCCCTTGATGAAAGAAAACACATAACTGTTCTCTTTAAGTTTAGATTTAAAGTCACCAGCAGGAACAGCTTTTAAAATAATGAAAGGAAAGCAGCAAAACAAGCTGTAAATGCAACATTATACAGTATAATCTCTCTTTTATTATCACCTTTATTCAATTAGGCCTCGTTGAGTTGAGGAGAAAATACAGCGATGAACAGTTCATACTCATTTTATCTTAATTGCAATATCTAAAATGCCAGAGACACAATATTCCTTAAAAAGCAAAAATGTGTCAACATAATATTCTATATTGGGCATTGTGTACCGATGAATCACAATTTATATATTTTTCAACAAAAATGGCAATTATGATGCAAAATGATCAATGCTTCTTACATCATAAATCATAAAGCAATTGCAATATCCGTTTAAATAATTGAAAGTAGATATTTTTGAAAATCGGACAAAACGGTACACATAAATGTCACCATTTGATGCACTGTCACAGATCATAGCTTTAGGATAAACTCCATCTGTTGTCCTTCGACAAGTCAAAGAAGCACAATGATAAATGGCACAAAGTAAAGAAATACTGCAAGAGAAAAGATACACATACTAGCTGCACAGATGTATGTGTGTCAGATCAAAGTCAAGTGATGAAGGCTATAAGATAGAAATCAAGGTCAGTGAGCACAGAGCTGAGCAGCAAAAAAGCATTCCTTCAACATAAAAACCGTCCATGAGAAACTCCAACAGAAGGAAGCAGCAGGCGGTTGAGATCAGAGAAGCCTCTTTCAACAACTCACAATTAACTCTATCAACACATGGTCATTTACAGTCTCATCTGAGCACTCATGCACACAAACACACACACACACGATAAGAGGATCTGCAGGTGGAGGTGGACAGCAGAGAGGCAGGTTGATGTTAATATAGACAAGGAAACATTAGGACAGAAGAGGAATACAGTTCATTTAGCTGAGGAGATTTAGAAGGAGATATAAGGAGGGGAAGCTCCACTCTCCGGGGCCAATACCATTACTGTTTGGCCCGGCTCCAGGCCTCCGAGGCTGGCTAATATACAGCCGGGGTGGTGGGGCAGACAGGGGGGGGGGACGCTCTGCAGGGACGCTCTGCAGGGACACCCGGTCCTGTCACCAGGATTAAGCATCTATTAAGACTACAGATTCATCTCTTGATTGCTCACATTTATAACGTCTGAGAGAAGATGTATCACTCACTCACAAAATCATTACAAACCCGGTCCATCGCTTTGGTCCAGACTGAAATATCTCAGCAACTATTGAATGGATTACCATAAAATGTGATATATGCGTTCATGATACCCAGGTCTAAAAAGCCAATGTGCAAAACCTGCGTTCCCTTTAATATTGTTCTAAAATCTTTATCTACTCTTCGCACTTCCTGGTTGGATGATCCAAACTGCATTTCGTTATATGTGCAATGACAATACAGTTAAATCTAAGTTCAGAACTCTATGAGAAAATGACCCTATTTCTCAATTGATTAATTCCCTCATAAAGTAATTTATACATGAATTAATTCTCCATTGGTCATTTCAAGTCTTCTTTAATACAGCATAATGTCAATTCATAAGTGATGGTCCCATTTAGAGTAAAATAAACAATAAAGAAGGGTATGCTTTAGGGCAGGGTTACCTTGTGATTGACAGGTCACTAACATGGTGTTGTTCAGTATGGGTTTTGTACATTTTAGTCTTAGACATTAACGCTAAAGAGTTATTTGTAACATTACAGTCCCCACTTCAAATGTCATGTTTGGGTTTCGCGTTGTATTGTCCTGCCAGTTGTGGTAGCAAAAACACAGGATAGTAACAGCAAAAACACCATCTATGAAGTTTCAAATTGTAAACCTAAAATCAATTAGTCACAATATTGTGTCTAAATCCACATCGTATATTGAGTCTTTGGATACGTCTCAACTATGTTTGAATTGTCATGACATTTGGAACACATTCACATTCACATTCTCCTCGGTGAATTACATCCTTTTGGTTGTAGCACAGTCATCAGATCAAAAACTGTCTGTTAACTGTTTGTATATCTCAACAATGATTATATGGATTGTCATGCATTTTGGTAAATTTACAGAAAAACACTTGCCATCTATTTCATTTGACAGGAGCTTTGAAAAATGATGAATAGCTGAAAAATGCAAATAGTAGGCAAATTGTTGCTGTAGTTGCAAATTAGCTCCTGCTGGGTTCCAGACGTTCAAAAGGCAAATGCTTAGTTACAATAAGAAGCCATCATAAAAAGGGAGTAGCTGTGATCTGAATCCAATCAGCAATGTGTAAAAGAAAGAATATTTGTTGTGCCTCTACGTTACATGTTCAGATGCTTTAATGTTCAAAAAGTGCTTTATTTTTCTCATTCTGCCTTTTTCTGCCTTTCACCCTCTGTCTGAAACCCGAGCCCAGTCTGCTCTGATTGGTTTGCTGGCCGGCTCTGTTGTGATTAGTCAACCACTTAGAGATGTCCCGCCCCTTAGCCTATCACGTACAATGTGTTGGAGTGCTAGCCAAAAGAAGCGCATGTTACTTAGTAGGGATGCTCCGATCGATCGGTCACCGATCGAGATCGGCCGATACTCACTCTCTACCGATCGATCGGTGCTCTCTAAACATGCCGATCGCGAGAGCCGACCGCATGACGTAAAATACATGACACTTTTCTCTGTACGCGGCAAAACAAGCTCGCCAAAATGGCTTCACCGGTCTGGCATTATTTTAAGGTGTCCGAAAAAGACAGTAAAATAGCGGTATGTGTGTGAAGCAGAAATCCTGCAGCTCCACCCGCTGTGATGGACCGGTGAGCGGAGCGAAACACACAAGAGTTAGACCTAACACACTTAGCTATTTGATCTACCTCTGGAACAAGCTAAACTAGTTATAAATATGTTTATTCTTCACTGTCAAGGGAGAGAGGGGGAGAGAGAGAGAGAGGGAGAGAGGAAAGGAGAGCGCTTGCTCATTTCTCCCGTGGTATTATCCAAAGTGAATGTAAACTTGAATAATGTACATCATTTGAATGTAATAATTAAGTTGATTGTTGTTTGTGGAAGCTCCAGTGAATGAGCCCTATTAACTGAGTTTTAAACATCACTTTAAATGGAAGATTTAAAGTGATGTTTAAATCTTCCATTTAGGCCCCGCCCACTCGATCGGATCGGCGATCGGTATCGGCCGATACTGATTCCGGCGATCGCCCCCAAAATTGGCGATCGGAGCATCCCTATTACTTAGTGATGTCACTATGTTACGGAAGTAAACAAAGGAGTCCAAGGGAGGATCATTTACATACACAAACACTTTTTGAACGGACTAAAGGAAAGGGAAAGCATATTAGGGCCCCTTTAAAACTATTATCAGTATTTATCTCAAAGCTCCACTTGCAGAGCACGTCAGTGAGTCCGAGGGAAGCGATGCACAGAGATGACTTTAACTAACAGAGCGACGCTCAAAGTATCAGGTAAGCAGGATGCTCTTCCTCATCCATACTACTGAACATGGTGCGTCTGAATATTTGATGAGGACACAACGCCTCGCTGGACCTGAACAAAGCCCGGCAATTGTTAATTAGAGTAAGTGCTCAAACAAACCGCATGAGCACTGCCAACGTGGCCAAACATGACAGCTCTAGCTTTGGATTCTCAGAACAATACCACTCCCCCATCCTCGGTCTCACATGTCCACCCCCCCCCCCCCCCCCCCCCCCCCCCTCCCCCCCCCTCCACCGGAGCAACTGGGGACGTCATGAAGGTATGGATCTATTTTTAGCTTTCCTACAAGGGCACCCTCTGACTGCCCGCTGGAAACCCTGTTAATGTGAGTCTATATGCAGCTTCTTCTGGGAGCACCGGGGCTGAAAGAAGAATACAAAGCCTTGTACTTAAGTGACAAAGGGAATAGCATAATATAAAAATACAAGTAAACGTACTGCACTATTAGCAAACTATACTCTTCTCTGGATGTGGAAAATGCGTGTTTAAATGTATTATAATTGCTGTATATATGTAATTCAGTCTTTCTCAGTGTCTGCTGTATTAAATCACAGCAAAACAACTTTTTGAAAATAAAATAAATTCATCCATCATTGATTACATGTAGTTCTGGAGCTTAAAAGAAGCAACAATAAAGCAGATCGTTGGACTATAATTCTGAAAAGTATATATATTTCAGAATAAAACCAGATGATTTGCAATACAGACCCAAAGGACTTTCGGGTTAAGGACTTTTGGGTTAAGGACATTAACATGAAACGCATATTTTGTGCACTGAATTGTACATTTTCTTAAATCTTAAAATACAAAATAGACATTTAGACCAAAACAATATGTCAAATATATATGTGCGTTAAACAATGAGGATCAAAAGGTGCAACATTTTTAGAATGGCGCAATGATTAATGGTAATAATTTAACGATTATGAGCTTCTCATTAATGTATGGCGTCAAGTTAGACACCTACACTTCATGTTGGAGTGTATATTATATATTTGATCTATTATTTTATGTCATTTATCTGGTTTTACTTTGTACTGTATGACTGCATAACAGCCTCTGATATCCTCACAAATAAAGCTCTTAATGTTGGTTACTTTCCCTTCTGCATGCTGGATTATTTCCTATGTGAGGCTTGTGCATATGTCCATGCATGTGAGGCACAATAAGGAGCAGAAAGCGAAAGATGGGCAGATCTTCCGTCTATTTGTGGCGCAGTGTTTCTCCCTGACAGGCCGAGGCGGTTGGAGGAGAGGGAGTGACGCTGTAGGCAAAACAGTCAGGACTAAAAAGAAATGTTTTCCATTCACATCCAAGTGCAACACTACAGTCTGCAGCCTGCCTCCACGCACTGTGAAGCCATGATCAGTGGGCTGGAATCCCTCTGTTTACCCTGCTATAAATAGATTCCACACACTGTGATGACGTGGCATCTCGTGACAAGACCCCCTCCCCATCCTCCCTACCTCCCCCTCCTCTCTCATCCAGACTGTAGCGCTGAGCGAGTCATGCCGTTATTAGTATGCAACGCTCGGCCCGGCTGCATGCCAACCCTCCTCAAAAAACCTGTCTGACGTAGCTTTGGAGGAAAAAACCTGGCATGTTCCACGAGATGGGAGAAGATTGATTTAAAAGGGGTGAGATGAAAGAAAATAGAAGTAAGGATGGATTGGTAGACGGGGGAGGGTAGGGAGGAGGGAGAAGGAGCAAGTGAAGGAGGGGGCGGCAATCAATACCATGACTCATTCTTTCTGCGGTGGCCACTTCCTAACAGCATTCATTAAAGCAAACCTAATCATTTTGGCCCGATAATCAGATCCTGCGAGGCTCCATCTTCTTTCAGTCCCCCACCACACACATTCAAATCATGCACACTGATCCTGAAATGGGAGGAAACAGAACCTCATACAGTGGATCTGATGGTTGTGGTGATAGTGGAGATGATATGATACTACTTCAATCAGCAAGTCAAATCTTTGGATAACACACAAGATTTGTAGACATGATAGCAGCACGGCTCCAAGGAAAGGTCGGTTTGTGGTTGGTGCGCCACTCAGGTTCAGACTGAAATATCTCAACAACTGTCGGATGGATTGAGGTGAAATTTGGTGCAGGCATTCATGGTACCCTAAGGATGAACCCTTATAACTTTCATGATCCCCTGATGTTCCCTTTAGTGCCACAACAAGGCGGACATTTTGAGTTTGGTATCAATATCTCAAGAACTACTAGATGAATTGCTACTGATGAGAATGTTTATCCCAAAAAAAAGTGATGTTTTTCTAATGATTTAACATATTTTTACAATTTCAAATATTTGTATTTTACTGATCAAAATAAAGCAAAAGCAGCAAATCCTCATATTTAAGAAAAGGTCAGTCCATTAACAACTAGATGAATTTTCAAGAAATTTGGTTAAAACTTTCATAATTTTGAAATGTGAAATCATACTGACTTTGGTGAACCTTTGTCAGTTAATTATTACATTTTAAATTGATTTTAAATTCCTTTTCTTTGGTGTATGACAAGATTCCTGCAAAATTCATGAACTCCTATTGTATTGGCCTTTGCTGTATGTTGTGTTTCCTGCTAATTAGCATGCTAACAAAACTAAACCTTACATGAGCTAACAGTCAATAACCTAGTATTAGCACTATATTTGTTAGCATGTTAGCAAGCTGATGGTATCTTTTTGCTCAAAGGCTAAGAACTCAGGCTTGTTTTACTCAATTAAACTGTATCTACAGTTAGAATTATTGTCAAATTAATAATGTGGTTATCTAGAGTAAGATACATGTTATATTTGCCTTACTGAAAATGCGCTAACACTGATTATTTTAAGCTCTGTGGCTACTGCGAAACTTTTTCAAGGGGTAAAGTGTTTCTTCCTAGAAAGTTCTGGCCCCTCTGCATCATCCGTCTATATAGGTTTCAGGCTCGGTGTGAATCACACATACCACAGCAGCTCTTTACTGTTTCACCTTCAGTCTGAGAATAGCTCCAGCCCTGTGGAGGCATGCATTGTGAGCAGGATGTCCAGGACAACTTCTAGGATAGGTCAAACTTCAGACAGTTAATATGAGAGAAAGTCAAGTTAAATTATTTATATTGTGCTTTACAGAAAGGAGGGGGGAAATGTGAAAGAGGAAGGCACAATTTCAAGAAATATAATATAAAAAATACCTAATTATGTGTGATGAACTCAGATGGCCAGCTGCAGGGGGGATGCTTACATTTGTATTGATTCATCTAAAACTCAAATATTTGTTTATTCTTTCTTTAAGCTTCATGAATGTTCATATTTGCTACTTTTCTCTGTCTTTTGTGAACCATACATTTAAAATATTTGTACTGTAGATTAGCCAAAAACAAGCAGTATAAAGTCTTCCTTGTGGGGTTTTATGATGGTGTGAAAGGTATTTCTCATAATTTTCTAACATCTTCCAGTCTAAACGGATAATGCTTTTTTCTTGCAAATGAAAGGCATTGTCCAAATCAATGCTAACATTAGTCTTTATCTTAACGCAGCTAGACTGTTAGTCTGGTTGGTTGATTTCTCAGAAATGTGCACCAAATAAGCAACATATCCACCCTTTTTGAGTCCTGCATGTTGTGACCCTGTCTTGTAGAGGAACCCAGAGTCCTAATCTAGTTGTGATGGTGAGTGAATCTGGGGCTGTGTATAGTCTGCTGTAGGGAAATGATGGTGCATACAGAGGGGATTTACTCAAATCCATCTGTGCACATTGAAGTATACTTCATTTAAAGCCGATGTATACCGGACATTATACGGCTTATTGGGTGGGTTACATGCAGAGATAGAACATCCTTCTCTCTTTTAAGTACAACATAGGAGGTTTATGCAACATGCTATCTCCCTGCCAGAGGGTGCTGTGTGAGACTGAATATCTGCACAGCACATAAATACACACAATATAATAACAACCACAATGAGATATAGATGCTATTCATCAGCTGTTTTGGTTCAAGGAAAGCTACAACGATGGATGTCACCTGACCACTGCAGCTAATGCAAACACTCCCACAAATACTGGAGGAGATAATTAACATTTGCATCGTGTCAGTCTGTCTAATTAACGTGAAGCCTGAGAGTTAATCAGTGTTGACAGCGTGTTATCAGATAAACAACACAACATCAGGAGGGACTCACCTGCAGCTAGTCCCTGTTATTCACCTGGATCTCCACATAATTCAACATCGCTGTCAGTGAAAGGTGTATTTTCCCAGCAGACGCCCGGTGATGATATCGTCGGTGATGGTGTTTATTTTCTGCGCTGGAGGGGGACCGCTGTTCGTCCTGTAGTCCCCCGCTCGGAGCGTTCATGTGTCGGCCTGTCAGTCCCACCCTCCCCGCTGCAGCTCCATCACTAAACACGGTGTGCTGTGTGTGTCCGGTGTGTGTGAGCTCCAGTGTGTGTGAGCTCCGGTGTGTCGCCGGTGTCTGAGCACAGATCAGGTTAACAGTTACATCAGAAGAAGACAGCACATCCTCCTGCAGCACATGAAGAAGAGGGGCGCCCCCCCGTGGTGCACTGCCGCCTGCAGGAGTCAGGCTGGGTAATGTGGACATTACGGCTGGAAATACTTGAACCACTGGTGGAATAACACCGATATTATTAGTGAAAGTAACGATACAACAGTATGCAAATGTCTACTACATTCAAAATGTGCCGTAAGTAAAATTATGGACTGTAATATGAGCATTAAGATGTACAATACGTACCACCTAGAGTTATATTATAACTCAATATTGTGCTTCTTTATGGTTATATTCCACTTTATTTAATCAAATTAGTAACCTTAAATTGCTAATTGAAAACCAAAGATTGCCACCCAGCAGTAGATATGACAAATGTTAATATGAGCTCAACCTTTACCAGTTGCAACATAATATGTAGGCATAATGGACACATTCATGCATAAAACGTTATAATCCAGTGATATAAATCAGTTTTCTCGAATTCTGCATTCTGCATAATGACTTCTTTGACTGTGGGGCATTTAATCCGGGACTTTTACTTGTAGGCAATTGTTTTTAGTGTGGTTCATGTTCTTGCTTAAGTAAAGGATCTATTAAAACAGCCAGGGTTTCTATAACTTCATATACAAAAATATAATGTAATATTTGTGTCAAAGACATTCAAAATTAGTAAAAAACGAGTCAGTCATAATAACAGGAACAATGTTACAAGTAGTTATCGAAAAAATCTTAATTTATTGTGCAACAACAATATTATAGTTCCAGTGAAGTTCACGTCTTGTTGAAAACTGCATGGCAAAAGTAAGCAGTGCACAAGATTCCATGCACAAGCATCGATCGAGAAACAACAAAAAATGTGTGTGTCTGTGTGTGTCTGTGTGTGTGTCTGTGTGTACTGAAAGTGTGCTGGTTTGGATTTTACAATGAGCTCCAATACAGAGCGTCCAGTCCTGTAACAAATATGAAACATAAAGCAAGGAAAGTGTCAAGTAGTAATGGAAAGTAAACAAAGCAAAAAGGCGATTTTGATTCAAGTAAACAAATTCTTTTTTCAAGTTTCATACATTTGGCCCAAAGCAAATAGAAAAAAACGAAATAAACATGTTAAAAATGTACGAAAACATAAAACAAACACCTTCGACATCAGAAATGTTCATTGACACATTAATTAAAATGGCAGTCATATTTCCCGAGTGGATGAATGTCTCTGCTGGAAAGTCCTTTTTGATTATTCATTCACATGGCAGATTTAAAAATCTACACCTGAATATGGCAAGTAAAACATATCATATGAATATTTCTGTGACTAAAAAAGTAAACGACTTTACAAATCTGTGCATTTCTAAAAATATACTCCAAAAATGGAAATATCTTTCAGACATATAAAAATATCCCAGAGATATACGTATAAAAAGATGGCGTGGAGTCTTTGTACAGATGGTTTTATGGCACAGGCAGACAATCAGTGCAGTGTATGAAAGTTTCTACACTGTGGTGAGTAAAGACAGACTTTGCTATATGTTGGCAGAGGAGCGGAGGACGTGGAATCTCTTCAGAGTCATGCGGAGAGATCCCAGCTGTCGATTCAGCCTCTCCAGACGGTTCTCTAAGGCCACCTGGGGAGGAGAAAGAGAAGAAAATTAACTACTTGGATGATTGGTTATTAGTTTCATTTATTTATGAAGCAAAAATATAATAAATTATCTGGTTTCTGTTCTTCAAACGGAAAGATTTGCAGCTTTTTAGCCATTTCATTTCATTTCAAACCTTTATTTATCCAGATTGGTCCCTTGAGATCATAGATCTCTTTTTCAAGGGAGACCTGCAAAATGCCATGATCGCAATCTGTTTGTCAGTCCACCACTTTGGTTAAAATATCTCTACAACTTTTGAAGGGATTGCCATAAAAATTAGCTCATACATGTATGGAGTTCAGAGGATGAATACTAATTATTTTGGTGATTCTCTGACTTTTCACTAACCCCATGAATTAAGAATGAAAACAAAGCCCTCGATTGGCAAAAATCCACAAGAGATTTTCACAGTCGTTTCATGATGGGAAACTCAATCGATCATTTAGAAAATATGTTAACAATAACTAATAATAACATTTTGGATCAATCAATCAATCAATCATTGTGTTTGTATATAGTGAACTAATCGTTACAGGTTTGTACTGGGGGAACATTTTATAAAAAATTGTGTAATTTATTCAATACTCGTTTGGTGTATAAAATGTAAAAAGGGAAATACATTTGAAAAATGCTCATTATAATATCCTAGAGCTCAATGTGACCTAAGTGTTTATTTAAAACCCCAAAATATCAAATAATACAATTATATCAAACTAAGAAAAGCAGTCTTCCTCACATTTGAGAAACTTGACAATCAACAATTGGTTAAAAAAAAAGTTATCCACTTAGCCTTTAGCTCTCACTTTAAAAAAACTAAAGTGTTTGAACATGATCAATATATCTGGCGTCTCACCTCATCTAACCGGGTCTGTAGAGTCACTCTCCCTCCGGCTCCAGGCATCCGACTCAAAGCTGCCTCAACCTGCACAACACACACAAGTTGGCATTTAGTACCACAAATAATCCTATTGATGAAACAACCGGGAAAATTACATGTGCTGAATGCTTTCACTTTCACCACACTTTGTGGTGTGTGTGTGTGTGTGTGTGTGTGTGTGTGTGTGTGTGTGTGTGTGTGTGTGTGTGTGTGTGTGTGTGTGTGTGTGTGTGTGTGTGTGTGTGTGTGTGTGTGTGTGTGTGTGTGTGCCCAGATGTCCCTAGGACTAGGACAGAGGAAGGGGGGGGAAAGGGGGGGACATCAACTTTCTAAAAATAGAAGTCATTTAGGAGTGGTGTAAAAACAATAAAGTCCGTGTTACATAAGAGGTCAGCTGAGGATTAGAGTTGCACTGTTAAGGCCTGTGAGTCAGAGATAAAAAGCTCTTTAAACTGAGTAAATGTCCTTTGCGAAAATATGTGATGTAAATGGAACATTTCAAATTCTGTTTTATGAAGTGAACTTTGTTTGGAAAACTCATTACCAAATCTTCTAACTGCTGGAGACAGTGTGGTTCTCCCAGAAAATTCTTTATATTATATTTTGACCATTATTAATTCCTTTCTACAGGATGTTCATAAAGTTTTGCAACAAGTACTTCAGTTAGACATTATATTGAACTGTCTGAGGTACCTGCCATTGGAAAATCATTGGTTTGAGTTTATTAATGATATTTTTAAGAAATAAAAACTTATATCAAGTAGACTGCAACAGGAAAAGAGTTTGAAAAGATAGGAAAGCTTAATTGTTAAAATGTTTTTACCTTTTAATTTGTAAAATGATTTAACATTCAGGTTGATGCATTTAAGTTTGGTTTTCTTTGATCTTGTTATTATTATTATTTGTCCTTATTTTTTTTGCCTGGTACATGTATTTTATCACTTTCTGCTATTGTTTTGTTCAACACAATGCCTCAGATAGATAAGCCTAACTTTTTATACTTTTTATGATTTCGTAACCCTGGTTGAGGAGTGGCTCAACACTGTGTGTGATGATCTGTGAGTCAGCTCCTCTCACAGAGATATAAAAAGCCCTCACCTGCAGTTTCTCCTGCGTCAGCTCGTCTAACAGTTTCTCGGCCTCAGTCAGCGAGTGGAATCTGTCCAGGAGAAACGGAGGCGAGTCCTCGCAGGAGTCCTGCAGCTCGGAGACACCAGAGACCCCCGGCCCCTCCCAGCCCAGCTGGGGGTTTCCCTCCAGAGGGTTACCACTGCCCGAGCACTGCTGCAGGTCTGAGGGAGAGGAGCAGAGTGTGATGTGATCCTCCATGTGAGCAGATATTTACTTTATTTGTATCCACCACATTTATATCAATAACTGTAGAAAACACCGTAAAGTTTATATTGTGTATATTTGGGTTTTGCACTTTATTGATCAAATGTATTGTTTCCCCATTTAGTTTTGTGCACTCTGACCTACTTTGTCCTGCAACAGCAAACAATTTTCCATAAGATACAAATTGTTATATCTCATCATAAACATAACATTTTTCACAAAAACTGAAAATGTATACACTCCTTAAGTAAATTAGATCAATTCCAAAAGACTGGATAAACATTTCAAAGTTGCTCAAATACTTGTTTTGACAGAAATACAAAAATATTAGCATAAAGAAATCGGGCCAACCATAAGAATTTAATTTCTATACCACATTTACTTTTAAAACCACTAGAGCTTGAATAAATTACCATCTTCTCTGTCTGATGAGGAAAACTGGAGTCTCTTCCTGGGACTGCCGTTGTGGAATGAATCACGCCTCGGGTCAACTTCATCATCAGTCCTGTAGACAAAATTAGATTGTTTTCAAAACTGATTTTCTGCAGTGTAATGTAGATAAAAGTCGTCAAGAATCTGCAGTTATGTCTCTGTAACACTGGCTCACTAAGCTGTTTATGGTTCAAGTCATGCTTGGATTGCATTTTAACAAGCAAGGAATTATTTGGCCTGCTTCGGGTTTTTTGTAAGCAAGATGTCTTACATTTTAGCAGGCAGTGTTGCACATTGTCTGACACAAGGGTGGTCATCACTCTCCTGTTGTATTTTAAGCATTAACACAATTTCACGACAGCCAAATTGAGCCAATGAAGAGAGAATTAATAAATGTGCAAAATGTTCTCTGCAATCCATCCAACATTTTGAGATATTATAGCAGTTTTCACTTTGCTTTGATCTCCTAATCTAACTTGCAGAACTGATAACATGTTGTGTGTTGCTCACCTTTTGTGCATTTGTGCCTCTCTTGGCATCAGGTGACCAAAAGCAGTGGAGTAGTTCTCAGAGGGGCAGCGTTTGGGACTGGACTTCGCAGACCTGGGCATCAGTAAAGTTCCTCTCTTGGCTGGATGGAAAAAATAAGAGCATAGCATTAGTTAAAACAATAACTAACCAATACAACATTGAATGAAAAATACATTCACCAGGGGGTTTCAGTAGTTTGAAATGTTTACATTAAAAAGCCTCAAAGTCTCCATCCCTACTACACCATTTTGATGCAAATATTCCAGATCAATGTGTAAAAGGTGATAATGATAAGGGAACATTGTTCCACTGCTTATGGGACTGCCCATATACTAAATCCTTTTGGAAAGATGTTCTGGGCACATTATCAAAAATAATTTCCGCCACATTACCAGAATGCCCAAAACTCTGTATTCTTGGAGTTTTCCCTCTAACTCCCAGACTTAATATCACTAAGAAAAGACTAGTCGTTTTTTCTCTTCTCCAAGCTAAACACACAATAGCTGTCTTTTGGAAAAACCCAGAAAACCCCTCGATCAATCACTGGTTAAAAAATCTCTCTCATTGTTTAGCCTTAGAAAAATTGACATTTGCCATAAAGGGAAAGCCTGAAGCGTTCCATCAAATATGGGGGGAATTCTTGGAGTTTCTGGAAATAAATGTACCTCCTAATTGACCTTGTCCTCTATAATGGTTGGATGTGATGTGGCTACTTGTCTACCGGCTTTGTAACTTGCAATGTTTAAATTACAATATTTACCACATGTCCACTTACGTATATATATATATATATATACGTAAGTGGACATGTGGTAAATATTGTAATTTAAACATATATATATGTATATATGTATATATATATATATATATGTATATATTTCTTTCTTTTTTTTTTCTTTCTTGTATTTTCTTGGATTATGTTTTAGATTTTTCTTTGTGGGATATATACTTGTGCAATGTCTTATGCTGAAAAAACGAAATACCAATAAAAATATTTGTCAAAAAAAAGAAAAAGCCTCCAAATCTAAATGACCTGCACATGAAAATGTCCTCAAAACAACTCTAAAGAAACCTCTAAAAGAGTTCCAGAATACATTGAAACCTAATTGTCCATAATATGTGTATGAAGAGCCTGTGAGGACATACTGGGGGTAGTTGTTGGTTTGTTTCGATGTTCTGGAGGCAGTGAGGAGGATCTGTGGCCGTCTGGAGACAGACTCCTCTGAGCTCTCAGAAGAGCTGCAGCTCTTTTCTTTGCTACTCCTCCTCCTCCTCCTCCTCCTCCTCCTCCTCTTCCTCCTCCTCCTCTTCCTCCTCCTCCTCCTCCTCCTCCGGGCTCAGCTCTGGCTGCTCCTCCAGATTTCCCCCCCTCCCTCTCGGTCTGCAGCACCTCTTTGTGTCTCCGCTCCACTAACCCCACAGTGGTCCTCTGATTGCCGACCCCTGCAGAGAGAAACAGAATTTGGTGAGGTTAAAAAAAAGTATTTTTTTACATGCCTAGAATGGCCTTTATATCTCTGGGGAAATAAAATCACAAATAACAAAAACAAACAAATCAAACATGCAAAATACATAAGACCCACAAGAGGCTATCAGTTTATTTTCTTATGTGTTCATTAAATAAAATAATGTTTGTTTTGTTTGTTAGTCCTTAATTCATTTTGAAGGCATCCCTTCGGGTGTTAGGATAAGGTTAATGGGCATTATTCACATTATTCACTCTTTTCTGACATTTGATGCACATATTCTGACACCCCAGGATTAATTAATTTCTTCTTATCCTTTAATACTTTATACAAGTTTCTATTCGGATGGTTCAGCCATAATTCCGTTAAGAGCAGTGTCTTCTTAAAGGAAAAAAAAATGGTTCTAGTTTATATTAAATCAAATCAAATCAAATCAAGGTTTATTTATAAAGCACATTTAAAACCGATTTTTGGTCGGGCCAAAGTGCTGTACATGTAATCACATAAAAACAAATTTCTATAATCACAATAAAAGACAATAAATTACAACAGATATTTAAAAAAAAACACAGGGAAAAGTCAGGAGTCGTGCTCCGCTCTGACTAGAAGGCCAGAGAGAAGAAGTGCGTCTTAAGAGTAGATTTAAAAACCCCTAGGGTCTGGGCCGACCTCACATGGAGGGGCAGAGTGTTCCAGAGCCTAGGGCCAGCTGCTGCGAAGGCTCGGTGCCCTCGGGTTTTAAGCCTGGTCTTGGGCACTACCAGCAGCAGCTGGTCAGCAGACCTTAAAGCTCTGGCTGGGGTGTAGCGCTGGAGGAGTTCAGTTATATAGGCCGGAGCCAGCCCATTTAGTGCTTTAAAAACAAATAAAAGGAGTTTAAAATCAATTCGGAACCAAATTGGAAGCCAGTGCAGTGAGGCCAGAATTGGGGTGATGTGGTCACGCTTTTTGTGGCCAGTGAGTAGACGTGCAGCTGCGTTTTGGACTAGCTGCAGGCGTTTAATTGACGCCTGGTCCATACCCACGTACAGAGCGTTGCAGTAGTCCAACCTCGAGGTAACAAAGGCATTAATAACCCTTTCAAATTAAAGGGGACCTATCATGCAAAATGCACCTTTGTAAGTCTTTTATACATGAATATGTGTCCCCGGTGTTCCAGGGAACTCACCAAGTGTCAGAAAACACAACCCTCGCTCTTTTCCTCCATACCCAAATCTCTAAAAACGGGGCTGCAACGGATCTGATACAGACTGATCCAGATTTGAAAATAGTCTGACGTCAGTGACGAGGAGCTCCGCCTATATGGCCAACTCTCCACCAATCAGGGGAATGAGAGGTTGCCGTGGCATGGTAACAGCATGGTAACATGACGCTCGTAACTCGGCCCCCTCCTTTGCAGGGGGGCGTGGTCAGCTGCAGCGCATGCAAAGACAGGGGTGGAGGAGAGCAAAATAGAGCGAAATGAGGCATGGCTAAAATGCATGATCTGTTTGGTATTTTGAAAAAGAAATATACCTATATAAGGTATAAATATACCTTATATAGGTATGGCCCTACAATATATTATTCAAATATAGCATGATAGTTCTCCTTTAAGAAACATGTCAGGCTTTGCTGGGATTGACCACTAGAATGTGTCTTGATTCGGTGGCAGCCACTTAATTGCACAATCATGCTACATACTGTACTACAGTATAAAACTGATTGCAGCCATTGTTCCCTTCTTCTCCTGCTGCAGGGAGAAGCCAGACACCTATCCTAAAATGCAACGTATGGAAGGAATATTGCTGTTATGCCCCAAGTGTAATGAGACCTCATTAACACATGTTTAAATTAGAAGTTGGAGGTAATAAGATAGACATGGCGTTTCATTTGGAGCATTTATCAGGGCTTGTGAGTGAGTGTGAGGCATACTGTAGGGGGTGGGGCTGTTCTTACAGGGGGCCCGGCTCTCTGTGGCTCTGGTCTCCTCCAGCTCTATCAGGGCCCTCATCATGGGCGTCAGGGCGGAGGACCCCTCCCTGGGGCCGGACTCCCGCTGACTCTGCTCCTGCTGCCTGTGCTGCTGCTGCAGAGACTGCTCACACTCCGGGGGGGACGCACACCTGCAGAACAAAGAACAGTTGAATCCAGAGGTGGACAAAGTATCTTTACTTAAGTAGAAGCAGTAATACAACAGTGTAGAAATACTCTGTTCAAAGTCAAAGTTGTGCCTCCAAAATGTTACCATGGTTAAAGTATTAAAGTAATAGCACCAAATACATCAAAGTATTAGTACTTATTCCCGCCCAAGGGCCCCTCAGAACAATATTCAGTATATTATATTATTGGATTAAAATGATGCATTGATGATCATCACTTTAATGTTGCAGCGGGTAAAGGTGGAGCTAAAGCACCAAATGGTCAATAAAGTTGATCTTAAACCTTTCAATTCATGATACATTTTCGCTGATTATATTTGTAATATTAGTCTTAATAAGAAATAAATGAAGTGGAGTAAAAAGTGGGATAGAAATGGGGGGTGGAAGTATAAAGTGGCAGGAAATGGAAATACCTAATTTACGAACATCCTCCAAGTACCTCCAAATTGTACTTAAGTGCAGTTCTTGAGTAACGATGCTTAGCAAATGTCCACCACTGCTTAAATGTAGGAACCATGTTTAATAACTTTGGTAGAAAAAACGCTAATACGATAAAAACCTACCTCCAGCTCCCCCCAACTGAAGAGCTCTCCACAGAGCTTCCAGTTCCCGATGATGGATCATTAAATGGATAATGTGACTTCTTGTGGATACTGGATTGGTTGGTTTGAAGGAATGGAGATTTCCTGCCGCTGTTCGGCTGTTCAGAAGGGGATTTCCTGCGCGTGACATCTGGTTCTGCCTTGCCTTTACTCGGGGACATCAGCAGGTCAGGATGGTGGAAGAGACTGTGGAAATGTAAAGAGGAAATTCAAATACAGGCACATACAGCTCAAATGTATCCGTTTTTTCCTTCTTTCCTTCAGTTTGCATTCGTTAAATAGCTGTTTTAGTTCTTGTTAAAAGGAAAGAAGGTCAGTAGAACTAGTTCCCCTCTAAGCTGTCTGTGCTTAATGAACACCAGCTGGAGAATAGGAGACAAAGAAATCTAACTATAGCCTACATAAAATGTGTTGTTACTAGTATTGACCACTCCAGCATCCAACCGGACACCACTGACATTTGCAGCAACATTTACATGTCGTTAAATATGCAGCAGCTGATTTATTAACATGTGTTTTGTTCAATTGCAGGCTTGTGTAGCATCCCAGATGAATTATAATCTAAAAGCATACATTTCTCCCTTTAGGTTCCTATTTGTGTTATAGGCTGATATATAATCAGCCTATAACACCCACTGTAGTAATGCAACAAAAGAGATTGTCAGTACGTGCTTACCCAGCCCCAGAAGGTTGTGTGTTATTGTGGGAAGAGTATCGAGCTCTGGCCTGGTTCTCGTGCTCCAGCTGCTTCACCTGAGACTCCAGTTTGGAGATGACTCTGAGGGGGACAAGCGGAGATAAGACATGGTCACAAGAAATGAAGATGCAGAAAATTGGGAGTCTTTCTCTAGACTACTTTTTAAAAGGGTATGCTAAAAAAATCTAACATGTATTATCAATAATAAAATGTTATTTTTGAAATAAATTAAAGATAATTTGAAGTGTAGTAACAAATGCATTTTTCAGGTATAAATAATTCATGGTTTTAAAGCATCCGGAGGTATTCTTTCTTGTGTCAATTAGACTCCCCAAAAAAATATCTCTCCCTTTTCACAGAGGTAATAGGACCAAAGGCCGACCTTTATCCACACTTTGTCTCCTCTGGGTTATCATACATTCTCTCTGCTGTCATGATCCGGCTCTAATTTGCGTCTCCTGTGAGAGTCTGACAGGCCTTGGTAACAATCTTCTCCTGCAGCATTTGGCGCTCCATTATGAGACTCCATCAGACCCTGAAGCTGGAAATGTTCTCGCATATCTTACTGCTTATTCCATTTTGAGCGCCTAATATCGACTTTGCTTTTTGACTGAAATGCCTGGAGGGATCTTCAGGTCACTACCCAATTTTATGCATCTTTTCTGGGATATATCTTGGGATATATCTTGTCTCTAGAGTCGGCTAAATGTAAGAAGTTCTCATTAAAATGCTGTGCTGGTGACACATGTCTTTTGCATTTTATCTTAGATTTCTCTCGTATCCTTGGTACATTTAAAATATATCTTAATTTTCCAGATTTACTCCCTCTTATTAAAAGACCACATACATATCTCCATCTTTTTTTCTTGCCTTTTCCCTCCAGGTTATTACTTTCAGTCTTTAAGCCCTCCTATGACACCCGTATTGATGTTCTGCGAGCTGTAGCTTGCTATCTGTCCCTGAATCGACTTGACACACTTCATCAATGCAGAGTCCATGGCGCTGCCTCTATTGGTGCCAATTTGCAGGCAGAGCTGAAACTGCGATGGAAAGTTGCTGCGTAGTGTCAGCCGATGCTATTATCTACTTTCGACAGCACAGAGACCATCATTAGACTTTATTGATTCATTCTCTCGATCGCCCGGCTGTCTAACAACCTCCACTGCAGCTCTTTTACAAAACTGCTGGAGCCAGCCAATGACAACGTAATAGACCTGAAACTAATAGCCGTACTACAGCTGCCAAGAGATCGCTCTACATGAAGTTCTTTCTTTGTGTCTGTGTTGTTTGTTTGTGTTTTAACATTATTCAAAAACATCACTACATCTGCTCAAGACAAGATGTGTATTATACATTTGGGTAAGTCTTCAATCAGCAATAAAGAGAGCAACTTTATTTTCCAACTATTCCTTTAAGGTCGTGAGCTTCAGAAAGCTACTACTAAAGTGATTCTATTTTATGCTATATTTCAAAAAAGGTTCTTTTCCAACTCTGACTTCTAGTTCTTGTTATTAGGAACCACATTATAATAGTAGGAGGCTCAATAAATGAAGGGTCTGTTGGGAAAATACTGAATGTACTCTGCAATATCAGAGTAGCACATGATAACAAAGGCCCAACTGTAGCTGTGTACGTAACAGGATGTATGATTACCTAGAAGAAGAACATGACACACTGTTTTAGGCATATGATAGCTATGTGACAACGATTAACATGATGATTCAGCCCCTAGGGAGATAGACATATGACAAGCATGATCATTTCTGACGTGGGTCTTAGCTCACTGAACAAAACATTGAATACGGCTTTGAACCGGTATTCCTGCATCTTGTGACTGTGATACTCCCTGTCTTGTATATAAGTATGTGAAGGACACTGTTCGGGGAACTAGTTGTCCCAAATGCTCTGTATGTGATGACTACTTCCATTCTTGCAAGGATAATAAAAACATGTATCCTGATATTGAAGCTCAAGCTGGTGACGAGTGAGATTTTTCTAACATGGTCACAAATTGAAACTGTTGGCAAAGAGAGCATCTTGTGACCCTTAATTAATAGAGCAACATTTTCAACTCCTATAATTTGATCCCTAATACCAAGAGTTGGTCAAAACCAGAAATAATACACAGAAAACTTACCATTTTAAAATTCATACAACATCTAAATCTAATTTCTTTATAAATGATCCACTCACCTCTTCAGGTCTGATATCTGATCGGTGGCATCGTCAAGTTTGTTCTCCGTTGCCACCAGGTTGCCCTGTAGAGATTGATTGTGATATTGTTTGTCACTGCTGAAATAATGCTTTCAATCAAGATCAAATGATCACAGAGAATGTATATTATCCGTTCCAGATTCATTACCTTCAGTCCCTCGTGCTCCTTCACCAGTGAGTCATATTGTCCAAGCAGCTGAGAGACCAAACAACAGAAACATAAAGAACATCAGTGAGAATACTGATTATTGTATAATAAGGAACAACTTTTTCTTGATGCAGGATCAACCTATTCTCTCCTGATATGTTACCTATTCTCAAGTCATTTGAAAGTGCATCAACAACACTTTATTTATATTACAAATAAATAATTACAAATAGTGGCAAGGTTCCAGTGAAAAGACGAACTTCAGATGTTAGCGAACAATAGTATATCAATGATATTTGTCTCTTTCCCTCAGCTCAGACTCACATCCTGCAGCATGTTGGACTCCCTCTCCTTCCTCGCCTCCCTCTCCTCAGCCTCCCTGCAGGTTTTCAGCAGCTTCTCCTCCAGCTGCCGTACGTGGCTCTTCAGACGGGCTGCAGAGGCGTCCTTCTCTTTGCCCGAGCGTTTGCTTTCTTCCATTCGCTGCTGCAAGGACTTCACAGTAGCAGCCGCGACAGCGTATCGCTCCGGCCATTCTGCCTGAAAACAGAAAGTCACATAGAAAATTAAGGAATGGGGTAATGGTTGGATATTAGTTGAATGCATATGCTTAATATATCAATATTAGACATTGAGATAATTTGGCAGATATTTGTGTAACCAGACATAAAATGAAACTGTATTTGTGTCCAGGTTTTAATAGAGTGCTTAACTTATAAGGTATTAATAATCCATCATCACTGAGCTTTAAAGTAGATGACTTAATTAGGGTCCATGCCACTTACCCCACTTGATTAATTACAGGTTGTTTGCATACTTCAGAGACTTGCGTTTAATGATTTAAAGAGCCGTTTGAGGCACAAATCATATACAAATGTAAGAAAAAAAACATGCAGGAAAGTTTATTTTGACAAGTGTCATCCGTTAATTCAGGTTGTGTGTAATGAGTACTACATCAATTAAAATCTGACAGGTTTCCTTATTTTTTAATTGTGCGTAAATAAATGCATTAATAGCTTTTAGATCCTAATGACACTGTAAATCTGTCATGAAAACTGACCATGTGAAGTTGCTCTGGGTTTTAGTCATTTAAATAATAAATAATAAGAGGTCCTTGCTGAAAGACAGTACCATTTTAAATGAGTTTTTTTAATCCCTAAATAGACATCTGAGGATTGTTACCAGCTTCTTCTCCAGCAGGCTGTTTGTTGCCTCAAGTTCTTGAATTCGACTGGTGGCCTCGGCCAGAGCTTTCTCCAGGTGCCTGCATCTGTCGATAAACAGACAATCACAACAGCACAGAGTTTACAAATAAACGAGTTATAATGTGATGCTGGGGAAATGTGGGGCCCTAAAAGGCTTCATGTGTGTGTCTTGAAATCTAATAACCTTGATTATGAGTTATTTGCATCATAAAAATTAATCAGCACTAAGAAGATTTAATGTAAAATTGCATGTGGCATTTCTTCCTTTATATTTAGATTAAAATGTTACTTTCAGGAATGATCATGAATGCATCATATCAAATGAAATGAATCAATGCACACCTCTCTGCGAGGGCCTGGTTGCTCCTCTCTAAATCCTGGGGCAGATCTCTGAGTTTCAGTTTGTCTCGCAGGATTTGAATCTCAGACTCGTAATACGCCTTCAGATCAGCCACGTGTCGAGAGTGCTTCTCTCTCAGGTTCTGCCGCAGTCTGGGGAGAAAAAAAGAGAAGAGAAGAAGATGAATGAACCCGTTGAGAGTCGATTCATTTGGACTCAAGGACATGAGTAATTAGGATGCTAACTACTTCTTTTAATGAAAAAAACAAAACATTTCTCAAGCTTTGCAGGTCCAGGCTAATGCTTTTTTCAGAACAGGTTACTTTTTAACTTTGTAAATGTTTTTTGACAAGGGCTCAAGGAAGGTAGTTATTGGATATGAAGCATGTGAACATCCCAGAAGAGCAGCAACTGTTTGTCGACTCATTGATTATCAAATCCAGGGGAAAATGTATTACAAAGTATTTTATAATAATCATAATATATTATTGTTGAAGGAATATTTAGTGCAGAAATTGCATAAAGTTACATTTTAAGGCTCTCAAAAATAGATAATTCCAGATTTGTTCTTTTATTTTATATCAGAACTGAAAAATAAGACTTAAAAAGACATCACCTTAACTTTGAGAAACGTGGGATGGACATTTATCCTTATTTAATAGACCAAACAATGAATCCAGAACAATTATTAACAGCTTATTCGTTATGAAACAATGGTTAGTTGCAGCTCTACATCCTAGTATGAACAAACACTGCAACCTGTTGTTGCAGCACTCACAGAGAAAGGACGACAGGATCCTCCAGGGATGAAGCTCTCTCCATGTGTGGAGGCCGCAGAGAAGCACCGGCGGCAGAACGAGGCTTCAGGGTGCTGGTGTGGGTGTTACTACCCTCCTCCTCCTCGCTGGCTAAGGGGGCGCTGGTCCTGCACTGCTGGCTGGATGTGTGTGAGCAGGGCTGGGTCTGATCCTGGGAGGGGAACAGGACGGCCTGGGAAACGTTTCCCCACGGGTTCTGCTGATGAGAGGGGGAAGGCCCGGCAGCTGAAACACTGGAGGTGTCAGAGATGCAGTCTGTGTCTCCAGGGTTGGGACTGTCCACCACCATGCTGTCGGGGGTTACAGGGGTTCCTACTCTGGGGTACACGTGGGGCTGAGCGGCAAAGGAAGGGCTGCTGAAGTGAGAGGGCGAAGTGAAGCCAGACGTACGATCTGACTGCCGCTGGTTAGCAGCTGAGTCCAACACCTAAAGCAACAAAGTGTGGGTTAGTTAGAGACACAGTCAAGGAGTTTACTGATCACTGAAGCTGTGAGACGTACCTGTGGTGACGAAGGACTGGATGTTACAGAGCCTTCCCAGTCTGAACGTTTACCGTCTGTTCTTTGCTTGTTGTTATAGATCTCTTTGAGGGACAGACGAGGCTCCTGAGATGGGGTCTACAAGAAGAAATCAGATTTAGGGGGAGAGGTATAGCAAACCAGCAGCTAGGTACTCAAAACCTTTACATATTGACCAAAATATCAAATTACGTAAAGGTATTGTACCTCTAATGTGTTTTTATACCTAGAAGAAAATCGCTATTTCATTGGTTTGCCAATCACCACCAGCGTTTTTTGTTAAATGCAACATGTGATTGGCCCGATTAACTACTCATAACACGACCCTTAATCAGACCTGCACGTGTGCCCTGGGGCCTCATTTATAAACGTTGCGTACGCTCAAAAGATGGCGTACGCCAGTTTCTAAGCAATCTTTGCGATTTATAAAAAACAAACTTGACGGGAAAATGTGCGGTCCTCCACGCAAACTCTGACCCATCCGTACGCGGTACGCACAAAAACGGGAGAGACGAGAAACTGCGACACCGTTGGCAGAAGGAAGAATGGAGAGAAATATGTGGAAATAATACCATAAATAAAATGTTACCTCTCATTTATCATATATGAAGAATTCATTTTCACAAATTGATTAAAGCCAATCTTAAAATGATTAAACAAACGCCTGTTTGAGACTCCTCAGTGCACACAAAAACATAACTTGGAGAAATAAATAAATACGGATATGTTATTGATCACCCCTCGATTATGTTCTCTTGTTAAGAAATGTATTCTCTAAATGATGCGGTAAGCAGAAGGACAGAATTACTTTAAACTGACGCCGTTTTGCATTTCTATAGGTTGTATAGATACGAGCGTGGTTTTATATACTATCACGTTTAATCATGTTTTGTGCCGTTCGCCAATACTTGATAAGTCGCTCGTAAACCACAGGAGGTATGGAAACTAAGAACACCATATGTGGTAAATTGTACAGCTAATAACACAACACATTTGTTTTATTTCCTTTAACTGGTGGATATAGAGTTGCTGTGGGGGGGGTTGAGATGCACAGGCTGCAGTGGAGACGCTGCGCACAGCTGATTGACAGCTGGAACACAAACTACCAAAAACAAAAAATAATTCAGATCCAGTCGTCATGACTCCACTCCGGAGGGATTCCCCGATCATTTCTTAGAGTTTCTCATCAAGGGGGTGTCTCCTGTCCCCGGCACATCACACTGACACACTGCCTGAGGAAGGCTATGTGTATTTTTTTTGTCATTAACCTTTTTCGGACCACTTATTTATTTATTTTGGTGAAGATCCGACCTCCATGCTGCTACTCTGGTTCAAACTGCATCCACCAAACAATATGATTTATCTCGACCTCCCCAAAATAACCAAAATCTGACTCGGTGTGAGATGTCTTTTTTAGCTGTTCTGTCGTCATTTCCTGCGATCTTCTTCATGCAGTCAGTCAAAATGAATATTAATACGGGGCATTTCTTTGACTATTTATAGGCAAATATGGGCGTTACGTGAAGCCCGCAAAAGCTGCGCCGCATTTTGAGTTGATTGTGATTTATAAAGGGAAACCGGCGTAGGACGTGCGTGCGCAGTGTTTTATAAATCGGAATATTTTGTGCGTATTTATTTGCTTTGTCCTACGTAAGCCACCTTCCCACGTGAAAGTACGCAAAGCTTTATAAATGAGGCCCCAGGTGAATATTAGATTTTACTCACAAGACTAATGGAGGCCTCCTGCAGAAGGAGGTAAGCACCGCTGTCGAAGCTGTCGGGTAGAGGGTGATACAGTTCACTCTCATGCAAACGCCAATAAGTGAGCCCTGAGACAGAGGGAAGAAACAAGTCTGATTCAAGTAGTAGTAGGTATTTTTTTAATTATTTTCTCCTTTTTGGCAGTGATGGCCATCTTAATATGGACCATTTTAAAAAGAGAAATCTAGTGTGATTCTACTTTTTCTTACTGTCAATGAATTACATAGCCACTATAAATGTATCAGCTAACACGTTTTGTCTCTGTAGTAAAGCCTAATATAGCTGATATAATATAGAATGTTTATTCCACAAAAAGTATAGTGACTAGCTGTATTTATATGACTAGGATTTCAGAGAACATTTTTTTTGCTGTTTTAAAAGATTTACATCTTCACTAAGAACTTAATGTATTTGGTACCAAGAGCCACAGACCAAGTCATGAAGCCGAATTCATGGTTTACATTTTTTTCATGGGATTTGTTGACGATAAGAGAAACATATTTGTGAATTTCTTCAGGAAACAATAAAAAAAGGGAATTGATATTATTCCTCCAAATAAAGCCCTCAGTGGCACAACAGTGCCATCGTTCTGTCACTTGTGGTAATTACAACAAGGCTCCATCTTTAACACGTGTAATGTAATGTTATATCCTGTTTTGGTTCATTCTATCACATTCACATTGTCAGTGATTTTTTGACATGGGCCGAGCTTTGATGTTCTGTGTTTTGTCTGAGTCAGGGAATTGTTACCTGATGCCTCAGACAGCAGGCTGTCACTCCTCCTCAGGGGGAAAAAGCTGGACGACAGCCCAGACGATTGTTGCTGCTGAAACTGAGTAAAGATAAGTGGATTAGATTCAGTGGAGGGAAAGTAATCAGACCAGCTACAACAAACACTACCGATGCAGGGATTTTGTATCTGGTTCCACTTGTGAGTTGTACCTGCTCCTGGAAGTCTGAGCTCTCCAGAGGGATTTGTTTGTGGGCTTCTCTGTGCGGCTGCTCCTGGTACTCAAAGATTTGGGATGAAGCTTGTTCTGCTTTGCTCTTCTTGGGCCTGCGTTTCTGCCTCTGGGCCCAGGAGGTCAAAGGCTGGCTGGTGCTGCCAATAGAAGAGGTTGTGTTTAGTATAGATATCATTTCTCAGTTTAAATGTTGCCTAAATCTAAACAGTGTTTATGTAGGTTTTATTAAGTTATATTTAGGACTTTTTTGTTATTTTTAATTCCAAAAGGAATGTTGTCATACAGGCCAAAGTGTGGGGATATAACAGACAACCCTTAAGGAAAATATGTGCAATATCTTGGTGTTGCGCAACATACAATATTCCTGGGTATAGGTTCTGGTGTATATTGATTTGTGTGCATGAGCGTCGCAGCCATTATATGAGGGTGGGACAAGTCCCCCCACCTTTTAAAATGATTAGTTTAGACCCCGCCCCAACTTTTACTATGCGGAAAGTCCGTGCATCGGTCTATCCACTCGCCGCTCTTTGTAGAGCGCTGTGTCAGTGCTTCACTATCAAATCCATTCCACTTGCTTATTGTGAGAATGCCCAAATCAATGAAACTCCGTACCATGTTTTCACTGCTATTTTGTACCAAGGCAGATTCTCAGAGCCGTACACATGAGCCGTACACATGCTGCGTTTTTTGTGTAGCTGTGTCTTTAGTTAAGTCAAATTATGCGCGCCACAGTTTCCCCGCTGCGAGGCTCCGGCGCTAACAGTTCACGAGCATGCTCCACTAGCACTCGGATATAAGGCGCTGTTATTAAAGAGGTGGAGGGAGAGTCCTCTCCTGTCAGACTGAGAGGCTGATAACTACAGCTCAGTGA
Organism: Trematomus bernacchii; assembly: GCF_902827165.1. Taxonomy (NCBI): domain Eukaryota; kingdom Metazoa; phylum Chordata; class Actinopteri; order Perciformes; family Nototheniidae; genus Trematomus; species Trematomus bernacchii. The sequence continues at coordinate 9,050,338 of NW_022987547.1, read as the reverse complement.
GGTAAAGGACTCTCTGAGGGTTTAGATAGTTCACTTTAGTCTAAGTAGTGGGTCTCAAACGGTTTGGTAATCATTTATGTAAACAAGTATTTCCAAGGCACACTTTTATATGATCATTATAAAAAACAAGAGAATAACAGGTATGAAATAATTCCAACTCATACTATAGGACAGTAACACAAAAATACAGGTTAAAAGGGGAGTGATTTGTAAAATATGCATAAAGAAAAAGTAAATCTGTTTACAGTTCTGTTTCATATGGGTATTGTTGAGAGATGTATCCATAGATGTAGTCCCTAATGTTGCTCTCAAAGTGCAGCAGATTGATGCTTTTAACTTCAATATTTAAAAAAATCATCTTCCCGAGGGAGCATGGCCCCGGACCCCCCTAGAGGAGGTGAGGTCCACCACCTGCCCATACCCCCTGTCAAATTGTCCCACCCACATTGAGGATGCTTCCTACGCCCATGTTTGTGTGTGTGCTCCTGAATGTGAACTAGTTTGATCCTATATGTATAGAGAGGTTGGGTTCTGCTTCATCACCTGCATTCTTTCCAATGACAAAAAATAAAGGATATTAAAAGGCTTATGTTTTCTTATATTATCTTAATTAATTCAAAGTTCTTATATACAAGAAAGAATATAACTATGCATTTTTAAAGATGGTTCTTACTAAAAAAAAACTGATAAAAACGTCCAACTAACATTATTGCTAATGTCGCGCTAGATACAAATATTTAAAACAACCATACAAAACCCTTAAAGGCCTTTTTTTGAAGAGACTGAATTGAATGCTTTTAAAGACTTTTCAGTGTCTGTAAATATGATGTCGTAAGAAGTTGTGGTTAGTCTGTCTAAAGAAAACCTCAACTTACCCAGAGTTGTTCTGCTGGTAGAGTGATGGATTAGTTTCATCCACTCCGAGAGCCATCACATGAGTAAAATCCTGCTGACCCCCAATCAAAGTAGTCTCTGTGTATTCTATAAAGTTAAGGGACAAATGATGCTTGTCTCTCCCTTGAACACCGTCCTCATCTTCCCCCGGAGACCCTGCAGGTTCCAGAGCTGTGTCCCATGCAGACAGAGTCCCGTACCCGCTGCTGAGCACTGTGGTCGCCCGCTCCCCCTCCTGGTTGGCGGTCTGTGATCTCTGGAGTGGAGGTGAGGGGGAGCTAAAAGTGGTAAGGGCTGGGGCTGCCAGGCTGTTATTGTCACTGGCCACATTTTTGGAGAATGTGCAGCCACTGGAGATGAGGGGGGACATATAATCCTTTTTGTTTGGGGTAGTTTTGGTCATCGAAGTTAGAGAGAACTCTGTGTGTGGCTGGAGGCTGGCCTGGCGGTTCTGGAGCTGAACCAGAGCTTTGATTTCATCCTGAATCAACTGGGAAAAGAATATCATGGTTTACTGCATGAACAAACATTTTTATTCCATAGTAAGTAACTAAGACTAACGCAGACCTACCTGTATTTGGCACTGGTATTGTTCTTGCTGAGCGAGTATTTGCTCTTGGTATTGCTTCTCAACCAGCTGAAACAGATGCAACCATCGGCCCTGTAGTAGAAAAAAAGAGAATTTAATGTCATGCAGAATCACTTCTCACAGCAGGACTTGCTACAACAGTTGTGACACACCCATAACATTTTTTTTTTTTTTAAATCAATTAAATTGTTTTACATACAGTTATCTCATCGGGATGTTTGACCTTCACTGTGCAGAATGACGTATGAGCAGAGTTTGTTCTCACTGAGCTAATTTTATATATGAACTTAAGATGTGTACTAAAACGTATGGATTTTTTAAATGACGACAAGTTTGGAGGGAGATTTTCTCCAGTATGCAACTTACAAGAATACTTAGCATTCAACCAGAAGTTAAATGCAAAGTATTGAAAACATGAATGCACATACATTTACTGAGAATGGATTTTACAGGGAAGTATGAGACATCTTGCAGTTCAAGTTTTGAAGTGAATTTGCATTTTCAAAGATTATGGATTTTCAATTAGGAAAAAAAGAAGGAGACGCAATTTGAAGATCTTTAATGAGGTATAATAACTTCTTAAAATCTTATTTCCAAGTGTTTTCGTCTTAAAATATGTCTGGAGGGTATAATTGAACTGTTGTAATGATACAATATGCCGCTTTTTTGATCACATGTGTAGTGCGCATAGCCACAAGAGTCAGCAGGGACCATCTGGGTGTAGCCTGTATGTGTGGACATGTTCATGTATGCAGACCTGCAATGCCGAACCATGTGCATGGCCTACTTCCTACCTACTATATATATAGTACATGGCAAATATATATTAGCTCAGCTGACAGATACATTTATTAAAACAGCATTAACGATGTTAGTAAATCTATGTAAATCCAATGAGCAGAGCTGATCTGCATAAAACATAAAAGATGTGATTCTGAAACTAAACTATTCTGCATACAGATTGCATGTACATCAAACAATAGCTCTCTAGAAATGTAGGAAAGAGCCTTTTAATTAAGAGAAAATTGTGTTTTTTTTTACCAGGTATGTAATCTAAAAGGCTGATGAACTATGCAGTGAAATGTATTTATGTTGTAGCGCATCACAGTTGTCTCTTCACTGCAAATCACATCCGGTGTCTGAAAAGATCAGCTGCAGTGTGGTGCTGTGTCTTTTCTTTACTGTCAGGTGTGATCCACGCAAAAAATAAAAGTGACAGCTCAGAAATTAGGCTGCCAGCTGCCAAATGCAGAGCACAAGAACTGCCACAGCAGCTAACCCCATCTTCTCTTTCAACATCATGAGTGTTCATTTTCACTCTCATTTCCACATTGTGGAATAACTATTTCCTTTCAGACTCTGTGGTATTTTCCTACCTCACAATCCTTCCAGATCTCAGGGTCGGTTTCTCCGCTGCTTTGGATCTCCTGCACCAAAACCCTGAGGGTCTCAAGAGAGCTTGGGTTGATGAATGGGAGGCTCTTCCCCTGCTCAAATGCTTCCTCTGTGCTCAGACACAAACTCCTGCAATAGAGTTATATTATATGAAAATCAAATACTTTAGTTAAGTACTGTAATAAATGTGCAAGAAAGATCTATATTATCGCATTACTGGAAAATTGCATTCCTCATTAGATAAATGAGAGAGTATATTTAAATTCCCTGCTGCTAAAGACATATACTGGCCACTGTTTCATATTGTATCTCTGGTCAAAGACACTAGAGACTTTGTTCCATATACAGTAAGATGTTTACAGTTACTGCACCTGATCTTGTTGCATGCTGGTGTGATGTCCATGCTCTCCACAGTGCCTCCTGTTGTTTGGGAGGTTGTGTGTCTGTCCTCTGAGACGGCCAGCCCAGAGGCTGATGTTCCCTCAGAGGACACCAAAGAGGTCTCACTCTCCTTACCCAGATCCCCATCAGCACTGGCATGGCAATGGCTCAAAGCCCCCGAGGTGGACGCATCCTCAGAGATACTGTCATCTGTGGACATGTTTATGGGCCCATGCAGAGGGGGTCAGTCTGACAGCTGGAAACCAAGAGAGGGGGAAACAAGAAGCAGTCAGACATGTGATGTGGAAATCCACACACCTGTTTGCTTGCACTAAAATAAACACTTGTATACATCTATGGAGAACAGATAATTATACCACTATGGGGGTAACTGGGTGTTAACGATCCATCACTTAAACTGTGTACTCTGTGCAATGATAATATTGTTGTATCTACTTGATTTGGATTGTTTGCAAAACAAAAACAAAGCAGCAATAACACAACACAAACAAATAAGCAAGATGTGCAGGTGACATTTAAATTAAAAAAACCTAGAGGTTAACAGAAGGCATCTAACCTAAAAATGCATTATAAGCTAATACAAAAGTAGAATAATCAACAAAAGTAAACACACATCACACAGAGGATCAAAAGGAAAATATTATGTAATAATCTTATCTAATAGAACTGTAACAACAACAAGCAGCTGTTTAAAACCCAGCTATTATAGCTCATTATAACTCAATCCATGTCAAATGTCTAACTATACATCTGATGTCAACATTAAAGAATTAAACAAAACCTTAACACAAATATACAAGATGTGTAAATGATTTACATTAGCATCTACGATTTTTCTCTGTCTAGCATGAACTGTTATTCCTGTGTGACTAGCATCTTGTCTGGACTGGTCATGTTTAATTGAATTTAGCACCATCAACACTATCAACAAGACACAGACAGACAGCTATAATTAGCCATGCAGCAGCGGTTTAAACAATTAAACAATGCCATCTACATTAGCTTCCTTAGCTACGGTGTCAACCAGCAAGCACCGATGTTGCAGCCCGTTAAAGTTGCCTGTCAACTCTGGGGGAGGTTGGGTGAGTTATCTAGCTAACATGCTAACTACAACTACCTAACACTGACAGGCAATTGGTTAGCTAGCTAGCTAGCTAGCTAAGTTGAGCTAAGTTGGTTTATTACAGGTTTGTAAGGAGAGCGTAGGCAAGCTGGACAGCGCCAGTAGCATTATAACACACACACAACGAAATACAAATATTATTTTATAGAAGAAATAATGGCGCAGATAGATAAAATAATAGTTGACGTTACCCGTTGACTTGTATCATCGTTTCATCCATATTTCTGTGTGAGTAGACGAGACAGCTAGCTGGTTCCTGGTTGGCTACTGCACTGCAGTGATCTGTGGCTGCTGTAACGTTCACAGCCTGCAACGCCATTGGTCAATCCGTAATCAAAATGACAGAGCAGTTATTGGTCGTTCCTCTCATTCTGTGTTTCTATTGGTTGTTAGGGGGAAGAGGTATACACATGTTGGGACAAAAGCTGACACAGAAGAAAAACTACTGTCACAGTTTCTATTGTTTTTTTAATTTATTTTTTGAGCTACTTCTACTTTAATAGTTCCGTTTTATATACCACTACATGTCAGAGAAAAATATTCAACTTTTTGAACCATTATATTTATATTATGCGTGTAATTACTGGTAAGCTCAGTTTTAGATTTTTTTTATGAACTAAATTGAATATCATTATTTTATACTAATTAAAATTAAATGATTTGATTTTGTAAGAAAACCTGTGGCCCTTCAATCCGAAACCTTGTGCACTTTTACTTTTAATGCCAGAATATTGGGTTCCATCACGCTAGTGTGTAATCCTGATTTCCACCACTATTATGTCCTACAGAAAGCCCTACAAAATTATATATATATATATATATATATATATATATAGATAGTTTTGTTTTTTGGACCCCAGGCCTATCTGTCAACAGTTCACTCGTTAATATTTTAACAGTTGTCTTTACATTGTCAGTTTAAAAAAATAATGAAATGAACTGCTTTTATGTAGCGCTTTTATCCAAGTTTCCTATTAGTCGTACATTTACACACAATAATGGCATCAAGCTACCATGTAAGAAGCTGGCCTAAACATGGAGACCAATTGAGAGTCATTATCTTAATTAAGAAGCAAGTCAGATGAAGAATGTCCACAGAAGAAAAGAGAAAAATCCCTGTGGCTTCTTATTTGTCCCCTTTCTTGACCACTATAATAAAAAGTTGGGTAGACATAAGAGATCATCAAAACTGGATGACGAGTGTCTGAAATGCACTGAATCATACAATGACAACTATATTGAAAATACAATTTATTACACGGAGTAATAAATACATACAAAGATGCAAGTAACAGCATTTTCCTTTTTTATAATACCAAAACCAACCTCAACACGAATGAACCGATGCATTTGGCACATTTCTGCCCCTCACTCACTTACAGTCGTGTGTGTTATAAGGGTCTGAAAAACAGACCAAAATACTATCAAAAAACAAGTCTTTCCATCTACCCCTGTACAAGCCATGCGCCGTCTACAATTAACCCCCGGGCCTGTTCACATGCACAAATCAATGTTTTAAATATGAAGTCAAAACTAAGATCCCAAAAGTGGGGCATAAAAACACATATGAATGAATTCCACTAACCCACACATGATTTAAATGATCCTCCAGAACCCTCAGGAGTCATGAATTGTGTTATTGTATTTTTTTTTTTTCTCAAGGAGCTTGCTTTTCCCATCCTTTGTTCATTTACTTCCTCTTTTCCAAGGAAGTGCCATGCAAGTTTTTTATTTTTTATTTCACGAGACGCACTGTTAGTTCTTCTTGCAGGGAGGAATGTCTGTTGGCAGCTAGGACCTCGCATTTCTCTCCGTCTCTGACAAACATTCACGCACCAACCCTCTGGCATGGATTATTCCTTTTAAGAAAGACAAATACAATTTAAATTAACAAACTGTAATATACTGTAAGTTTTGCACTCTAATTGTTCTACATTTCAGGCAATGAAAGAAGATGAATTCAGAACATTTATTTCAGTAAAAGTAGTAATATCACACTGTGAAAATACTCCAATACAAGTAAAAATCCTGCACCCTTACTTAAGCAGAAGTATTGTTAGCTAAATATACTTGAAGAGTAGAGTAGTCATTTTTGCAGTAAAATGTTCCCTTCCAGTGTTTTACAATATATAAATAAATATAATTTGTTTGGATTATTATTGCTGAATGAATGTGTACGTCAAATGTTACTCATGTAGATGTTTATAGTTGTGCTAATTTTGAATACTTTATAAACTGTTGAGTTGTTTAATCTTCAGCAATGCGTTATATTGTATAAACTAGTCATGTTTGTAACGTTAGTTTCCTATCCATGTCTTTGAGATGCTAATAATGAACTGTTAACCAAAGAATTTTGACTTGAGTAAAAGTACTTAGTTTAATTTCAAGGTTAACTGTTACCTCTTTTCAGTCTCTCCATTGCACTCTTGCTTCCGGCATATGTGGGCCTGATCTCCTTCCCAAGCTCTTCGATGATGGCCAGCAGCTCTGCATATTTGTTCTGAGGCACTTGGCTGCCACTGGAGCCCTGAGGTTAGAGCAAACAGAAAAAGATAAGCCAGGTTCAACACATTTCACATCGATTTTGGTATGCGGAAGGTAGCAAGATCACAAATAAGTGACGCAAAATGTAAGAACTTACAAAAAGGAGGTCTATTTTAAGGAAAGGAATATGTCATTACAATAATCCTTTGAAAACCATCTAAGAGCAAGAAAAAAACAGGCGAGCATAGACACGTTTGCAATATCTCATTAAATTAACATTTTCTCACCAATTATTATTGAAAAAGCAATTAAAAGTAACATCTTGAATTTCACAAATCAAGATCAGTTTACTAGTCATGTATTGTACTAGTCTACCTTGGAAACAGTTGTATGTATTTTTTGCTTCAACTGACCATTATCTGTCTTTTGCAAGTACCCTACTAATGGAAGTTTATAACATTCCTTTAAATAGGAAGTCAATGAAGTGAAATATATGTGACAATCAGATCAGCAGTTTACCTGTGAGAATCCCAGAGACGGAGGTCCAAAGTCGCTCAGAAGCGGCCTGTAGGACTGCAACGTGGCCAGGTTAGCTGCTGAGGGAGACTGGAGGCTCCCAACTGTTCAAAAATCACAAAAGGGCATCAGATATACAGCATACATTGTTGTCATTGTTGTTAAGATAAGATAAGATGGACAATAACATCAGAAAATAGTTAAAGACACCCTTGACATTTGACCAAAAACTTAAATCAGACCTTCAGATTCGTTTTGTCTAATTTATTAATGTATTTTGTGGGCATAAAATAACATGTTTCTGCATTGATAATAATAATATTAATCTAAAAGTTAAATATATGACAGTGTTACAAAGAGAGAAAACATGTAAGCAGTGGTGGATGAAGCATTTCGATAGTGAGGTAAAGGTAGCCTACTATACTACATATTAAACTTACGTTGTTACTAGAATAAGTCCTGCATTCAAACTCTAAAAGTTCTCATTATGAATTTTAGAAACACATGTATTACATCGTTAGATAATAAATATTGCTGCAATAATTTGTACATTCCTCTAATTTTTAAGCTGGAAAAGGATGAGCTCATTTAAATTACTTGATGTACTGCTGGGTCTTTTTACGTACAATAACACATCATACAAAGTACAACTTCATTTATATTTGAATAAATATTCTCACGCTGTCAATAAAATAAAAATGACTATATCTGACTCCAAGATGCATTGAAGTCAATGATAATGAGGTGCCTACTTTCACATTACATTCATAATATTTAATGAGTAAGATACTGAATGCAGGAGTATTTATTTAAATGTGATAATATTCCCACTAAAGTAAAACATCGAAATACTTAATTCCACCAGAGTCTAGGCATGTTTTGTCCTCCGCCCTCGCCGCTCCCCTGCTGCTTTGTTTGGCTGCAATAATCATCCTCCAACGCGAGATGTCCTCGAAGAGTCATAAAATAATTCAGAGGCAGATCAATCAGCAGCTCCGACCGAGGAGCATCATGGAGGAAACGGAACAAGGCTGGCTCAAGAAGACACAAGTGATACATTTTTGTCACCGTGAAACGGCACCCACCCGGCGGGACTAGGACCCCGGACGACGGTTAACGGCATTTTAGGAACCGTCGCCTCGTCGTTTCTCACGTTAACCGTCTTTCTCAGCGGCTGATAGCACGGATGGCGCTCTTTTACATTAGTAATAATGGCGGATATGAATTAGCCTAGCTCCCAGGATCTGACCCTATATATATAACTGGACAAAAACTACAGACACGGTCTTTCTCCAGGTATTCTCCGAGACCCTGAATTTAACACTCGATTTAACGGACGGATACTTTGATTTTCCACCATTTTTTCTCCTTACCCTGGTTCCCAGAAGTTCCCGGAATGTGCTGATGGACATTGGGTTTATAAGACATTCCCAAAGACATTGTAAATTAAAGAAATAAAAATGACCCGAAATTCAGTGAAGCGTCTGTCTCTCACTTTTTGTTTACAACAGCGGCACCGGCAAATATGGCCGTCACTTTATATTGACACCCACTATGCTTTCTTACACTGCTACTATCCATTGCGGGTTATCAAGAAAAACGGTTTAATTGTGATTTCGACGATAAAGCGACGGATTTCACCCGCCGTTTCACACACATTTAGCACGTTTTACTCTACATCAATCGGGAAGACTACTTTAAAAGACTACTTTAAAATACACTTTTAAAACACTTTATTACATTTAGGGATGTTTAAAAAGGTAACATGTTAAGTATGTTTGTACTTTTTCCATCACATTTTAAGTGTTCTTTTGGATTTTACACCACATTTAGAGACAAACCCCAATGTTTAAAAGCAAGATAACTAACTTCGTGTATGTTTATTTGATTTAAGGTTACATTTAACATTTACGCAGATTAGTTAGGTGAGTAAACGCTTTTTGTTTTAGGTAAATATGAACACGTTTTCTCTGAAATGAGAAAACGAGCTTGTTTGCAGGTACCTGTCTTTGTCTGTGGGAGCGCATCCATTGTTTCGTAGAGTGAATCTGTAGAGCTTTTACATTAAGAAAAACGAAAAGAAGAATTTGAGTTTATAAAGGATCCACTCATATTTTAAAGGAGTGTAGCTGTGTATCCTCTCCTCTTCCACACAGATGCCTCAGTAGTATGTCCCACCAGGCTCTTTTGACCACATGGTTGGACACACAAGCACAAGGTTTAGCCCAATCCTGGCCCACAGTCATGACCTCTGACCCCAGAGAAGCAGTGGGATGTCCCCTAACAAATGAATAGATAACAATGGGTGAGGAGTTGGTGCTTTCCTTTCTATTTATCATGTCATACTGATCCTAAAGTTAAATAAATCTGTCGTAAAATATCTCCAATTTACACTGTTTGTGTATTTCTAACACAAACTATTTGAATTTTAGGTGGCTGTTTGCAAGTGTTGTTCCCCATTGATCATGCTGCTTGTTGTTCATACACTAATATGATTAGGTCTGATATTCATAATAATTTGTCTTTAAGATAATTATAATGTATTTACTTACAATTAAATAATGTATTGGATCATCAAAATTAAATACAAAAGTAAAACGATTAATTGTGCAAAATTGCCTTTTTCAGATTTACATATATATTATATATAATTGATGTATTTATAAGTTCATCACCTTAATGTTGTAACAGGTCATGGTGAAGCTAATTGAATTATTTTACATTCTGCTAGGTGATATAATCTATAATTATACATAATTTTGTTGTTGATTATCTTTGTATTTATCTAAATCTGCAGTGTAAAAAACAAATGTAGTGCTTTAAAAAGTACCGATTTCCTAGAGGATGAAATGAGAATAATGATCTATAGGTAGCATACATATAAGTGAAAATGTGCTTGTTTTCGATTATCCCAAATCATAAAACACTTCTATAACCATAATGAATCCCAAGCTTCTATATTTGCCTTTTGGATCCCAATATAATTACATTAAATAATCAGCAGTACTACAAAGTAGAAGTATACCAAGCTTTATTGAGCATCACACTCATTCATGTACAGGTCATGTTGAATTTTGTACAACTCTGTTACTAGTGCAACTCGTGCAATGATGAAAGGAGAGAAAATAAAAAGTTCAAGTGTTTCAACTTTAAAAAAGGAAGCATTCTGCCATTACGGCATCAAAAACTATGTTACAGAGTCAGCAGCCCGTGTATATAACATCTCAGAAAGACAAAATAAAACTATTTGTTGGCTTATATATGATAATTATTCAAGTTATAATACTTCCAATTCGAGATAAGACCTTTTCAAGTCTCTCCCATTTTTGTCGGTCGGGACTCTGTGTCTATCCTTTTATAAAGTGTACAAAATGCAAATTGGTATGATACAAAGACTTCTTCCTTACCATTACACTTGTTTCTAAATGCTTCCATTGTGAAAAGAGAGTACACAGTTAATAACATTAACTAATGTGCATGTTAACGATGTGTCTGAGCACACGGTGATAGAAAACACATCCGTTTTGTATAATTATCAGCATTTAGGACAGTTTGTGTATCCAGACTTGTCGGTTTTTTTCCAGTGCAGATTTAACAAAATGTAATATAGGACTGAGGCAAAATAGGAGGGTTACTTTTCAACAGAAGCAATCATCCTTTCCTTAATAGCACAGCTTCAGAGGATTCAGACAGAAACATGTACTGAGAAAAGGAGCTGTAAATACAGCCAACCACAGAGCAACGTTACAGAGTAGCGGTGGAGCACTGTGAGTGAAGGTCATGCATTTCAGATTCTTCATTAAAGATGTTTCTTTGTTAGTTTTAGTTTTTTCAAAGAGGGCCTATGTACGCGTTTAAACCCTGAGCAGAATTCTTTAGAAAAAGGAACAAAATAAATATTACATCTGAGGCAGAGCACTTGATATTCTTCGTCAAGGACTTCACATTGCTCACAATTCCTCAGCTGCTTTACTGTATGCAATTGTTGCTGTTAACATGTTTCCTGTCATTTGAATGAGTTAGTACAGCAAGGTATTACTGACATCACACCATTGTTTTCCCTCAGACATTAGGCAAGGCAAAGACCAAAGGTGGTTTTAACCTGCAACACAAACTACAAATAAAAGTTTTTAACAGACTGGGGAGAAGGGAGAACAAATGATTTACTGCTTAAATAGAACAGCAGTTATTTCTCCTATTCAACATGTATACGCAGTATATAAACATTCAATAAATGGTTTGCAACATGTAGTTGTAAGCAGATATGCATTTAAACACTACTTTCAATATTTTAACTCCTCCTGTGGGCATCCATTACTGATGACTGCTGTATAAACAGAAAATGAATGGGACAAAGTTCCTATAATATGAAGCATGTCTTTAAAAGGACACATTAAAAAAATCCTTATATCTGCTTATCAATACAATTTGGTGTGTTGTAAACTATTAACAAACTGTCTGAATTCTGCTTATAAATGCTAAATTGAAAAAAGGGGAATACACTGTGTTGATAGCAGCTATCCAAAAAGAAAGCCCGGTTTGCTGATAACACAAACGTGACTCATTCCTCGAACAGAAAAACAGAGTCTCAATATTATCTTTGGGAATCATTTCTCTCGCCTTCATGCTCTATAAAAAGAAACCAACAGAGCAGCTGACACTAAAATAAGTCTTTTGCAAATCAAAGTCTGACGTGTTAGTGCTTTGTAGAGGTGCTTGACTGATGAAACTATATGCAAGGATACAAAGACATATTTGAAAAACGCCAGGCTGTAATGGATACCGATAATCAGAAAACTACCTGCAGATATAAGGCTTCCTGTTTTTAGCTGGAATAATGTCCTACACCCCTTCTTTTTTTTTTTTTAAACTACAGACTAATTATTTCTCTGGATTAGTGCTGAAGGATGTCTGAGGAGCGATAAACAGTTTTAATAATATATTAAAATGGGATTGTAGTTTAGCTTTAAATGGCCTTTTGAATGAAAGTCTGAAGCCCTCAGACTTTCAAAGACATAGTGTTCTTTGTCTCATCCACCTTTGGTCTGAACCAAGAAGAAAGTCTTTGCTTCACATCAGGTAGTGCAGGCTGACCAGCTTAAAGCATGTGTAGGAGAGGATAACTCAACAGCCACAGGCCAACATGCCCTCTAAACTTCTACGCTGTCTTTATCAATATATCACAAATCTTTTCACTCTGAATGTCAGAGGACAAAACATCACCCGTCAAAATCTCTCAAGGTGAACACAGGAGTCTCTGGAGAACTAGAAAAGAAAAGAAAAAAAAACCTGAAATCTTTTCTCTGTACAACCACTGCTTTACATCTGAGAATCACCACAGCTTGGTGCGACACCCCGGACCCTCAGAGAAAGGGGTGGGGGTGTCTGTACAGGACAAGGGGCAGCGGTCCTGGAGCCTGCAGTGCAGAGATAGAGGCTCATCAGTCAGACCCCTTCAGAGAGGGATGTGAACTTGAGACGGGATTTAACGCGGTCCTCCCTAAACTATGTGTTGGGGGCCTGGCTGAGACTTTGGGGGTGGAGCTGCTGCCGTTTCTGCAGCTCCTGCACGGCGAGCTGCTGGCTCTGGTCCGATGTAGAGAGCTTGTTGATTAATGCATTCACGCAGTTCACTGGAATGATCAGTCCTGTAAAAGAAAGAGTTGATAATGAACTATGAGCTTATTATTTTCCCTTTGAACTATTCCTTTAAAATCAAAACGGCATTTCAACTTACCGACTATCCTCTGTCCATCTTCTGTTCTGAGGCGGACAATCTGCACCTTCACATTGGTTCCACTGAGCGGGGTGAGCACTTCCTCCAGCTCGTTCCACACACTGAGCACTGAGCCACACAGAACGTAGTACGTCCGACACCGGAGTCCAACTTCACACAGAAGACCCACTGAGGCTTTCTTACAGTTACCCCGCCTTTAAGAAGAAACAGACCATTTATAGGTTGAATGATCAAAGCTGTTTATATTCTATGTTTTCATTCTGTTCTACAAATCCCATCACAAGACAAAAACCAGCAACTCTTTTTGTCTTCCCCAGCTGGTTTATCTATGAAATATTGTCACAAATATCTAGTTGTTTGCTGGTGACTGTAGTTTTGATCAAACATTAGAAACATCAGTAGAAATATTGCATTTGGTGGAGATTCATTTTCAGCAAGGGAATTATCCAGCTTTGGGCTCCAGTAGCTGGACAGAGTTAAACATATAGAATATGATCAGACCTGACCTTTAATAGAGATCTAAAGTGCACATACCAAAATGCATGAGAGCAGATCTTTGCTGACGACAGGTACTGGTCCATCCAGTGCTGCTTGGCGTCATCTGACATAACCTAAAGAGGAACAAGCACATTTCATGATTAAGCACATAAAGCAATAGGGATTATTTTTTTCATATTAAAATTTGAATACAAACAATGTTTCACCTTTTTAAACTTTTTCTTGATGTCTGCGTACGTCTCCAGTTTGACCTGTCTGCCGGTGTTCGGCCTGTAAACCAAGAAGAGCCTCTTCTTGGGGTTCACCTCTTTGACCAGTATGGCTGTTTTCTTGTTGTTCCTCATCTGATAACGACATAAAACAAAAACATTTAAAAACAGTGGAACTCCAAGAAATTACTAAATGTAGGATCCATTCATTCGATAAGTCCAAAGTCATATCAGCTTTAACTAGAAAGTCATATTAACCAACAGCGCTTGTGGAAATGAGGCATATGTGAGAATATTTCTCAAGCTTCCCGTACCTGAACATAGAAGCCATCATCCCCTCCATTCTGATCCGCCCAGACATGCGTGGCTTCCTCCCAGGACATCCCCCTCTCCACACTCACCTGGGAAAAAATATATAAAGTCAGGGTATGTTACTGCAATCTAACTATATCCTAAAGAGCGCAAAGAGTTCATATAGAGATTTATTTATAAACTTACGTTGTACAGCTCTACATGTCCTGCTGTGGTGTATCCTGGAGTTAAGAATTTCTTGCAGTCTACCTTCTTCACCTTCTCATCACCATTGCCCAGATCTAATATGAGAAAAGGAAGAACATTTCTTTTTGTATTAACGTCTGATACCTTTCAGAAACAATGTGGTACTGAAATAGTGAAATTCAAGGCAGAAAGATCGGTATTACTCAAGTGATTTCGTCACAGAGGAAAGCACTTTAAATGATTTTAACATATTAAAAATGCTTTCTGTCCCAGTTTTACTTCTGTATTTGTGACAGCGGTTTAATGTGAAAATGAAGAGTGATCGCCATCTTACCGAGAATGCCCATGTCATATCTGCCACTCTTCTTGGCTTCCTGAATAACTGCGGCCAGTGTGTCAGAAAAGTATTGGAACAGGGCATTCTGCTGCTGGACCTCCATGCCCAAAATACGGTTCAGGAACTTCCCCATGTTGTTGTAATCTGTAGCAAAGGATATGCATTACATTTATGTGAAAATGTCCACAAAACTGTCCAAGCGTTGCACTTCATATTACACAATATAAAACTGTTGAAATGTCATTTATGTGAACAATTATGAAATCACCTTTGTCCAGTATCATTGCGCCAAATCGTTCGTCCAAGTTTATGATGCCCACACCTATTAATCCGATTTGAATTTCTACAGGAGGAAATTACTGTTATTGACGACAATAGATCAAAAAATCTAAAAAGGTAGATAGTTACAGAACAGTTTTACAAAACAAAGTTGGTTAGGAATGTTTCGACTGAAAGGGAAATACGTTCATTGCAATTAACTCAAATTACCTTTGAAGAAATCTCCTCTAAAAGTACTTGGTGGAGGAACTAATGGAGAATCAAGCTTCACGATGGACTTCATCACAATCTCCAAAGCATTTCGGCCATACTGTAGCAAAGACAAACATGAGTGAGTTACAGCCAAATACAAACAACAACAAAAGTTCTGAGAAAAAGGCTTTATGTGCCTACTTTGTTGTCAAAATTAAACCGGCTGAGATCTCGGGTTTCTGTTGCTCTTCTGTCTCCGTGAGTGAGAGCACCCTGTTACAAAGATTGAACAAATACAGTTAATATTTCATGTAAATGTAACACTTCCTTGAATTAGATGTAATGATCTTTATTATTCATTCAATTAGTCCTTACCAGGCTTTCTAGTCTTTTGGCAACGATGGATGCAAATCTCTGCTCTCCTGCCAGCTCCGAGATAAGGAAGACATATTCTGGAGCCGTGACCTGGTTTGACCTGTGAGTTCTCCCTGTGTCCAAACAACACATTTGTACAATGAGATAATGGTATTCCAAACTGGCCCTGGTACAGAAGGACACATTTTGAATAACTGGCACTCATTTTGGTTGTGCCTTCACAGTGAGGTATATCTCTACTGACCGAACTGCTGTATGGCTCTGTCTGCGCTCCACGGCAGCTCCAGCGTCATGTGGACTCTCCGCCGCTGGTTCTTCACTCGGCGATCGGCCTGCAGGGATATACCAGAGCTGGCAGCTTCCGAGATGATGGCTATGTTCTGGTTGAAAAGAAAGACAATAAACATGACTTTCCATGTACAAATGTGGAATGAGCAGCTGTTATTCTTTCAGTGTCAAAAGTTTTTAGATCAACCACAAGCAAATTAAATCACTAGGTTGACGGTCATAAGTTCTAATATTTTCCTCAAGTTAATATTGCACATTACAACAACTGTTGCCTTTACCTTCTCTCCATCCATGAACCTTTGCTTCTCGGTGAGATTGAGGATTTCCACCGGGACATCCAACTCAGAGCGGGATTCATATGTGATGGTGCCGTCGTCATTGCTGACCACGCGACCTTTTCGGCCAGTCATCTGTAGCACAGTTAAAGAGACCGTCAAGCGATGTAAGACACAAATCAAATGACACACCTTTTTTTAAACAAAAGGAATAGAAACATTACCTCAGCTACGTTCTCGGGTCCTCCCAGTTCATCTATGAGCTCATCCAGGGTGTTGGGAGGCAGATCCTCAGCTAGCTCATCAAGTTGTTCCAACAGATCTCTCTTCATTTTCTGGGCATTGTCCACTGCGTCTTCACTTGTTAGGCAGCTATCCTGACTCTCTGCCTTGACTAAAGAACAGATACAAAGGCATTTATTAACCACAATGCTGCACCTGAGTCTTGTTATCCTGCTTTGCCATGTGGTATTCTGCTTACCAATGGCAGGCGCGCTGGGGGGAGCAACATGGGCGGTGAAAGCGGGCCTGGTGGACCCCAACCCGGAGGCTAACAAGGCACTTTGAATGCAGTCAGGATCAACACTCTTCCTTCTCTTTTTCTTCTTCTTCTCCTTTCCTTTCTTTGGTTCTTTTCTGATCAGCCATGGATCTATAACAAAGCAAGGAATAAATGTTTCCCGTTAGCACTGAATAGGTTATCAGAAAAAGAAGGTTTCACAATTCCCATCAGGAGTCTCACCATCTTCATCGTCGTCATCAGACTCGTCTCTGAATGGGTTGAAATCATCGTCTTCGTCCCCCGAGCTAACAGATTTGAAGCTGTCGTCACTCTCTTTACCAGACTCTCTGTCCGACTCCTCCGACTGGCTCTCGTCCGAGCTGGTACCAGACAAACCACCGTGCTTGCGAGGCTTCTTTTTCGGCTGCTTTTTGACATCTGAACCTGGAGAAATAATCAGAGGCATCATAAATGATCGATTCAGAAGAGTCAGGTCACAAGGAATCTTTAAGACAAAGCCATCTGTGATTTCATGAAGTCTTAGGAGAAGTTTGAGCTTTTTCTTACCTTTCCTTTTTTTGCCCTTCTGTTCTGGTTGTGCTGCAGGCTCAATGGGTGAGGGGGTCTTCTTAGCTGAGAGGTCGATACCTAGCAGAGTGTAAAGCTTCTGTCTGTCAGGAGCTGGAAAGTGCTTCTCAACCAGGGACTGCAGCACACCTCTACAAGAAAAAAACAATTCTTTATAGTTACAGACATATATTATTTGCCTTGTTTTGGAGAAATCTTATCTTTAGTCTGTCCGTACTTTGCAGTCGACACAAAGTCATTGAGCTCTCCTCCTCCTTCCTCCAAGGCCTCAAGTGTTCTGGCTTCTCCAGTGGACTGAAGGCCGATCACCACGCACTGCAGAGGGAATGTATATCATGTTAAAGCAGGCAGCACAACAAAAACAGACAAAAAATGGTCTTGCAAAGCATTCATCTCTTGTTTTTCAGTTTTGACCTGAGAACCATAGGTTCAATCTAAATGTTTAAGTTATATTTTCCTTAACTTGATAACTTTATCATGTTTCTATTTTTTATTTAACTTGGTAATAAACATTTGAGCCTTCATAACATCAGGAAGCAGGGCTCAGAATGGCTGCTAATATGCCTGAGATTGCAGTTCAATTTGTAAGTTTAATAATGAACAGTCAATTGTCAGAAGTGTGTCCAGGTCTTTTTTATTTATTAATCCAATTCATTGTTATTAAGTGTTCATGTAGTTAATCAAATAAACTTCAACCTAACCAATGATTTGGAGACTTGTCAGCCCAATCAAGTTCAGTTTATATTTAAAGTTTAGTCTCACCTTTCCATTTGCAACCTCCTCTCGAGCGAGCTGCACCACTCGGCGGACTTTGGAGGCGATGCAGAGGTATTTGAAGAACCTCTGGTGAGCAGACCAGAACTGGCCCCACATTGACTTCTTCATGCGCTGCTCTGCATCCATCAGGTTCGCTGCCGCCTGGAACTTCTCTCGGGCAAGCACCCACTAGGAGAAACATAGATCAAGTTGTAAACGGCAAGGACATCAAATAAATCACAGCAATGTGACAAATGTGTTTGTTGTACTTATTCGTTGTTGCTTACCAGCTTGACAGATTTGTTGTACATCTTGATGTATTGCGGAGTCAGGGGAACCTCCTCGATCTTAAAGGTCACTCCTGTAAAACTCAACTGCCTTGCAATGTACATCCCCCTCAGTTTCATGTCCATGGCTACTATTTCCATGGCGCCAACACCTCTAAAATGAAAAAGAAAAAATGTGTAACATGCATGTTAGCACATTTTGCACTCACCAGCATTCAAGCCCATGGCAGGGAAGGGAACATGTTTGGTTATTTCACATAAAAAAAAGAGAAGAGGAAATGTACCTGCGCTCAACTGCTTGGATAAAGTTGTTAAATTCTCTGAAAGGTGTTTTTAGTCCCCAGATGCCCAGACGATTCATATAGGCCATATTCCTGGGTTCAGAGGCACCTAATGAGAAGAAATATATTGTCAGAATGTACAGCGTTTGTACAGGTTTCCCAACTCCACTTGAGTTTACACTGCCAACCCTTTCAAAGAGATAAATACATGTGATTCTACCAACCTGTAGCACTTGCATACACAACACGAGCCTTGGGGAGTTTGTTCTGCAGTTCCAACACTGCAAGACCAGTTTTTGTAGGTTTCGATGATCCAACTGGACATACATTTTTGGCTTTGTGACACTCGTCATACACAATCTTAAGACATTTTGTTAAGGAAAGTAATGATATAAATCACTTTGCTCCAGCTTAGTTGATTCCATTTTAAAACTCATGAAAAGGACAAAGTTACATCTATGGTACCAACTGATGGCTAATGGAAAGGATACAACTCCGTCAAAGTCCTCCCCACACCAGTGGAGAAGCTGTTGAAATCTGGTCTTGTATTTCCCTCCCGATTGGCTCTCTCCGATCAAGGAGGAGTAGGTGGCGAATATCACACCTTTCTTCACACTGCCATTGTGTTTTGAGGTGATTTTTCCATATTTGAACTGGAAATATGAAGCATGTAATTGAGTCACACTTCGTCGTTATAAGTCATGGACACACTTTTCCTTACATTGTTCAACACCATTTTCATATATGCATCATAAAATGATCTTACCTTGTTCAATGAATGAACAGAGATGTTTTTGGCTCCTATGTCCTTTAAATCCCTTTCCGCATCATACTTCAAGTCGTTAGAGACACTGAACCTGAACAAAAGAGGAGAATAGTAATGAAGAGGTAATTCTGTTGACAGATCATTTATTTTAAAAGGCTAATCGTTTTAAGAGCTAAATATAATGCAAAGGATTGGGATATTTACCAAAGTGATCTCTTTCTGCCTAAAAGGTAATTCTCATAGATGATGCCTGCAACGGTCCGGCCTTTCCCCACACCTGCTCCATCTCCGATCAAATATGCAGCTCGATCACCGCAGGGGAGGAATGTCTCGTGTTGCTGTGGTACACAGGGACAAGGAATTAATCATTATAACTCCAAAACTTTGCCTTTCAAAGGCTTCTTTCAATGTTGTGTCTTCTGTCAAAGTAAAAAGTATCATAAAGCTTTACTGCATTGATGAAAATCATCATAGTTTATATAACCTATAAAATTAACAACCTGAGCTTACCTGAGCAGCATATGTTATTGCCTCCAGCTGCAGTGCAGACAGGCAGCCACGATCAATGACTTCTTCTGAGATGGACAGTCTGTACCACACATCTGGAGGGTTGACACTGGACAGGGAGCTGGTCTCCACCACAGGATCCGGATGCCGCAGGCCAATCTTTACTGAATTGACAAACCCATGATTCAGTGGAAGAGTAAATCACAATAGCAGTTTGTATTTTGTTATTAGATTGTGCGCCACCAGCCAGGTTGATACTGCAGTTACATCTCACTGCAACATATACTTGGAGTAATCCCGACTTGCCATTTAAAAAAGTTCTTAGTGTGGAATAGAGGGTTTTGGCTAGACTAGATTAGGAAACAAAGTATTCTGTAGTATAATACTGCCATTGTAGTTCAACACAACAGTTATACTTACATTTCATTGGCATGTACTCTGCATAAGTCTCTACAACACCCAACTCGTCCTCCTCTTCCTCCTCAGGCTCATCCTCCTCCTTCATCCCTGGGATTTTCTGTATCCATAGATTGACATAACAATAATGTTAACACCATATCAACACATTAGGCAACATTTCTCAGCCTTTTTAAATCAATATTATAATAGTTACCATTGAATGTGAGAAGGGCTGCATTTTAACATCTTCATTCATCCAGATCCTGGGAGAATCTTTACCAAATACTTCTTTCTTGATCCCATTGATCATTTCAGCTGAAACACCAACAGAGAAAACAATTCAAGTACTGACAAGTTTTTTCTTCTTCTAATATTACAATTTGGATGAACAGAAATTGAATTGGCTCGTGTTGCAGAGAACTATCATGTGTTTTAAGCATAAAACACTGAACATCACATTGTTCAGGATTGCGCAATGTGAGTTTCGTGCCCTCCTTTGTGTAACGCAATAGTTCAAATCTATATTCTACCCGTTTCATCATTTTCAGACCAAACGATCAACATATAATAACATTATATAATGAAAGTAACAGTGAGTTGCAGCCATAGTGTATTTCTTTCCAAATAAAACTTTGAAATTCTCAAAAATAATGTTACAATAACAAAATGTGGATGGAGGAGGGCATAAAGGATCATGAAGAGTTAAAATAAGGTCAGAGATGTCACACAAACAATTATTTAAAACAACTGATGCAATTTCTTATTAATTTTGAATGGGTTAAAACACAAATCTATTTGTACATATAAATAACATAACAATAATTGACCTGTTGAGGTTGCCGTTGCTACTGGTGGAGCGATGTTAGATGGAGGCTTCAGTCTCATGAGCTCCATCAAACTGTTCCCTTTAAGACCAGTGCTCCTCACATTGCCAGTTCGGAGGAGGTCTTTCAGCTGAATTTGCTACAACAACAAAAGAAATGTATATAAAATCAGAATAATCAAATGAAATGCATTTCTCTAAGCTGTTGTGGCCTTGGGATGGTATCCATGGTTTCCACAAACGTACCTGATCTCTGTTAGAAGGCACTACTGTCGGCGCTGAAGAAGGAGTACTTGTAGAGGATAGGGTTGAAGTTCCCCGCAAAGCTGAATTACTAACATGGACCACTTTGGTGACAGTTATGGTATGTTTGATGGGATTTGTTACTGATTGTTTGGTCACAGCAGCTCCTAGTGACGGCAACTGATTCAGCTGATTTAAGACAAACGTGGTGGTTGATGGCTGAGGTTTGTGCTGTTGAAGACATTGAGCAGAGAGAATAAATGACTTTAATACATACAACAAAACATCAGCTGCAACTTAACATTTTCCTAAATAATTAATTAAGGGAGGTTGTTAATGTGTAATCTCACCCTGATAGTAACAATCGGTACTGGAACTGGAGGATTATTTCGAAAAACATCCATCGACTCTGTCCCCATACCACCCTCCAGGGCACTGATGGAGATAGACTGGAAGAGGAGCAAAAATCAGAACATTAACATATAGCTTTGATAACATTAAGAAAACTATTATCTTCCATTCGAACAAAGACCAACTTACTTGCTGGGTTGTGGAGGGCTGTGCAACATCCTGAGGATCAACATCAAAAAAGCCAAAATCATTTGGACAAATGCCACTCTCACTCAGGGCAGCGAGGAGTAAATCCTGTCCAGGATCCATCTGCAGGACAAGAATACATCTATTAATAACAATGATAAAATGATAAAAAAGACGATGTTATTAATTAGCGGATTAAATCACTACACAAAACAATTACATTGTACATGTACACTGTATTTATAGAAAGATTGTCAAACATGTGCAAGCTATAGCTTCTTAAACTGTGAAAAGTTACAGCCACAACACAGACTCTATGCATTACATTAATGCACAACGATATCGGTTTTCTTCTTTTTATTACTGCCGATTTTTATTCCACATTTTATTCTATTGCAATGTAAATACTGTTATATTTTTCTAGTTCTCTACCTGTGTTTTTAATACTTGTTTTACTTGTATGTATGCACCACCACACCAAGTCAAATTCCTCGTACTTGTAAACCTACCTGGTAATAAACCCGTTTCTGATTCTGGTTATTGCATGTGATGAAGAATAATTCCGTTGTTAAAAAAATCTCATGCGAATTGTCTTCTACCAAACTCTAACATTTTCACAACATAATGCATGCACACCGCAACACTAGCGAGTTGTAAAAAGCACAAACGCATTTCTTTCTACTGACTATATGCAAATCGAAGAGTCATTGTGTATTAAAAGGGAGTGGTGTGTGTAAATAAAACAATGGAAAAGACAAATATAAAGAATACATGTCTATCTGCCCAAGAGGTTACCAGATGAGGCTAACAACTACAAGCATATCATCAAACTAATACATAGTTTAAACTCTATGTAGGATAGCCATAAGGGAAGCAATGCAACTGATCATGCCTACAAAAAGAAAAACAAAACAGAAATGTGACCCTCAAAAAACACATGAACTAAAAATACCAAAAGGGATATTAGGACCCACATGTGTGGTACACGCATGAGATGAAACACTGAGTGCGATTTAAAATTCAATGCCCAGTTTCCCAAAGAAAAACTAAGATGTCATATGTTTACCTTCAGCATTAAAAGACCAAACGTGTATAGTGTACCTATAACACACGGTATTTCAATCCAACGTAAGCATCATAATACACCTATTTAAAACGTTCACCTCGCCGTATATCGTCCTGCAGCGCACGCCGATAATGATATTAAAAACGTAACACTGAATCGAGATACCTAAATTCACTCCAAATCCAGACAAACTATGTAGAGGAAGGAGATTTGGCCATATCTAACAGCAGCGTCTGCACACCAGGTCAGACTTATTCCAAAGTGACCCAAAACAAGACACGTGTTTGCAATGCCGTGCTTTAGTGCCTACAACTTCCTGGTCCCTCTGACTCTAACGCCCCCGACCTCCTAGCTGGCTCCGCAGGTTGCTAATTTTAATAAAAGCAGGCACATATGATGTATGATGGGACCAGGCTTTTTGAACGCTGATGTATTTCAACAAACTTATTTGGAACCAGCTAACCTTTGCCTTACAAGCTGTCATACCAGCTAGCTTGTTAAACTAGCCTGGGTAAAGCAGGGTGACACGGCTAAACTGTGCTAACAGAGAGCTAACGTACTAAGACAGTTTCACATTCATTTCATAGACACAACAGTGAGGACAAACACCTTAATGCCCAACAACAAACTACAATTTTAAGAAAGCTTTGTGTCATTAACGGTCATCACGGAGACACACACATGTCAGTTAGCTTTTAACGTTATCCACACTGAGACCCATTACTAATATTGTGCATTTAATACCTGGTATTTAGTCGTGGTTTTGGGTTACATAATAAGCGGTTGACATTAAAACGCAACAAGTTCATAAGATAAAACTGAATTTACCCCAAGGGGAAATGGTTGTTCCACAGTTGAAATACAACGTGGGGAAAGTATAACTACACAGTGAACTTGAGCTATTTTCATTATGTGTGCATTTAATGTCAAATAGAAGTGTATGTTTTAATCGTTATGTTATAATAACTCAATACACATATTTGTCAAGTAGAAGTAGACAGTAAATGGTGGAATACAGAATAAACAGGTTGAAGGTAAGGTGCAATCCAAAGCTAGCTTGTTTTCGCTAACATGATACGTTGCTGATAAAATAACACTAGCCAGCTTATATAGCACTAACAATAGGTGATCAAAACAGCGTCTAAACCTTACATTTTAGTGTGTCCTTCCTCAACCTTATCCCCATACAGAGACAGGGTTCGGCGGCGAGGTTCAGCTATCAGCCCCCTAGCATTGTTGTGATGTTGTGCTCAGTGTCATTGCTGTCGCTAAGCTAACATTAGCAACGAGGAGTAAACGTACACCTTAAAATTGAAATATATAATACTTTCTGTAAACGTACTACCAAGCCCCAACACATTTGTGTTTATAATAACCGGGGCTTAAGTGTTAAAACTAACAAATCCCCAGGCTGAAATCAACTTACTTGACAGTTCAAGAGCTGCTCTCTCTCGCCGCTCCGGTTCGGCAGTTTGTTGTCCTCTTCGCTCCGCCGCTCTCACGCCATCTTTTTTTATAAAACGCTCAGCCGCATGCTGGTCACGTGACGCGAAGGCCCGTTTTCGCAGTCAAACTTCTCGCCCACCGTCGGTAAAAATGGATCTCTGGAAAGCCGCGGGACGTCCTTTTGACACAATAAACCGATAAAAGCGAGTAAGTTAGCATTTCTGAAACGTTAGCACAAACGACAAACATAGCAGAGTCAGCGAGCTAATGCAACATCACGTGACCACGCGAGATCTTCGTAGGAAGTGACGATATTTTTTTTTTTCTTCTTCGCTGTTCTCTTCCTTTTTATTTTTCCATCCTCTGCTTATTTTTATTTTACTGAGTTCTCTTTAAACATCCATGCTTATTTCCCTCCAGCAATATTCAACTTGTATTATCTGCATCTTCATCTTATATTTTTTTGTGACCAATTGTGTATTTGTTTACCTCCCCCTCCCCTTTTGGATCATGATGACAATTACACATAACATGCAAATAATCACTTAAATACGCAACACAACCAAAGACAGACGAGAAATTAAAAAAATACAAATAGCACATTTTATTCCACAATATTCATGTCCCAAAAGCATCCACAAACCCAATTAAAACACTAAAATAGAAGCAATTTAAGCACTAAAATGATTCACAACAATAATGATAAAAAACATGTATTTATTATAACATTCAGTGGTGGATGAAGTACTCACAACTTATACTTAAGTAAAATTAATAATACAATACTGTAAAAATACTCTGTTACAAGTAAAAGTCCTGAATTCAAAATCTTACTCAAGTAAAAGTACCAAAGTATTAGCAGCAAAATAAAATTGAGTACCAAATCTAACAGTATTCCTTATCCAAGGTGGCCATTCTTGGAATAACATTTATATCACTGGAGTTTATAAAGTGTATATAGTATACCATACTGTATTAGTTGATTTCATTTTTGTATTAATAATATTAACCTGCAAAAGTAACTATTAACAAATGCTATCAAATTAATATAGAGGAGTAATAAGTACAATATTTGCAGCCAAAATGTAGTAGTGTCTGCATGTTTCTGTGAAAAAAAAATCCTAAATGAATATCAACAATCTATAATGTTTTTATGTTATCTAAACGCAGTACCGCTGTCGGCATACAGGGGGCGACATTGCCGCGCCTCCCCGTCTCCTTCATTCTCATGGAGAAAGATGGCGGAGAGGAGCTGTGGAGGCTGCATCGGCTGAGCTGCTGGCAGTTCAAACAACAACACACGGGCTCACAGTCACCGTGGAAGGGGCCGGAGGGAAGGGAGGGCACTGCCGTGTGAGCAGGGCGAGGTTAATCTCTGACCCGGCCGAAAAGTTCATTTATATTCTTTCATCGAAACGAAAAAGAGCCGAGCGGAGAGAGCCACAAAAACAAGTCGGACATGAACGGGGTAAGTTTGCTTGTTTCATGTCCTAACGAAACGAAAAGCTAATTAAGTTGTTTTTTACGCTTCTTTTTTCGAGATCGATTCAATTTTTTTGCATTAAAATCAAGATAAAAATAAACCGATTTATCTTTATTTTGACTGTGAGTTACTTACAGTCGGTTTTTGTTGAAGTGCTTTGCTAACATTAGCTTTACGTTACATGTGTCTGCTGTCTGAGAGCATAAACATGATTTAGGACACAATACGACACCAAGAAACGCGCATGTGTCGTTTTTTCATATAAGTTAGTCGTTTGAAAAGCAGATGTTGAGGTGTTTTCATTTTATTATTTGAGTGGATTTGACCAGTAGATACTGGGCCAAGAGGCCTGTTAATTTAAAGGGACTGATGGCAGTGTGGGTGTGGAGCCAGCATGTTTCCCTCCTCAGGGCCCCACCCACTGCTGGACATTTACACAAGTACTGCATACATAGTACACATAGTACAGCTCTATTATACGTTTTTTTTATATTTATCCTGCACTATATTTGTTTGACAGCTCTAGTTACTTTTGAATTGTACACGTTGTCAATGTCATACCTCTCCTTTCTAGTGTCAACCATACATCTCTCAAGATGTGTTGATTTTATTGTTTGTGATAAACTGAAGTGTTCTTTAATAGGTTAGAACATAATACTACTCCTACATACAAATATGTTCAATCTTGAAAAATGCATCATTGCTGAGCTGAAAACAGGGCTGTTATTCTGAGATCTTACAAAGTTTACTCTAGAGATATGTGGTTCTTACAGGATGTTACCAACATATGAAGATATTTTGATATGATATGCTGCCTTGCTGTTTATTACTTTTTTACAGCAAAGGATCCCTAACAAGATCGCAAATATACCCACTCATGTGTCTTGGAGTAATTTGAAGTAGTCAATTCTTATAAATGTCTAAAAAAATGCATTAGAACATGATTATATGTTGAATGAGAAAATGGTTATAGATTATAATGTAGTCTGCAAACAATTTATGATACAAAAAAATGTTATTTGAAGATAAAAACATATAGTTCTCATTATTATAATATGAATACATCTCAAAACACCTAGAAGGATTCTCTTTTAGAGAGTTGGCCTGGACAGATACAGTTTCCGTTTACAGAATGTCTTGTGCGTTACCTTGAGGTCTAACAAAATGAGTTGAATGCCTTCCTTGTAAAAGTATTTTTGAATAGTCAAAAACTGGGATGGACCTCAAAGGAATTTGAGTTTTTATGTGTGATTGTGAGCTGATAAAAATGATCTAAACATCGACAGACATTTTTATTTAATATGCCATTACTATATGATCTCGATAAAGAGTTTCAGTTCTCAAACGTGATCATTTATACTTTTCTTTGCATGGATATTTAAGTGAATATATTTCGTTTTAAGGGAAGTTTCTAGTGTTTCTTCTTTTTTAGACTACTCTTAGTGTCTTCTGTGTTTGGCCTGGGTTTATTTATTTATTTTCTTCTTTTTTTACAGCTGTGCTGACTTTGGACAGAGTGTCAGTGAAAATACACAAGGCAGGAAGCATGCACTAAATACATTTCTCCCTACATTCACAGGATATTGTTTGCAACAGCCGTTCAGTCACTGTCCTAAGTCCATGCACCAAGTCCATATCTGCAGTCCACAATGAGATCAAGCTGACCCAGGAGGGAAGATGCTCTCCAGTCTGCTTCCCGCAGAATGATGCTCGGAGGCTGGGAGAGGGTGAGTGTCTCTGCAGCTCAGTAGAGACGAGTTTTAACACTGCGCAGGAGAGCTAACACACCTCTGTTTATCTTTTAGTAGATTATGTAATAGTTGGCAGTGAGAAGAAGAAGAAACCACACATTTGAATGAAGCTAAATCTTTATTTACACTTATACCTAGCATCCATTCTACCCTTTTCTATCCTTTGTAACCTCTTAAGTGGAGACTTTTGAAAAAGCTGCTGACCCCTTTTTAGTTTGAAATCTTCTAGAACTTGTTTTAGTCTGGATGGGCGGAGAAGGAGACTTTTAAAAACAAGACAGAGACACACGTGTTCGATCCTGTTTTGGTCTGTAAAAAAAATCAAGCCAAAACATTATTGCTACGCTTACATATCTTTTATGATTCAATGTTTTTGTGTTTGTACTCTTTACCTATTGCCCTGGTTCCCCTCGTGATGGAGAATGCTCTTGGTACAGAGTCAAAGGTTTTATTGTCATATGCACAGTAGCTACACTGTAGTTAGGGCAAGGAAAAACATCCCAGGCTCCTTTAACGATGCAACATAAATGTATATAAGACATAAACAATCAAAAAGAGTTCAAAAAGAAACAGAATCTAAATAAAGTGCAAGACAATGTTGCAAGTGACCAATTTGCAAGTAAATGTGTTAGAAGTAAACTATATACAGGTCAAATAGTATAATATGAGCTAAAACAGAATGCAAAATGAAATGCTATACAGGAATAAAATACTGTTTAGTGTAATAATATGTGAAATGCAAACAGACAAATGCTTGAAGTCATGAGGGCACTTTACTCCTATAATATATCGACAAATTAGCTTTTTCAGCTTTTACCGCCTTATGCTTATTGTTCTCTTGAGTAACAGTTCCACTTCACAGTGCTCCTCCTACTCCATAGTATTCTCTTCTTAAAGGCTCGCGTTGAGACTATTCTTTCATTCTCTCTTTTCTACCAGCCAGGAGAACCAACTCGATCAGCGCCACACCCAAAGACTCAAAGACGGATTTCCCAGAGATGGAGAGCAGCTACAGCCAGTGTTCACCCTGCTGGTCAGATGAACATCCTCCGCAGCTCCACTGCGCTCAGACCTGCCTTCGCTCCCCCTCTGAACTCCCCCTGCCTCTGGGTAACAGCCTGTCTCACGCGCCCCTCCACTCCAACAACAACAGCAGCACCCTCCACGGCCTCCAGAGGAGACCCGTCCGCCTCAAAGGGAGGAAGTCCACCATCAGAATGTACGCACGTCCTGAGTATTCATGCCTTTTTTAATGAAGAAATCGAATGAGACAACGTTATAGTGTGATCGTGTTTCATATATCTGATGTGATTTCTGTTTTTGCTCTCCAGTGCAAGTGGGAAAAACTCCCAAAACCGAAAAGTTACCGATTACTATCCAATAAGACGAAGCTCAAGGAAAAGTAAAACAGAGCTACAGGTAAGACAAAATTACTTCTGTTAAAATGAAACATAATAAATATATATTTGTTGTGATTGAAATTTGAAATATAATTTGATTTTATATATATATATATATATAAGTATTGGCATTGATATAATGTATCATATTACTTCTGGAGTTACTGACAGATACGTATTTTTGCTTCAATCAAAGTAATTATGCAAGCAACACCAAATCGTCTGATTAAAATGTAATCAGGATGGATCTCCATAATTATCACATCTTATATCTTCCTTTTGATTGTGTGAAATGCACATGCTTCTTATATCCAGTGTGGATGTGTGTCTTGGTGCTGTGTGTGAGAGGAGAGAGAGAGAGAAATACAATCTGCTCTTCGTCACTAACGCCCTCTCGTGTTGCTTTGTGTTTCCAGTGTGAAGAAAAGAGACACATCGATGATCTCATCACAAAGGGAATAGAAGAAGGAATGGAGGTACATAAGTTTCTTTCACTCTTCAAAATAAATGTCTTTAATCATGCTAATTGAGCATTACAAACAATTCATCACTTTCACACACGTGTCACTAGCATTTTCACACTCTGCTCCCACTTAACAGGATGTGTTAATTCCATTGAATAAATGAAACTTTCTCCTATGATAAAGAGAACATTTAAGTAGAGATTTCAAGTGATCACATGATTAATCACATCTATGACCAGCCTCAGCAATCCTACATTTCACTTTGTGATTATGCTATTTGGAAAATGCATATCTAATTTAAATATTCAAGAAAAGTAGATTTTATTTGTGCAAAATTATAAATATCCCTGCTAGCATTTATCATGTAAAAGTAACAACAATCATAATATGTAATGGGATTAATATATCTGGATTGAATAAGAGAAAAGTATCTGAAATTGGGACAAAAAAGATGACAACATTTGAGGAAAGGAATTTTGCTGCTTGTAGATAAGGTACATCAGAGAAAACGCAGCAAAGTGTCGTCCATAGGAAAAGTATTGCAATCAAAAATGCAGTTTTATTTCACAGCTAATCCTATTCTGCTACAAAACAACCAAAGAAAAAGTGGTGAAATATCGCATCACATTTTCAAAGTAAATGGACTGAAACGTCCCCATATAGTTATACATATTACTTTTATTTTGTATTTACCCGTTTTGTTTTATGATAGCCAACCTCTCATTCTGTTTTGTAGGTGCAGCATATCGAAGGAAAGGGGAGGGGGGTGTTTGCCACTCGGTGTTTCCAGAAAAGCGAGTATGTGGTGGAGTACCACGGAGACCTGCTGCAGATCACCGACGCCAAACAGAGGGAGGCGGAGTACGCCCTGAACCCCGCCACCGGCTGCTACATGTACTACTTCCAGCACCTCTGCAAAACATACTGGTATGATCAATCAGTGCATGACCACCACAACATTTAAATACATCGCAGGTCAAAATACATTAGCTGAGATTTTAAGTCCTCATCAGAAACAAAAACGCAGTCACGTTTTTATTTTCCTATACTGGTTAATGTTTACCTATTCATATTAAATATGTTGTCAGTCTGTCACAAAAGCCTTACAAACATATACCAAAGACCTTTATGCTTGATGATAAACATAACTTTTATTGTGGAAAGAAATACAGGTCAGACTGTTAAGAAGCAATTAAAAATAGGCAGAAATATGCTTATGGGAAATATTTATTTCCCCTATAAATAAAAAGTTATTCAAAACAGGGTTTGAGTGGATGAAAATCTACTCCTAATTATAACTAAGAAGAGTACATTGTATGTCCTTATTGAATTAAAATGTTAGTAGCCGTTCAGGTGTATTTAATATCTTCCCGCGTTTTGTTTCCACAGT
Source organism: Trematomus bernacchii (assembly GCF_902827165.1). NCBI lineage: Eukaryota > Metazoa > Chordata > Actinopteri > Perciformes > Nototheniidae > Trematomus > Trematomus bernacchii. Next base: position 9,019,558 of record NW_022987547.1, on the reverse strand, counting down.
GTGGATGCCACAAAAGAGTCTGGTCGAATGGGTAGGTTGATAAATCACAGTAAAATCGGAAACTGCCAAACCAAACTCCACGAAATCAACGGGGTCCCTCACCTGATCTTCGTTGCCTCTCGAGACGTCGACGAGGGCGAGGAGCTGCTCTATGACTATGGAGACCGCAGCAAAGCCTCCATCGCAGCCCACCCCTGGCTCAAATACTGATCCTCTAAAGAAAGGAAAGGGAAACGTACAGTAACACTTGTGTTTCTCAATAGCTAGTGTACAAAATGCCTTAGAAACAGAATGTGTGCCCTTTTTGTTCAATAATGAGGAAGTGGGGGGGGCGGGTTATGTGTTCAGGGGTACTTATCACATTTCGATTAATGTCTTTCTGCCTTGTCAGAGGACACATGTACTTTTATTTATGTGTATGAAACGTTCTTGTTGTTTTGCAGCACATTTGTTTTGTACATTTTGTATTACCTATAGACCAATGCTTCTACAGCATGTAGGTGGTAGTTAATGCTCTGCAATTTTATACTGCGTTTTTCTTAATTAGTAGTTAGATACTTAGCAATACTTACGAGGCCCCAGAGCCCTGTTTTGGATCAGCGAGAAGACGAGATGCAAAATATGTTGGTGTTCTAGTGGAAGTAGATTTCAGCCATCCAAACTCACACAATCTACCGCTAAGTGTAAAAGTTTACCAAACTCATGGTTCAGTTGGTATTTTTGGTCTTGATGACAAAACAACATGATTTGACGCTGGAGTATTTTACTTTTTTGAAGTGTAAAATAACCTGATGTTGAACATGGAGGCTTTAAAGATTACATAGGAATACTAATGAATAATCTTTTAACCTATATTGTATTTTATAATATTTAAGATTCACAATAAACATCATCAAAGGCCTACACTATACTTGGTTTAAAATAAACATGTATATGAAAGTTTCATACCTAAATATCTACTAATATAAATGAAATGGAATAAATGACTAACACAGGAACTTAGATTTGACATTTCTACATAAACTTTAAAATGTATCACTGTCTATATTATCGTAACATGTAAATATAGTTATTGGCTAGTTTCAAATCAAAGGTTGGTTTAAAGGATAGTTTTAACTTTTTTTGCTAAGAGGTCATGTTTGATATCAAAGCTAATCGGGGTTGCGAACACCCCAAATCGCCTTAAAGTAGCATAATTATGAATTCCCATTTTCAAAGTAGGGGGAAAGGACCTAAACAAAGTCTCAAAATAGCTCAAATGATCAATAGCTGACCTAAACGGTTCACGGTCAAATAAAAAAAAGCTTCATCGTGATTGAAACTGCTCAGGCTGTTGGTTAGCTGCTTCCCCCCGTTTCCAGTCTCGATGCTAAGCTAAACTAAGCTAACCATCTCCTAGCTGTAGATTCCTATTTAACAAACACGGACACGCCGGAAAACTTTATGCAAACATTTTTAGGTATGCAAACACACACATTAACACACACCAGCCTCTCCAACATGTCCTGTGCTGCCATGTTTTTGGTGAACTGTTACACTCTTTCTGTAAATCGTAGACTTTTGCAGGTTTTATACACAGCCGTTCTTCCCTCTCACAAAATATTGTTCATATTGTTTCATGTGAAAGTATTTAACAGCTGAACCGCCAACAGGTCATTTTTTTATTTTATATTTTACTTGCTTTTATTTTATTTGCGTTTTCATTGAATTGTAGCCAGAAGGTAAAATATACCCCAAAGTGCTCCTATTTATCCTAATTTGCTTTTATTTATCCTCATCTAGAAAATCTAAATATTATTAGCATTTTAGCTAATTGGTAGTAGGTATAATCAGTATTAATTAAAGGAACATTTGCAAACTAACTAAAAATGAAAGTACCACAGTAAAATGGCCACATCAGCAAATTCAGTTATATGATGTGTATCTTAACAGTGTACACACAACATGCATCATCACTTTCTCTAGCATTATGGAATACCTTTTTCTTATTATAGGTTTGTGCTATTGCTAGTATTTAAAATTATAAATCATTTTTAATTATGAGTTTAGCATATTGATTTTGGGGCTCTGTGTTAAAGGAATATTTGGATTTATCTTTAATTACTCCTACTTGCTTATCCTCTTCTCATCTCGCTCCTGGACAGAAATTGATTTAGCACATTTACCAAAAATGTTAATTTCTGTACAATCTCAGAATTGAATATTTTAGCAAAACAAGGCTAAAAGTTAGGCTGTTGTACCAAATCGTATCCATAATTTCTCGATGCATCTCTGTGGCTGTTGAGGTTGTACAGATATAAAAAAAGTGTTCAAAAATCATGAAAATACTTCTTTAAGTATCCAAAATATTCAGTATATTATTGAAATTGCAGGATTATTTTACATACCATATAAAAGCATCCTCAGTGTTAATACAAACACCAGTCTTATAAGGTACGTTTCAGGTAACACAAATTTGGACCTTCCTTCTCCACACTAACGGTAGCATTGTGTATAACAGGTGTGAAATGATTACATGTGAGCCTTTTCTTAAACATGTTACATTTTGGATTTCTAAAATACATTTTCTGGTTAATTGTAGAATTTATGGAATAATACCAGAAGGAGCAAAACTGACCTGTTGGCAATTTTTAGGATTGAATAGATCTTTGCTGTTGTAGCGTTAAATAAATCTTAATGCTGAGGTTTAGGCATCGATGAATAAAGATGTATTATGCAAGTTACAGGAGTTGTCTGGTTTGTTTTTGTGTTAATATACTTGTTTACATTTGTTTCAAATGAGTAAGAATGTAGCTTAAGGCTATTATTTCTCACATAAGGGCCACAAATCAACTCGAGCAGCATTTATTTGTGTCCCATTTATGCAAATTGCTGATAAAATATGCAAAATGATGATATTATAGCAAGGTACACAGACATAAATTGTTGTTTTTGCTTATGAAGGAATAGCAATGTACCCTTTACAACTATACAACATTACCAAACGTAGAGATTAAATGTTTTACTGGACAGGAAGGGAATGAAACATTGTAATCTGAAAAGGAACATAAATATTCAGACAAATAAATGTAGCGCAGTAAAAGTGAATAAAACGTGTATATTTTTTGTGAAGTACACTGTTGCATGAATTTAAATATGGACAAATTGTACATAAGTAGAGCACTTGAGTAAATATACTTTGCAATCCACCACTGCAGACAATTACCAATGAAAAAACAACAGACAGACATGACAGAAGTTTTATTATTTTGGAGACATGTTTACATATAAGCCAGCTCATTTAATAAAGCACTGATTCAATCATCATAATATATTAAATATCCATTTGAATCAGGGAAACAGGTGAGGGATAGTGATTAAAGGTAGGGTAGATCTCGTGCCCTCATTGGTCATGTGTGTGTTGGAGGAGGGGCTCTATAAGGAAGTGGCAGATTTTCTCCGGTTGTGTATTTTCAAATTCTAGCGATCTCGAGCTGGTTTCTCAAACTTAATACCTACCCTACCTTTAACACTGACTTCAATAACACAACTTGTTGGTTGACCAGATTTCCCTTTTCATGAGTTTAGCTTTAGATATGATCTCATATGATACTGTCTCATCATTATATTCTTTTTATGATTATGAAGCTGCTTTGAAGCTCATCATTTTGTTCCTGTCAGTTAACATTCCTTTATTCTACCTCTGTGGGTGAGTACAAATAAAGATAGTGCCACTACTATAAAAACATGTCCACCACATACCCTCTCTCAGGGGGAAGAACTCTGTCAGTGTTCAGCCTGAAGGGAGACTGTGCATTGTTTTTCAATTCAAATGTAAACCACACTTCAGCTTGAACCACTTTCTGTCATTTCTAACCTCTGGGATGTCTTCTAAAAAAAATCTGAGGAAAATGTATATGTTACTTATAATGTATCAATATGATTTTATAACATATTCATATCATATGAGCTTTGAAACCATGTTTGTATTTAAGGCCATGTATACATGATGCATAAAAGCACAATCCAGCATTTACACACCTTACTAGTAGTTGTTTAATAAACCTACATGTACAGGAGCATTTTGCTGAGTATTCTCTACTAAATGTGCTAAAAGTTAGATATTTGGGGTATTGACAAAGGATGTAAGTTGCTTTATAAAAGTATTTGCTTTATATTGCCTTGGTTAAACCTGCAGAATACAACTAAAACATTTCCCTTGGGCATAAATACTATATCCCTTTGTGCTTTAATAAAAATATTGTATGCCACATTTAGGGGAAGACACTCGTGATTTTTAAGGCTTTAATTATAATTAAATTAAAAGTTATGATTAACTTATATTTTGACTTATTGTCAACTATTTCTTGAAACCAAATCAAAGTCAAAGTGTTGGGGTTTTCAACACAAGACATATGTTTAAAAACAGATATTTATTTTTGTTGACGATATGTAAAACAAAGAATGCCATCCTGCTCATCCTTTAAGCTTGCTCTAAAGAAGATAATAAGTTAGGAGGTAAAGTCTCACACAGGCATCTTGTTTGTGGAGTTTAATACTGACTGGCTGCTTTTATAAAGTCTACTTTCACTGAAGTGCTTAAAGGTCATGAGGTATCTGCAGAGGTCATTCAGGTGTGTTTTTACTGCATCTGGGGACCAAAGAGAAGGTCAAAATACTATAACCTGCTTGTTGCTGTAATCGGAAACTGGTGGTGTTTGAATGAAATGCAGATGACAGATTTGGCACTTTTAAGCCAAAAATGGGGAGTAGGCTTTTCTGTTCTTTTCATTATAACGTTGAGTAAGAAGCGTTTATTTACTTTTGGTAGCCCAAGAAGAAAAATAATTGTGTCTCATGATTGAACAAAAAATATTTATATACTAGATACAGACTCACAATAGTATTTTCATATACGTTTTGACATATACCAAATAAAAATAAAAATGTGTGTCTGTTTTAATTACTAGAGTCTAAATGTTGTCTCATTGTTTGGACTCAACATGAGTATTCTAATTGATATCACAACAAACCCTTTATGTATTTCTCTCTTTTCTGGGCAAAAATGTGCTTCCATACTTACTGCATGTAGCATGATATATATTCTGAATAATATTGCTTTTTAAATTAAAAGCACTTGTTACTGTTATTTATAAATATTTTTTCTGTACACATTTTCATATTGTGATTCTATGCAACATTTGACACACAAAGCCCGCTCTCTGTAGTTTGTAGAGCTGCACGGTTTGAATCTGCTGAAAGTGCTGGTGATGGACCGATGAGCTGCTCTCGTGAACAAGGAAGAGGGAATTCAAATACATCAATCAGAAACAAAAGGGTTGCTCTCATTTTGAGAAAATGTCAGTGATGTGCGTTTTCTTTTTTCTATGGGGATTCTAATAAACACTAAAACCCTCATGTTTCATAAATAATATGCATACAAAATTATATACGGGCCATTGTAGGTGAAAAATGAAAAAGAAAATATACTGCATGGGGCTGCAGGAAGGGGTAATATCCAAGATGAAAGTAATACATTACCAGAAGATATATTCTATCTTGCAAATGTATGACTTCATAATCTTATAATTGTTTTCTGATAACATGTTAAGTTAATATTCTCATACATTTACCATTGCAATTTCAGAGTATATCTGAGTTTTCTTATACAAATATACAACTTTAATGAGTTACCCCCCCTCCCCCGGCCATGTTATTTGTTTTCACCTACAATAGTTTTTATGAGCCGTTGTAGAAACACTCCAACATTTCAATTCATGATTTCTCGACAGAAATATGCAGCACACCTTCATCTGTGTCATAATGTTCCCCCACTGTTTACCAACACATCTTGAACCAACGTTCCACTTTCCGTCCTACAACTTGAGTTTACCTTCTACGGATCACTTAAATCTCGTCTGCCTCTGTAAAACAACACCATTTCTAAAATGTTTAAAGTCTGTATGTGCCATCCCTCATTGAGATATACAGTATGGATATATATAGTATTCTCAGGTGTTTAAATAAATGTATATCCAAGCTGTAGCATAATTCAAGTTGAGTCTTCTTTGTGTCTCACCTCTCAGGGTATTGTCACAGTGCGGGTCACTGATCGTGGTTTTGGTGCAATCGACGCTTCAAAGCCTCGGGGGATGGACAAGTGTAAAGAGTTTTGGGGTTTGTCCAATCCCGTCTTTACAGCTGCGGTAACGCCTCCTGGGCTTGTTCTGTGTACACGTCCTCCTTCCCCGTCCACGAGCTGAAGCTGCCATCGAACTGCCCGCTGCGCTGCAGCTGACGCTGCTTGTCCCGGGAGAAGAAGCTAAACCTGTAGAGGAGAGGAGGAGGAGAGAGAGAGAGAGAGAGGCTTCAGTGGGAGGATGTGACAGTGAGTTTGGTTTAGAGTCAATGTGTGCAGTGAACATCAGTCATTTGTAAAGCAGTGTTAGCAGTTATGGCATTTCAAACTATTATTCCTGCGGAAATTAATTGTGATTAATTGGTATAATTGCTGAAAACAAATGAGATTTAGCTGCTCCTGATATTTAAAACCACATTTCCTATAAATCCCAGAGCTTCCTGCAGCAATGTTGTTTTATCCTTCCTTCTCTCTCTCTTTCTCTAAATTGGCACCCAGAGAATTCACCAAAGACAAAGACAGATCCTTAACCTCAACACCTGTTACAATACACCGCAACAAAATCAAGTACTTATAGAAAATAGGCAAAGAAGCAAGCTAATGCCAAATCGAACTTCCAGGATTTCATCAATTTCCATTTGATTCATCATCAAAACAGACATATTTGTATCCAAGGGATTCCTTTACTTTACACTGTGATCAGTTGCCTTCCAATAAAATATAATAAATAAATAAAAATACAAAAATAAATGAACTAATAAAGATGGAAGCATGACAAAATACACATTTTGCTTGTTACTTGTACTCAACATTTCTTAAAGTTTCTTTAAAGGGTATATTAAAACACAAAAAAACCATAGTAAAATAACCAGATGAAAATATATAACGTTCCTTTCCCATTCATTTGTTTACATATAATATTTATGTATGAAATGTAATGCTAAATGCTACCCAGGTTATGTTTAATACCTTTTTCATTAATGCACAACGCAAACATTTTAAAGATTATTTAAGAATAATTTTAGAGTTAACTGTCTGTTACAAGTTATTTAATCACTAACTATTGCAAAAAGAGCTAAAAGCGCTTTAGTTTGTAAATTAAGACAGTATTATTATAAGTGTAGAGGTGCAGACATGTTACTGCGGTCAGTGGGGGGGGGGGGGGGAAGACGTGACGACGACAGGCTACATGTACATTCTGACTGGCTGATTTCTATGATCCCAATGGACAATGATAAAGAGACAGCCCCACAATCAGCCAATCAGAATACTACAAAGTGGGAAAAAGAGCCGGTACATGCAAAGGGCGGGAGCCTAGTTATTCTGAAGCCAATCAAATATAGAGTCATACAAGCGACATGAGACGTCTGATTGGCTGTAAAGTGGGGTCATCAGGGATCAAACCAGCCGCCACCATAATGGCTGTGAAGATCCTGTTACACAGAGGACACACAGTCACAAACAGGAAGAGATATATATAGAGAGGGGGGGGGGGGGGGGGACGGACAGGGGAAGACAGGGACCACATCAACCCTTGACCTCTGACCCTCATGTAAAGTGTATAAAACCAAAAGAGGTCATGCTTTAGTTCCTTTTAGTGTAAATAGAAATATAGTGAATCCTTTTTTTGCAGCATAGTGGTTTTGTGTGGGTAGCATGCTAATCTTTAACCATGCACACGCAGGGTCTGATGGAAGCATAATCTTCTGAAAATCACTCCCTTACTATCACATGACTGACCGTGTGATTATCTGGTCTCACATAATGGAAGTAGTCTTTAAACCTAGAAATGAGTCAATGTTTTTTTAAATAATAGTCAGATAGAACTACTTATTTGAAAATGTGAATAGGAGCTCTGGGATTTCATGGCGGACATTTATTCTATTTTGAGAAACTTTAAACAATCTATTTAAAAACCAAACAAACTGAGAATGAAAGCCCATAATGTTATCCTACATTTCTTTCTGAAATCTCACTTCATTGTTAAATATAGAACACGTTTCTCTACAATCTTTTATAGTGTTTCCTAGTCACATCATGTCCCCTTTTCAGTTAGTTATCAGAGCACAGACAAGTTTCAGCCTGTTTTGTTGAAAAGTCAGATTTTTTTACAGAGACCTCAGATCTATGGCATGAACCAGAGCAGCATGCTGAAGCAGAATGCAACACATTAAGATACATGCGTGTTATCTCCCGTTTGTTTATACAGGCCAAACAAAGAGAGGAAGCGGGGTGCATGTACAGTACGAGCTGTTCCCACTTAAAGTTGCTGAAAGATATTCTTTTAGCTGAAACACAAATATGTCTGTGGTTAGAGTCTCCATTTGGTAATGTACCAGACGGAAATAGTCCCAGATTGTACTGCTGCTGAGAAAATCAGGGGTTATTTATCTTGAGTTTAATAATAAATAAAATAATAAATTGTATTTAAGGGTGCCTTTCATGACACCGTACAATTGATTTAACTTGCATATTTCTTCAGAGGTCATCTGAAATAGTTTGAGCATGCAGGGATCCTTTGAAATAAGCCTTAACTCAGCGCATGCAGAGCCATTTGAGTGCGAGTGATTTCAGGAGCCTGTGAATCTGAGGGAGTGTGATATAGGAGTGAAACATACAGGCGTTTGATTCCTGACTCTGGCTGGGCTGAAGACCGGGAGCGACTCCTCAGTTCAGGAGAAGGAGACGGAGAAGGAGTAACCATGTCATCTTCTGTCTCCTCACTGCAGAGAAAGATTAATGATCAATATCAGAGCTGTAATCATGTGATCATCTCCTCAGATAGACATGTTGGTGCATGTGAACACCTCTTGTAGTAGGCCAGCTCCTCCTGCAGCAGGAACACTTTGGCCTTGAGCTCGTTCCTCTCGTGGAGGACGTCCCTCAGCTCCTGCAGGGTGAACCGGGGCCGGTTGGGGTCCTTTGGGTCCAAACCCCCCGTCTCATCCTCACATAGCGCCTCCTGTGGACAGGTAAATGCATCACAGGGAGGAAACAAACCCCCAAAAAAAGGAAGAAAGGAAGGAAGGAAGGAACAAAGGCGGGTAGGAGGAAGTGAGGATACCTTTGTAAAATATTGGAACACAGCAGGCATGTCCTCATCGCACATCGCCTCCTGGTGGCAAACATTGAACTCTAAGTCAGAAATCAGGCCTTGTTCCAATACATTTGTTCGCCCTTCCCTCCTCCCTTTAAGCTAATGCTTGTTTTGTGTTTTTGTAGCACTCGGGTTACATTCAGCATGACAGTTAAAAACACCTAAAAGACCTCAACAATACATGCAGCTGACAGAAGTCACTCATGCATTGAGCAAAAAACACAAACCATAATTCAAACGTAAACATATGCATTTTTAATTACTTTTGGAAAATATCATAAACAGCCCTTTTTCCTCTCATCTGGCTGAAGTTAACAAAGTAAACACGCTACTCATCTTGTAGTAGTCCTTAACACTGTTGTGTTATTTAAGTCAGTACTTTTCAATGTGCGGCAGCTCAGCAGCTAATTTGCTATGAAAAAGTCTAAATATCTCAAATATATCACACTTGGATCAAATTGAATAAATATGTGAAGAATTGCAAACAATTCTGGAAAAACAAGTATCTTGTTTTGCAATGGTTTATGGTAAACTAACTGTTTCTCTTGATGAATCAATTCCTAATATTTACATAACAGTGATCAATGGAAAGATGCACTGATTTGAAATGTATTTGCAAAGTCTTTGGAAAAGAAAATCAAGAAACTGCCAAACTTTGTTGAGAAGTTTGTTGAATTTGAAGGAATTCTTGACTCTTGACTATAATGTTAGGACTTATTCCAAGACAGTTTAAAAATAAGCTATTTGATGGACTGTTTGGGAATCAGTCATTCAACTACACAGACAGAGAACTATCAAATTGATATAAAAAAGGAAAGCAGAAGGAGAACACGAGACATGTGACTTACAGAGCTGTAAAACATTGCAATTTTGTCTCCGTTGGACATTTCTATTCAGACTTTCGGGATCATGGTGCACTAAAGGACAACTTCCAGTGCTGTTAGAGGCCAAACTGTCGGGGTGAGCTATATTTATAAAAGGTCGTCCACAAAGTCTCTCCCAGTTGGCTCGAGGCGCGACAAATCCTACTGACACACACTCTGTTGTTAGTTCTTTAACACCAAGCTGTTTCAGCACTCATGGGTCATACACATGTTAGTCTACTAGCTTCCTTTCTACTGATACAGTTGTTTTACTCTGGGAGGGGGGGGGGGAGTGCAGTTTGGAGTTAGAGTCGGACACTCACACCACTCTGGGTTGCTAACTAGCACTTCAGTATTACCCAAAGCAACACTGCCTCGTCCTCCTCATCCCCTTCCTCGTGTCTCTCTGGGCTGAGGGAGCCATACAGGGGAGAGTCAAAGCCCTCCAACATCAGCTCAGAGGGGGCAGCTCTGTCTGACCAGCCCTCTGCCCCCCCCACCACTGTAGCAGCTCCACCACGCTGGTGGAGTAAAATACACTTAATATCTGTTTACAGCATCCTACCTGTTGATTATCTCTCTTTTTGCTGTTTTGGGTAATAGCTTAACGGCTTCAGTTGGAAATGTAGTTATTATATTTGACGAAAAGGTTTCACGTGAAAGTGATCAGACTATATATACTTTTTTTTCATTTTCTTTTGGCAGTTTAACCTTTTGAGATAGGAGACAATACAGAAAAGTTAGGAGAGAAAGAGGGTAACAATAGACACAAATGTAACCCTTAATGCACAGTACTGATATTGACACGACTCCATTAACGTCTACGTTATCACAATAATATCAGGTCATATTATAGATACTTTGCTGTGGTTTGTTAAACTACCTAAAAACTTAAATATAAAATTCAGACTCAGACCTCACTCTCAATGTTTTTTCAATGTGTTACCTCTGCAGGTGACGGGGGTTGAGGAGGTGTTTCCTCTGGATTCTGAGCCGGCAGTTCTCCTTGAAGTCTTTCCCTTAATCGTGTAACTTCCTGTCGAAGGGCTCCAACTTCCTGTCCCCGCGCCTGAGCCCCGGCCTCCAGCTCCACCTTCTGCTCTATCAGGGCCTTCCCCTGAGCCTCCACCACGGAGATTTTATGGCGCAGGTCGTGGTTGATTTTTATGAGGCGAGACTGCTGCTGCTGGAGCTGCAGAAACACGGATAAACAAGGGAGGAAGGGTACATTTTAAATATAGTCAAATATAAAAGGTACAAATATATTTTAAAGCTGCATTAGGGCAGATTTATTTTATAAACACCTGTATCATATGTGTATAAGTGCTGTGCCCCAACATTTGGTTTCTAAGAAGTCAGCGAAGGATAAAGACTTTTCAACAAAAAGTCTCAAAGAGGAAATCACATTTTACTGAATTTGATTGAGTCATTTTTTCTAGCAAATATAATTTATTCTGATTCCAGTTGGAGAAGCTGGGACTAGCAAAATTGTATAGCGTGTATATTTGTTTTGTATTTTTGTCCACTAAATGTTTGGCTCATTCAATTAGAAGGGCTGATCTCCACCAGGTGTGTCGACACATGATCGAACAGATCATCTGCCCAAAGGCTTACAGCTGGCAGAGCTTACTAATCCCTGCAGCTCCTACAGGAAGATATACTGTAGCTATGCAAGATAATCAAATAACCAATGTGATACCATCAAAAATACCACTACTAAACCATCAAAATAATGAAGGTTTTTGGAGCTTTATCAAAACGTAATAGAGCCCAATGTATGTCCCCTCACTGCTTCTATGTCCTCATTCTTCAGTGTGAGCTCTCGGTCCTTGGCTCGGATCTCGTCTCTCTGCTTGTCCACCACTTCCTTGAGTTTCTTCATCACCTGCCTCTCCCTCTCCGTCATACCTGTGACCACAGAGAGCAGGCGGTGAGGAGGGAGTGAACACACAGGCAAAAACAAGCAGGCAGATTTAGATCATCAATATGTATTTATTTCATTTTAATTGGAAGATAAAAGTTATTGAGTTGTACATAGGGAACCGTGATTCATGTGCAGACAAGCATGACTGCATGAGAGTATGTGTGTGTGTGTGTCAAGCAGGTGTGTCTGTACACTGAGGCTGGTCTGTGGTCAGGGTGACTGTGTCCTCTGTATGAAACCACGAAAGAGCCTCTGATGCAAAGACAAGACTGGCTCGCAGTCAGACACAAGAGAAGGACTTCTTTGTGTGTGTGTGTGTGTGTGTGTGTGTGTGTGTGTGTGTGTGTGTGTGTGTGTGTGTGTGTGTGTGTGTGTGTGTGTGTGTGTGTGTGTGTGTGTGTGTGTGTGTGTGTGTGTGTGTGTGTGTGTCAGTTTTAGAGAGAGGGGGCAGTGAAAATGTTAGTGAAGGATTTCTGAAGAACACAAACAACAGGTAGCAAATATAATGTAAGTCTTGCTAGCTTCATTGTATTACTTATATCTATATAAATAAATCTGTACATCTGTACCAGCTGTAAAAACAAATGTCCTGACAAATGTCTCTGGCCTTCTAGTTAGAGCGGAGCACGACTCCTGACTTTTCCTTGTGTTTTTTTTTATTTTTTATATATATATCTGTTGTAATTTATTGTCTTTTATTGTGATTGTAGTAATGTGTTTTTATTACATGTACAGCACTTTGGCTCGACCAAAAATCGCTTTTAAATGTGCTTTATAAATAAAACTTGATTTGATTTGATTTGATTTGATTTGATTTGATGGGACTATAAATGTCATTCATAAACATGTGATAAGTCATATTCCAACACTTTGGGAGATGATTTGCTTTCTTGTCTGGAGTAAGACAAAATGAATATTCATGTTAAAATAAATATAAACAAATTAAAAGGCTTTAGATTTCCTTAACTTCAGACAGAATCAGGCTAACTGTTCCAACCTGCTTCAAGTCATTATGCTAAGCTAAGCTAACCCTCTAATTACTCTAGGTTCATATTTCCTGTACAGATAATTAAAAGATCTGAGTACTTCTTCCACTTCTGGCTGCATTATTGATTAATCTGCTGACTATATCGTTCAATCACCTGGACTTTAAAATGTCATTTTTTTTTAGAAAAGTCAGCATTTCCCAGAAAGGGAAATATTTAGGTGTCTTGTTTTATCTAAACAACAGTCCAAAGACCAAAATGCTTCCTGTGTTTCAGTCTGAGTCTACAGTCTGGTCTGTCCTCACCCTCATGCCTCTGCAGGTCCTCCTCACTCATGGGGTCTTTGTTGGACATGTTGGTGAGGAGGGACTTGTTCTCCTCCTGCAGCTGAGCGATCTGAGAGAGCAGGTCCTGAGCTTCTCCTCTCCACACGTCCTCCACCAGCTCCAGCTCCTGCACCAAGGCCATAAAACACATTAAGTTTTATGTAAAACATTATTGAATATGTGTTATTTAGACACAGACTCTGTATGATGCTCTGTGTCTTTGTCCTTCAATTTGGTCAAGATTAAATTATTTCAACAAATATTTGATGGATTGCTGTTTTATATTGTTCAGACATTCACAGAGGTGCAATTAGTGTCTAAGTACAATTACACAAGTGCTGTACTTGAATACAAATGGGAGCTACTTGTACTGAAATTGAGTATGTTATGCAATTTTTCATAACTCTTCTCCACAACAGAGGGAAATATTATATTTTTACTCCACTGGTTTTATCTGACTATCAATGTCTGTGATAAACTGAAGGATAAAGTGTTTCAAGTTTCAAGGCTTTATTGTCATGTGCACATTAGCTACAGTGAAGATATGGCAATGAAAAACGTAGGTCCCAGGCTCCTCCAACAGTGCAACATGAATATATATAGGACAGGACATAAAACAATTAAAACAGATCAAATAGTGCAAGAGAATGTTTGAGATGTGCAAGTAAATACAAATAAAATAGAAATAGTGCCATAAGAGTCTATATACAAGTAAAGTGTTTCTTTATGTGTTAAAAACCCTCTAGGATCAGCTGAAAAGGAGTTAGCCACAGCAGTAAAAATGCAACATACACATTAAAGCAGCACTAATATATGTATAGTTTAGGTACATTTGGCTGATAAACGTACATAGGTGAGTTTTGAATGCAGATGTCTACTTGGAAGTATTTGTGAAGTATTTTCACAGAGCAGTATCTACTACTTATATAAAATACCTAATACTTCTACTTTCCATCCAACTGTTTAGTGACCTTTTGGCTCTGTATTAAATCAACAGCAGTCACTATGTTTCTCTGCTCGTTAATTCAAGTTTTCTCTTTGATTTTGCACCCATCTGTATAATAAGAAGTTGATTGTGCTCTTGAATCTGATTCTGTTTCACACATGATGATATTACATGCCAGACAGCATGACTGAGGAGCCATGTAGAGATCTGATTATATGCAGTGTTAACAATGAACCAGTTGAAAGAAGGAACCACAACTTGTTTTCATCTGATGCAATCACACCTGCTAAACTTCAAAAACTAATTTGTCAATGATATGGATACTTCGTATAATTATAATGAAATATGGCTAGACTTTTGCGTGTTGTTGGTTGATGCTAAAAATGTAACTTTAGTTTTCTCAAACATGAAGATTTTATGTTTTTTTTGTCAGACATGATAATAAATTCAATATCTGTTGGTTTGGGACTGTTGCTTGGACAATTAATTTCCCTAATGCTTGTGTTTGCTCTTATTTTAATCAATATTGGTTATGGGACATTGATTTTTTGCTAGTTTGTTGCGCGTGTTTGAGCATGTGACATATAAAACCTTTGAATAATGAATCAATAAGTCAACAAGTTCAGATAACTAAAAGTGATACTCCTGGTTGCCTTCCTTTTCCCACCCCAGAATACTTGGTTTGCAGAGTTATGCAGCGTGTATTTCTGCTGTATATGTTGTGTTTTCCAAGGAAAAATCATGTAAGCTGACTGTGACCTCCCAGTCACGGGAGAATCAACCGTTACCTCCAGAAACATCGGCTTTATCACACTCATGAGACACGGTTAATCAGTGAACCGCTGACTGTTCAACATCGCTCACTCACTGTCACGAGAAACAAGCATATCAACTTCTTTATGGCACTCTGAGCTGCAATTCCGATTTAAAACAGCAACACTATTTCAACAGTGTCTGTGATACTAAACACTGAGTTTAATCAGAGTTCATGCATCTTTTTGAGAGTAAATTGAGTTGAAGTATTCCTTTTGACCTACAGCAGTCAATGTATTTTTTCCCATTTTGGCTTTTGACTTCTTAAAAGTAATGTCTAGCGAGTAATAAGATATTTTCTTGGATGACTAGTTGGAAACAAATCACATATTTGACTAATATAACTGGAGTGTGAAGAGTTTCCTGTTGAGTCAGGGAGATATTTCCCATCAGCTGACATCATCTGTAGCTAAACAAACAGGAAGTAACCGACTGGGGGAGTTTAATCAAGTAACTTTGTATGTCTAAGACCTGCCAAACATTTCATGGTTTCAGCTTCTTAATGTGACAACTTGCTCCTCTTTTGGTATAGAACACTGAATATGTCTTTGAGCTCCAGGTATTTATGATGAGCACTTCTCACTATCTTCCTACATGTTACAAACCATTAATGTATAGCCTAATCAATTAAACAACCAGCATAAAGATGAGCTCATCCAACTAAAGCGGGCGGCTGTGGCTCAGTGGATAGAGTGCTGGACTTCGAATCAGGGGGTACCAAGTTCGTGTCCCACTGCAGTCAGCATGTTGTTGTGTCCCTAGGCAAGACACTTCACCCCAAATTGCTCCTGTGGGGATTGTCCACAGTACTGAATGTATGAAAGTCGTTTTGGATAAAAGCGTCTAACAAATGACATGTAATGTAAAGCAGTAAAATGCCCACTTTGTTTTGCACATTCCTAGAATTATTTTTGCACAATTCTGCACAATTCTACCTCTTAAACTGCACAGCTTTTTCATAGTTATTGAACAATTATTTCAATTATTTCAAAAAGTTATTATAGTCAAATCTATATAGTATTTCCCTTTTTCATAATTGTATATTTATTGGAAACAGTTTCTTTCTTTCATAGTTGTTTATGACAATAATATTTGCCTAATATTTTTTCAGAAGTTCTATGATTTTTACATTTTAATTGTCTTACTGTGTGTTATGTATGCTCCATTATAAACCAAAGCAAATTCATTGTATGTGTGAAATACTACTTGGCTTTTATTAACATTTAAAATCAGGACTGATTTTCTTTACAGTATTATTTTTTTATAATGGAATTGGGCACTTTGTGGCTCTGTTATGGTTGGTTTCTTCTTTACTTGTAATGGAGTATTATATTTTATAATGGTATTGGAACTTTTACTTTTCCATTCAGGACTAAAACTTGTAATGCACTACTGTTTTACAGTTAACTTTGTGACCCTGTTTCAGTTGATTTATTTGTGTGCATGCATTAATAGGAGAACAACATGTCAGCAGCAGATTACATCTACATGTCCTGCTTGAATAAGTGTAACACTGATTGACAGGCTGTCAGACCTTTCGGTGCTTCTTCTCCTTCTCCTGCCGGTCCATCCTCTCCAGCCGCAGCTTGTCCAGCTCCAGCCGCAGTTCCTCGGTCTCGGGGCTGATGCAGTTGCGGCTCACCATCACCTCCAGGATCTCCAACACCCGCACCACTTTGGGCATGAGCCTGGACAGAGCCTCGCAGCCGTACTGGTCTATGATCCGCTCAAACTCCTGGCCCACCACCGCTGCGATGTCGTACACGTCCATGACCGTGAGGTCGGCGACATTTTTCTCCAGGGCCGACCCGGAGTCCTCCATGTCGGGACAGCTCGGCCCTCCCCGGTTTCCTATATTGTTTCCTCCGCCGCAGCAAACTTCCTCCCCCTGGAAGAACAATTCTGCTAAGTTGGCGTAACTCTGCCGCTTTACACTTAAAAACTGCAAACAGATACAACGTAAAGCAGGTTTGAACACCGTAACTATCGTTTATCCATCTCTAGCGGCTTAGTCCGGGCGTTAGTTTGATTTGTTTGTGATAAATATCGGCTGTGGCCCATCGCTGTCCTGCCCGTGTCCCTGCTGTTAGCTACTGTAAAGTCGGCCATATTGAAATAGGATACTTCCGGCTACAAATTTCAAAATAAAATCTTTGCCGCAACAATTTGTGTATCTTTGTACATGTCATGTACAATATATGGCAATGTTTTATTTTTCACTAGTGGTGTTAGGTAATTTAGTATATATTTATATAGATATATTTCTATATATGTGCTGTATTACTAACCAATTTTGAGGTACTTTATATGAGTAATTCGATACACGAACATTTTAGAAACACATCCTTACCTGACTGCTATAGAAACCTTACAGATTAAGATTTTAGATTGGCTTAAAATACCACATGTCGTGTCCTTGGTTTCCAACCTCTACAGATTTCGGTTATTGATACAATATTCAAGATTTAAGGATATTCAATTTGTCACATATGTCAAACTCCCAGGCAGTGCAAAATTGTAAAGGTGAAATAAACAGAATACATTCAAATCGGAAAATATACAAAGTAGTAAAAATATACAAAATTGTTAACATTAACAAGATCATTTACATTTTTTTTTTTACAAAAAGTGAAAGCAAAAAAGTATGTTCATTTCACATAGGTAATCTTAAACAATAATGGAATTTGGTAAAAAATAAAATCTTAATTTCCAGAAAAACTACAAAGGGAAAAAGTTTCTTGGAGGCCCCACAATGGGTCCCACATCATCACATAACCTTGTTGTGGAAATATAGTCTTAAATACCGGATTACTTTTGTTCAGATTTTGCAATTAGCTTAGTGTATATTCCTAAATAAAGTAAATTAAATAAAAAGTACAAACATGAAAGTGAGACTCAAAAGTTTGGGAATATTAGCTCGATGGCGCATTACACCCATGTGAAGAGTAATGTGAACCAGGTTTAACTGGTGATTGGTTTGTAGAAATCTGCCTTACAATCATCTTTTAGTATGCTTTTATTTTGAAGGCGTTGATGTCTTATTCCGGTATCTATCCCTCCTACAATATTCTAACTGGACGCAGCTTTACTTTGGTCCGTGCACAGTGGCCACTTCCATAGTGGTGAGATTGCAGTTTGTATTGCGCATGACAGACATAACAGACAGATGAGGTCGCTGTGAGAATAAATGACAGCATGAATTCACTGGTTAGGAACAAGTATTCACTGGTTAGGAACAAGTATGCAGGTCGTTTACTTAACTACTACTAAACTGCTAAAACTATGTAAATAATGGGGGAAATAGTTTAATCCCTGCAAAGCAGAAATGAGAGGAAACACATTGTACATTCTGCCTTCGATGATTTGATGATATTTATTAAATCAACTCAGTATACAACAGCAATCATAAACATAAAATAGGCTTCCGTATTATTACAAAAATAAGTTGGAAAATATACATTTGCACAATTAAGTGACATTTTTTTTCCAGAGAGATAACATTGATTTAAATCAGCGATTTAAAAATGTTAAAGTAAGGATGTTTATATTTGCACTGATTTTTAATTGAAATGTCAGATTCTTCTTCAGTCAGGATTCAAGACTCCCCTGTTCCAGTTTCACCTCTTTTGAACTGTAATAAAAAAGAAAAAAGACCCAGTTATAAACCATTTACTCAATATATCCTCTTAATGACCATTTGTATATTATTTACTTACTTACTTATTATTTATTTACCTTGAATGCTTCAAGAAAACTCCACGATAATGAAGAATCCAAAAATGGAGATTTTTTTTAAAGTAAATGGAGGCTTTCTGCAAGTACACATACTACCTAAAACACTTTTGCAAAGCGAGTGATCTTCAGACATGATATAAGAGGCTTGGATTATACTGCAAAAGTTTCCAAACAGATGTTTAATCTAATATTGCAGTTTTTATATAAATCCTCAAATTAATCCAACTCATCAAGAATTTGTTCAGGTTTTTGGATTATGCGTCCACCGGTAGCAAAACATTCTTAAATAATTCAAGGTAACACGTGGTGAGTAATTGCAATTCAAAAGATTATATTGTGGGTGAATCATCCCTTTAAGCATACATCATGAATATCCAGCTCGAGCAAAACGTTTTATAAAAAGGTACTCACCGCATTCTTCAACAAGTTTCCAGATTTGGTAAAGATGTTGGGTTTTCTTGAGGCTGGTTTGACGGTCTCTGCGTTCTGCGGGTTCGCCCGGGCCAGAGACGGAGACTGAGGCAGAGAGAGGCTGGGGGAGGTTTGAGTGGAGGGCGTTGACAGCGAGTAAGACTGAGGGTTTAAGTAAGTCGTGCTTGGTGTGTAGGGCTGAGGTGTGTAGGGCTGAGGTGTGTAGGGCTGAGGTGTGTAGGGCTGAGACGGGATGAAAGGCTGAGAGGGTGTGTAGGTCTGAGGAGGGGTATACGTTTGGGAAGGGGTGTGGATTTGAGAGGAAGTAGAAGTCTGGGAAGGAGTGTAGAGTTGAGAGGAAGTGGAAGTTAAGGAAGGGGTGTAGATTTGAGAAGAGGTGGAAGGGGTGTAGATTTGAGAAGAGGTGGTAGTTAGGGAAGGGGTGTAGATTTGAGAAGAGGTGGAAGGGGTGTAGGTTTGTGCCTGTGGTAGAGTTGGTGTGTATGACTGAGGCTGTGTGTGAGCCGGTGCAAACGGATTCGTTTCTGGAAATGTATGTGTGGTTATGTAAGGCTGTGTCTGTGGGATGGACTGATTTGCAGTCGGGGAATCGAGCAGAGTAGGTGGTGGTGGCGGTGGGAAGCTGTCGGGATCTTCGTCAGCTTCATCGACAGAGGAGTGGAGCTCGTAGTGCCTCTTCCTCAGCTCCCCCAGACGGACCCTCTCCTGCTCCAGCTGGCTCTCCAGCTGCAGCACCCGCACCTGAGAGATTGAAAACATTGTAAGCGACCTCCAATCGACAACAAAAAATATCAAGATGATACATTTTGGGACTTGAAAGCCTCACCTGAGTTTCCATCTCCTCTGTTTTCAGTTTGATCAAAGATCTGCCAGAGAAGTCCATCAAAACTGCAAAGACATCACATCAATTATCAGTAAACCAGTTGATAGATTGCTGTTACATTTTGTAGAAATTCCTGATCCCCAGAAGATGAATCCTGACAATTTAGGTGAATATTTCTCCAGCTCCATAATAAGATTCATGAAGTCAAAATGTAAATATCCTAAAAACAATCTTATGTGTTTCCCAGTGGTGGAATAAGTACTCAGGTCCTTTACTTAAAGGTCCCATCATATGCTTTTCTGGTTATTACCCGTCCCCTTGTGTGTTATGTAGCTTTTTCTGCATGTAAACGGTCTGCAAAGTCACAAACCCTCAAAGTACACCCTGTAGCGAGTAAAACTCTAACACAGAAAAGACCTGTCTATGCTGCCCCGCCTCGTTGGAGATTTTTCTTTTTCCATTTTTTTCTTCCAGGGCCTATTGACGTCACTAAGTCCAAATGGACCAATTGGCACACAGCTATAGAACAATAGGCACACCCTCTGCCAGGGTGGACTCCCGAGCAGCTCAGGAGTTCGCCCCGCGAGGCTCCCGGAGCAGACAGTGTGAGGTGGATGCTGGATATAGCTCCGCACACACACACACACACACTCACTCAGCCTGAGCTCCGCACACACACACTCACTCAGCTCCGCGGACTCACTCAGCCTGAGTGTGTCCGCTGGCATGGCACGCAGACCCCAAGCAGCAACCAGGAAACAACACCAGTAATCCAGCTCACACTGTCCGCAGCAGCGAGCCCCGCAACATCCCGCCAACACGGCACCCAGACCCCACGCAGCATTCTCATCTGTTTGTCATTACTGGTGTCATTTCCTAGTTGCTAATTGTAAAACATAAACAATGATGTTCAGCTGTAACGGTGGTTGACTAATAAGAACAGAGTGGGCGAGCTGACCGAGCTCCAACAAGCCGTGTAGGACAGAGAGTGAATACACATACTATACAGAGATGCTGTATGAGAAACCAATGTGAGTTTGGAACATTGAACAATGTAAATCTATTCTAGTAGACCTCAACAATGGAATTATGATCAGTAGAAATGGCCATGACATGGGACCTTTAAGCAAAAGTAGAAATACTAAAGTCTAAAAATACGTCATTACAAGAAAAAGAATCAATGTAGTGGAGTAAAAATTACATAATTTGCCTCTTAAATGCTAAGGAGAAAGGGTATAAAGAGTTAAGTTCCAATACTTAAGAGAAGAATGTCAAAGTACGTTACTTGAGTAAGTGTACGTAGTTACATTCCACTACTGGGAATGAGTTAACAGACATGTTGACTACAGGATGAATTATAATAAAACATCCCCTCTCACCTGGGTCAGAGATCTTATCCTGCCCGTGTTTGGTGGAGGTGACGACCACAGCAGCCATGTCATTAACGTGGCGCGAGGCCTGCTTCAGGGTGTGCAGCTTCTTGTTGTTACGGTCGGCCTTCACCTAAAATAACAAAGCAGCACTTCAGCATTCATCTACATCTCCATACATCCAAAGAGCTCCTAAAAACAACGTGCTGCTATCCAAACAAGTTTTACATTTATAATGAATATGTGTCTATTTGCCTGAATAATACCAGAAATTACTTAAGAAAACAATACACAACAGCAACATTTGGGATTTTTTTTTAAAACACCACCAGGTACCTTCATGGAGATCAGACTGCTTTTCATGCCAACAGAACATTTTTTAACTTGATTTTGTACCTTTGAGGCAGCAAGGAGCTGAGCTGTGCTCGCAGCGATCTCATGTGAACACGCGATGAGCTCCTCGTACGCTCCTTTTTCAGCCACCACCCGGTCCGCTGAGTCTCTGATAGCAAAGAAGTGAAGAACAGTACAGGTTCAATATATAGGGATTCAGAACATATGACTAATATTGTACAGTATGTTATTCTTGGACCCTTACAGCAGCTGTGTGGCGCCCCAGCCAACAGCTTTAGAGGCAGAGATGAGTCCCTCTGTCCAGCGAGAGTTCTTGCCATAAAATTCTGTAACAGATGCTGCTCCCTACAGGAAGAGCAAAAGTGTCAGTATAAAGAACATTGAACTATGGTTTCTTCTTGAATACTTTACCCACAATAAAAAAATGCAGAACTGCCATATTGTCAACATCAATTTACATCTCTAACACAACTCTTAAGTGTTACTTTTGCTTATCATGTTGCCGGAGAAGGTTTGAAACTCTGCTGTAATTTCTCCTTTTTGTGACTCACCCTGCCTCCTTCCACAATGTCTTTTTGCAGGTCAGCAGAAGCTGTAACCAGCATGTGAACAGCCTGGAGAGGAAAAAGCAGATCAGGAGAAACTCTGAGTGAACATGAATCACAGAAGTTCACAGAAATGTATTGTAAAAGTAAAGACACGGGTGTGATTATTAAGTACATCTCCATGTATGTTATATATTTGTTGAATACATAAAAAGTAAAGACACATTTCTTACCTTCATCAGGTCTGAACAGGATCCCAGGATACTGTAATGAAAAACAGAAAAACATCCCACAGGTGCTGGTAAGAAACTGATGGAGAGAAGATTAGAAAACATTTACTAATTTAGAACAATACAGTATTTTTCTTACCTCTGGTTGACCTCCAGTTTGATGCCAGAAGTGTCTCTCTTTGCCTGATTCATTATCTCCTGGGAAACAGAAGTTTGAAACAGAATAGTTAAGCATCACCAGGTGTATGTGTGTGTGTATGTGTGTGTATGTGGTCCAGAGTTTGTCAGGTGTATCCATTATGATGTGTCCTTACGTCCATTCTCAGCACAGCCTCTTCAATGGCAGTTGATGTGGCGATCATCTCTTTATCCACCAGGTATCCCAGCTCTCCTTTTTGCAGATCCTGCCCTGTTGGACGCAGATCCTAAACAGGATTGATCAAGTACACGTCAGAAATTCAGCAGCAAATACTTAGTTACAGTATACAAATACTTCGTTTTTTTCCCAGGTACAAAAATCTGTAACTTTTCTCCACTACATTTGTATGAAAGCTTAAGTTACTTTAAAGCTTCCCACCAACAATGCTACACCTAATATACAAATACATTCTGAAGTATTATGAAAGGTTAACATAGGACTTTCTTGGTCCCTTGATGAATTTGACCAGCTACCCAGCATAAAGTAATTCAAAAAATTAAATAAAAATAACATAGAAAAGATCGACAAGATATAAGATCTAGATATTGGCGGATTTGTGTAAAATAAACATGAAAGAGGGGGAAAACTGCCAGTAAACATCAGCATGCATTTAGTTCAGAGCACCACTGTGCCTAACATAATTGCTATCAATAGCTGTTTGCTCTTATTACTCTGATGAAGGTAAAATCTGTGTCACCTGTGCCAACCCGAGGAGGCGCTGGACAGTGAAGCGCACGGCGGAGGGATCTGCTCGCTGTAAACTGGCCTGAATCTTTAGATCTTTCAAGAACTGAAGGCAGTGATTCGCACAATCCCGACAGCTGTCAGTCAAACCTGCATGAGAAGGAAACCGGAGTGTTTACTGTTTGTTCATACTGTATTTAGTTTATGCCTTTTCAGTTTCAGTGTGAGTCTGTCTCTTACGGTCGGCCTGGTCGGTGGGAGCAGAGTGAGATGTTGCTGCTCCGTTGACAATGGTGTCAGCAGTGAGGTGGGAGAACTGTGTGACCGCTCTCAGCAAACCACTGGCATCTAAAAACAAGAGGGAGGAGCCTGACATACACTCTTCATCTAAGACAAACATACTTTACTTCTAAATCAGAACACAAGCACAGCTCACTCACCATTCCTGTTTCCCAGGTAAACCACGTGACTCTGCTGCATTTTGTCAATAGAACCCAGAGTGATTTCAGCTCGGTTTATCAAATAATCTGAAAAAGAGAAAGAAAATTGAAATGGGAAATGATACGAAAAAGCATTGAGCAATTCTAAGATGTATATACATAATGTAGGAGGATATCATAGTGAATTTAAAACAATTTAATAAATGTTTATATACTGCTTTTAAATGTTCCGTTGATGGGATATAAATAACGTGTTATCAAATGAATGTCAATTTAATCTAAAATGAAAGCAAGTGATGCTATTATTGTCAGTACTAACTTTAATAATTAAGTTAAGTATTATGTACATACAGTTTTATGTAAATACATATATTCGTCTTTGGATTGTTCGTTGTTATTTTCATTTTGTTCTTCTATTATATTTAGGATGTTCCCTCTTTTTACTGAGACAAAATAACCTTTTAAAAAGGACCTAAACCTAAGCAATTTTCACTATTTTTGAAACTTTTATAGACTGATCATTTAAAAAAAACGACTTTTATGCAGATATGGTGTACTATTGGAATTATTTAGTGGGGGACAAAAGAAATAAGGTTTTACCAGGTGAGCTGATGCAGCTGAGGTGAATGGGGTCGTCCAGTTTGGCCACAGCGTCCAGTATGATGCCCTCGGCCTCCACCACAGCACACTGCAGCAGACAGAACTGCTCGTCCTGCAGCTTCTGGGTCAGCTCACCCTCACGACACGCCTGAGGAAACACACATAAACTCATCAGTAACCAACCACTCCATAGTAGGTCACACAGATTGCACAGGTGATATAGTGTGTGTGCAGCACCTGTTGCTGTATCTGGGCGTGCAGACTGCCCACTTCCATGCTGCTCCTCTGCCTCTCCTGCTCCAGGGAGCTGTGGTGGAGCTGGGCCTGCTGGCGGAGGGAGTTCAGCTCCGCCTCCTGGTCCCTCATGGAGCGCAGCAGCACCTCCCTCTCCGCCTGCAACCCTGCTAGAGAACTGCTCAGCTGGGTCCCACTCTGAGGAGAAAAACATGCATCAATCAGTTTTTTCAGAAGAGGATTTGTAGACGAAGTGAGAAAGTTAGCATTAGTATTCCTACCATTTCTCTGCTCTGCAGGGCGCCGTTTGCACGATTTAACTCCGACCGTGTCGAGTCCAGCTCTCGCCTCAGACGGTCGATCTCCAACTTCTGCTCTGCATTGATGGTCAGCTGTGGAAAGGCAAGTTTAGTTTATTTGTATAGGACCTTTGAAAAAGAAATCAATTAAAATTCCTTATAATAAATTTGTATTAAGAAATAATATAAAATAAACACAAGACACATAAATACGCTTGAAAGAGAATAAAATAAATATGGGATAAAAATCTGCGTGATGCTCAGCCACTGCTCAGACAGAAATGTAGACGTAAAAGTGCAGAAATAAACACAAATGTTTAAGCCTTAATGTATATAAAAGAGTTAGAGCTCTTTGGTTTGTTTTCTACCTTTCTATTTTTGCTAGTTTTTCTTATCTTGTATATTTGTGTTTTTGCAAAACACATGCAGATAAAAATATTACCAGGAAAAATGTTGCACATATATAGTTACTGTGATATGACTCTGTACCTGTTGCTGCAGCTGCGCCCTGAGGGCCTCCAGCTCTCGGAGCAGGCGGTCCCTCTCCAGGTCCTGGGAGCCCTGCTGCTGCTGGGCCTGCTGTCTCAGCGCGGAGAGCTCTGCGTCTTTCTCTCGAGCGGAGCGCAGCAGTACCTCCCGCTCTGCATGCAGAGCTGCCAGGCTGCTGCTGAACTGAGACCCCTCCTGAAAAAGACAGAAATATGTAAGTGCATGAATTAAACCTCTATATAAAACCATTTATTAAATAAAGCTGCAAATCGCACTTTTCTGTGAGCCAAACGACAAGCACATGGAGTATTATACTCCTATTCTGTCTCTCCGCACAATGAGTGATATATATCTTTTTGATTTATGTATTTCATATTATTTATAATATTATTTAGCAGGGACAGTGGCCATTAATACACATTTCTGAGTGAGCCAAGACACATACTATAATGAGCCAAATAAAGGCATCCCAAAGATGCTTTATTTGACATGCTGCAGAGTAAATAAGACTGGGTAGAGATTTAACAGTCCCAATACATAAACTCCTAAAAGTAAATATTGAATGAACTTTTTAGAAACTAAAAATATTTGATCAAACTCATAGTCAAAGGGTTGTAAATGTAATGGCAAAACATTTACTTTAACTTTAGCCTGATGGTGGTGCTGTAGAGTTTGTTGGAAATGTTAAAACTCATACTGAGTCAGGTGTCTTTCTTGCTGTGATTGTTGATATCCATCTCTACTGCAGTTGAACCCTTCACATATCTATTTCATGAGACAGTAAAGTGTTTAGAAAACATAAATTGCTCGTTATCATACATCCAGTCTCACCATGTCTTTGTTGTCCAGCGTGCTGCGAAGGAGAGCCAGCTGGGCTCTTTGCTCCAGAAGCTCTTTGTTGAGGCGCTGAAACTCCTGCTGCTGCTGAT
Source organism: Trematomus bernacchii (assembly GCF_902827165.1). Classification (NCBI taxonomy): domain Eukaryota; kingdom Metazoa; phylum Chordata; class Actinopteri; order Perciformes; family Nototheniidae; genus Trematomus; species Trematomus bernacchii. The sequence goes on along the minus strand of NW_022987547.1, from coordinate 8,993,122 downwards.
TCATCTGATCAGGAGAGAAGACAGTGAATAGTTACCTACAACAGTCTTTGTTTTTCAACACAAAACACTTTCTTGTGGAGAGATATCATAACAGAAGGTGTTCTTTTTTTGTGCTGTCTGCAGCAGTTATGAGTCTCACCATGTTGCTGTTCTCCAGTCGAAGATTTTCCAGCTCGATTTCAAGCTGCTGTTTGCTTCTCAGCAAATCATCGTGACCATGTTTTGTACCAGAGAACAACTTCACTGTTTCTGTATTCTGAAAACACACAAAGACAACATTTTTGGCGTGAACCGGATTCTGTGCAACTATGGTCCTACAACAGCCTCATAATCAATACGAAAAAGATGAGAAAATGTATAGTTATTTTAGGAATGATACTTCAAAGTGTCTTTATCTCAGGTTTTTCTCAAAATTACATAGAATGAGTAAAAGAAACAACAAGGACGAGGAGGTTTACCTTCTTCATTAAGTCAGCGTGGCTGGTGATGAGCTCCGCATGTCTCTCTTTGAGTTGAGTGAAACGCAGCTCTGCTGACTGAGCTCGATCTGTGGAGACAATGGGATGAAAAGACACATTAAGACTAAGCTACATTTATATTTCACCAGTGCACAAATCTTTTTACTTACGGTCTGCCTCCTTGTATCCGATCTGAGCCCCGACGTTGGCGACATTAGCGCACCGTAAGCCCTCCACCTCCATCCGCAGGTGCTCCTTCTCCACCATGGCCATCTGTTTGTAGTTACGCTCCTCCTCGACCTCGGCCTCCAGGCGATTCACCTGAGACTTCAACTCAGTTAAACACCTCCGAGCCTGAGAAAAAGATCACATCATATCATATATAATAGTTAAACACTCAAAGGTAATATTTTACTGCACAAAGTGTACATTTACTTGTACATGTACTTTTTTGATACATACTGTACTTTTATTTAAGTAAGGTTTTGATTGCAGGACTTTAAGTTGAAGGGGAGTATTTTCACACTAGAGTTTAAGTAAAGGATTTGAAGACTTCTTCTACAACTGAGTATATATCCAATGTGATAATCTCACCTCAGACTTGATGAGCTGTAGTTCTGGTCTGAGCGCCTGCAGCTCTCTCTTCAGACCCTCGTTTTCGGTTTCCCTATGGTCCACTGAAACATCCTGTGCTCCCATTTGGTTTGGCAAATAGTACTGTCATGAGAAAGAAATTAAACGTCAGCCGTCCGTGATACCAGAAAAGGAGGTGGAAGGCATTTCTTTTCTCATTTTTGTCTCGCATGTACCTGTGGCATCTGTGGTGTTTCTCTGGTCTCTGGTTGCTGTTCCGCCTCCTCTCTGTCGGTACGTTCCTCGTTAGGTATCACCACCACCGCCCTCTTATATTCAGCCAAGGCAGAAGCGCGGAGGAAGTTTGGTGGAGCCTGTGTATTAAACAAAACCTTTTATTTTCAATTAAGGACTTTACAGTGTGGAATGAGTACTTATGTTAAAGGTCTGAATACTTCCTTCCATTTTTCAAGTTAAATCTACGGAAATATTTATGGTACTTACATCAGGGAGATCTGGGATCTGGATGAAAGTTTTAAAAAACTCAGTTTCTCTGGCTCTGTCAAAGAATTGTTTGAGGCTGCAGAGGAAAACATATCTGTCACTAACATAACCCAGAGATGAATTAAAAGTGTGTATTTGCTAATAACTCTGATTTCCTACCTGTTAAAAAGATCTCGGAACCGCTCTCGATGTCCAAGAAGAATATCTGGAGCCATGCCTGTAAAGCAGAGGATATGATTATTACGTTTTAAGGCTTTCTCTAACACTATAGCTTGATTAAATAGAGAAAAACATATTGCCATATCGCTTACAGCTGTGCAGTTTGAACATCAGCAGGACAGTGAAGTGGTAAAGGAAGCTGCAGTCCAGTATCAGAGGAATCAGAGGAGTCAGTCTGCACTGTCCAGCTGGAGTATCAGATTTGGCGCCGTTGGCATCAAGCTGACGCAGAACTTTGAACAAGAAAAACACGTAATCAAATAAATATCTGAACAATTCTGGTGCTACTCTGTATTTTATTTATTGCCAACACATCCCATTAAATCCTCAGCAAGTGTGTGTATCATAATCCTAAAAACATCTCTAGAATGATCGAAAAAGGTGGACTCACCTGTCTCCTCCATCTTCAGTCCAGCATCCAGGTAATCCATCAGTTCCTGTGTCATATCCAACCTGCAATACATTTAAACCCCATTTATGAAGCACATGCCTCATATTTAATGAGAAACAGAAGCAATTATTGATGGTGGTAAACTTACACTTTGTTTTTGTCATTTCCTGTTTCCTTGTCCAAAGTCTCATCACTGGCCTCCAGGTTGCCTGGGATCAGCTTGTGCTGTACATTTATTTTGTAATTAAAAGTTGTATCATTCTAAATGTTAACATGACATAATAGAAACCCTTTAACAGTTTTATATAACAAAATATATATAAGTTACCTTTGCATGAAATTCCATTTTGAGGCAGAGGAATTTTGCAGACAGTGCAACAATTTGGCCGTATCGATCATGCAAGCTTCCCTGGAATAACAATAAAGAGTTGTCATGGCTTTATTCATTGGTTTATTTACACAATTCCATAGAAAGATAAAATGTATGAAGCCAGAACAAAATACTGATTAAAGATCATGGCTATCATTACAATCTTTGGCTCTGTATGAGCAATTTTTTTTTAGATGTCTAGCGTTCAATGTTTAACATATTATATTTATTTAATTTAGACTAACTTAAAAACACAAAAAATACATTTTTATTTAAAAGTGGGAGACTGAGGCACACATTTTTGTTTACCTATTTACGCTACCTCATACTTCTACTCCAATTTACTACAAAAGTAAATCACTATACTTTCTAGAGTTCTACTACTATGTGTTACTTTTCAGATTAGATTTAGCTTTTACTGGCACTTCCTACAAACATTTGACAATGAAGTACTTCAAACATTACTAAAGTAAAATATCTAAATACTTCTTCATCCTCTGCTACTCACCCAGAGAACGCCCATGTCTTTGACGTTGCGGCAGTATCTGTGAGAGTCTCTAACGACCTGTAGTCAAACACAGAGGGGCGAGGTTACAAAAGGAAGAGTGGGTAAGGGTGAGACAAAGGAAACAAATAAAAGATTGAGAAGATGTTTAGATTTGAACTCACATTTCTGTGTCCCCCCCGGAGCACTTTGTGCAGCAGGTAGCAGAACTTCCAGCAGATCATGGAGTTGCTGGAGAGAGGCAGGTTGAGGGTGTAGGACCAGAAGGTGGCGGCTCCACTCTCCTTATACGTTCCCATGATAATATCTTCACTGCTGTCAAGGAATCTCCAACATACTAATGCATTAACTCAACATAAGACTTGTGTCTTGGCAAGATCATCCCTTAAGGGAGGGGTTAATAAAGGAACAGTTTGATTTGACATTTCAGTACACTTGTCTTTTCTTATAGATTTCAGATTACTGGTTCAGAGTGAAATATATTGACAACTTTTCATTTATTGCCATATTTTCTTATCCAGACATTCGTGTTCCTAAGAGGATGATTCCTAAAAACGCTTCTGAACCTCAGACTTTCTATCTAGCGCCACCAGCAGGTCAAATGTTAACTTAATTAGTGTTTTGCTTTAAGTTAAGCCTCACAAAGCCATTACCATGCATGCACGGTGTACTCTTGTCTTGTGTTAGTGAAATGAATTTGGATTTAATTTCTTACTTAATTGGGACAATGCAGTTAAAAACACAGTGTGAAACTGATGTCCTTTGCAGAGTTTGTGCTATAGCTAATTTTACAAGTATAAGACCTAGTTGGGCTTTTAGATGTGTAGTTAAAATATACAGCTTTCTAGTTCATAAAACATATAACGTAAATAGAAATACAATAAAAAAACACACCGCATATTGCAATTACTACAATACCGTCACACATCTTACCATGGTTACTTAGAGGAACTTTGATATCAAGCATTTTGTTTGTCAGTTAATGAACCAAGTTGAAAGATGGTTTAAAATGTAAAAATTAAAAGGATACTGCGCACATATTTCTCTTTAAGTGGAGTTTCTCCTGAGACGAGAGTTTTGCTGATGCTGTGGAGCTGAAAGAAAAGAGACTCAACTTTAGTCAGTCAACTTTCCTACAGGTAAACAACGACTGCCGCTTGCGGAAATAGATAAAACAATAAGATAACAAAAAGAAAACACAAGGTTGGATATAGACAAACACGTAAACGGGGGCAACATTTAAAGAACGTTTACAATAGTGAAAAAATTAACTTAAAATATATTTTTTGTAGGGTTTAGCTCCACACTTTTAAACAGTGATAAAATGTTACTTATCAAGGTGGTTCCCGTAAGCTGAATTTCACAAACTATAGAACATGAAAACAATAAACCTGCTCCGAAGTATAAAAGTTTGATTGTAATAAATAATAAAAACATACCTGTTGTTTAGCGAACTGCTCTTTCTCAGCAGCCAACGCTTTTTCCGTCTTATTTTCGCTTTTGTTCTTCGTTTTGCTCATGTTGTTGCTGTAAATCCACACAAACTATAATGATATGAATCCTCAGAGGTCCAGCTCGAGGTGTCTGCTCCTCACCTGTGCCCTCGCGCCCCTTTAAAACAACAATAGGTGCGTCAGACGCTATGGTCAGACGTGGCGCGTGCACGTCCTCAAAAGAGCTCTCCTATGAGTCGCTTCTTCAGATCAAGATTACAGTCTGCTCAATTGAAATAAAAACCAAGCCGTTTCTCCTGTGCGTAAAAGCCCTCCAGATGATTAAAAAAGCGCATTGAAAAATATGTTCACAGCAACAAAAAAACTACTGACACGTAGTTTACATATACAAATATTTGTTTTAATAAAAAATGAAGTTGTAAAATGTAAAAACGATGAACAGCTATCGACAATTCCTCTTGAGTCACCGGGCAAATGTGTAGGCAGTGAAACTGGAAAGACAATACAAGGACACACACTCAACAGCCCTGAAGGACAGGTTTCCCCATGTGATCTCACACACTTCACACAATGCAGCCTGTAAAATCTGAAACAGGGCTTTAAAACATACCCATGTATGATTAATGTATCCCCTAAATTATGTGTAAGGTTAAACAAATACAATGAGATTAATGCTTTCAAAAGTTAGAAATTCATGACATAAATCGCTTTTATTCCTTCATTATTTTCCTGAGAGAGAGTTCAACCTTTAGCATATATGTTCTGTAGTAACACTGATTTTAAAAGATTTGGTCAATACTAGAGTTTTTAATAAAAATACAAGTGCTTCAGTCAAAATCAAGCCTTCCAAATGGCCAGTGGTGACGAGGGCAGGCTTTGGGTGGAGTCAGTGGCCTGTTGGAGAAAAAATGACAATGCTGTTATGCCTTCACACACCCAAACTAGAAAAAGGAACAGTTCAACTGAACACTTTACACCCTTAATGCCACACCCCATGAATACAAATGGGAGAGAGAAATCTTTAAGAGGCCCAGCATCATGAAACTACCTTGTAGATCGGGGAGACTGTGTGGTGGTGGTGATGGTGGTCATTGTGGGATGGCGGGCTCTTATGTGAGTAAAGGGGTTCAGTGGTCCCACAGCTCATAGTGTGAACACTGTTACTGTGAACAGAGCAAGTGACCTGCTTGGACTCATTTAACATCTGCTGCAGAGAACAGCTGGACAGAGGATCATCACCCTGGTGAGAGGAGGAAAGAGGGCTTTAAGTGATCAGCTGCACATAAATACACTTACATGTTTTCTTTCCGGGAGTAAGATTAAAAGAGTGATACCAGTCTCAACCTTTGCACATTCCTAACATTATTTTTTAGCATATTTCTGTGCAATACTACCACTTTTAAAATACACCACGCTAATTTATTAGGAGCTGACAGTAACTTCATATTCAATAGAGACATTAAATGGGTATCAATCTTCTTATTTAACTCTCAGTAAGAAAGCATATACATTATGGCCATTCCTTTAAAATGTTGACCATTTCTATCACACTGATGATATAAATAATGTGTTCCTAAGAACTTTATCTAGACTTCTTTAATTTACAAAATTGCTCTCAATATGAGGCACTGTTTCTGTCTTACATCAATGGAGTGCGCAGAGAAGTCTTGCAGGTCACTGTGAACCCTGGTGTGCAGATTGGCTGGTGGAGAGGGGGCATCATTTAAAAGTCTGGAGTTCTTCACTCTGAGTGATGGAGGAGACCGTCTGTCCACACAGAGACACCTCAACTCCTCCTGACTGAGACAAAAAAGAAACAGGACTGATGAATATCACATATCTCTATTATATTGAAATGTGTGAAACATTAAAGCTCAATATGGGTCTTAGTACTGTCATTACCTCTTTATTTAGCTAGATGCATGTCTAGCTGCATGGCTGCACTGTATTGAAGTCTTAAATAGAGCTGACTCCTGCCTTTGAATTACTTTCAGTAGAATTTCTCAGTGTTTAAATTGTGTCCATGGCAGCCATTATGGACCCATTAACCATTTGTACTTTGCTAATATGTCTTATAAGAAGATGTTTTCCATTCAATGCCATAATTCAACTTTAGTAGGTGCCTCTGAGATGTTGTGGAGAGTAAGCACAGAGTGTGTGTATAACCCAGTTAAATTCAACCTCTGTCAATAATTGTAACTTATCTGTATCAATTCCTCTTTAATGCAAATGCTTTTTCTGCAGTGCAGTTGTTGTTTGTTCTGCATATTTCTATACCAAAAATAAATAGATATTTAAAAAGAGAAGAACAAATAATATAAAATAAAATGTATTCAGATCTATGTTTAGGGTTTCAGAGAAAAGTCTTGGCAAATGATCGCTGCTCTCAAATGTTTCATGTTCCTCTGTTGTTCTCAGAGGGTCTTACGCTCCTCCTCAATGCATGAAAGCTGGTCTTTTCTTTCATTGTCCTCACCCAACTCAAACTCAGTAGCTTCTCTAAAGCAAGAAGTTATGAAATAAAATAAGTTTATATATCCTTCATTCCTACATCATGCATCAACTCTTCGCTTTTGTTTTTTTTGCACATTAATTACCTGCCCGGTATTCCCTGACTGGTCTTCTCCCGCAGAATATCCCGGGTACTCTCCAGGTTTAACTGCAGCAGCTGCAGGTCATTGCGCTGATTATCGCACACCTGTTAATTAAAAACAAACAAAAACATCATTACGTATTACATATATTGTTCTATTACCTTATATACTATGTTGTATTTCTATACTAATACAGACAAACATTACTTTATAGATGCACTATACCTTGCTGACTTCGACGCTGTCTTTTGCCTTGTCATTTTTCTCTTTTTGCTCTTGTATAGTTTGTATTTTTGTTTTATATACCTCTTATTCTAGATTTTTCAGTTTCTCTATTTATCTCTATTTATTTCTACTTATGCTGCTACAAAACGAGGGGTTACTATGGTAACCCTTGTTATATAAACACAGGCGGAGCCCTCTGCTGGACTCTATGGGTACTTCCCCTTGATCCTATCATGCAAGCATTCATCCACTGAGACTTTCTAGACGTAGCCGGCCCCGGGGCGGGCCTACCTGAATGCGCGCGCATCTCACCGTATAAAAGGAGGCCTCGCCTCCTGACTGTCATCCTACACTTCTCTTCAGCAAGCAGCATAGGACAGACAGGGCCCCTGAGTAGAGGGCTCCGCCTGTGTTTATATAACAAGCAGTGGCGGCCGGTCCATAGGGGCGCTAGGGGCGCCGCCCCACCTCTTCCCATATTGAAAAAAAATAATAATAATAATAATTAAAATTAAAATTAAAAAAAAAAAATATGTTTAAAAAAATATATATGTTTTTATTTTTATTTTTAATGAACAAGGTAAATATTATATAATTGGTATCAGTAAAATGTATAATCTACAATAAAATCTCGTTTAAAATTGTGTTACGATGTCTAAAGTTACTGATAAGTCACATGTTTCCTGCCTGGCCTTGCCCATGCACCTTCTCTCGTCTGGGCGCTAAGAGAGGAGCCTTCAACCAGTGCAGCAGCAGCCACCAGCAGCTGACTGTTGCTATCTGTAACGTGTAAACTATGCCGCGAAAATATAATTTCAGCCAATCAGCGTCGTCAAAGATGACGGTCACCGGGCGCCAATGTCAGCGCCCAGTGCAGTCTGTGAGTAGTTTGGACAGTGACTCGTATCCGGTTGACGCAGTAGTTGATGAGGATGGCTTCGTGTGCAGGTGGAGTCTCCGGACCTCGGTCCCCGCCTAATTCTGTTCAAGAGCTAATCTCCAATCCTTTCGAAAGGAGAAGTTTGGCAGATAAATTGTTGCTTAAAGACCTTGCACCGGACCAACCCGATTTGAATATATCGCAGCAATCTCGTGAAAAAGACAACATTTATACACGAGGCTTCACAAGTAGCTGGTACACAAGAAAGGCTTGGCTAGCTGGATGCAAACAGGTAAATGCTGTCTTTTGTTTCCCATGCTTGGATATCACTTTATATGTAGAGAGGAGGTTTCCCATGGTTGTTAGAAGTTTATTAATAAGTGGGCATTTATCACAGAAGTGATTGTTCTGTCTCCACGTTTGTTGCATTGTCTGTGATGTATTTTCCAACGGTTATAGCTCCTGTTCTGTCCCAGCAACACTACACGGTTTGCAGCTCCACCACATTTTTGGTTTATCTTCGGTGTCGCTTAAAATCTGCTTCCCATCGGACTAAAACCTCCACGTAATCTGAAGACAGATACTTGAAGTTATTTAAACCTTTTGCAAACTTTATGTTCTTTCTTGCTCTAGCCTTGCCAGTTACATTGTACATAACACATATATTATCATTATGCTAACTGGTTGTTCGTGTTAGACGATGTAGCTTTTTCATTTCTGAGTTATTGCTATATGTAAATAAGCCTGTTTGTAAATAATCCTCAGAGAAACAAAGAAAAAACACAATTTATGACATTTTGTGCTGTGGTTATTTTTTTTAAATTGCATTTATTCACAGTTCAGTTTGAAATGCTGTAGTGACTTGTATTGAACCACTTAAATATTTATAATTAATGCTACTGAAAAGATGCTATTAATTTTATATCTCACATGCAGTTCACTGTAAAGCTACTTGGTGAAGGTGTTGGTTCATAAAACATGAACAGTTTTAAGAAAGAAAAAAACAGACCAGTTCTGAGAACACAAATTCCTGGTAAAGTAGTAGATGTTCAGGTTGATAAATAATATTTTCCACACTGAAGATTATGGAGGTATTGATCAGTCTTCTCATATTTTTAAGCCTCGATTTCTCCTTTCCCCCCCCCCCTCTAACATCACCAGAAGTCATCATTTAAGGGGTCATTTCTCGAAAAGAATTTCCGGGGGGAAACCCCCCGGACCCCCCGGGTAGGTCACTTACGGTACGTCAAGAGCCCCACCAAAAAAAAAGACCACCGGCCGCCACTGATAACAAGGGTTACCGTACGTAACCCCTCGTTATATCTCTCACAGGCTCTGCCCTCTACTGGACTCTATGGGTACAGTGGGCGGAGCCCCGACGTATACACGCGCTGTCGTCCCACAACAACACTGTTCCATCTCACTGTCCCTAACCGGCTTTCTGGTTAGCAGCCGCTGTGCCTCACTCACCTCTCCCTCGGTCGTAACCGTGGAGAAAATTGAGGCTGCGGCTGACAGAGCACACCCTGACGCGCTTACCCCGCGGAGGTGTGCTATGACGTGGAGGACTCCAGCCCCTATGGGCCCATGTGCACAAAACGTAAGCGCATTACACAGCCCCCCTCCCTCCTCACCAGTCCTGTGTTGCCCCAGCAAGCACAGACGATGAAAAGGAGCCAGACATGTCCAAGAGATAAAACTTTATGAAGGAGCCTGGCGTTGACCAAGACGCCGCCGTGCATATGTCCTCCACACTCACACCGTTAAATAAAGCTGTTGATACAGCCATGGCTCGTGTAGAGTGTGCACGGACCCCCGTGGGGAAGGCTCTCCCCGTCTGTCCGTAGGCATGTGCAATGCACTCGCAAAGCCAGCCTGCCAGGCGTTTCTTGGACAGAGCTTTCCCGATCACCCCGCCCCCGACGCACACAAACAGCTGTTCAGTGCGTCTAAGGGCAGCCGTGCGCTCCACATAACATGCTAGCGTACGCACCGGGCAGAGGAGGTGCAATTTAGCCTCCCTCGGCCCACTATGGGGTGGAAGATTAAAGCCCCCCAACTGAATAGCCCTCGACCTGAATGCACTCCTTAGGCTTTCGGGCACAAAGGAGGGGTTCGGTCTGAGTGTCGCCCCGCTCTGGTCACCCCGGATCATTAAACAACTTGGGTGCACCGATAGAGCGGTTAACTCGGACACTCTTTTGGCTGACGTTAAGGCAAGTAGCAAGCAATGCTGTCTTCCACGACAGTGCTTTCAGGGAGGAGAGCTCCAGAGGCTCAAATGGTTCTGTGACTAGAGCCTCGAGCACCAGCGGCAGGTCCCACTGCGGGGCGGAGGCGTGCACTACTGGGCGCAGCCTCCTGACCCCCTGTAAAAAAACGTAACATTAGTGGCTGAGAAAAGGCTGACCTGCCGCCAAATCCCTCACACTTTCACTGTGGAATGAGCAAGCCCTCTGTCCACCAATAACTGTAAGTACGACAAAATGGATCCCAATTCACAAGATAGGGGCTCTATTCTCCGCTCCTCACACCATCGCTGGAATCCAAGCCACTTTGGCCTGTAACAGGCTGTGGTGGATCCCGCTCTAGCTGCCTGGATAGACTGAATAACACTATCAGACAATCCACCCTGTCTCAGCCTGTCCCTCTCAGGAGCCAAGCCTGGAGAGGTTGGCCCAGAGTGGGTAACGCCCCGATTGCACCTGCCTCCTGAGACATCGCCCCCCAGAACTGGGGGAGCGCCCAGGGCTGGCCCACCTTCATCTGTGTCATCTCTGAGTACCACGGCGCCCCGACGCGATCCGGCGCTACTAGGATGATTGACAGATGTTCTCGCCTCACTCTCCCCAGGAGCGGGAGAATGAGACACAACGGTGGAAAGGCGTAAAGCAGCTTCTTTGGCCATGGCTCGTGTGCTCCGGGTGAAGCGCCCACTTGCCTGGCAGGGGTCCGCCCCTCGACATGAGGTCGGCCCCCCTGTTCTCCAGACCCGGAATGTGGAGGGCTCTCAGAGATAACACCACCTCTGAAGCCCATAACCACAGTTTCTCCGCTGTGGTCAACAAAGCGGCGGAGCGGACTCCGCCCTGCCTGTTGATATAAGCCACTGTGGTGCTGTTGTCGTTCCTGACCATTACATGTCTCCCCTGAATTAAGGGTTTGATATGCTGGAGGACCAACACTACTGCCCGCAGCTCTAGGAGGTTGCTGTGCCATGTCTCTGATATGGCGCGTTTCCACTACAGCGCGCAGCCCGGTTTAAGAGGGCTGTGACGTCAGCGGCCGTCTTTGGTTGCGTTTCCACTTGGCCTAGTACCGGCCGGCGGGTCCTAATTCACAGTTTTTCTGGCCTCATAAAATCGTGGGTCCAGGGCCAGAGACAACGAGGCTGAGTCGGGCTGAGTATGCTAAACTAGAGAGAGCGTCGCTGGCAAGGGGGCTACAACTACAACAAGATGGACATATTTGACCGTGATTTAATTGTAATACACGTTTCAAAATGATGCCGAAGTAACAACATACTGATACCGGTTAGTAAAAACCATCAATTAATGCTTTGTCAAGTCTGCAGACAGACGGCAGGGGAAAAACCTTTTAAAATGCTTGTTTTCTAAATGGAGATTGGCTAAGCTAACGCAGTATATGCTCCGACCGTCCACACTCACAACAACGGCCTATACAGACATAAATAAAGCAGCGACTGTATTCACCATGACACAGGCAGTCTGTGGTTTGTACTTGTTTAACTTTTGTCTAGTTTCTGAACATATATGAGGAGCTGTGAGCTCTGAGTGCTAACAGCTAACGGCTGTGTTGTTTTTCTGGGGTCCTCTGAAGATCACGTCACGTCTCCGCCTACACTGCGTTACTATAGATACTGCCCCAGTTCCTAAACTGTAATGGAAATGCGCCATAAAGTGAGCCAGTCCTAACGAGGCCCAGCCATACCGAGCGGGGCCGAGCGAGGCCGTGTAGTGGAAACACGCCATTAGAGGCCAGCGCCCACCTAGAGCCCTCTTCAGGCAGGTCCCTCCCCATCCCGTTCCGGATGCATCCGTGAACACTGTGATGTAGGAGGTCACCCGTCCCAGTGGGGACCCCCTCCGGAGGTGATCCGGGGACCCCCAGAACCGGAGGTTGCCCTCCACTGAGGGGGGGATGATCACCAGACGCCGTTTGTGTCTCTTGAGATCTAAACGCAGGCTGGAGAACCACCTCTGCAGGTGGCGCATATGCAGTAACCCGAGCGGGACCACAACGTGAGCCGCCGCCATGAGACCCAGTGTCTGCATGATAGTCAAAGCTGTCACTGTTGCCCCCTGTCGCAGTCTGCCCGAAGCAAGGATGCCTGCCTGCTCTCTGACAGGGTGGCGCGTAGCCTGCCTGCATCGAGCACCACTCCCAAATACAACGCCTGTTGGTGAGGTATGGGGGTGCTTTTCTTCCAATTGATCGCAAAACCCAACTTGGTTAGGTGTGTGATCAATTGGGCTGTGTAAAACATTGCCCGTTTCCTGGACCTGGCCATAACTATGAGGTCGTCCAGATAAAAGAAAACTCTCATGCCACGGCCGCGCAGCGGCTGGAGCGCTGTGGCCACACATTTGCTGAACTTGCGTGGGGACAGGGAGTAGCCGAACGGTAGCCTGTTGTACTCGTAGGCCACCCCTGGAAGGCAAAACGAAAATACTTTCTGTGTTTCGGTGCAATCTCGACATGAAAGTAAGCGTCCTTCAGGTCGATGGTTGTGAACCAATCGCCTGGCTGCACCAGTCCCAGTAACTGTTTTATAGTTAACATCCGGAATTTTCTGCGTTCAATGTGGAGATTCAGACTGTGAAGATCCAGAATGGGCCTGAATTTGCCTGTCTTTTTGGGAACCAGGAAGTACAGGGAATAATGCCCCCCCTCTCTGTCTTGCGTGCGCACAGCAGACACTGCCTGTTTTTGCACCAAGGCCTGAACCTCTGCTGAGAGAAAACCAATCTCCCCTCGGGATGATAGCTTTGCCTCTCTTATGCCTGTGAACGGAGGAGGGATGCTGCAAAACTGGAGTGAATAACCCAGTCTCAGCGTCCTGTCCATCCACTCCGTTAACACGCAGCTGCGCTTCCATTCCCCATAACACTGTGTTTAGAGGATGTGCAATCAGCTGTGGGGCCCCAGCGATAAAGCTGTGGTACTCTCTGGCGACCCGTCCCGCCGCAAAACTCCCCGCGAAGGGAAGCTCTGCCCATGGGGGGTCGACACAGAAAAGGCCCGACTTTCTACTGAGGACCTTGAACGCGCTGCGCTCTCGTGGGAGCACGCGCTCCGCCATGATGCTTTTCTCTTTTATTTTCATTTGAAAAAGAGGACCTTGTTATCGTGGGGTCAAACAGGGAGGAGGCGGGATTCGCCCTCGCGTCCTGGCCGGAGAAATCACCTCTCTCCGTCGGGACGCTTCCTCCCGCCGCCAGTCAACTCCTGGAGAACGGAGCCCCCCCACCCAGTACCCCACCAGCATGCGGCTGAGCTGCGCCCTCTCTCCCTCCAGGCGACTGAAGCGTTGGGTGACCGAGGATATCGATCCGAAGAGCCCTTCCGTGGCAACGGAAGGGCTCGGTCTTTCTTGGCCAGTGCGGTCAGACCTAGCCACACGTGACGCGACGCCACGGTGGTCAGGGACATCACACGACCGGCTGCGGTAGCCATACCGTGGACCAGATTATTCATCTGGCCCACGCAGCGGTCCGAGTAATCACTACTGCCCTCAGGCGGGGGGGCGGAAGTGTCCTGCTGAGGGGTAATCAGCGACACTCCCAACACACCTAGATTACTAGGTGTGCCTTCTCCCCTCTGCCCACCCGGCTGCCTGCGGAAGCAGATGGGCCACCAGGCTTTCATCCAGTGGGGGCACACCGGGGCACTCTGTGTCCGAGTGGCCCTGCACTCTGAGGATTCCAGCCCATGTAGCCACCGGAGCCTTCGTTCTCAGTGGCTGTCGCCACGTGGCCTCCACACACTGGCAGGGGGGGGCGAAACGAAGGCCGGCTGGGGCGAAACGAAGGCCGGCTGCGCCGGACGGGCCGGGCCGTAGAAGCCCTGACGTAGGCGGCTCACCGGCCTCGGTGGCAGCGGTGGGGGGAGCGGCAAGCCTGCACGCTCCGCCGCCATAGTCATCACCGCCGGGAAGTCCTGTCGCGCAGACCTGTGCTGCTGGCCTTCCTGGCGGTCGCCGGAAACCTCAGACGACGAGGTGTCGCCATCGTCGTCCCTCTCCCCGACAAGCGGACCCGCCCGGTCCGCTGGTATGGCGAACATGAAGGGCACTCCTTCCTCAAGGTCCTCCATCTCCACCACGTCGAGCTCTGGGTCCTCCACCGGCGAGACGTAGCAGTCCTCAAACTGCGCCAGCCGCAAATGGCGGCTGGGGCGAGGAATCAACCGGCAGACGCTGCAGACCGCAAGCGGGCCCAGGTTGGCCGCCGCGTGGTCGGACCCCAGGCACTCAATGCACTGACGGTGGGGTCCGCGCCTTCTATGGCGCCCGGACACGAAGGACAGGGGCGCTCCAATGGTGAGTCAATTTTCTTCGTTGTTTTATATTTTTATCGGTCTCTCTTCACTCAGTTGTGTCTCACTGCCTTGCTGAAGAGAAAGGGATGACAGTCAGGAGGCGAGGCCTCCTTTTATACGGTGAGATGTGCGCGCATTCAGGTAGGCCCGCCCCGGGGTGGGCTACGTCTAGAAAGTCTCAGTGGATGAATGCTTGCATGATAGGATCAAGGGGAAGTACCCATAGAGTCCAGTAGATGGCGGAGCCTGTGAGAGATATAACCCACAGTTTCCCAGGGGGGAACAATAAAGACGTATCTTAACCTTATATCTTATAGATCAAAACAACACTGATTTACATAAGTCATTAAATTCTTGTGACAGTCTAAGAATTGGTTTGAACATGTTATGGACCTGACATTGACCCAGAGCCACAGACTGCAGGAGGTATGCTGCCAAACCAGAAAGGCTCATCTGACGTCAACAAAAGTCTGACGAGCAGATATGTGGAAAGAAGCATTGCCTAATCTGTGATCTAACAAGTGTAATTATAAAAGTATATTTTGTTCATTCATAACTGATTTTGAAGCCACATTGTGAAGTTAAGAGAGAGTTATTGTTGGCTATGACCTTTATATATGCCCTCTGCCCCCTGAGTTATTAAACTAAGTGGTACCTGCTGTATGCAGTGCAGCTCTGACATGGTGCGTTCCTGTTTGGAGCGAGCCAGTTCCAGCAGCTCGTCTCTCCAGCTGTCTCCCTCACCTGGTGACAAACATGAAGCGCTGCAATTATCAGGAACATTCGTTTATCACAGCTACTGCACAGATTAAAATCAAGATATGTAGGCTGCAGGGAAAACGGGATTATAAACATTGTAACTGACTTGACTCTTAAACCAAACATGGTTGACATTATCTCCAAGTATGCTTTTCACTGTACCACAAACTACTGTATGGTTTAGTGCAGACATTATTCATCTCTCTGATCATTTCAAAAATCAAATATTCATGACTCCGGCTTCTCAGTGAGGAATGCTGTTTTTACTGTTGTTATATTATTAAAAGAAAAAGTAATAAATAGATGTATTGATAATACAAATAATTCTTAGCTACAGCACTTGAATAATTCATTATAATTTTTATTTTTTTTATTTTTAAATGAAGATTTCAAGAACCTGAAAACACGTAACATCAAAAAGAAAATGATATCAGTCAAATAACTGCAATAAATATCGCAATATAAAAACAAATGTGCAATGGATTTAAATTCTTAAGAAATAAAAACAGAAAATTGATAAATAAAATCCAGAAACAGATTAAAACGACAAAGACAATATATCTTAATATTTTTACCAAATAAATAGCTTTGAATCATTGATAGGAAGAGGATGGATGTGGAGTGCTGCAGATCATTGTACCTGACAAGGCCAGATCTCTGTGCAGCAGCTGGAGCTCCTGTTTCAGACGGATGATCTCTTCCCTCTGAGTGCTGCTCTGTGTGACCTGCTGCTGCAGATCCTCTACAAACACAGGGGCAAATAATACATGAATAGCTGAAATTATGAGACACTTAATGAATTAGTCAATTAACACAAAATAAAAGCATCAGTTTTTTTTATTGATGTACCTTTAAGGTGTGTGATCTCATGCCTGGCCTCTTTGCAGCGACGTTTGTTTTCCTCTGAGTCTCTCTGGAGTTTGCTCTCTCGGGAGCGACTCTCCGTTAGCGACGTCTCCAGATCTCTTAGCCTCGCTGTGAGGTCGACCACATGAACAGAGGCCTCAACTAAATCTTTCTCCTGATGCGGGGAAAAAATAATATTAACCAACTAGCAGAATATAAAAAAATCAGACACTGATACAATTTAAATTAATCATAATCAGTATTCATGGAAACAAAATGTTGTAATACTATATATACTGTACCTTGAGTTTGAGCATGGAACTCAGTTCTTCCTCCCTGACCTGCAGAGAGCCTACTTGAGTGGACAGCACCATGACAGTGGAGTTCAGACTCTGGTTCTTCTCCTAAGAGAAACCACATACAATTACACCTAAAAGCAGAGATACTAAGTCCCAAGGCAGAAATATAATAACTTTGATAAAGGAGATTCTGGTTTATAAAAGAATCCTGCTATATGGCATTGGTAGCAATCCTGGTGCTATTTGTCTGCCTTAAGATGTAAGCAGATTTTTGTATAGAGGATATAAGTGTGTATTAGCAAATAACTTGTACCTCAAAGTCTTGACATTTTTGACTGATGTTCTGCTGCTCACAGAGCTTCTGTTTGGCTAAGCTGAGCTCCTTCTGGACCTCCTCCTCTCTGGTTTCCACCACCCACACACGCTTAGTCAGGACTCTGATCACCTTGTTACGCTTCTGCAACTCATCTGCACAAACAAAACAAAAAATCACTTTCATAATGTGGGGCTACCCACCAGTCACATCAACACATCTTGGGCTTGAGAATTAATGTGAGGCTGATTTATGAAGTTACTAGAAACAAAAACAACTTGCAACAATTTTGATGATAAAAATAATATTAAAGGTGGGGTAGGTAATTTTGGAGAAACCAGCTCGAGATCGCTAGAATTTGAAATTACACAGCCAGAGAAAATCTGCCACTTCCTTACAGAGCCCCTCCTCCAACACACACGAACGCGCACATGACCAATGAGGGTACGAGATAAGTTTGTGCACAGATGGAAGGCTGACAGGCAGGTAGGCCATCCAGTTATTTTAGCCGGGCCGGCTAAAATGATTGGTCGTGCTTTTATCCAAAGCGACTTACATACATTCAGTACTGAGGACAACCCCCACAGGAGCAATTTGGGGTGAAGTGTCTTGCCCAGGGACACAACGACATGCTGACTACAGTGGGACTCGAACTTGCTACCCCCTGATTCAAAGTCCAGCACTCTATCCACTGAGTCACAGCCCCCCCAAATCAAGGAAGATCTCTGTGTCCTCACCTTCGAAACGGGCACAGCTTTGCTCCAAGGCGAGCACCCTCTGCCGGTCTTGTTCCCAGGCAAGAAGATGCTTGTGATGGGAGGCAGCCATAGTGTTCAGCTCCCTTTCCCTGTCCTTCAGCTCCGCCATCAGCAGCTGGAGCTCCCTCCTCTGCCTCTGGATGGTGCAGCCACTCGGGTCATTCACAGGAAACTTTTCCAAAAGCACACAGGAAGACACATCAAGCTAATGTCACCATAATAAAGCCCACTTTAGAGTATGTGTATGAGTAACAATGCACAATCTACACTGTAAACAGTCAAATCATAGCTCCAAAAAATCTCACTACAGTTTTCTGTGAGCTGGGTGGACAGAGGGTGTCTGCTGGTCAGAGGTGTAAAGTAACTAAGTCGATTTAGTACTGTACTTAAGTACAATTTGAGATTATTGTATTTTACTTGAGTATTTCAATTCTATGCTACTTTTTACTTCAACTCCACTACAATTCAGAGGTAAATCGTTTACTTTTACTCCACTACATTTATTTTGTACCTTTAGTTACTTTACAGATTTGGATAAATGATGTGAAATATAAACAACACTTAAATGAGACTTTAGTTACAGCTGTAGTCAATTCACAAACTACCTTACAGTATACAAAGTAATTAAACCGCACCTTTGCAAACTTTGATAAACACATTAATGCATCAATAATTATAATCTAAACAAATAATCTATATTGGGACTTTAAGTACATTTGATGCTTATACTTTTGTACTTTTACTTGAGTAACAGTTTTTAGGAAGTTGTACTTGTAACAGAATATTCCTACACTCTAGTACTCCTACTTTTACTCAAGTACAAGATCTGAGTACTTCTCCCACCTCTGCTGCTGGTATAGGAGGTGTTAGTGTGGCCCACTGTTTTGCTGTGCTGTCCATCTTGAAGCTGCTAGAGACAGACAGTGGGATGGCATCCAGAGAATCACCACCATTTATCTGGAAAGTAGCACGTACACACATCACAATCAGACAATAAGAATGCATTTATTTCTTAAGTGGATTTAACAGAAATGTCACTTTTTAACTGGTGTGCTGTGCCAGGGCTCAGCTGAAGTATCTGCAAGTTAAAGTGGATGTTGGATAGTTGAAATTTCCTGTCATTCATTTCGAATAAAAGACACACATGTGATTATTGTTGGTAAAGAAAATTATAGAGTTATTATTTACCATTTGACCAGGGGAAACATGCTGAAGCTCTTCCATTTACTTTCCCTTCGTCCATTTACAACAGTTACATCCACTAATATTTCAGCAACTCCTCGTATTATGTTCATTGATGTTGTTTAGAGCTTGTACTGGGCATCTTTTGAGGAGCATGCCAGCTGGCTTAAGTTAGTAAGGCTAACGATAAAGTACCACCAAAGTTAACTTATAGTCAGCAACATAGGCTAAACAAGTTACACGCTTATATTCTATAGCATTTATCTCCAAAACGTATTCAAGTATCGTTGGTTGAAAAGTGTCTCTAAAAAACTGAAATTGCTAACTAGCTAACGTTAGCTTCTTTTTACTTTTGAATGTAAATGATCGAACTGGGAAAACAACAACGATTACGTCACGCCAACGTACATCCCGCAGTATTTTTACAAAATATTTTCACTTAAATTTAAAAACGTTAATGATAAAACTAAACACTGTACTGGAACAGTTTTATTTGGAGTGGAATCGTTTTAATTTGACTTATTTAGACATTTTATAAAAAGGGTTTAGTAAATTCGCCCTCCGGC
Source organism: Trematomus bernacchii (assembly GCF_902827165.1). Taxonomy (NCBI): domain Eukaryota; kingdom Metazoa; phylum Chordata; class Actinopteri; order Perciformes; family Nototheniidae; genus Trematomus; species Trematomus bernacchii. Next base: position 8,973,665 of record NW_022987547.1, on the reverse strand, counting down.
CACCAGGGTGCGCTGTGGCTCATCAGCGCTGCGAACCAGCATCCACTTCAACAACTACAAAAAACAAGAACCGCTACTAGGCGTGCTCAAAGTACGCCAACTACACCTTATTCAATAAGAATGGTTTTCTAAAAGTCAAACTAACGTTAATAATGCAAGTGGATTTACTGAACAGACATCAGTTTTAAGAGGATATTTCACAGGGTACGTAACTCGACATCTCTTTTATTTGTATTCTGTTATTGAATAGCAGAACCTGGCAAGTTAGCGTTAGCTCATTTAGCATGCTAAGCTAAAGCCCCATTAAACTGGTGCTGACGGTGACAGCTGGGTAAGTCAACGGTACCTGATGAAGGAAACCTCTCAAACTAAATTAGCGTATATTTTAACAGAAAAGTACAGGCTGTCTATATGATCATAGTGTCCACGGCAAAAGTAAATCATATACTTAACACGTAGTTTAGCTAATTGGTGTATTTATTAAATCAGCCGCATGTGTTAGCCAGCTAAAGCTAGTAATTCTGATGACTGCTACGATGCTATCAAATCTACTATTTATTTCGCTGCTGATTTTTGTGTATTAAATTAGCCCCCTTGTGACTGACCTGCGATCTATTTCAGTTCACATACGCCTGTGTCATGATGTTGGCTAGCTTGCTGCTGCTGCTGCTCATGTTACTGATCTGTGATTTGGGCAGGCTAGCATGATGAAATATTGGCAGGAGCCTTGTTCACTCGTGCCAACAGTCAGAAAATATATTTTACTATAGTAGTAATATCCAATAGTGATAATACAGTTTGAAGGGATATATCATGCATTCCGATTTTACCTTAATTCTAGGCATACTAGTGTTGGCATCTGCATGTACCTAAAGTGCCAAAAGTCAAATAAATCATTCTGCGAAATATTTTTCTATACGAATGTAATTGTTTATGCATTTATATGTAAGCGTCTTTAATGTCTAAGCTGGCAAAGGTGGAGTTTCACTACTCTATTTACTCTTTAATAATAAGTCATAATATATTTGTTTATTTTGTATTATTCTGAATCTGTATCATAACTATTAACTATAGTAGTCAGTTAAATGTAGGAGTCAAAAGTTAAATATTCGCCTGTGAAATGTTTAATGTAGCAATAGATGGAATTAATAATTTAAAGTAGTAGTAAAAGTACCTCAACATTGTACTTGTGTACTCCACTTACTACAGTAAATGTACTTAGTTACATTCAACTACTGCCTACAGCAGAGTCTGATAATAACACATTTTATCACTTGTTGTTGGGTTTGAATGAAGACTGAACACTTTATTTTATAGTCTGATTCACACCAAGATTTAAATTGGCCTTGTTTATTTATGTTTTTTCCATTTCTGTCTTCTATCCAGATACGTTGTGATGGCTACTACTGAGATGGAATCCGGTTCTTTGGAAAGCAAACCAGATTATACTTATAGTTCTAATTCAAAATATCCACTGAAAGTTCTTTACTGTGGAGGTACAGTATATAACGTTTTACTCAGTTTGTCTTATTCCCATACTATACTTTACCACACTATATGATATCATACTATATTATGTTTTACCTTCTTGCTAAGTTACATACTATATTTACATACATTATATATTAATACAGATTGCTCTCAGTAGAATTACTTATTCACAATATATATTATTCTGGGGTACACTGTTTACATATTTACTACACTCACTACCAAGCACACCATGTCACATGCCTAATAAACGTTGTCTTTCAAGGGGCAATAGACTACCCCAATCCCCAGAGCATTTCCAAATGGCATTATTGTCAGAGCCACTCTCATAAAGACTACGACACACTGCATTTTGTGTCTGAAAGTTACTTCAGTTGTTCTGCCATTTCCATTACTGGGGACTGCTAAGAAGTTATAGTGATACTCTTTGGTGACTGAGGATACTGCAATAGCTACAAAGGAGCTATTCTCTTGTGGTTCTGTACACCCAGAGGATGAAACTTTTCCTTTGTGCCATTTAAAAAGAGCTTTCATTTACCCTGGGAGATCTACCTGGTGGCAGAATTGCGAGGCTTATAGGGGCCCCATCTACAGTAAACACTACTAGTGTTATTATTCTTGCCTTATGCTTGCCACTTCAATGGCTCTTGCATCCTTATGTTCTTATTTTAGTTGTTTATATCTGTTATTGTGTTATTTTTACTTCTCTTTCCATCAGTACCGTTTCCTATCTTTGTGCTGCTTCCACATCTGAATTTTACCCAATGGGATCAATAAAGGCTTTTGTTATTTTATCTTTACAAGATGTTTGTATGTAAGATTTCAAAATGTGACGGTCTTTATTTTTTTGTTTCTTTGCAGTGTGCTCTCTGCCTACAGAGGTAAGTTTGAATTCACAAACAAAAAACGGATATATAACTTTTGTTCATGCATACAGTCTTAATTTACAAGTTAAACTATATTTAGGTAATTCTCTAACATATTGAATCTACACTGTTGTGTCTGCAGTACTGTGAGTACATGCCAGAGCCAGCCAAATGTAGGCAATGGCTTGAGAAGAACTTTCCAGATGTGTTTGCCAGGATGACAGTAGGTGAGTGAGCCATTTCAGATTTTAACCAAAATTGTTTTTCTTTAAATCACCCAAAGTCTTCATGCTGAACCTTAAAAAGGTGTCTCCTAAGAAAAGATATATGGGCAGTATAGATTTGATGGATTCATTATTAATGCATTGTTAAATAGTGTGGATGGGGACATTATGTGAACATTTCGGAATCGTCACATGATGTGATATGTGTTTACCACGTTATAGCTGGGCAATATATATACATTTATGGTCTTAAGTGCTGTACTGACGTCAAACTTAAAACAAAAACCATACTGTTATGGTCACCATGTTTAGCAGCCGGGCTAGCCTGTTACTAGAATATTCAGGTGTGCCTATATAGTTTTATTGCAGGATTTGGTTTTAATGTCTTCCTATTGTCCTTCTGCACTTTAGGCCCGGCATCGAATGCTCCCCTGCAGGAAGTTGGCACTGGAGACTCTCCCCCTGGAGGCGAGGAGGAGGAGAAAAAGAAACAGAAGAGAGGTATAATGTCAAATGTCAAAGGCATTTTCTATTAGGCTTTTTATTGGGTGTCACAGTGATAGTTGTACATTTATTTATTTGTGTCAATACTTAGAGTTTTCATGGTTAACCTGCCTCGTTCAGTTCTGCTAGATTTGGTTACCTGGCATGCATCATTTTTTGTTGTGTTCTTGAGCACGTGAAGACAATTTGAATATTATAGTATCAAAAACGGTGTTTGACTTAATTACATGTTACATTACATGTTACTTGTTAGACGCTTTTATCCAAAGCGACTTACATACTCAATACTGTGGGCAATCCCCACAGGAGCAATTTGGGGTGAAGTGTCTTGCCCAGGGACACAACGACATGCTGACTGCAGTGGGGTTTGAACCTGTGCTCCCCTGATCACGAACACCAACGCACTAGTCCACTGCGCCACAGCCTCCCTGAACTTAATGAAAAGATTAAGAATCATAACTTTATTATGGTCTGGATTCTAATATGTAGCATTGTTGGTTTATTGTGCTTTCTAATATGATTATACTCAACATCCCAGGTTGTGTGGAGTTTTATCATTTAAAGCCAAACAAAAGGAAAAACTATTTTGCTAAATTTGCTTCTACTCTTTTTAAGGTGGAAGAGGCCAGATCAAACAGAAAAAGAAGACTGTGCCTCAGAAAATCACAATAGCAAAAATCCCAAGAGCCAAGAAGAAATATGTCACAAGAGTGTGCGGCATGGCAACATTTGGTAAGATATTTGTTGTGCTTTTGTCATTCTCAACATCGCCTAATTCTCTTTTTGCTTGAATCTTAACATATGTCTTGTGTTGACTCTTGCAGACATTGAACTCAAAGAGGCTCAGCGATTCTTTGCCCAGAAATTCTCTTGTGGTGCCTCAGTGACAGCAGAGGATGAAATAATCATTCAGGGAGACTTTACAGATGACATAATCGACGTGATTCAAGAGAAGTGGCCTGAGGTGAGCTGTCTGAAATCGAAATGGTTCATCCTGCCAAGATATTCCTCTTTGTTTGTTCATGTACTTGATTCTCCTTTGCCCTCGGTTTAATTTTAGGTGGATAATGCGGAGCTGTAAATGAGTAATTTTGCCCTGAGTTTAAACTCTCTGTATTTTCACAGTCATTTAATCCATTTTTAAGATAGTTGGCATGAGGAGACGAGGGATTTGGATGGATTACTGAGAAAAGTGTCTCAAATCAGTCCTAATACTCACAATTTAATTTAAAAAAAGGACAGTTTAAACTGTGCTAGCTTGTTAAAATATCCGACTGCAGGCACATCAGCCGTCTACTGTATAGGTTGAGAAATATAAATGCATGTAAAGCACAGGATCAGTGTATTCTGTGTACATTTTATTTTATGACAAAATGATATGACAGTTGAACCAGTTTGCATCTCAAATGTATTTCAGCGTGAGGGCCGTCTTGTGTAGAATTAACACAACTGAGCCTAAAGCAATTAAAAATGCAGCAGATGTATCCTGTTTTATCTAGGCCACACAGTCAGAGGGTGTTTCTCAATGTCGAGGAAGGCTCCTCCAGAGCCAGTATTTCAAGGATGCTACGTCATCGAGTCCCGCCGAAGGACTGTTCCAATCAAGGTTCAAGGTTCTTTATTGTCAATCTGACATAGCTACAGAGTAATTATGCAGTTGAAAATCTTATGTCACAGGCTTCTCCAACAATGCAACATAATAACATAACATAATAACAATAAGAGCAAGAGCAATACAAAAATAGTAATAGTTATAAAAATGAAATAAAGTTATGATGTGGAATAGTGCAGTATGAGTCTATATACAAGTTATTGGAATGATATATATATATTAGGTATTAGATACATACTACTGAGTAGCAGTTGAATGTTTGATGTTGTTTCAACAGTTCAATTGTTTAACAGTCTCACTGCCCGCGGGAAGAAACTGTCTCCGAATCTTCTTGTCCTTGCCCGGATGCTGCGGTAACGTCTGCCAGACGGCAACAGAAAGAACAGTTTGTGGCTGGGGTGATGGGGGTCTTTGATAATCCGTAGTGATTTCTTCCTGAGCCGCTGGGAGTAAAGGTCCTCCATGGATGGCAGCTCCGTCCTGGTGATGTGCTGTGCAGTTTTCACCACCCTCTGTAAAGCCTTACGATCGAGGTCGGTGCAGCTGCCGTACCAGGCCGTCATGCTGCCAGTGAGGATACTCTCTATCGTGCACCTGTAGAAGTTGCAGAGTATCCTGGAATCCATTTTGAACCTCCTCAGCCTGCGGAGGAAGAAGAGCCGCTGTCGAGCTTTCTTGGTGATGGTGTGAAGAGACCATGTCAGGTCCTCAGTGATGTGGACCCCAAGGAACCTGAAGCTTTTGACTCTCTCCACCGTAGTCCCATTGATGGCGATGGGGGCGTGTCCCTCTCCCTGCTGCTTCCTGTAATCCACAATCAGCTCCTTTGTTTTGCTGATGTTGAGATGGAGGTTGTTCTCCTGGCACCAAGATGTCAGGTTTTCGACCTCCTCTCTGTATGCCGTCTCGTCATCGTCTGTGATCTGGCCGATGACGGTCGTGTCATCAGCAAACTTCACGATGGTGTTGGAGCTGTGTGTGGCCACGCAGTCGTGGGTGAACAGGGAGTAGAGGAGAGGGCTGAGCACGCAGCCTTGAGGGGCACCGGTGTTAAGAATCAGGGTGGACGATTGTGATGTTCCCACCCGCACTGCCTGGGGTCTGCCCGTCAGGAAGTTCAGGATCCAGTCGCAGAGGGCGCTGTTGAGCCCGAGGTCTCTGAGCTTGATGGCCAGCTTGGAGGGCACAATGGTGTTGAATGCTGAACTGTAGTCAATGAACAGCATTCTCACATATGTGTTCCTGTTCTTCGGGTCCAGGTGTGAGAGGGCAGTGTGGAGGGTGAGGGCTATGGCGTCGTCTGTGGACCTGTTTGCTCTGTAGGCAAACTGCAGGGGGTCCAGAGATTCAGGGAGGGAGGAGGTGATGAATAATTTGACTAACCGCTCAAAGCACTTCATTATGATGGAGGTGAGTGCTACTGGGCGGTAGTCGTTGGGGCAGGTGATGATTGTCTTTTTGGGGACAGGAATGATGGTGGAGTGTTTAAGACATGTGGGGACTACAGACTGCAGCAGGGACCTGTTGAAGATGTCTGTGAACACCTCTGCCAGCTGAACTGCACACACCCTGAGAACACGGCCAGGGATGCCATCAGGGTCCAGGAGCCTTGTGTGGGTTAACCCTTTTAAAGGATTTACACACATCTGCCCTATTTAAAACAAAAGGGCAGTGTAGCTCCTGGTCCCTCTGTACCAATGTCCAGGGTCCTTGGAATTCTACCGAGGCCAGCGTCCTTCATTGCGGGAAATTTCGAGGCTGCACATGTGTATCCTCCGCGGTCTTAAAATCCCCACAATGCTTTGCGCACAGACCAATTTCCAAAATCTTTGGCGGAAATCGTGCTCCATTTAAGGCGGGGCCTCTCATATGACGCACACCTGTTAGCCTGTACCACAATTCTTCGTTTTCCGAGGCTAGGAAGGATTCTTGCCTCTCTTCTGAAGGACCTGACTCGGAAGACATGTCCTACCAAGGAAGCGTCCTCGACATTGAGAAACACCCATAGTGTAGTGGTGCATGTGATGTGTATTTTATGTTTCTCAAATTGTATTTTGCTCATAAAAATCGTTCCTGATGGTTCTGAAAGAGAAGGAGAGTCCTTAACCAATAAGCTACCCAAACAATACATGATTAAGGGGTAGTTTAATATCTATATATAGTTTAATCTTATTGTGATTTCAGACAAACACAACCTATCAATGTGTTATTTCATAACCTATTTTGTCAGTTCCATGCCCTTTGTTTCATTCTGAAGAAGTTATTCTTTAAAAATGAGTCACAAATACAGAGGTTCATTTTTAATTGGTGGCTAGGTACTTTTTCTAAAATAGCTGGTTACTTTAGTTTTTATCAGACTAACAGGAGGAAATAGAGGATTGGTTTGGGGCTATTTTCAGCGGTTGGATGAGTCAAATTTTGCATGATGTGTTTGTGGAGGTGAGTCAAAAATAAACTAAAGGGTTGTATTCCTGGTAATAAACGACAATGGAGCTCTATGCAAATAGGACCAACATATATCAGCCTTTGATATACACACACACAACTTGTTTTATAAGATCTTTTCTTTTTTAGTGGTTTTGGTCTTTTCATGGGATTTGTTGTCTGTTAGAAACCTTTTAAAATATCCTCAGATATATGTTGAAAACCTATTGGAACAATATCCAATCATTTCTTACCATTCAAAAATGTGCTCTGAAGTAACAAACAAAAAGCACAAATGTTAATTTCCCTCTCTGTGTCTCTCCGTTGAAGGTGGATGATGAAAGTATTGAAGACCTGGGTGAAGTGAAGAAGTGAAGACCAAATATGCACTTTTACTGAAACGGATGTGACCTGTAACAACAACGACAACCTGGCCAAATGTACACATTAAGTCATTTTATACCTATTTTATTTACTGTTCATAAAAGCTGCAGACTTGGCCTCTCACTTGGCATTTTTTTAGTTAATAATAGCTGCTTTCTCTCGTTTGCCAAAGGTGTGGTATGACGTGAATCCCTCCCAACTGTTCTTCACTCAAGCAAAAACTATAGGCTAATAAATGTCAGTCTCCTTCGCCTGTACACTCTTCTTTATTTTCAATGGGTATGTTTCTATTTTTAAAAAACATTAAAAAAAGGATTGTATGGTTCACCTGCTTTTATCCGAGTCACTTAAATGCCCCCAGGTTACTTGTTTTTCACGCATCCTACAGCCTCCCCATGAGGAAGCCTTCTCCCCTACATAATAGTTTTATAATGAAGCCACGCTCCCCAGACGGATAACATTTACAGTTGTTTCCCAGCTCCTCTGGGTCAATAACACTTCCCTGGAGATACCACATAACGCACAGTTGTTTGCTCCACTATGAATTAGCATGTTGGTCCGAGAATCATTTGAATGTGCGCAAACATAATTCCCTACCAAAGAAGTCACCTGGTACAGCATATCTGTGTTGACACTGTAGAGCAGTTTATAGCAGCTGGTCAGTGTTGAGCTTCACTCTTAAAGATGAATCTCACTCCTCCAGCCGAGTGCTGCGCCTTCGAATCGCCCATCCTGGACCAGGTTTTGCCACCAATACTGATTATTGAGTTCATGTTTGGGCTGATGGGGAACGTTGTCGCACTGTGGATGTTCATCTTTCACATGGACACATGGAAGCCCAACTCTGTGTACCTGACTCACCTGGCTGTTGCCGACTCCATCGTGCTGTTCTGCCTGCCTTTCAGAGCCGACTACTACAGGCGTGGAAAGAACTGGCTGTACGGCGATGTCTTGTGTCGCATCCTGCTCTTTCTGCTGGCAGCCAACCGTGCGGCAGGGATCTTCTTCCTCACCGCTGTAGCTGTTGACCGTTACTTCAATATTGTCCACCCAATGAACCGGATCAACCGGATGGGTCTCGGCTACGCTCTCGGGGTCTCCTTCGCTCTCTGGGCTCTGATTTTTCTTGCCACTGGGTATCTTCTTGCGAATGAGCACTTCTTCTACAATGGAAACCAAACCCAGTGTGAGAGTTTCAACATCTGCATGGGCTTCAGTCCCCTCTCCACTTGGCACAACACTTTCTACGTCTCCCAGTTCTTCCTGCCCACTATAATCGTCGCTTTCTGCTCCGTCAGAATTACGTGGCAGTTAAGAGTCAGGACTATGGACAAGACGGGGAAAATCAAACGAGCTGTTCAGTTTATCTTGGCTGTCGCCTTGATTTTTATTATCTGCTTCTTTCCCAGCACCATATCACGCATTGCCGTCTGGATCCTCAAGGCATGGCACAATGAATGCAAATACTTTGAAGAGGCCAACCTGGCATTTTACACATCGGTGTGTTTCACATACTTCAACAGCGTCCTCAACCCTGTGGTGTATTATTTCTCGAGCCCTGCCTTCAGTGGCACCTTCGATAAGCTCCTGAATAAACTGCTGCGAAGGAAGGAGGAAGACAAAGATCAGACGGATTCAACTCAGAACGACGTTTCCACTGTTGATAATTAAAGCCGGTGTGTTTGTTTTCCCTGCTCACATAGCAGGGGAAGTCTAATTAATGCAAAATGCATGTTAGATTCCTGCCTACTGATAGAATTACATGTAGAGATGAGGTTTTGCTGTGGTTGTGAAAAACATAATTGCCCAAACAAAAAATATAATATAAGTCTTAATGCTGTTGGTATAGGGTTACCAAAAATCCTCAAAAGTATGTATTAATAAAATGTATCATGAGCGATTAAGAAAACAACATTTAATGCAATGTGATCTAGTCAAATATGCCATGCTAATTCTTGTAAATATGGATATATGTATATGCACATTTTCTTGGTAAGGTAGTTCATATAATACTTTATAATTACAATTGCATGACACTGATTATTAGCCGCACAATAAAGTAATATTTGCAATACAAATCAGTTATACAGCCAGAGGGAAGTTTGGATGAAAGTAAAAGTGGTGATACCAAATTGTAGGAATTCCCTGTTACAAGTAAAAGTCATGTTTTCAAAGGTTTTTAATCTGTATGGACAAAATTGAAAAGTACTACTTATACAGAAGGGACCATTTCAGAAAGATGTCTATAATATTATTTCTTTTAATTATTCATATTATGGGCTGCTTTTTACATACATATACCGCTTGGTAGCTTGTGAATTTCTCCAAGGGATCAATAGTACGCTATTTATACAAAATAATGCATACAAGTTTTATTGTTGTTTTGTCTTATGAATCTAGTTCAGCAAAGTAACTCAAATGAACAAATAAAGGTAGTGGAATAAAAATTATAAATATAATTAAATAATTAGGAAATGGAAATACTCAAGTAAAGTACAATTACCATAAACTTGTATTTAAGTATAGTACTTGATTAATTGTGGTGTTTCACTCTCGTACATGTATCTTGCAGCACAAGTTATTCTGCAGATTCAGATTCTTTTTACAAAATATGAATCGGCTAATGAAATACATTTATGATGACATTTTATGATGGCTTTAGTGGTCTTTTGTCATTCTGTGTACATATATTGTGCATATTTCTAGCCTTTGTATCCTGTCCCATTTTGTTTTTCTTTGAATAAATATTACTTAGAATAACCAACATAAATCAAATATACCGCTTGTGTCATTCTCCTTTCTTGATTGTTTGTTTTCTCAGTCATAAAATCGTGTTATAAAATTCGGTTCTCAAATGGTTGAGTTTACGGTTAGGTCCTTGAAGGCAGCTTGAGCTTTGGTTCCCAAGGTGGTGACGTCAGGCTGGGGCTGGGCAGAGACGCTGGAAAAACATGTAACGGTGTAAAGATACGCTGCACCTTCCCACGACATCTTTTACCGAGGCTCAATTCACCGGCAGAGAACAAGTAAGCTTTCACGGCAACTTTTTACACACCTGTCTGCTTTTATTTAGCTTTAATATTCCATCTTTTTGGGCGTTAGTGTTTACGTTAAGCACAGTTAATATGTTTATGCTAATCTGTAGCTAGCTAGCATTGGCAGTTAGGAGCGCATTCCAGCAGGGACCAACGCTTCAACGTGGGACACAAAATAACATAAATAAGTAATTCGTTTACGCACTGGGACTATCTCTTGTATGATATGTGTGGTTAAAGTAACCTGTCATTTTGAAATTAAATGCGTAGGATGTTTAGAAAAAGTGTCCACACCTACCTAAGTTACAAGCTCAAGAGATGCAGCAAGTATATTGAGCCCATCCCAGACAAACACAACAAGGGTCAGTCTCATTATCTGTTTGCCATGTAACAATGCATCAGCAGGGATTTGTACATGCATGGTTGATATCTGATTCTGTTAGGATAAAGACAAAGAAGTAGTAGTGCTGAGATGATCCCAGACACAGGGGTACCACAGGATGAGATTTGACAGCTGTAGGTGTGCTTGTTGTTTTGGTCTGGCTGCACCGGCTGGGCGGAGGGAGCAGTGAGGTAATGTTACACAGACAAGGCTTGTGTTACCTGCTCACTCACTGCATGGGATTAACTTTAAACACACACTTTTACTGTTAATTGCCGACAATATGCAATATGACAAGTTGAGTCAGTGCAAATAAAACATGCTGCTAGCCTACATAATATAAGTATATAATATCCAGGGTTCTTACGGTCATTAAAAACCTGGAAAAGTCATGGAAATTCAAAATGCTAATTCCAGGCCCTGGAAAGGTTATGGAAAACAATATTTTTCCCAAAGTTTTGGAAAAGTCATGGAAATGTAACTAAAGTTGCATCAAATATAATTTATATTTTAGCTAATCGCCGAAATAGTAATACTATAATGATAATAAATACTGTATCGTATAGTAATGAAACGTAAAATGGCATTTAGCTGGTGAGAGATTTTAGTTGCTTTAGCGTGTAGAAGCTACAGTAGTAAGCCTACTATTTGATTTGTTTTAGATAGGAACAACATGTTTCATATGCAGACCTTATTTTCCTGTTCTATGTTAAAATAAACCATTTTCAGTGGTACCGCTGAGAAAGAGTCATTTTTTTGATCATGGAAAATTAGGTAAAGGTCATGGAGAAGTCATGGAAAATCATTGGTGAAAAAGTGTATGAACCCTGAATATCTGCTCTCTGATCTCTCGACGAATTGAAAGTACTTATTGCCTGAGATCTCATGATGTGGTTTTATTAAATGTGCCAAGTGCTAGGACTGTCTTAGGGAAGAAAGCTTTTAGTTGTGCAGCTCCACTAACTTGGAACAGTCTGCAAAAATGTTTAAAACTGAGCACTTTGGTTCCCCTGCATCATTTTAAAACTCGGCTGGGTGACATGCTGTTTGATACTCATGGTATCTGTCACTGTAAATAGAGTTTGTAAACTGTACCCTGTAATTTATGTTGTATGTCGTAGGGCTGTGCGATTATGGCAAAAATCATAATCACGATTATTTGGGTCAATAATTGATATCACGATTATTAAATACGATTATTCATTGACTTTGAAAAAATCCATTTATTGAACTTTAAAACAAATACAAATAATCATTTGAACAGTGTCTTTTTAACTGTTGATTACCCTGAACGTATAATTCAACTGAAAAACCAATACAAAAATAAATAAAATAAATGATACATTTATATTTACATTTAAATAAATAATATCAAAAATAATAAATACCAATAAACAAGATCAACAAATATTTTGGAGCACACTTCCACAAGCTACTAAACATATATAAATATGATAAATACAAATAAATGAGAACAAAATAAATTAGATCAAATATGCTGCAGTGACAAAACCTAGCAAAGCAAAATAATTGTTTTTTTCGATTATGTTGTTTTCGTAATTGTGGCAGGCCAAAATCGTAATTGCGATTAAAATACGATTAATTGCACAGCCCTAGTATGTCGTCCTTATTGTTGTTCTGTTGTTTTTATGTTACATGTGTAACCAATGTGCTGCAGGTCACCCTTGAAAAAGAGATCTTTTGATCTCAAGGGGCTTTCACCTGGTTAAATAAAGGCTACAAACAAACAATATATTTCAGCACCTGCAACATTATCAGTGGTGGAGGAATCCATATAATTTACACTAGTAATTTTAAGTGAGTTAAAGTAATACAACACTGTGAAAATACTCAACCACATTTAAAGGTCCTGCATTCAAAACCTCACTTAACAAATAGCTTTAACAGCGAAATTAAATAGCAGTATAGAAAGTTAAAGTAGTCATTGCTTAAATGTTAGCTTTTAAGGCAGACTAAAGTCCAACTAAAACAAATACATGGTTGTATAAACACCCATACTAATACACTTTGATTTATCCTTAAATAAATATAAAAACTACATTTTTGGTAGAGATCTGAGTCCACAATGGGAAGAAAAGTTGAACTCAGCTACTCTGTGACTGGTTCATAGGTCTTGAAGGGTCCAAGGTTTTTTTGGGTTTGTGGCCATGTATGAGAAAGGGTTCTCTTTATCCTGATGGTTGCTGTTTTGCAGGATGTTTTATATCCATAATGGTTTGTTTGACCAGTATTTCTAAGGGCTGAGTAAAAAGCAAGTCTTGTAGCTTGAATGAAGTACTGTCTGCAGTGGAAGCATGACGATAGATTCCCTACAGTTAAACAGCCTTATCTGTGTGAAACATAATATCTGCCTTGACCGTGTTGGTCCCAGAGTGAATCATCTGATTTATGAATAAAATGGCAGCGTGGTCAGGCAGCAACCCAACACCTACGGTACAAGATGTGCAAAGAAAGAGGAATGTTTTACTTCAGAGAGGAGGAAAATCCGCATCACTTTATTTAATAAATGCCATATATGCAAAGGCATTTATATTTTGGCATTTAGAGTAGAGACGTCACAGAGTGAAACTACTCATGACACGTGGTCAGGTTAGCATTTCATTGATTACATGGTTGATAATAAATAGCCTGCATATAAACAGTGGGTTGTGAAATACGTTGGGAAGTCTAGAGGGTGACATTATAACTGTTTAATGTTCACAGGCCTTGATGAGTGGTGTAGCAGCTCTCACTGCTTGTTTTTAGTTTTGGTCTTTTTAGCTTTAAACTTGTGACGTCCGCTTTTGTTAACTGAGTATTATTACTGTTTTAGTTATAGTTGGTGTGCACGGAATCAAAAAATAGTTTTATTAATTGGGTAGGTCTACAGAAAAACACATTTATTTTGATAGGTGAATCATTTGTAATCTTTACATTTTTAATTTGAAGTAAAAGTGCCTTAAATGTACTGGTTAGGGTTTTTTGCTAAGTGGCCTTTTACATACAAGGATTTGCCTTGGTGTTTTAGTGCAAGATGTACAGTGAGCATAGTGAAAATAAATAGAAACATGGATCTTTAAAGCGTTAATGTTTACCTATAGGGTTTATGTATTTGAGTTTCTGCTTACAATTCTGCTTACAATTCCAATAAGGTATGACTAAATTAAGCTGAGTCAATATCCACTGTAATGAGTTTCACGTCTCTGCAGATGGCCAGCTACAATAAAGGACTTGTAAAATAAAACATGAAATGGCCTCTGTTTCTGATTTGATTTATGGCTTTTTCCCTAGTTCTCTTCTATCACATTGGGACTTTATGGGGTGGTGGGGAAGGCCTCCACCTTGACCAGGCCACACACCCCACACGATGGAAAAACCAGGAGCCATGAGTACTCAGGGCAAGGTCAGCGGGCTCAAACCCCCCAGCAAAATAGTCCGTCCATCTGGGGTGCCCACAAAGACCTCTCCTTCCTCGGGTAAGATCATTTTAAAATACTCATGAACTTTATAAAATCTCAGAGGTAGTATTTGTGGATGATGTATTTTAGTACATTCATGCAACAGAACTGAATAAGACAAGAAAACAATTATTTATAACAACTATATATGACCCTATTGCAAAGGGAATATCTTGCAGCTTTATAACGGGATGGTCTGTTGTGCTGTTTGCTCTGATTCACCATTTAGTCAGAACAAAACCTCAGCAGGGGGCCAATCTGATTACAGAGTCCATCCTTTAATCACCGAGCAACTGCACTGTTTCATTGTTTGCTTCATGTGCCAAGGGGGAAACACTAACAGGGATTAGAAGAGTATAGTGATTAAAATGAACACTCTTTACTAATTTCAATTGTCATGTTTTACAAATATTTATGTATAGAAAAAGTTTGAGCGTGTTATTACTAGGATGGGTTAAATGCAGAGGGCAAATTTCACTGTGCTGTGGGCATGTATGTGTGACAATTAAAGAGGGTTTCATCCCTCCGATTCTATTCTATTAATCATCAGTACTGTAACTTTAACAGTATATGTGTAACACCCAGGATATTGGATTTTTGCACTTCAAATGTTTTTATCTTGTTTACTTACTCTGTGCTCTTTAATAACAATTACATTTGTCATTTTTTATCTGAAGATAGAAATATAAGTCTGTTTGACAGTTTCGCTAAAATAAGTCGTACAGTTCCCCTCTCTCTTGAGCCCTTACAAAAGGTTGTTGCTTCACCCTGATTGGCCAATAGGGGAAAAGCACCAAGCTGCTCTCAATTCTTAATTGGGAGCCAACAGGTGATCTGAATAACCTGCAATCAGCTCAGGGGAGCTGTGACACCCAGCTCAAATTAATTGGGAAAATGATAATAACAGCATGTACCAAAGGTTTGCTGCACAAATATACAATTGCAGTCGCCATATAGATTTTAGTGAGATACTGAACAAATATCACAGGTTTCAGATCAACTATTATTAATTTGATCTTAATGAAATTATAGGATTTATATCAAAAGCAGTGAATATATTAGGTATAATTGTGATTGTAGGTACTGCAAAGCCAGTCCCTCCAGAGAAGCCCCTGGGCAGTGGGACCTCCCCGACCCAGGATGGAAGTGTGGACTTCGAGGTGGGAGAGAGGGTCTGGGTCAACGGAGACAAGTCCGGCTACGTGCAGTTCATCGGGGGCACGCAGTTTGCTCCCGGGCAGTGGGCGGGGATTGTGCTGGACGAGCCTATCGGGAAGAACGACGGCTCCGTGGCAGGGGTCCGGTACTTTCAGTGTGAGGACGGAAAGGGGATATTCACACGGCCTTCCAAGCTGTCAAAGACTGCTCTGCCAGTGAAGGAGTTAAACGGGGGGCAGCAGAGTCCAGCACCAGGAGCCCCCGCAACCAGCGAGTCCACACCTGCTGCCACTACCTCAACTG
Organism: Trematomus bernacchii; assembly: GCF_902827165.1. NCBI lineage: Eukaryota > Metazoa > Chordata > Actinopteri > Perciformes > Nototheniidae > Trematomus > Trematomus bernacchii. The sequence goes on along the minus strand of NW_022987547.1, from coordinate 8,957,824 downwards.
GTAACATGCAGCATATTATCAGTGAATACTGACTGTGTATCTGATTCAGGGGGGTAAAGTTGGTCTGTTTCTGTGTACAGTTCAGGGCACCGGCATTAAGACGAGTGCAGCACTTAACCGAATGCTCACATGCAGCGATACAGTGTCTAACGTCTCAGACACAGAATCCATGAAGAAGAGGAGGGAGCTGAGGCTCGGAGACCGCGTGCTGGTAAGAAACACAGTGTATAATCACTAATATACTCAAGATGAATATTCATATTTTCCTACAGTCATTTACTGCCAACAAAGGACTTCATGAGAGATCTGTTTTCAGTGAATCAAAGTTTTGATGATTAACAGAGTCATTTCCCATATAAGGTCACCTGTTCTGCTCCATTTCTGGGCAAAGTTTCAGTCACAAATCCCCAAAAAGAAAAGTATTAACTATGCAGAGCTTCAAGTCTTTCTCTTGGACATCAGCAGACGAATATGTAAGCAGTGTTAGTAGAAGAGAAGAACTATGTTGTGAAAGAAATGAGGAGGAAATAATTGTACATGATGCTTAAAAAGTCTCTTGAAGTCGCAATTCTCAGACCATGACCATGACATGAGAGTTGTACTTCGCGGGGTGAATGTAGTCTTTCAAACATGTAAGTGTATTTCTGACGTGCTACATTAGACATGAACACACAGTTTAAAGACAGAAGTCTAAATCCCAGTAATATTTACATTATGGAGATGCCGACATCTTCATTTTGCATGCATTTTCTATTGTTCTCCAAGTATTAGATTCAAGATTCAAGGCTTTTATTGTCATTCGTACATAGCTACAGTGTAGTTATGTCGATGAAAATCTTAGGTCCCAGGCTCCTCCAACAGTGCAACACAATAAAACAGATAAAATAGTGCAAGTAAATACAATAAAATAGAATATAAGTAGTGCCATAAGAGTCTATATACAAGTGATACATAATTTGTGAGTTGCAAACTGGTGAATGTTATGAATGTTCTAGTTCAGGTGTTTAACAGTCTTATGGCCTGTGGGATGAAACTGTCCCTGAGGCTGGTGGTTTTAGTCCTGATGCTGCAGTACCGCCTGCCAGACGGCAGCAGACAGAACAGTTTGTGGCTGGGGTGGTGGGGCTTTCTTCATAAGATAGAATATGCTTACTACAAACTGTCCCAAATGTAACCTTAGAGGAGTTTAACAACTTTTAACCTTTTAAGATTGGTGAATTATTTTTAGGAATTCATTTTAAATAAAACTAGTAAATTAAGAAAGCACTGCAAATCATAGTTTTTGTTTTTTTGTGTGTAGGTTGGTGGTAACAAGGCAGGAGTTGTGAAGTTTCTCGGGGAGACAGACTTTGCCAAAGGAGCGTGGTGTGGAGTGGAACTAGATGAACCACTAGGCAAGAATGATGGAGCGGTAGCAGGGACGAGGTGATAAATGACACATGATTGTGTGAAGACATATCTTATACATAAGTAACCTGTGAAGAAAATATGTCTTAAATGTTTCTTTCTTGCTTTCCTCTCAGGTATTTTCAGTGCATGCCCAGGTATGGCCTGTTTGCTCCGACCCACAAGGTAATGCGTATCGGCTTCCCGTGCACCACACCCACCAAGGCTAAGAGCTCACGGAGGAAGTCCGCCCTGAAGAGAAGCCCCAGCGCCTCCTCCATCAGCTCGCTCAGCTCCGCCACCTCCTCCATCAGCGGCAAGCCCAGCAGAGCAGGACTGGTAAGACCACTCTGTGTAGTTAGTCCACACTACAGGGGTTTATGTGGACTGTTCATGCAACACATCCCAAAACCAAACTGTGAGTCAAAGTTATGTATGCATAGGTAGCAAACTCATCATTAATACTTTTTTATAACTTTACCAGTGTAATGCTAACTTGCTTAGTTTTGCCTATGTATGCAACACATTTGAAATAAACCTAATTTCTACAAGTAAGGCCAAGGGTTTTATTGTGTTTGTTGTCAGTGTATTTCAACAAATGTACTAGTTTGGTATTCTCATTAGTAATATGAGAAGTGTGACTGAAAATGGAAAATAACTAATGCTTGAATCTGATTTTAGTTTTAGTTTTTTGGAACTTAAACCTATTGGGTTATTTTATGATTTGCTACCTCCTAGACCTGTGACACAGTTTTCTTTTAACAGATAACATACAGCATTTTAAATCTTTTTCTTTGTCCCTTCAGCTGACAGAGACATCTGCTCGGTATGCTCGTAAGATCTCCAGCACTACAGCGCTGCAGGAGGCCCTGAAGGAGAAGCAGCAGCACATCGAACAGCTGCTGGCGGAGAGAGACATAGAGAGATTTGAGGTTGCGAAGGCCACGAGCCATGCAGGAGAAGTGCAGCAGGAGATGGTTCAGCTGAGGAAAGGACGGGATCAGGTCAGAAATATTAACACATGAAGGTTATCTGCAAGTCAAACAGAGTACAAGCAAATACTAATACTAAAAAAATCACTTGCATCTCTTATTTGTTTATTTTAAGAGACTATTGTTTTAAAAATCTAAAGCTAATTTCTAGTTTTCTGAAAGGAATATTTATGAATTGGCTTGACACGATTGTAAAGGGAAGGGGTTGTTACTACTCCTACTGTTACCACAACTGATATCTTGATAAAACTAAGTTAATTATTTGTAACATTATTAGAAATGCAAAAGACAAACTAAAAATATAATCTATACACTAGGACTTATGCAATAATTATTTAATGCACGTTTTTGGGCATTATTGAGCCATGGTCCCTAGTTAGGGGTTAAATTATTCATTAAACTATATATATAAAAAATACATTACAATAATCTTTTAACACTAAGGCAGGGGTGTCAAACTCAAATACACAGTGGGCCAAAATACAAAAATGGGTACTAGTCGAGGGCCTGACTGGTTCAATGTTTATTGCAAAACTTATTGAAATGGACTTATTGCACATATTAAACCTGGAACTAACAAAGCTTAAATGATTGCCTATAAAAACAACATTAAATAATCAGTTGCATTAATTTCTTATGGCTCTATCTGCAGCTTTTCCGGAGTCATTTCTTATGAGTACATTTTTCCACAGGCCAACAACAGCTTCAAAAAAACAATTTCCCTCAAAGAAAAAACCAAACATGCCCTGTTGTCCAAAGAAAAGAAGTGCAGAAGGAAACATCCATTGAAACTCAGTTTGCTGCTCTGTGATGCTAGTTCAAGCTAGATACTTGACATCTCATCTTGGGGGCAAGTTCATCAATGTTTGGGGTCAGGCTCTGAGCGGAGGAAACCCTCAGGATTAAGTGAAGGTGTGCGTGCAATATACCGGCGGGCCAGATCTAATAGTAATTAAAAATTATCCTGCGGGCCGAAATTAAATCCACCGCGGGCCTGATTTGGCCCCCGGGCCTTGAGTTTGACACATGTGCACTAAGGGAATGTTGAAAGAGCACATTTTACAGATCAATAGTGGTGCGAGACATTGCAATATTTACATTTGTGAACGGAGCTAAATTTTTCAGCGATTGCCATGGCCAACGTGAACTGTTCATTGAGTGTGCATTCACCAAGTCTGCTCATGCTGCTGGTCATTCTGTGTGTTTACAGTATGCAATGGAGATGGAGGACAAGTTGGATCAGCTGCGATCACTGGTGGAGGCAGCAGACCGAGACAAAGTGGAGCTGCTCAACCAGCTGGAGGAGGAGAAGAGGTGAGTCTGACCTGTAGCTGCATGGGATTCTGTTTATGGATAGGATTAAAGCCATTGTTTTGATGTATCACTGTATAATACAGTATGAACAGTTGGACGAAGTTTTATGGCTGTCCCTGTTTAACAGAAAAGTGGAAGATCTGCAGTTCAGCGTGGAGGAGGCCTGCATCACCAAAGGAGACCTGGAGGTAAGTTTTGGTTATATAACCTGCTTCTCAATTAAACATCTCTCACTCACTGCAGCTGTCTGTCTCTCACTTGTCAGGCGGATGTTATACCCCTGAAATTCATGTGTGAATTATTGACAAACTAGATGGAAAGTTTAATTGACATTTGACCACTTCCTCTTAGTTCTATAGAATATCAACGTTGAGCTCTCCTGTATACAAGTTTCTAATGAACACCTGAGTCTGATCTCTTTGGTTTTTACCTGCTATAGTCATAGTTAAGTGACTTTAAAATGCTAAACGGCTGCTTTGCATTCCTCTTCTGATGATTACATCAATCATGTGTCTCAGACTTTCCCTTTTCCTGAAATCTTTGAATCCTTCATTTGCTTTCTTGTTAAGACGCATCTTCCTTCCTGCTCTTTTTGATTTATTCATTCATGCTTAATCCACTCAGACTTTCCTCTGAGATTTCTTTCACCCCTCTGCTGCACTTACATGACCATCCTCTCCTTATCTTTTCATCTACTTGGATGTTCTTGAAAGCTCTCTTTGTGTTCCTATTCTTCAGTCTTTTTCCATGCTTTCATCTCCCCCGCTTGTCTGCATCTTCTTCACTCTTCAGAGGAAATAAGGGACTAAAGCGGTCTCCTTCAAGTACAGGAATACAAGTGCCAATAAAGTGAGAACTCTCAGAGTCAGAATGAAATGATTGGCTCATGATATTACTCCGAGCAGAATGAGCGAATAACAATCTTTGCCTTTGTTCACAACCGACTGATGTAATGCTGGAAACCATCAGTGCTTTCTTACTTACTGGCATTTCTCTTGTAAAGTCTTCTTTCTGTTTGTGGCACAGAGCTGGCATGTCAGTGTTGCATTGGTGTTTGTTCTCCTTCTCCTCCTGCTCTCTCTTACTAACAGACGCAGAACAGACTGGAGCATGCCCACATAAAGGAGCTCGAGCAGAGCCTGCTCTTTGAAAAGACCAAAGCTGAAAAACTCCAGAGGGATTTAGAGGACACCAGGGTAATGCTGGCAGTCCCCGTCCCACAGCAGGACGGGGTGCTGTGCTTTTCCCTCCACTGGGTTTAATAACCATGACAGAAAATATTGAAGGACAAACATTATGCAAATGTTCAGATTGATCACAAGCTGCTTACCTTGTTCACTATAAGCCCTGACATTGGGACATTGGCTTTTAACTTCTTCTAATAAACACTATGCATGGGTTCATGTACGTTTTTTTAAAAGGTCTTGAAATGACTGGACTTCGAAGATGGCGAACATCATTTTTCTTCATCAACAAAGCCCACGAGAAAAAAAACAACTACCATATATTAGTTTGTCTTTCTAAAATTCTCTACTATGTGAATTTCCCGCGTCCCAAAAGCCATTGCTTCCTACCGTAAAGTAAAACAAAATGGCTCGTTAATATATAGTGTTATTTGTAAGAGAATAAAAAGGCCAAATTCCGGGTTACTGTAGTTTATATAAAACAAACATAAAGAAATTGTGAATTTTTGTAGGACTTTTTGTAGAGACGGATTAATCCACAATTGGTAATATAGTGAGTGATAAGGGCAACAGTACGGCTAACTGCTGTGTTTTTATAATTATAAATTAAATATCTTTTGGTTTTTGATTGTCCTACAAACAAGTGATAATGTCGAGAAGACAAATTGATTGAACAAATAAGAAACTTTATTAAGTTTTAAGTAATTTGTATACAGTTTAATTCCAGATATTATCAGGTTTAAACTCATATTTGGATATTTTGCTTAACAACCTAGATCTTTGTACACTACTGCACTTCTCTTCTTTGCATCATGTCTTCTTTTCTCCATCTCCTGCTGCAGGTGGCCACGGTGTCTGAGCGCTCCAGGATCATGGAGCTGGAGAGGGAGGTGGCCGACCTGCAGCTCAGGCTCAGGGCGTCCCAGCAGAAGGAGGACGCTGCGTCTCTGTCCCAGCAGCAGATCAGCAGCCTCAAGGCTCAGTCTCAGGAGAAAAAGGTTGGGACCAGCTACATGTTGCTTTACGCTTGTAAAATTGATAATTCATCAGTGTATAGCAGGGGTCGGCAACCTTTTTGATATGAAGAAAAAAAATGTTATCAGCGTGCCGACGATCGTGAATTATCAACGGGGGGGGGGTTGAGGAGCTCGTGAACTGTCAACAGGAGGGCGGGGGGAGCCTCGCTGCGGGGAAGCAGTGTGTGGACCTGTCAGCGCAACTTACATGATGCCGAATTTAACAAACAAATTTAAATAATTGGTTTAAACGGCATAATAATAAGGACGAACGTCCGTTCTGTTATTCTCTAGAACACACATGTTATGATATTAGGGTCATGCAGAGTGAGATGAGATCGCTGTCCCTTTTAAGAGAGAGGGAGAGGGGTGTGGCGTGTGTGTGTGTGCGTGTGTGTGTGTGTGTGTGTGTGTGTGTGGATGGTAGAGCGAGAGTGAGCGAGCGTGTGTATGTTTCTGGAAGTGAAACGAGGCAGCAGAAAACAGAGGTCTGTGATGTATTTTGTGAAACAGAAGAACAGCTAAATAAATGCAACGGCCTCCCAAGAAGAGCTCGCCTCTCTCCAGTCATTTAAGCTAAAGTGGGTTATTGAACCTGAAGCTTGTTGCTTCTGCCCTGGGAGACGACAGAGAGTCGTCCCCCCTGTTTCCTCGACTACGGTCTGGGAGCCGACAGGAAAGTTCAACACACAGATGGCCAGTCCGCCCCTTTGTAGCATATTATTTTGATGAGAGATGAGCAGATCGCCACTGGGCTTTCAACTAAAGACACAGCCACTCAAAAACTGCGGCATTTGTACAGCTCCTTATGGGTACTGCAATTTGTGAAGTGCTTTCCTCTGTGGTGAAACGACCAGCACTGCACCACGGAGGAAAGCGGCAGAAAGTCGCCTGGAGTTAAAGAGAGCGGGGCTGCGTTGCGTGCATGGCTTCCTTCTGCAGGTAACGGGGAGACGCGCCCTGGCGGCGGTCTCGTTTAGGATCCGAAAATATAATGTTTATATTTTGCACATTTATTCCACTTATTCCTAGTGTGCCACTGGTTACGGTGCCGCGTGCCAATGGTGGCACGCGTGACAGGGGTTGCCAACCTCTGGTGTATAGGTTAATTGCATTACGTAAAGCTGGAAGAAGTGGTGTAATTCCTATTTACAACCCTCCTTTTAGCCCCTAATGTATATGTTCTATTTTATATTGGTTTGTTAAAGCTACTGTAATGATTAATAATTTATGGCTGTATTGAAATGTATAAATGCATACTGTTTGTTCGATATATAATGTGTGTTCCCAACAGATCAGCGAGCTGAGTGTGGACGTGGAGAGCAAACAGAAAGAGCTTCAGTCTGCACAGCAAGATAAGAGCTCACTGGAAGAGCAGCTCAGCAGCCTGGTGAGAAAGGAGGAACATCTGTACATTAATGTAAACAAGAAGAGGATGTAGAAGGAAAAAGTTAATCTCTGCTCGTCTTCCAATGATGTAAAGCTAAATATACAGACATTAATATGGCAAATGGACCTGTTGATTCCTCATCAGAGTCAAAAGAAAGGCTGCATCTCTGAGGCTAAAAGTCAACTTCCTTGTCCGTTGATTTGTTTAGAAGACGTGAACATTTATATAACATATCAAATGTTCTGTTATTGAATTGTAGAGCTAGTTATTTCTAGCATTTACATTTGACAAGCCTTTTTAACGTATTCATGGCTTAAATAATTAATCCGTCATCAGTTGTAAATAGTTTATGTTGTATTTCTTTATCAAAAAATCAATTTAATCATAAACTGTTAAGCTACAGAAGTGTTAAAGAAATGTTGTTCGGACTTCTTTAAGAATTTGATGATGTCATACATTTCACAGAAAAGTGCATGTGTTGGTATATATAAACACATTTCCTTCATCAGTGCACATCTGTGAGGGTCCAGTGTCTAACTATAGTTTTGCCTTATTTGTCTAATTCATGCTCCGTGAGGTGTTTTGCCCGTGGGCATCGTGAAAGTGGCCTCATTAAGAGAGGCATTTTCTCCACAAACATTGCATGTTTTCTTGGCCAAGTCATTATTAGCTCAAGGTACAAGAATGTAACTATGTACGCGATTAGTTCGTAATCACGCTGATGTTTCCCCGTTTCAGAGACAAAAGCTCGAAACAGCAGAGGAGGACAACAAGAGGACAGCGAAGATCATGCAAGGTAAACATATCAGATGTGTCACAACTGACTTTTTCCTGTGTGAAGACGGTTGTGAGAGGTTATGCTGTCCTTCTGTTTTCTGTCAGAACTGGAGCAGAGTGTGGAGCAGTCAAAGAAAGACCACCAGACGCTGAAAGAGAAGAGTCAGTGCAGAGAGAAAGAGCTGACAAAGGTACGCTTACACTCGTAGTCAATGGTTTAAAATAGCTTGTAATTGACATGAGTATTTGCATTTAAATCAACGTCATGCTTTTCTTTTACCTCTCAGAAGAAAGTATTTTACTTTTTACCCTACTACATATTTTGACCCCTTTAAAGTGGATCTTATAGAATATGATACATTCCTGTAGATGATGCTACCCAACAATATATAAAGGAGTTACCATTAGCACAACATTAAACATCTACTGCAGTGAAGTGCAACACACACATTGTTGCAACAGTAACATCAATACAAAAACTGCATTCATGATCATGCAAAACTGACGAGGAACGTTTTACTGCACAATGACTACTTTTCCTTTTTATACTTTTAGTACATTTTGCTTAATAGATTCATATACTGTTGCTTGGTTAAGGGTTTGAATGCAGGACTTTTAACAATATGTTAGTAATACATAGATCCTGGTACAGTATGCTTAAAAAACATCAGTGCTGAGTGACATCTTGACCTCATGTAACCAGTGTTGTTGTTGTGCTCACACACAAAGAGCCTGAATGTCACAGCTCACACGGCAGCTAACAGTCAGATAGCGCCGTATGTAGAGGATGAATCAGAGTGTGTAGACATTTGCTGATTCTCACCAAGATAGCTCACTCTGCTTCTGGCTTTCCACAGATCTCTACACAATATTTGTGATGATTTAGTTTGTGCTTAAAATATCTCAATTAAAAAAAAAGTTTGGGCTTTCCTTTTTATAATCCCTGTTATCTTGTGTGCTTTCATTCATTGTTAGTGATGCTCTCCCACTCTAAATCTGAATATGGCCACAGGCAGCTCTTTTTACGCTGTTAGAACATTACTAACACACACATGCACACGTTACTTACATTACATCATTCCCATTTGGACTTGATAAGTCGACGCACCAGTCTTGGCACTGCCTGAAAAGGAGTTAAGAGTAATATAAAGGACATGTGAAGAAAACAATTATTCGGAATAACAATGATGAAGGAAGTACTTTTTTCTCTTGTGTAATCCCCATGAAACTGATTACACTGAGTAATCCACATCCACATGTTGGGCAGTTTATTAGCAGGTACATACATTAAAGGGTAAAACAGAGTCTTTTACTGATTCAAGTGTTCGTAAAGATCAGTAGGTATTATAGTTTGCAGTTATAAGAGTGTTTTGTTGTCTTTCCCTAAAGTCAAAGCTCTTCGCTCTGGCTTCCTGGGAGTCGTTATTAATGGATGTAAAAAGAGAAACAGCTGAACGAGCTCCAGGCTGACTCAGATGAGGGCAGTCTTCCTTTTTTAGCCAGCATTTTAATGACCTCTTATCTCTCCGGTCTATTAAGAGATTTTTGAAGTGCTAATATCCGTTTTGACTAGAAAGGGATTTAGACTTTTGTGCCTTTTGTACATTTTTGGGAAAAAGAGAATCTGATGTTACTCTCTGATTTTAAGCTTTTCTGATTGATATGTATGTTTTCCAGGCTACTAAAAAGTCAGAGAGTTCAGCGCTGGCGCTTGAGCAGCTAACAGATGAAAACAAGACACTGGAGGCACAGGTAAATATCAGAAATATGTGTGGTAATATTCAGATACAGCAGAAAACTGTGAATACTTTCTGACACTGAAATCACTGTGTTTTCATTTTATAAGTTGTATTTTTATTCATTAGTTTTCCCTTTTTTTGGTCAATCTTTCCACTCTCACACAGCACATGTGTAGTTTATTACAATATAGGACAGACATTTAAGACATTTCTATTTCTTGATTCTCAGACTGACTTTTCAGGTGACTCGTTAAAAAAAAAAAAAAAGTATATAAAAGTCAGCAATAAAATTCTCCTTGCCCTCTGGACATTATAGCTTTACTGGCAAATGCACTTTTCTCTTAGCCCACGCTGTGCTTTAGCATGTTGAGGAATCCTAAGCTTTATGTACTGTATGCATGCATGAGGCTGCATGTTACTTTGTGTCCACTGCCCTGTGAGAGGAAGGACTTGCACATGCATAGGTTTAGCATTTGTAGCCTGCAGTGTTTTTATTATGTATTCACATCAGGATTCCCACACTGACCGCATGTGACTCTGAAAGTCCTAGTCATCACATCTAATAAGCCACGCATGAAATACTATGAGCCATCTCTCCCTGTCTCTATTGCCCCTATAAGTGTATCATTACACCCTCATCCGAGCGGTTTGACTGACGGTTGTCCAGCTGCAGCCGTGCTCTCAGACTGTGGCTCTCTGGTGCCCTCTTGCTTGCCTTTATTCACTCTGACTCCAGCTGTTTGCGAGCTCCAGATGTTTGATGTCATGACAGCGAGGGAAATTGAAATTGGAGATTAGAGACTGAACGTAAAAAAATGCTCCGTTTGGTTGCATCTATTTTAGTCCTCCTTTAACCCAAAATAAATGACACCATACCAACCCTTTTATACACTACTATCATCAGAAAGAATAGGAAAAAGTCATCCATTCCCCTTTAAATTGTTATTTTCAGCTCAGTCACTGTAAGGCATAATATAGAAATGGCATTAATAAAATAGTTTAAACTCACTTATAGCTGGAAAAATATAACCTTCTGTATTCGAAGGTTGAAATGAACAACATACAGTAAACGTTTTATGTACTTGCCTCTATGAGTCTGATAGGATCAGCATAACATGACCGTCTTAAAAAAAAAATGTATGTATGCTACAATAACGAAAACAGTAGTTTAGTCTTTGTAGGAAATCTAACACACAGTGTAAATTATTCTGCAGGAATGCTCTTACATCTGCTTCTTCTGCCCGCTCAGCCGTGTTGCTTTAAGTTGTGATGTAACTCTGGCAGTGTGTGTGTGTGTGTGTGTGTGTGTGTGTGTGTGTGTGTGTGTGTGTGTGTGTGTGTGTGTGTGTGTGTGTGTGTGTGTGTGTGTGTGTGTGTGTGTGTGTGTGTGTGTGTGTGTGTGTGTGTGTGTGTGTGTGTGTGTGTGTGTGTGTGTGTGTGTGTGTGTGTGTGTGTGTGTGTGTGTGTGTGTGGTGTGTGTGTGTGTGTGTGTGGTGTGTGTGTGTGTGTGTGTGTGTGTGTGTGTGTGTGTGTGTGTGTGTGTGTGTGTGTGTGTGTGTGTGTGTGTGTGTGTGTGTGTGTGTGTGTGTGTGTGTGTGTGTGTGTGTGTGTGTGTGTGTGTGTGTGTGTGTGTGTGTGTGTGTGTGTGTGTGTGTGTGTGTGTGTGACGAGGCCTGCTTGGACACAACATTGCTTTAGTTAATGAACGGTTGACTTCAGATCGGGCTCTTGTGTTGTGCTCACACACATCTGTTGGGTCCAGAGATGAAACTTTAAAAAGCGATTTATTGTTTCTGTTCTTATTTATTATGTTTTTTGTTTAAAAGCCTTCATAAGACAGCACCAGTAGATAGATTACAAGGAACATAACTGTTTCCAGCTTCAGTTATGTGTTTTTCCTGGTGTTCTTTGCCTTTTTATTGTAGTAAACTTAGGATGTTGGTATATTGAAGTAGACCAAGAGATGGACAAGAAATATCAACTTGAATATATTACACATACTGTACGACATGTAGTATTTAAAATCATATGACATACATCTGTCTGGTTAGCTTTCTTTTTGTTGGGTTTGCTTTTTAAGTTGTGGTTATTTGCTTGTTTTCTGTTTTATTTAGATTGACTTTCAGGGTGGATAGAGTATTATTGGGTTTTGAGGTATTGGTCTTCTAAAGAAACAATTTAAACACAGTGGTCATTTATTTGAACCAAAGCAATATTTGAAAGAATAACTGACAAATGAATGGCTGATGAAAACAATTGATAGTTTCAACCCCGATGAAATACTAGGGGTGTTGGCTTCCACCTGTTTGTCTTCTTTAAAAAAAAGATGTCCCCGAAATGAGCTGGCTCCAGCTTCTCAGTTGTGGTTATTTGCTGGTTTTCTCTGTCTTCTATGATCTTATACCGGATGTATTTGTAACTCCCTTAACCTTTTTGTTTGGCTTTTTAGCTTGTGTTAGATATGGGCATTTGCTAATTTACTTCATTTTAGGACCGTAAACGTATTACTTTTGGTCTTGAGGGGAAGATGGACAAAAAATAAAAACATGTCTTTTGTTTGTCTGTATTTATAATTGTGATTATTTGCTGGTTTCTCAGCCTTTTGGACCAAAAATAATTGTTTAAACACAATGATTGTAATGCAATTGATTAACATAGCGATTTTCTAGACATGTTATCGGCGATGAGGACAATTCATTGTGGGTTTTAGCCTACGTTACATCTTACAGATGTTGCAACACTAAACAACATGAATGCTTTCTTGTTTTGATCAGACCTTGTCATGTAGAGCAGTTTACACACAGCTGATTCTATCTGCTGTGATTCATGTAAAACACTGAATGAAAGGTGAATCTTTCAGAGGAGTGTGTACATATGGTGTTAGACAGTGAGGAAACAAGATTGTGAGCAGCAGAATGTTTGAGGGGGGGTGGGGGGGGGTCTGGGAGGAGCTTATTCTTGTGGGGCTTACATAATGGAAGTGCTCAGCTTCTTTAACCCGACTGAGAGAGAGAGCGAGGCTGCTGAGGCGACGCACGCTCCATTTCCCTCTCGCAGCCGTGCACGGCGGGGGATGAGAGCTGATGCTTTATTGATGCCCTGCTTGTTTTATTCTGTGCATGTGATGCTGTAGAGCGGGGTGACATCGCACCAACGCTGCTGTTGTTAGAAGGTTAACATAGGTTAAAATCAGAGGGGAGCTGTGCAGGTATGGACATAGCTGCTCTGCATCAGGGTTACTCCAATAACAACTTCTCACCTCACTACCAGGTAGGATGGCTGCTTTTCTTTGGCTTTTTAGCTCGGGATTCAAACCTGATCAGTGCAGCAGATTGTAGAGCATTTCAATCTTCTTCTTCTTGTTGTTTGCAGGAAAAGAGGCTGCTAATTCTGTCTCTAATTAGCTTTCATAAATGGTGGTTTTAATTGGTGTTGATTTCAGATTTCATGATGTAGCCTGTGCTTGTGATCAGAGTAGATATCCTGCATGTTTGTTTATAATTGTGTTAGTTTAGCACGCTCAGCTGACTATACACTTTGAAGGTCGAGATAAATATTGAAAAAGTCAGAAACGGATGTGCAAAGGCATCCAAAACACAGTTGTTGAAGATATGCAAAGAAGCACAGAAACATAATGCAGATGCTTAAAGTGGGAGTTGCAACACATTAGTTTTAGAAAAAAAAAATTTGTTTTAACCAGCTACTGCCAAGGTATTGATTTATCAGTCATACTTGGTCATTCATTATTGACTATTGCTATTTTGAAACTGCGAACATGGCGGCGCTGCACATGTCAGAAAAACAGTTAAGTGAGATGTGTTTTGTTTTTTTGGACTCCCAGATATCTGACTTAAATGAGAAACTGAAAGTGTGCATGAGGTGAAGTTGGAGGAACTGTCGTCTCTGGGGATTTTATTTTTAGTTTCACATGGACTGAACCCATTCTGCTCTCTTCTGACTCATCACATTTATCAAGGCGTTGGGTATTTAAAGAATTAACTGCAGCTTCACTCCTAATGACCCATCGTTTCTCTTGTGTAACTGCAGCTGCTTTTTAACCGAAGAGATGTTTTATTGTGAAGTGGTATTATGGTGTTTATGGTGTAAAGTAGCTGACACAATGAGTTCATTATTTGATCAGTATAGTAAGGATGTTTTTATTTTTTCCGGGCCATTTGTATCTTTTATCACAGTGAGTATAGAGAGAGAAACATTGTTTGTGCTACTAAACTTCGGGGTTACCAAAATAGACAACTATTTTGATAATATTGATGAATATATTTTTTAAGGAGAATGCCAAACATTAGCTGGTTCCATGTTTTGAAATGTGAAGATTTCCTGAATTTTGTCTGGATTTTAAGTTTTAAAAGGTTTGTGCTACTTCTCTGAGTCATAACTCAGTCAAACATGAACACACAGACATGAAACACAGTAATAGAATTGTGTGCGTTTCACTGATGTCCATCATAGATAAAGCATCCTTCAAATCATAAGAGAAAAAAAAGACGCTTGCCTTTGATCATTAAATGTTTTCTTCTGTGGCAAAGCGATCCAGTGATAGTTGTCCATAGGCCCACTGCAAACATAAAACGGCTGAGTTTTAATGATGCCACTTTGCCAAAATGTTATCAAATATAGGCTCAAAAAACACAGGGTGCAAAACCAAATAGGTGTATCTATTACAGTATCTCCCATTTTCTGAGGTCTTGCTCTCCTGGTGTCTTTCTGTTAGTCGTCATTTAGGATTCTCTTTAAAACACAAGCACGCTGCTCTTGACCTGATACACATTACAGGAAGAACAGACAGTGCCCCCAACCAGTAATGAAGCTTTAATTGTTGCCAGTGTGGGGGGAAATGACCCACATAAGTGCTCCTTACACTGCCCTCTTTATTTTATTATAGGTTATTTTATTCTGTTTGCTTTTTTCTGGCAGTAAGTTGTATTTAGATGTCCTATAGTTATGTTTTTTGCACTTTGTCTCAATGTTTTCAATGTTTTGTGTAAGGCACTTTGAATTGCCTTGTGGCTGTAGTGTGCTTTATAGATTAACTTCCCACCTCCCCTGGAAAAATAAATCCAGTCAGAATAAGGCTTAAGTGTAACAACATCTTAGCTGTGAATACATAATAAGCAAAAAAGGGAAAACTACCTCCCTTAAAGTTCTTTGTTGTTCTAACTTGGTGTGTTTATATTATTTATGAATCTTTTTTTTCGTTCCTGTTTCTTTTCAGCTTGAGGCTTTAAAACAGCAGAACTCCAAATACCAGGAGGAGCTGAGCCTGTCGAAGGAGCGGAGCAGCTCAGAAAACCAGAGAATCGGAGTCCTCTGCAAGGAAATGTGAGTACTCATGATAACTAATGTGTTTTTTCCTGGCATGTCTCCTGTAAAGGTGACCCCAGCCAGCCAGTTCATTAGAGTGCTGTGTGCTTAATCTGTCCGGAGGGTCTGCACTGATCATTAAAGATCCCGCCTGCATTTCTGGCTCTAATTCAGCACAAAGAAAGGACTGTGCAAATGCCTCGGTGTAATTACATTTTAGACATTTAAATACAAGCGTATATCAAAGTCAAATGTGTTATTAAAGTGGCTCCATCTGCAGCTCTCTGGAGAGATGCTCCCACTTGTAAACATGCTATAAATTGTTGTGTAAAGCCCATAATTAGCCAGAGGGTGCTATTATGTGATTATGGATATGATGGTGGAGTACAATGCACAATACACATGACTGTGAGAAATCCCTCTTGGGAGGAATTGCTTTCATATTTTTAAACCACAATTCCTCTCTATTAAAATGGTTGTTTACGATTAAGATTTCTACAAAGCACATATAATTTCTTCTTTTTACATTTCCCATATAATTTTTTTTTTAAATATGTCATATATAAATGTGGATGTACTTTTCCGTCAATAAGTTTGGCTAAAATCAGTCTGCTGTTGGTCACATTTTGGCCTTAGTCGTGGCTCAGAAAAGTATAATCCATCACAAAGTTTGGTCTCATTTTGAACTGAAGCAGCACGTATTTACTCTGTTACCAAATATGATCCACTTAAGTTAGGCATTATACAAGTTGAACAAATCAACATTTTTTGTTGTCTTCGCTGCCATCTTGACTGTAAGGGAGCCCGAATTATCACAAAATGCATTTGTTATATTACTTTATTTGTATCTTGTTCTTACTCTTGGAATTCATGTAAATGAATGAAAACAGATCCATGAAGTGGTTAAGAAAATGTAAAATGTGTTTTGCAAAATGGTTTGCTATTATGTGAAAGTACTAACTGGTCACATGAAAAACCACTGGTATGATCCATTTAAGACCTTCATGCATAGAGAAGGGCAAAACATGATGAAGCTAAATCTATTAACATGATTAATTTCATGGCTTCCACTGTGTTGGCATAGCAACAAATTCATAAAAATTACCAGCAGCGCTCTGACTGACCGCTCAGCTAAAACTGTTCTTGATGCCGGGTAAAAATACTGCATCTTTCATCAGCATGTTTTCACTTCCAAATGTTTGTGATGATCTCCAGCCCAAAGTCGAGGTCTATTTATAGACTTTGTGTGTGTGCGTGTGTTTTTGAGTCTTTACATCATTCTGACACACCTCCCCTGAGTCATCAGAGCCCAGAGCTGTGACGTCAGAGCTCCAGATGAATCTAATTGGCTGAATTATAGTCATCAATATGTAGCATCCTTCGGGAAGCGCAGCAGATGGAAATGTCAAGCAATATTATTGCAGAGAACCTGTGTTTATAATATCAATGCCTTTTCTTTTTTAAACCAAACATTCTGCATAAAGGTAAATCCTGTGAAACACTTCTGTGGATTTGTCACTGTTTAATTTCCTCCATTTCCATCCCGTCTCGTCTCAACAATGTGTTTCTCCATCCTTCCTCAGTCTGCTGCTCTTATGTAATCACTCCGTCGCGGCTCCTAGGACCGCCTGGCTCCAACATGGCCGCCACTTTCACTATGACATCAGTGTGTGGACTAAATGTGGCTTTTGTTTCTTCTAAGAGAGCAGCTGTGTGCACCACAGCTCTGATGGTCTTTGTTGAGGTCAAATCCTGATTGGTTTGTCTGTCAGTTTGGGTATATATATGAGAGTCCTCATTCATTAGTAAGGCTTATAAAACAGCCGCGCTAACAGCTCTGTGAGACTGTGCTTTGGTACAGCAGTGCTTTAAACTAACTGCTAACATCAGGATGCTATCATGCTCACAATGGCAATGTTTAACATTAAACCTGCTTAGCGTCAACATGTTAATGTTTTAGTTTCATTTTTTAGCTTGCTGACATTTACTATTTTGCAGTTAAGGCTGATCGGATAAGATAGTTTAGCAGGTATTTGGTCAAATAAAGTAGTGGACAAATATTAAATTGGACCAAAGTGGTCGACCGACCAAAAGTAATTAATGCAGCTTCAAGATCTCTTGTACTGTCTTCCACATGTTTTTGTCTAGAAATATAAGCTTTGATATAATTTCTCTCTGGAAAAACACAGAGCATAAGGTAATAAGAAATGAAATCAAAGATGATGCATGAAACAATTTGTCATGCATCAAATTGGAAAATCTTTGCCCCAGCTGCTTCACTCTCTGCTAAAACATTTATTTGTATCCTAATGGAGAATACTGATGACAGACATTGCAGTGACTTTTTATTTACAAGTATATGTAAGAAACCATATTTAGTAGTCCTATTTCCCTTCAACTCGTCCCATTAACTGTAATGGCCGATGTTGTTATACAGCAGGGACTGGTAGCCAAACATTTCACCCAGCTGGTGCTCAGACGCAGCTCTTAGTCACACAAAGCTTCTTCCTCTGAGACAAATCCTAAGAATGACCCACATGGAGCTAATTTCAATTTCTCCAGAAAATCATTTGGTTCCAGCATCCAAACATATCCAAGTTCATATATTCCCAGACAACACAGTGTGTGCATCTGTCTCTTGGGCTACATTTGGTCATATGCTGAGATTAAAGTGTCAGCTTTTTAATTCCCTGGTGGTGTTTTCACTCGTGGATGTGTGTGTACTGTATCACTACTGTATCTTATGCAGCAAGTATAAACCACTGTGGGTTTACAGCTGTCCAATCCGTTAAGATGTTAAAGTAGGACGATGTAATAGTGGAAATAAGCAGCTGATATAAAGACCAACAGATGGCTTTTTAGTCTGTGGATGGTATCAGTATAAGTGAGGGCCTTACAGTAGATTCACTTTCAACTCACAATGTTTGTAGTGCAAACATGTTCTGCTTTTATGAAGACGTAATTGACTTGAATACATTTTAAACTAGAGCCTTTATCCGTACGCTTGGTTTGCTTTGTGGCTATAATCAATATTTTCCTTTTAACAATGGATCAGAGGACTATGTGTCATAGGGCTCGATTGTAGTCACGAACCAAAAGAGAACTATCAAATGACTCAACAATGACAAACGACAACCTGTATATCTCTGAGCATTTAGCCGCTAAAGAACGGGATATAACCCTCAGGAGTTGGTAGAGACACCAAAGTGAGCTAAAAAAGAAAGTGAAGATTGGACTTGGAGGTGTTTAAACCCCAAATAAATGCTAATGTTGCTCTGTCTCTGCTGACTGGTTAGAACTTTACAGGGCATAATCAACTCTAAAATAAGCTCTTTTTGCACCAACATTTTTGAGCAGGTGAAGCCACAATGTATTTGAAGGTGCCAGTTTGTTAATGTGTGGGTGCATTAACAGGTGTGAACACATCTGGCCCCAGACCAGATGTAAGCATACAGCAGTGATGGTGACACAGATACCTTCCTTCAGTGCACACTTTAAACTCTCTTCCTCCTCTTCCCCCACAGTGAGGAGCTGAAGCTGGCCTCCCAGAAGTCTCAGCATCTTGAGGAGGTACAGACCTTTCTAATTATTTTATTATATAAACGACGTCCTTCTTCCTGTCATGGATCAGGGTTTCTTGAGTCAGAAACGGTGATTTGATTAATAGCTTTTGGCACAGCGAGGATTTACTTCCCACTGTGCGACCGAGCTCAGACGGGTTTAGCTTCTATTTAAATGCCTCGTGTGTGTGTTTCCCTCTCAGCGCAATGACGACCGCAACAGTCAGCAGGCAGACATGAAGACCAGGTAAGAGACTAGGAAATATGTTCCTAATAAATATGTATGTTTTATATTTCTGTCATGTTCTTCTAACACACGCTGATAGACTGTTTTATATGTTATTAGGAAATCCCTTGAGGTTGTACACACTTTAAACATGAAAGTGTGACATTGATGCTTCTTTAATTATTATGTACATGTTGTGATTTACTTGATGAACCTTAATTGATAGTCAATCCAGTGAATATGTAATGAACTGGTATACACTGGCTTATTAAAGGCGATTCCCTCATTTAGTCAGTTAATCAATTAATTATAACCCAATATAATGTCGTTTTATGCTGATTTTAAGGGTATATTATGTGATTGTGTTCATCAGAATATTAGGCCTGACAGACTTTTCCACTTCTGGTAGGAGAGTAAGATGTTTTAAATGTGTTCATTGTGTTTGTTTGGTCTTATTTTAGTCACTCTCTAAGTCTGGAAACAGAAAGTTTTTGTCTTCTCAGCTCAGTTATCAGAGGATGTAAACATCTTCAGAGCAGAGACTTCAGTTAACAGTGAATGTTTGATGAGGTGTAAATGATAGACAGGATGACAGTCGTAGGTGAAAGTGATCAGAGTAAGATCAGAGTAAGGAGAAGAGAGATGGAGAGCAGCTGACTGCTCTGTGGTGTCGGCTGTAGGGAAATGAAGAGGTGATGCAGAATAATTAGAGCAGAAATAATACATTTGGAGCGAGAGCGTGTTCTCAGGTGGAGGGGAAGAAGACAGGAGATGTGATTCATTGAAACGACCTGATTCACATCCAGTTTCATTTATCAAGAAGGCTGAAACAGAGATGGTGTCTCCTGGGTATCACCGGGGCAGGTGGTGTAAATACACGGCTGATGATTCATGGTTGTGAATGTATATTGAGTTCATGGTTTCTCGTTTTTTTTACTGTGTAGATGTGAAATCCAGCATCGTGTTTTACAACTGTATATATGCTGTAACCTTTACAGTTGGGTAAAGTTCATGGTTTACTAGGGCTTCACCAAATGTCCCTTCTTATATTAAAGCTTTGAAGTTTTTGAATGAAGCTTCAAATGTTATATTTTATGATATTTTCACAAATCTTCAATTTGATAAAGATTGTTCATCAGATCAAATAAAATGTTCTGGTCGTAAAAAATAAATGTATGATCCTATCAGACCGCCTTTTATACCAGGTGTGTGCCGCTCTTTGTCTGCTAAATGCTAACAAATAAGGATTTGAGCATAATATTTTTGTACATTTTGGAGATGATGATCTATCTTTATGCTATATATCTGTATAGTTTTAAGTAATTCGAATTGTTTGGATCACACAATCCTGAAAATGATGTTTAGTTTCAACAATAGAAAACTAAAGTATGCAAAGAGATTATAAAAAACAAAGATGACCTCAGTCTAAATATTGGTCTTTTTACAGAGAAACGGATGGTGAAATGAACTTCCAGAAAACCACTGGAGCCTTAATCTCAGACAAAGACCGGGAACTGGAAACTCTGAGGAACGAGGTATTCACACGTGACCTTTACAAATTCTTTAGAAACTTCACTCTTTTCTCAGCTCGATGAGGGTTTCATATTTTTCTGTGTTGCTGCAGATCGCCGTACTTCGAGGAGAAAACGCCATGGCCAAGACGCTGCATTCGGCCGTGGAGACGCTGGAGAGAGACAAAGCTCAGCTGCAGAGCCGAGTCCACAGTCTGGAGCAAAGGCTCATGGGATCACAGGCCTCAGAGGGAGAAGACTGGGAGGCTCCACCCTCAGGTGAGGAGAGGAGGATAAAACATGAACTCTGTTCTGGTGAGGATATTTTAGTTTTTGTCAACCTGTTTTCTGATGCTCCTGCAGGCGACGCAGCACTGGAGCAGCTGAGGGAGGAGAAGGAGTTCGCCGAGGGGCAGGTAAGACTGTCAGGACGAAAAGAAATTCTTACAAAGGTGGGATTTTTAAAGGGTTTGAAAGGCCAAACAAAGACAGATGGAGAAGATAACAAAAATGTATGTTCTCAGCTTTTATCTGTGCCCACTTGAAGGTGATCTGTGTCTCGCTTCGTCTCCCATCAGATAAACTTCCTGAACAGTGTGATCGTGGATCTGCAGCGGAAGAACGAGGAGCTGAAGATCAAACTGAAGAAGCTCGCTCTGGCTGAGTTCAACGGCAACGACGACACTGATAAGTAAGGGATATATCAATTATATCAAATGAAGCTTCTCTGTGTTCTTATGTTATTGCAAACTTGCTACAATCATAACAAGTCATTGAGAAAGTGATTGGCTGATTAAAGAAAATGAAAAAAAGTCATAAGCAGAAGCCTTACCTCCCTAACCACACTTTGCTTAAATGAAAGGTTTGATGTTTTGGGAACAATATTTATTTACTTTCGATGAGAAAATTGATACCACTCATGTCTGTCTGTTAAACATGAAGTTACAGCCAGGCAAAGTTAGCTTAGCTTAGCGTAAAGGCTGGAAACAAGGACAGACAGTGGTTTTGTCCTACAAAATATGCATACAAGCACCCCTAAAGTTAATTATGTAACCCATTAAAGGCTTTATGTGCAGAAATATTGTGATTTTTACACTTTTGATTTCCTTTCAAGTCATTAAACAAACATCTGAACCCTGGTTACTGTAGTTTTTTATCAAACAAACGGGAAATATTGTATTTCTTGGGGACTATTTCTATCTGCGGATGAATCCATATTTGGTACTCTTTGTTACGGAGGGATGGTGTACTATATGTGGGATTGAGTTCAAATAAACTACATTGTGTGTGTTCATGCTACTGAAGTATGTACAGGTCATCCAGTGAAACAGTGTGGCTATGATGGAAGGAGAGGAAGAAGATAAATCATACACATGACTCTTTTCTCTGCCGCAGGTTTGATGACGGTGAGTCAAAGCGGGAAAAGAAGGCGACTCCGCGTCTGTTCTGCGATATCTGCGACTCCTTTGACCTCCACGACACGGAGGACTGCCCCACCCAGGCCCAGAGCCCCGACTCGTTGCCCCACACCACCTACCGAGGCAACCCGGCCGACGAGAGGCCGTACTGCGACTTCTGCGAGGCCTTCGGACACGCCACCGAGTCCTGCAACGATGATCAGACCTTCTAGTAGCTCCAACAGATATTTACCGGCATTTAAATTCCTTCCTTTTCCTCCTAAACTCACCTTTTCATCCTCCTGCTTAATTCCCGTCAGATCTTTTCCATATTGTATTTTTCTACTGTATTTATGCATATCACTGGTAGCCACTGTCCTGCTCTGAATCTCTACTCTGCAGCTTTTCTCTGAAGATAAACTGTAATGCACAACGCTCGTCCAAATATGCTGCGCAATATTGATGTTTCTAACAAAAAGGAATCCGTCCTCTGCACTCAACGTTTTTATCGTGCTGTTTTGCATTTAAATTTGTTTCTAAAAGTGTTGTTTTTTAGGCTTTATTTGATATTTAGCAGAAAATGATGCAACTTGATTAAGCACAGTTTAAATAAGGGAACACGAAGCACCTCTACATTACTGTCTTAAGTAACACATTCCTCAAGTCTATACGGCTGCAAAAATCAGACAGATACTGCCATGTTTAACTTTTTACTAATTTTATAATATTTACTAATATTTTTGCAAAGTGCTTCTTCCAGCATATCCACCTAAAACAAAATATAAGGTCCAGGAAAAATATAATCTAACATTCTAAAGAAATGAGGCATAATGTTCTGAGAAAAAAGCAGAATTATACACTAAGTCATCAAATCTAATCCCATTAATTATTTGAAAAAAATTGTTATTTCCAAATATTTTCCGACAAATTATTAAAGCTTTATACTCAAAAGATTTTGAATAGACACCTGTCTTATTGTTTAAATATTATGACTGTATAATATAACTGATTGTGGCTTTTTCTTTATTTGATATTCTTTTGTATTTTTAGTGGCCCTATTACTCAGTCATTATCAACCTAAATATTCATCTATGTAAAACCTCTAATACTTTGAGTAAATGTCAGTCTTGACGTTGGAAATTGTAGCTTCCAAGGTTTCTCAGTGAACGCCATGAGATGCAAACAAAGACAACAAACTAATTAAGTACACCTTGACTTAAAGGGACAGATTTTACACATGAAGGTCAGTTTACTCGTTTACATTTTGTATGAAGTCACAGATTTATGTTTGGACAAAACCATCTCACTATTAATATCTTCATCAGCCTGCACCAGGAATTTTGGGTGTTAAAGTAAAATAAATTCAAAGCACTTTAAGGACGTCTGGTCTATAATGGTGTAGATTTTGAGTTTTAAAGTTCATCTACATGTGCATACACAAAATGAACCACTTGATTAGATAGATTGGTTTTGTCTCTGTTTGTGTTGTCTCATTTCCACAGATACTCATTCAGGTTAATATTCTCGATTAATGCCACTGAGAGCTCCAGAGGTTTCGTTGATGATGACGTTGTTGCATTTTGTTATTTATTGTCTGATGTTTGGCTAACCAGTGACATTCCTACAGGGACATAAGCTAGCACTGATTCAAGTGTAAAGTCTGAACTAGGACCACTAGGCGGGCTTCTGAAATGCAAACGCCTCATGTTACAGAATGAAAACTAACCAGATAAAACTATAGAAGCCTCTACACTAACTTCGTTTTTTTGCACTGTCCACTTTAAAGATTCAGCCGAAACAAACAGCGCTTTCACTTTGATTCTAAACAAAAGTGAATTTATTTTAAGAGTCAGTACAGATTATTCTGTCCCATTTCATACTGCCCTCTTTTAACTGGTTTGACATCTTTTGGAAATACACCTATTTGCTTTCTGGTGGAGAGTTAGATGGGATGATCGACACTACTCTGTCTGTATGACAAATATGAACCAAGTTAAGGCAGGTTAGCTTAGCTTAGCACAAAGTGTGTAAACGTTTTTTAGACACTGGTTTTTCTACAGGTTAACTAATCAAGATGTTAAAATGAGAGGTGCTGAAAGGCAGATGTAGTCTTATACTGTATTTACAGGGTAACTGCAACAATGTGACACCTAAAGTCTGTATCGAGGTGTTGGGGAGTAAAGAAAAGTACTGAAAAGCTTCTAGTGTCTCCAGGTAAAAAACAGTTTTCCCACAGAATGGTGTTCCCATAAATCTAAACTGCATTTTTAGTACATTTTGAGGAAATGATATTGCCTCCCTGATTATGGTCGCAGTTTTAAACATGAGGTTAAAGTTGTAAATGGGAAGAAAACAAAACAACAGACTTAATTAACAACCAGATATTTAAATGTTCCTCGCCGTTCCTTGTATGAATTAATACTAAGCAGCATTCTTTTTAACACGGGTCAACATGTCACATGAATCTGTTAGTTGGTAGTCTGGTTGCATTGTGGGTAATGTAGGTGCCAAGTTTTTAGGAGGAAGAGGAATATTTTATTTTGAGAAAAATGAAAGCTGGTTCTGCTGCAGCTTATTTTAATCTTTCTGTATTTACAGTCCATCCTCGGTCTGATAAGTGCAATAATACGGTATATCTGTAGATAACTCCTTTCATAGACAGATATTAAAGTTGTATCAATCATTTCAACTACCTAAGAAAGTGAACATATTTCCCAGAAAATGTCAAACTATTATTTTTAAATTTAGCCTGTGTAGCGACTTGTATTTGACTCCTCTTGTTCTTAAGCACAATATTTGGATCATATTGAATCTTCCCGTGTAACAGTGTATTTTAATACATGTGACTAACCTTTGTAAATACTAATCAGAGGTGTCCTTCTGATAAATGTGTACACAGTGCCATGAGACAAAAGAAAGCTTTTATGTGTACGACATTTTATTTTTCTGCCCTGTTGTATAATGCGAGAGAAAAACAACATTTGTATAGACTTTAAAACATTGTGTACTTTATAAGTGATGCGTCTAATTATTATTATTATTATTATTATTAGTGTAATGTTTTATATATGTAACTATTTCAGGCACTATCTAGAAATGGTTTGGAAACTATTTTACAGATGTTGACGTGGTGTAAGATGTCACTGTTTTCTATGTTCTGTATACTCCTGAGCAGTCCAATAGAAAAACTTTAAAAACAAGCTCGTGCTCATGTGGTTTTTTCACTCTAGCAGAAAACACTCTCAGATCTTTTTAAAGCAGTATTGGCACAATGTAGAATAACTACAAGTAAAAGTCCTGCATTTATATATTTGTTAAGTTAAAAGCACATTTATTTGAAGTTCTTTGTATCAAAAGTCCTGAAAATGATTGTGTGAGATGCAACAGTTGTACAGGATGGATACGTTTCAAAGATGTGTTAGATTTAGGTCAATCAATTATTTAAACCTTTATAATAAAGAAATATATATACATAATACTTAAACTAGTGCTACCAATGGTCTAACCCTTCCCTCCAAACATTGAACACAAACACAAGAAACTTTTGTGAATTTTATTAAGAAAACAAAACCATTGGACATGATAAAAACCAAGCACTACTGATGGAATAAATAAGTCAAACCAAACCATAAATCTGTACAAGATCTAAAGTCAAACAAACTGGTCCCGATAAGAAAACAACAACATACAAGATATTATATCACAGCTCTTTTTTTCTTTGTTTTTTTAAAACACAGTTATGAGCAAACTATAAGCAATCGGCTCAATCAGGTGAAAGCTACAACATAGGTGAGATTTTTTAAACAGAGTGTACATAATGCTGTTTATAACTGTTAATGTCAATACATAGCATTTTAAGTTCCAGCGCTGCTGGACTGGGAATGAGGTATATGCTAATCCATCCTCTAAACTGAGACAATTGTTTTTTTTCTTTTCTCTCCATCCATGTGAATGCTGATTTGTTGAAATCTGATCAAGTAATTCCGCATCATGAAGTACTTCTTATAGCCCCTGTTATGTCATGAAGTCATTGGTTTGCAGAGATTCAATTCATTTCAATCCATATTCAGTAAATATTAATGAAAGTTAATGTGTGAGGTTGTTCATTACGAGGTCACAGGTCTGAATCCGCTTTTTTGTCAATATAAAGTTCAAGTAAATTGCACAAATCTGCACGAAAACCGAGAGCTCGATGCCACACGTGTATGGATTCAGTCGATAGAGAGCACCGTAAGGAGAATCACAAACCAACGCTCGAGCTAAAGACCCTTCTGTCAGAGATAGTAGCGATACGCAGAGATGAGAAGTGAGTCAGTACAGGTCATGATAGTGGAACAGACGGAAACCAGTCCCACAAACTGGTCTGTCTCTACTTTGGAGGAAGAAAGAAAAACGTCCCCTGATGTAGACACAGACCAGAGACTCTGATTCAGGAGGTTTGCAGATGTTTAAATGTACGGCAAATGTAAATGATTCTGGGTAGTGTTCAATTTCCAGTCTACAAATGTTTTAAAGGAATAGTTCCACATCTTGGGAAAAAACACTTTCATGACTGTGCAGAAAATATAAAGCCACAGTCCAAACATAGTTAGCTTAGCATAGCACACAGCCTGGAAACAGATAGTCTGACTCTTATTGAAGGTAAAAAAGTCCAACTTTATAATAATCTGGAAAATATCTTCTTTGTTTTCATACTCATAAGACAAAAAGCTTATTCCTCTAAAAGCTCATTAATTTAAACATTATGGTCTTGTACTTTTAATCTGTATAAAAACAGGAGTTTACAAACTATTAGGCTAGTTGTTTCCTTTTGTTTCCAGTCTTCATGCTAAGCTAAGCTAACAGCTTTATATTTAACATACTGAGTGGAATTGAACTCTTGATAAGTGATTATTACAAAAAAACAAGTGTTGCAGTTGATTATAAATATTGGATTATACTAATAAGTGATAATTATAAGGCAAAAAAACCAAACATGGCACCAAAATTGTAATTCAAAAGCGGCTTGACCTAAAGCGTGTTTTTAAATCGTAGCAACTCAAGGCACACCTTCATGATCTACGCTACCTATGCCTGTGCTCACTACATATCCAAGAGTTTATCTCGACCAGTACCATCTCCTTCTACAAACCACAAACTAACTTAAAAAAGATGTGAATGGAGAACTTTTCATGGATAGAGAAAAAAGACTTCCACTACAGCAGCAAATCTATCTGTGATCGATTGTGACATACCATAACAGTGCATTGACCCTCCTGAGAAAAAAACCCTAAACGTTTCCTAAACAAATATAGAACATTAGTCTAACAGGAGGCGAATCGGGAGGATTGAAGTGACGTGGTCTTAGGGTGGAGGTTCCCCCCGGGAGCCGCTGATCCGACACCCAGTTAGCCTCTATCCCGAGCTAACCGTTAGCAGTAAAATGTGTTAAAAACGGTTTCAGATTAGCGCCTGGGACCAACCTCGTCCTAATCTCAGATCCCCAGTGTTAACTCTTTTCAGTCACAGATGCAGGTCAGTGTTTGAGGGCTGGCCTGGCGGGGGGTCACAGAGGGGTCTGCAGCCCGGGGTCAGAGCTTCTCTTGGCATTAGTGAAGAAGTGTGGAAGGAAGCACGGAGGGGGGACCAGCGAATAGAGGTAATATCCATCCTCCCTCTGTGGCAGAGGAGTGTTAGGGCAGACTGGAGGAGGAGGAGGGGAAGAGAGACGTCTGTTCTCCTTTCGGTTTTGAGAAAGGGAGGTGGGGTGGTGAGGAGAGCCGGTGCGTCCATTAGCCCTAAATTATCTAGAGGTAATGGAGGGAGGGGCAGAGGGAGGAGAGGAATGACTCAGCTCCAAACATTTAACTCTCCTCAAAGTCTGGAGACGAAGACTCCAGTTTGGTTTTCTTGCTGGGTGGGGTGTCCTCATCTAGGTCCTAAAACAGAAAATGAAATAAAATAAACATGAAAAATATTAATCAGAGAGACTTTGTTTGATTTGCTGTGATTTTTGCTACAAAACCAATAAAATGGAGTAAAATAATTTCTAAAACATTAGATTTAAAGATGTTGTGGTGCTCACAGCATCGGGAAATAAGGCAGCAGTTTTGTTTCTTAAAAGATAGATAGTAATTTGCCATTGATATATGGTTTATGGTAGTAATAATAATAATAATAATGATAATTTCTAGTAGAAACTTCAAGAAATCAGATACTGATGAGTTTTGAAAGTAGTTTGGGGACGTGTTTGTACCTGAGTGGCTTTGCTGTCTGAAGAGTCCTTCTCCCCCGAGGGCAGAAGGTCTCTCTTAGCACTCGGTGCTCTCTCTGAGGTCTCTGATGAAGACGTGGTCTTACCTGAGGAATAAAGAAACATACACAAATTAGAACAGGGGAGCATTTATTTATCTGGCAGTGGAGGACTGAACAATGTTGTTGTAGGTGATGTGTTGGGGACGGCTTGTTCCTGACCCTTTAATGACACAGTGTGGTGGTGTGGAGTAACTGCACGGTGACATGGAGTCATTTCAGACTAACAGTTCAGTTTAGTTTAACAACAAGGATGTAAAGATCAAAACTGGAAACATTAAGATTTAAAAGCTGAAGAGAAAAAGAGATTATCAGCAAATATTCTGATTTATTTTTTCACGCGAGTCGTTTTTTAAAGCAGAAATTCCCCTAAAACCTGCTATTTTTACTTTCTCAACTACAACTATTTGCCGTTTTTCTTATGGCAGTTCATTAGTTTCTCGTTCAACAAAACAAGCAATTTGAAGTCACCGTTGCCTTTTGGAAATGTGAAGAGCGCATTTTAAGTATTATTTTCTGAGTCACATTAATATCCTATATTCATCTGTTGCAGCCCCTCTTTGCATAGATGGGTTCATCCGTCTAAGTGATGGCTTTTTGTTATTCAGAGGAGTTATAGAAACCTTAATGAATGATAATCGGGCGTGTGAGGAATACAGAGTCCACTAACACATTTTATTATAAAATATTTATCATTTTAGGTTAATCAGACAGCAAATGTTGCTGCCTTTTTATTATGTACGATGTGAAAAAGATTTGAAAAACAATATATTGGATATCTTATTTAGAGCTGAGACGATTGGACGAATTGTTAAAAAAGAAAGTAAAGAAAAAGTGCTTATTTTTTATTACAACCTGCTAGTTTTCTGTTAAATTTGTATTAAAATAAGAGCAAGTCGTGATGTTTCTGGTTCCGACATTAGAAGATTAGAGCAGAAAAACAAAAACAGGAAGTGGCTAATCATGCATCTGATCAGCCACACTACCAGCCACACTACCACCTGTCTGTTGAGTTAGAAAGAATGATGAAAATGAAATGTTTGTTGATGTTGGAGGTGTGAGGGTGACTGACCCCTCTTGCTGTCTGGGCTCTGGTCACTCTTGATCTCGCTGCTCTCGCGGTGAGACGTGGCGGTGGGCTCCGGGGTCGGGCTGGTGCTACAGCTGTTCTCCTGTTTCACCGGGGAGGAGTCAGCGATGGAGCTCTGGTTGCTATTGTCATCTAGAGAAGACGGAGAGGAGTACATTTAGTTGTTTTTGTAGGATTGTTAAACATTGTTAAATAAGAGTGAGTAAAAGACACTGCAAATCCATGCCCTTTAAGGCTTTCACTACGTACCGTGCATGTCCATCATCCCTGGAGAAGAGCTGTTCTCTGGAGTCGTCAGCTCTGAGCCGTATTTCTCATCTTTACCTTTCTTCTTGTTTTTGTTTTTCTACAAAAAGGGAAAAAGTATATGTTATAAAAAAAAAAAGCAATTTCCATGATTTACTGGAATATAACAACCTACAAACACGCCTGCTGAAAACATTAAGTTACATAGTGTGTTCACTTTAAAGGAAAATTATAACCCCTTAAAGAGGCTGAACTCACATCCTCTGATTTGGGCTCCGTCACTGGCACCCACTTGAAGATGCGAAGGGACGTGTCTCCAACAGTCACCCATTTCTTCTCCCTGTGTAGGATAAATAAAAAAGCTGACTCAAAGGCTATAGGGCATCATACAATTAAGAACATTACCTTGGTCTTATAGTGTTTAGATAGATTGTTAGTGAAAATGACACAATGCAGAAAGATAAAACAACTTATCATATTTTAGCAGCTAGAGTTGGGTGAGTGTAGGGCAGTTTTTTGCTAAATGACTACTCAATGTCTGTGAATGGAGACTATTAGGATTTACACAGCATGAGTATATCCCATTATTAATAAATAGACTATAAACATCACTACGGACCCCAAAAGACTCATGTCTCTGAATGAAATTACACCAAGGCTGTTACAATACTTTTGAATCAAATCAGCAAATATTCACATTGGAGTAGCTGGAACAAAAGGATATATGTATTCTTTGTATGCACAAATCCTTAAACAATAAGTAAATTAACAAAAATGGTTGCAGATGCATTTTCTGATCAACTTGATTCATCATTTAAACTCCAAATAATGAAATAGAGGCAAACAGTATAATTCCCAATTGAGAAAGTAGCATTTAGTTTAGAGAATATTTGTATACCTTTTTACTTCATATATATTAATGTCAATATCCTTTAAAAAAGTACAGACATCTGTTCAATTATATTGTGGATTACATTATTCACCTTTTAAATGTAATGTAATGAAATCAAATGTATGAAGAAGAATATAATGATAGTACTCAGAATAACTCAAATGATCTTCTTTAGTAGTAGTAGCATAACGTTTGAACACAACAGAAAAATAAGTATATTTGTAAAAAAGCATATTTGTACCTTTAATCTTAAAATTCAGTTTTACAATGTTTTTTATTTTAAATGTTAAAGACATTAAATTAATGTTATTTTCAAACCACCAACTTTTACTGACTTTGACCTGGGGACATTTGATTAAACAACCTGATAAAAAAACAACAACATATACATGTTGACACCAGGCGGGGTTACACACCTAATATAAACATTAACAATATATTCCCTGCATTACAATGTGTTTGTGTGAGCTGTTAAATGTGAATACAAGTGTGTTTTGTGTGAAACGTTAAGACTGAGTCACTACGTGTTCAGCCATGCTACTTCCCTCTCCCAACCCCCACCGTGCCTTCTTCTCTATTGGACCTAAAGGGCGACTCAAAGCGCTTAATTTAAAACTCCAGACGGACTAAAGTGCTCTGACTCAAGAGCGCCGTCGTCAAATTGTGTCCAAGTCAACAGTTATCGGAGGTTTCGGTGCTAAATAAACCCGCCGCCGAGCTTCAAGCTCAAACAGCGGGCAGCAATGGCTTCATGTGACTGCATCGAAATGGCTTCTGGGTTCAACCCTTTGCCGTTAATGGAAAAAACCGCTACAATCTGAGTGATACAAAGCGTTCAGACACCGGGCTGAGGCGGTGAGCAGCACGAGTGCGCCCCGGTGCACCTGAGCTGTAAGTACATCTGTTCAGAAATCATCCTTTTCTTTCAATTTCATCCCTCACCCCCGTCCCCTTCCCTCCCCCCCCCCAACAAGCCGAAGCCTTTCTCGTGTTAGATAACCAAGCCCGCTTTTTTCCCTCTCACTCTCTTACCATTTTCGTACTTTCTCAATAGCGGCCATAACCCGCTTGATGTCATCTTTCGCCCTGCTCCGGGTCTCAGCTCGGACCGACCTGCCCGACATTGCCGCGGTGGGTATAATATTTTTTAAAGCTCGCCGGCAGTTCAGACACAATGCAAACAGTAGAGCGCACAGAGGAGCCACTGCGCATGCGCGGCCTGATAAAGCAGAGGGAGAGGGGGGCTGGCTGCAGCTGCACTATGAAGACAGATCTGTCTCCCTGTCCCTGCTGTGTGGAGCACAACAAAGAAACTGCTCTCATCCAGCAAATACAGCTCGAAACTAGTAGAAGTTTGGTTTAAAACGTGGAGGAAGTACATCTTAAGTAAATAACATAAGAAAGATAAGTGGGAGTGTACTGTATTGCTTTCCATACAGGGCAGAAGATTGTGTTTCCCTAGGCCCAGTGGGAAACAAAAAATGAACATACTGGTACAAACAACAGAAGAAAGAAACAAAAACAGGTACAGAGCAAGTTACAAGAAAAAGTACACTTTGTGCAAACATATAGTACAATACACATTAAGTACAATAATATATTAATATAAATACAGGTAGTTTCAATAAATGTCAAAGTAGTAATAATAGCCCTGTGGTGAAATACGTTTTAATTTATTTTACCTAAGTTACAAAGTCACAATGTAACCTGCACTCACATCTGCACACTTATGTAAATATATTTAACAATCCAAATATGTATATGTCCATTCAAATGGTCAACGTTTTACCGTGATATATTTTTTCAACAGTTACTATGACTTTATCATTTTATATTCAACTTTTAATTTTTGTGTTATTTTAATTTGTATTCTATTTTATCTTTATTTTTTACCTTGAGTTAATCCTGTTTTTCACTCTGACCCTGTTGCTGCTATAAACGCATGAATTTCCCCAGGGATAAATAAAGTTCCATCTTATCTTAAAATAGCAATGCAGAATAGTCAATTTCAGGATAATACTTCACTTTAATTTTTTTAAAGAAAACATAATTAAACAATTTAGATATACAAAGAGACACCATTTTTAAATAATTTTGAATTTCTACAATATTAATACATTAATGTGTTTCCAAATGTTTAAGTTTGCACTGAAAATAAGATTATTTTTCTTGATAGAAAATGGTCATTCAAAAAAGAGACACAAAAAAAGACGGGTCTAGATTGCAGAAAGTGACATAGATGTATCTGTCTAAAGTAGATATGTGTTTTTCAAATATCTCTGTAGTATTATGTATGCGAGACTGAGAATGTGCCTAAAGTCCTAAAGTGCCAGTTTCAAAAAATGAGTAAAGTTTCTATTATTGAACCAAAAAGTTATATATATATGATGTATTTGGATGAATGTTACTACTACATGTATGTGTGTGTTGCATTTCCTGTATGTATTTGTGCTAATGTTAACTTCTTAATATACATTTTCTTATCAATAAACATAATAAAACTGTCAACATAAATGAGACACTGCAAAAATAAAAAGATGTTTACAAAAAAGACTACATTTAAAGATGAAATATTTCTATCAAAAACCCATCAGTACTCAAATGTATGTCAAATCTTTCGACTGCACGTAAATAGTGCACGACGCTCGGTGCAAGAAAAAACGTGTACGTCATCTCCCTGCGACACGTCAACACGCAGCTCTCCGCCAGATGAGCTAACACAGTGCAACACGGCGGATAGTGATAATAACACTTTCCAGACAGACTTAACCGGGCTTTTTATGGCAGAATTCTAAGAAGTGTAGCTGATATTGTTAATTACAAAGGAATTTATTTAATTTTGTGTTTAATTCTATTTGAACGAAAGCGGAGTCAGCAGCTCTGGCATGTGTCATTTTTTGTGCTGACTGAAGTAAACATCCACCGTTATTTGTTTTAACACTTAGGACTTCAGCTTTAAGGCTCTCTTGTAGGTGTCAGGATGAACGAAGAAGGTAAGTTACTTACTTTAAGTCATTTCCTCCCATGTTGTGGTTAGTATGATTATTAAACGTGTTTTTATATTTGTTTGTTGGTCAGAGCTGGTGGAGTATTTCAGGGCTCAGATGAGGAAAGACCCGGACATGGCCTCTGCTGTGGCCGCTATCCGCACCCTGCTGGAGTTCCTCAAGAGAGATAAAGGTGTGTGTTAATGCCAGCATCATTTTTACTTGTGTATGTAGTATTGGAAGAAGAAGAAACAAATTCTTAAGGTCACCTATTATGCTAAATCCACATTTTCATGACTTTTATACATAAATATGTGTCCCTGTTCCTGGTCCATTTATATAAAAACCTGTCTGAAAATGAGCTGATCTGTTTTTGGCCACTTTATGATGTCATAACGATTTTTTTGGCTTGTGTAACCATTAGCCAATTACCCCCCCCCCTCCCTATCACCTGAATCTCCTCCTAGAGCACCATTGCTCGTGTTCTTTTTAACCAAATATCTCTGAGGGGCGTGGGGAGTGGCTCCTTATTTTCATCTACAGTAACAGACAGAGAATCAGCACTTTTGAAACAGGGCTGAAACAGAGGGGTTTATGGGATGCTACAATGCACGATCTGTTTGGTAAGGGAGGCTGTGGCTCAGTGGATAGTGTGCTGGACTTCGAAGCAGGGGATAGCAAGTTCGAGTCCCACTGCAGTCAGCATGTCGTTGTGTCCCTGGACAAGACACTTCACCCCCAATTGCTCCTGTGGGGATTGTCCACAGTACTGAATGTATGTATAAAAGCGTCTAACAAATGACATGTAAATGTAAAAAATGTAAATGTATTTCGAGCCAAACACTTCAGAGACATGTTTTGTATATATCTGAGACCTATAATATATTGATGGAAAAAAGTATAATAGGGGACCTTTTAAGTAAAATAACTAATTCTACACTGAAAATACTAAGTGGGTTGGAGATATCCTGTGTTTTTTTCTGACAACCTGTTTTGTAAATCCTACCCTGCCCCTCCAGGTGAAACCATCCTGGGCCTGAGGGAGAGCCTGACGGGGGCCACAGACTGCCTGACAGGAGTGGACTCCTCTGTGGCCGTGTCCTCGGGAGGAGAGCTCTTCCTGCGCTTCATTAGTCTCACATCACTGGAGCACCAGGTGAGAGGCTTCTCTGGGACAGCTCCATGCTCCCAACCTAAACAACAGTCAACATCTCATGTCTGCAGTAAGCAAGGTAGTACAGAGGCCCCTCTCTTCAGCATTGTTTTCCTGCTTCCCTGGGCTGAATGTGCCCTTGACTCGCCTAACAGTTCAATGTGAAATAAATACAAAAATACTGGCCATATAAAGAGCTTCCAAGTCTAATTTCAATATAAGACAATATGGGATCAAATGTACAGACCTCATTTGATGCAAAATGCATTAAAATGTGAAGCTTCAGCAGTTTGGGTTAGCCAAATCAAGTATAGGGTATATTAACTATGTTAGAACTTCTTTCTCCTTGACCTTGTTCATTTGCTGGGATACTAATACATAGAGAATTCAATGCTAGAAAGACTTAGTAAATACCTGCTGGGTTTGTCCAGGAAGTTATGGTTTAATGGTCTGTGTCTTCATTGTAGCAGGTTTATAAAAGCTGATTCTGATATTGTCTCGACTAAATATACTAATGTGTCAATTGTAGTAAGGAAAAAGCTAAAAATTGATAATAATAATAATAATAAGTTTAGTATTTTCCACCACAATAACATTGCAATGTTAAAGGCTTTCAACAAACATCGAGGCATATCATTTGCAAATAATTAAACTGAAAATGTAAATGAATAAATACTCAAAAAATGTGTTGAGAGATGATTGTTCAGGTATTTTTGGAATTGTTGCCCCATTATTAAAAAATAAATAAAAAAAACCTGAGATTTCTTTATTGTTTGCTTAAAGAGAGCTATTTATGGGGCCAAGTTTGCTTGATTTAAAGGTGTGAAAGTCTGTAACTACTTTCTTATTCTAACTCAGCTACTCCCAGGCTTCCAGTATTTCCTTTTGCCTGTAACATATGTAATCACAAAATATTTTGTCTCTTTTTCAGGATCTGTCTCGCTGTAAAAAGGTGATGGAGGAGAGAGGAGAACTTTTTCTAAAGAAGATCTCATTGTCCAGGACCAAAGTCGCTAAGCTCTGTCACACCTTCATCAAAGACGGAGCTGTACGTATTTGTGTTACATACAAAATTCAAGTTACATGTATAACTGGGAATGACTCATTGTTTTGTAGATACCAATAAAGACCTTAAACTTGTATTATGAGCAGGTGTAACACTTAACTGTTGTGACTGAAGGCCATTATTAACCTATAGAAAGACATGTGGGTGTGGGTTGGTAGGAACAGAGCTTCATTTATGCCGACACAGAGTACACTGCACACACATAATGTGAAAACGTAATGACACATTTCCCCCTCTTTCCCCAGAAAATCCTGACTCACTCGTACTCCAGAGTGGTCCTGCGGGTCCTTGAAAAAGCTGCAGCTGAGAAGAAGCGCTTCTCTGTGTATGTGACCGAATCGCAGCCTGACTCAGCTGGGTGAGTGAACAGTGCCAGTAAATGTGTTTTTATTCTGAGGGGATACGCACTTATTGAATCAGTATTTTGTTATACTCAGGCGACAGATGGCAGAAGCCCTGAGAAAGCTCAATGTTCCAGTCACAGTAGTTCTGGATGCAGCTGTAGGGTAAATATATTCATCATCAGGTTAAAAAACAAAATAGTGTTGTACTTTGACAACATGGACATTTATCCAGTGTGTTTGTTTGTGTTTTCACAGGTATGTTTTGGAGAAAGTAGACCTAGTTATTGTTGGTGCGGAGGGGGTCGTTGAGAGCGGAGGGATCATCAACAAGGTGAGTTTGTGGAATAAATGACAATGTTAAAAATGTTACTGAATCAATTAGAAATATTTAAATTGTAAAACTTTCATGATACCAGCTGGTGAACCCAAAGATAGTTGTATCGTCGAAAAATCTTGCTTTGCGATACAAACAAGTAAACCTTTTTGACTTAATAATAAAATAACAGAAATGTATGTATTCAAACGTATCAATTATCTAGAATACATTTTTATTATAACAATCAAGGTGGAGCTGATTCCAACTAATTTAAATGTTGAGAAAAGTGAGAAAAAAATATATATATATAATTAGATTTTTTCCACCAGTCTCTAACAAAAAATAACTTGTTATAAGAGCTTTATAGAAGTCAGTGTTAGGATTTTAAAGAAGACAGAATAAGGTATTTCTGATTTAAAATCAAGAAAAATGTCACTTTATTCCAAAAATAAAATATGTTTAGGATCTAATTACACAACGGACTCAGATGATTTTTGTGGTGCTTCCGAAATGTAATGGCTCTGAAGGATCTGAAGTATGGAGTAACACAACATGGAAATCCTCAGGTCAATATATCAACATTGTACTTACTATTCACTTTTACAGATTGGCACTTATCAGATGGCCGTGTGCTCTAAAGCTCACAACAAGCCTTTCTACGTGGTGGCAGAGAGTTTCAAATTTGTCCGACTCTATCCTCTCAACCAACAGGACGTGCCCGATAAATTTAAGGTACGACAATTTAATGGAAACTTATTTGATGTTCTGACATTAAGAGTATTTCTTTACAAGTCTTACATCGTCTCCACAGTACAAAGCAGACACCCTGAGGAGCGCTCAGAACCTGTCAGAGGAGCATCCCATGATCGACTACACCCCCCCCTCCCTCATCACCCTCCTCTTCACCGACCTGGGAGTCCTCACCCCTTCTGCTGTCAGCGACGAACTCATCAAGCTTTATTTATAACTCAATAAAACCCATTCATGAAAAAGGTAAACACATGTCAAACGTTTATTTGATTCCTGCTTTTTACATGTAGAAACACAGCTGTTCACACACCCTCGCCCCCTGAGCCCTCGTGTGTCGCTGCTCCTGCTTTGTGTTTTGACTTTGGTCCGCTGATCTGAGCTGATATCTGATTCTCGAAGTCCTCCTCTGTGATTTTCCCTTTCTTAAGTTTCTTGAGGATGCGAGTGTCATTTAAAAGCTCTTGCATTTCTTCATCCTCCACATCAGAGCCCTGCAGAGAGAAAGAAAAACATGAGATCCATAAATAAATCCAGCCCACTGAAGGGATCATCGAGAGATTTCTTTTTTTAAATACCTCTTCACGCCTCCTCTTGGCGGACCTTTTTTCCCTGCGCTCCTTCTTGCTCCTCTGTTTCGACCAGGACTTATTCTTGATGAAGTTCTTTTTGGGATACGAGATCTTCACTTGATCTTTCAACTCGAGGAGCAACTTCTGTCTCAGCTTCTCCCTTTGCTTGTCCTTGTAGCGGATTTTGTCTGTGTCCAATGTCGTCTCCTTAAAATCAGGGAGTGTATCCCCTCTCAGCTCGGGCATCTTCGGCAGGCGGAGGAGGGCGAAGCCGCGTGCTAAGGTGGCCAAATCCAGATCTAGACAACAAAATAGAGCACAAAATGTTATATCTGTGTACTTTATGCACACTGCACAACTGAATCTGAATGTAGAGATGCTGTTTTCACCTTTGGACCTGAAGATGAGACTACATTCGTGTTTGGCGTAGGCCTGGACGTAGGACACGAAGGCTCTCATGCCTCTGTCAAACATGGCGCGGTCTGCCAGAGCTAGAGTCTTCACTTTGGGCAGCACATCTGGAACATCTCCTGAGAGGACCATCTTCTGGAGGGGGCACTGAGGAGAAAACGAGTCAATTATCATGTGTCCACTTCAAGTAACTTCAGATTTTGCAATTTGATCATTGGTTGTCAACAGGAAATGTTTCTTTCAATTCATGTTCTGTATATTAGGACCTACCCTGGGTGAAGCAGGCATAACAAGTGATGTTTCTAGCAAGATAACTCCAAAGAACTCACTTTCTGATTGATGGACAAAAAATTGACATAGGCCTCCTCCATTGGCAGCAGAAAAACGAGGGCATTGCCCTGATTGCCGATACGTGCCGTACGTCCACATCGATGTACAAACGCACTGAAGGAAAAACAAGAAAGAAAAGGCTGCCGTTTAAAAATAGAAACTTGATCTGAAGAAGAGCTTAAAAAATGACTACTCACATTTAGCTTATGAATTCATAGCATATCTCAACAAGTGTAAATACTGAACCATTTAAGACACACACAAAAGGACCAGCACTTCTACAGTGATGTATTTTGCAAAGACTTCGTTTTGCTCACCTGGCATTGCTGGGAGGATCGTACTGCAGCACCCAGTTAACATCGGGGATATCGATGCCTCTGGCCATGACATCAGTACACACCAAGATCCCACTGCCACACATTACCAATATGTTAAATTATATAAAGACAAGATTACACACACACACATTCATTGTAGCTGTGTCACCTTTTCAGGGCCCGAAAGTCAGCAAAGATCTTGTTGCGTTTGTTTTTCATCTTGCCGTGGATGCAGTGGACATCTGCTTTCTTGACCAGAACCTCCAGAGCCCGACCGTAGTACTCCACGCAGGCACACGTACTGGAGATGAGATAACAAGTGATCAGTCAGGAAATCCATATGTGACCAAAATAAATGTGACAGCATAATGTCTGACAGACACTGCAGGTGTTCAACGCTTTTTTCATGGCCAATCATTTTTAGAATAAGGCCAGATTTCTTCCAGATCTGTTGTTTGCTCTTCAGTTTTAGAGAATCTGATTATTTCCCTGAACAATCATTGATCTGGCTGTCAGATAATTGGTTGGATATCTAGTGTGAGAAAGTTTGGTCCGCTATCCTTTAGTTTGAGCAGTTTTCCAGCCTGATTGATCGTGGCTGCAGTCTAAAGATCCCTTATAAACCAGAGTGAGCTTATTTGAATTAAACTTCAGTAATATTTCACATGTTGTGGCTTAAACTGAATTCCGCTGCAGAACATAAACCATACTGTCTGAAACCATATGTTGTACCCTCTTCCTTTCCCTTCATTGCCCAAATTAACACTAACTAAATATCAACTTTTTTGATGGACATGTCTTATTGGACAAAAGCAGTTGTTTTTTTGCTGTGCAGATTTGGATTTATTTAAAGTGCTCCTATTATGCTATTTTTAGGCATATGAGTCTCAGATATATATATATATAAAAAACATGTATATGATGTGTTTTGCTCAAAATACCAAACAGATCATGCATTTTAGAGATCCCTCATATCCCTCTGTTTTAGCCCTGAGAACTGCAGGTTCGGGGTCCTTAGCTTCTTAGCTAGAGAAGGCGGAGCTAATGCCTGCTCAGAATTACATAGCAGATTCCGTTTAATGCTCCCATGATGAAACGCCATAAGTTCCAAACCACATAAAGGATTATTTCTGAAATAGTATGGAGCTCAAAAGCTTTTTCTCTTGCGGGTTTACCACAAGGTGAGTTTCTTTTTTTATTTCCTGCTTTTTAAACACATGTTCTCTCTCCACTACTGCGTTAGCTCTGAGTGTTAGCGAGGCTTGCTAATGTAAACAAAGACCCTATTACATCCAAAACAGTCGGGCATTATTTCTGACAGCAACTTTTCCGATATTACGTCATATTGGACGCAAATCTGGATCAGCTCCGTTGTACCCCCGTTTTTAGAGATTTGGGTA
Organism: Trematomus bernacchii; assembly: GCF_902827165.1. Classification (NCBI taxonomy): domain Eukaryota; kingdom Metazoa; phylum Chordata; class Actinopteri; order Perciformes; family Nototheniidae; genus Trematomus; species Trematomus bernacchii. The sequence goes on along the minus strand of NW_022987547.1, from coordinate 8,917,848 downwards.
CGGAGGAAAAGAGGGTTTTATTTTCTGACACTTGGTGAGTCTCCTTACACACCGGGGACACATATTTATCAAGAGACATCAAAAAGTGCATTTTGCATGATAGGTCCCCCAGGGTTCTTACACCTTTTCCAAAGTCAAATTCGAGCACTTTTCAAGCATTTTCAAGGTGCATTTTCAAGCTTTTCAAGCATCTTACAGCTGTTGTAAATTATATATTTATATACACATACTTATACTCAAATGATTATTTCCCTACCTCACATTAAATCAGATGTTCTTTATGCTATAAAAAACCAAATGTGTGTTTCATAATAGCATTCTACATGAGGATGAAAAATTAAAAATGTTAGAAAAGAAAACTAAGTTTAATATTTCAAAATGAGTGACCCATCTGTACGTAGACTGGGCATCCCATATAACCTGGCTGAGCCAATATAAAACAATCAGCCAAATAACCTTTCAATATATTATTGATTACTATTTTTGAGGTACTTTTAGGTTGGCAGTAAACACAAGTCAGAGGTAAATGGTGTACTTTGACTCCACTACATGTATTTAATACCTTTAGTTACTTTACAGATGTGGATGAATGATGTGAAATATAATCAAGTGTTAAATCAGACTTTAGTTCCACCTGGAGTAAATTCACAAGCTACTCTGTAGTATACAAAGTCATTCAAACTAGCTGCACCTTTACCAGCTTTGAGAACACTTTCATGATCAATCATTATAAAACATATCATATACAATTATTAGGGATGCTCCGATCGCCAATTTTGGAGCCGATCGCCGGAATCAGTATCGGCCGATACCGATATCGCTCTCTTTTCCTCTCTCCCCCTCTCTCTCTCTCTCCTGACAGCCCGTCAGTATCTCCTGCAGCTCACTGATCCAGTAATGAGCGACCCGACAGTGAAGAATAAATATATTTATAACTAGTTTAGCTTGTTCCAGAGGTAGATAAAATAGCTAAGTGTGTTAGGTCTAACTCTTAATGTGTGTTCTGCTCCGCTCACCGGTCCGTCACAGCGGGTGGAGCTGCAGGATTTCTGCTTCACACACACGTTGCATACCGCTATTTTATTGTCATTTTCGGACACTTAAAATACTGCCAGACTAGTGAAGCCATTTTGGCGAGCTTGTTTTGCCGCGCACAGAGAAAAGTGTCATGTATTTTACATGCAACGATAGCCTAATCTAAAATGCTCTACTACGGCGTACCTTTCGTGTGGTGTGTGGCTCGTCAGCGCAGACTCTCGCATCGTTATTGTTGCACACTTTGCAGGAGGCTACTCTTGGGCTTCGCTTGACCCTCGTCTTAGCCATGGCTTGTATTTGTCTTCTGCTAGCCAACGCTCGTTGAAACGGCAACCTCCTGGCATACTGTCATCTATCACTCTCAGAATGCCCAGGTCACACACGTAACAAATACACTTGCCGGTCACGCGCATAGCGCGGGAAGGCCGGAGCGGAGCTGTTTTATGTAAAAGCGAAGCAATTAAGCACGCTCCGACTTCTTTATTTTCTTTTAATCTAAAAAGCGAAGTAAAGCATTTACAATTTCAAGCACTTTATCCCAAATTCAAGCACCATTCCCAAAATTCAAGCACTTTTCAAACCTTGAAAACACCTCGTACAATTTCAAGCATTTTCAAGGATTTCCAGCACCCGTACGCACCCTGTCCCCTTTAATGTCCCTTAAGGACACTTGTTTTCACAGCCAGTACAAATGAATATATTTACACACACATAGCAATAAACAGATTTAGTCAGTACACAAAATCTTTATGTATGTATTCGTGAAACCCATTTTAAAATGTAAAAGGTTCTTAGTTTATCATACCTGAAGAAAACCAGGTTCTTCTCGTGCTTGTGTTGCCTTAGAAATGTCACCAGGTGGTTGAACTTGTTCTCTGATCGACATATCTGAAATGACAACATGAGTTTTTATGTCAATACATTTTAATTAGGAGCTTATTGATGAAAAGGTTGGAAGTGTTACTCACAGTGTAGTAGTTAGAGAGTCTGGAGGGTGTTTTCTGCATAGAGGTGGCAGCTACACCTTTCTCCTTGACGGTGATGCGCACCGGGTTTCTGAGGCCGGCCCTCACCAGCTTCTCCAGCTCCTGAGTCTGAGTCGCTGAGAACAAGCCTGTACGCCTCTGTTTGGGCAGGAAGCCCAAAATGTTGTTCAGACTGGACACAAAAAAAGAGTCTTTCAGTGGTAGAAAATACCTAAAATACTTAATAATTAAATGACATGTATATATGTGACCCGCTCTATCGAAATCAGTCGGAAGACGCGACGGCTCATTTCAAAATAAACGTGGATTTGCATAAAAAAATAGTTTTTCGGGGTTCGGGTGTTTTGTTTGATTTTAAATAAACAAAGTCTTGGTTTTCAGAATATTAAAGTTTTATTTCCAAAATCACATGATAAATACATTTTTGAAGCTTGTAAAGGGAAGATGACAGCTCTCACTCGCACGCTGCACTTCCGCTCCCCCTCCCTCTCGCTGAAATTATGAATGTAAGGCGTATAATAATCATAGATAACACGGCAGGGTCCGTTACAAATTCAGATGATAAATACAACTTTGAAGCTTGTAACGGCATAATTACAAGCGGAGAACGGAGTAACTTTACGTCACAGCAGGCATAACAACAGCCGGTGTTTCTCGTGAGAGTTTTCCCCGGGAAACCAACACAATACACACAAACGCAAAAATACACACACACACACAGACACACACACACACACACACACGGGCTTCCCCCAGACCAGTAATCCAAACGAAAATATTTTCCCTCCGTACTATTTTGATCATTTATTAGCCGCTAATAATCAATCAGATCGATGGATTCCAGAGAAGAGGAAACTTTAAAGGCCTTTTTCTCAAAATGATGACTCGGTGACAGTCATTATATAATGTGACATATTTTGCTTAATATTTGGAGTACAACAACAATCCTGATATCATTAGAAGCTAGGAATCTCCTCTTTCCAACCGTGTATACAACTCAAAATGTGTCTTCGGGTCAATGCGACTCATTTCGATAGAGCAGGTCACATATTTATATCAATAGATATAATATATCAAAATAAATGTTATAGAACTAAATTATTCTTCCATAAAAAGGGGAAAAGTTCACATTTAGTCAGTACCTGGCCTCGAACCCCATGTCGAGTAGTCTATCAGCCTCATCGAGAACCAGCACATCAAGACCCTTCACTGAGCTGGCCAGATCCAGACCGTCAGCCTTCCTCCTGAACATATCCTCCAGACGGCCCGGTGTCGCAATCACTATGTGTGCCCTAAAACACACACACACACAAATGTAACACTCATGGTTTATGATGCTGGCAATGGAATGCCAACATCTCCTCTTTGGTATCTAATTTAGGGGAAAGGGTTCAATTTTGTTGTTTCTAATGGGACTAGTTTGACGTTTTTTATATATACGCTTGTCACAAAAGGGGGGGAGGTTATTAACAGGAATGGAAGGTGGGGAAAGAGGTGAGACCAATCAGACACCTGTGAGCTGGGGTCAGGGAAAGAACTAACAAAGACAGCATGGAGAGAAACGGACAGAGGACTTAAAGGGAGTAAAAGAGAAGATAACTAATAGTTTAAACCCGTTTTGGACAATCTTTGCACCTATATTAAAGTAAAAAAGTGGTTCCAAGAACAAGTTGGATTTCCTGGACTTCCCAGGGCAACATGGAAGGCAGCAGGGTTTGGATGAATCTTTTTTTGTATTTCTTTATGACCTGATTGTAGCTGTGGATTTCCTGGTCTTAGTTGGATCTACAGGTAAGATAAGTATTTTTTCCTACAACTTGCAAGGCTATTTTTTTTTTTTTTCAATGTTAAAGTGACTGGGTTAGGATTATTCTCCTGTCTGGTGTCTAACTTTAAAAACATTGTGATCAAGCTGCACAATATCAGTCGAGACGAAGAAAATAATACTGCTCTCATTCCTGTCTGTTGATACGAGCCAATTAGCTTAGCATAAAGACCGCAAACAGGGACCCTCACTATTAAAGTCATAATATGTTATATCTAGTGCATACCCGTGTTCCTTGAACTTCTCCACATCCTCTATGGGGTTGGTGCCACCAATCAGTAAAATCTGCCTAAAGAAAAAACATACAAGAAGCATTTTAATTAATAAAAACAAACAAAATAGGTCAACATGATGAGGAGGGCACAGTTATTTCTCTAAGGGTTGCAATTTGTTATTTTAAGTTAGGACTACTTGAATACCATTTACAAGGTACATTTTCTCCCGTTTTGACTCCCACTTGATGTTGTACTTACGTAAACTGTGGGAATTTTTGAAGGAACTGTTTCATCACTTCACTGATCTGAAGAGCCAGTTCTCTGGTGGGAGTGACGACCAGGGCGCCGACCTGCAGAAAACAACATGTACAACAAGACTGAGCATCTAAGAGACTGGAAAGCTCTACAGTGACAGGTGGAAGGTAAATATAAGTATTGAGCGTTGGTTTCCTCATCACCTGCATCTTCTTTAGCTTCTCTTCTCTCTTCAGGAGCAGCTCAATAATAGGAATGACAAAAGCCAGAGTCTTTCCGCTCCCAGTCACCTGCAATGGTACAACATTTAGTGAGCTGCACAGGTAGTACTGAGGAAAAATATTCGCGAAATTCTTGAAACTTTTTGCAGAGGGTAAGTAGCATTTAATAGACTGTACTTTTTCAAAAACAAAAAACAGGAATAACTAGTGGTCAAAGTACACTGGTTAAGTATTAGCATCAAAATATACTTATAGTAAAAACTGTAAAAATACTCACTTTACAGAGCTATGTATAATTGTGCAAAGAAAATGGCTAATTGACATTACTTTATATACTTTTAAATAGCTTAAACTTTAAAATATATACTTTATTAGGTAATTTATATTTGGTATTATTAATCTCAATCGGCAGTGACTAATACATACGAGTTTGGCTATCATTTGTAGTTAGATGAATGTATTTCGTTACACTTACCGCCTCAGCAGCCACATCTTTGTTTCTCATGAACAGCGGGATGCAAGCAGCCTTGAAAGAAACCACAATATTAATCAGATGTATTTACTGATCAGTGTTGTTGAAGCATACAGTCAGTGTTAAAGAGAGGCAGGTTTAAAGTGTTCATGTTACCTGGACAGGTGTCATGTGCGTGAACTTCACTTCCTCGAGCGTTTGTAAAATCCCCTCGTTGAGTTTTACAGGTAAACTCTCCCACGTCCCCTCTGTGGTGTTATCCATGTTGTTAATATAACATTCAACACGGTTTTATGCTAAAGTTGGTAGCCACCGCTGGGCTGACTCTCCACGCTGCTCCTGTTTCCGGGTGCTCAGCTGTTTACAGACCGGGTGGGAACTGAAGCGGTGTCACGAGAATCGTTCCGCGTAACCATGTATCTCTTTCCATTTTTTATTTTACTGTAAAATAGCCATCATGGATGGAATAGACATCCATCTACATTAATTAAGAAGAAGTAATATCTTCCTATTTATTTATTATTTTACTTTTGGGTATTTTAATTACATTTTCTTTTGTATTTTTGTATAGTCATAGACTGTAAAGGTGATTGTAGTTCAACTGTATACACATCCCTCAGTAATATTCTTTTGAAAAGTACTCGATGCGTTTGTCTATGACAGTGAATAATTAATTAAAATTATAGTATTTTTTGAAAATCTACCCGGTAGTATTCATTATGGAGTGCCTTGGTATTTTTGTGACTTCAGATGCATATTATGCTTTAATACTGCATCTTGCTTTGGACAACTTTTTAACGATAATTCAATTTATATAAAAACACAATTACTTTGGAATTCATTTTCAACTTTAAAAGGTAGAAGAGGAGCATTTGTTTGTATAGTATCATTTACATATGAGAGCACTCTTCAACAAGTCGAGTCAGATTCTTGGTGCCTTGAGCAGACATTTAGACTTGTCATAGCAGGTAAAACGAATCAAATCAACAATAGTTCAGTAACAGCTTTTACGACAAGGAAATTCAGCAATTAATGTTCTTTAAAAGGCTGTGGGATGTAAAACTGTCTAATGTACATTTTTATTTTAATTCCTCACATTTGCATTCAAACTTTCTTAAAGACGCCACCACCACCGGTTTAAAAAAGACACTCAAGTAATTGTACAGAATATTGGCTTTATTATGAAACCTGGGGCTTTTTTTCCACAGACAACCATTCTACATTTGTACAGATCCATTTATCAGATTTAGTTGTTGTAATCACAAAAAGGAGAGACTGTGTACAGAGCAGTTTACCTGCCAGAGCAGTTTACCTGCCAGAGCTCACCAAAGATTGTTTTAATAAAAAAACTGGAGCATATTCTGTGACACACAACATGCATGATGTGTACTAGATGTGAAGCTACTGTCCTGGACGTACATTTTTTTTTACCTTGGTGGGGAAATAAACAAGTAAAAGATATTAATTTGAAAAGCATCAGCCACACAGCAGCATGTCACAGGATATGCTCCAGGAAAAACAAACAGTTCAAAATTGTATACAATCATATAATTTAAAATCCCTAACCCCAACAAAAGAACTATAGTAGAAGCAACTAAAGCACACAGCAGTCATTAGGTGTCAGAACCCCCAACCACCCACCCACCCACCCTCAACATGTAACATGTCATCTCAGTGTTCCTCCACACTTTGCTTGGAGTTTCACTCCAAGTAGTTCAGTTTAAAATCACACAGCCTTAGCTCTTCAAGGTCTTACAGCTAAGTGGAACTTTTCAAATGTAGGTGTTCAAAAATTAAATCAAGGCCAAGAAACTGTTACCATTTTCTGAACTACGCAGGGAATCACAGTTTCCCTGCAAAAGGTGTCCACTGAAGCCCCCTTCCCCACAGCGTGGATTGCCATGAATCAACAGACCGAGCTAGAAGCTTTAGTTTTCCTTAATGATTAGCTGCAGTGTAAATCCTTCAGATATTTAGATGCATTTATCAGGAGTGCAATTTGCTGTTTGAGAGATAAACCCAATGTACAGATTTCAGATATCTGCCAGTACATTGTCTAACTTGGCATAGATGCTGCAAACAAAACCTTCTGCATCTCAGACAAAAAAAAACATCAAATGATTTGCGTTTTCATGCGTGTCATTTTTATCACTTGAAAGGGTCCCATTTAAATTCTCCAGTATAAAATCTCACATTTATCCATGTATTGATCCTGGACTGAGGCACACCCCTGTGCTTCTAATGTGGATCCTTAAATTAATCAATTGATGTGCATATCTAAGTCTTTTCAAACTGTCGTTACTTAAAATGATGAGCCTCAGTCATTCACATAGGTAAAACTGTATCGGCAAGTAATTTGTACTTAACTGTAAATATAAAACAATATTGGACAGAAAAATATTTGACACAAAAAGTTATAACTAATGAAATGACATCTATCCCAGAATTTTTTGGCCATTCGTCCCAAACAAACACTAATTACATTTATAAAGAAGGAACCAAACAGGTAACAGGTGAACAAAACTTCTGAGATCCAATCATATTTAGGCTTTACTCAAATCTGCCGGTCTCATTTCCAGAGTGTAAATAACTGTCATGGTGTTGGAGAAATCAGTGAAGGACACAGAGGGATCATTTAACCGCACTAAACCACTCGCCGTACTTCGAAAAATCTCTTCAGGTAGTAAATCTGTCCGAGTGTCATTGCCACCAGAACGAGAGCTTCGAAGAACGACCACAGCACCACTCGGCTGTTTGTGTTGTCGTTGACTAGAAAGAGAAAAGAAGACGGGTTCAGGATATAAAAACAAACATTTACAATCTGTTTCTACACAGTGTAATTGGCTCTAGACTCACTTGCTCTGTGTATCCTCTCTCGAACCTCCATGTACTCCTGCTCATGCTTTACAGCCGTCATAGCAACCGCCAGCTCGTTGATCATCTCTTCCAGCTTGTTTTGGTGCGCTGAAACAGGTAAAAGTGATCATCAGAAAAAGGGCCAGAACACAGTTGATGTGCACACAAAAATACATGCATGAGGTATGCAGTACATGCATAACGGATGTCATTGTGATGTATGTCGCAGGTGATGCTGCGCCATCACCAGAGACATTTTTTATATCATACATGTTCTTACTGTGCAAATAGTCAAGCCATTCACAAACAATAAAACTTCCTACGCGTTTATGGAATGCACAATATTAGTTTAAGCTACAAAACAACGCTGGTTAGAGAAAACTCTGCAGTGCATCACAAACTCAAAAGTCTATTTCACAACAGCAGTTTTGCCCTGTGCCCTACCATCCCAGCTTTCACCACCTACGAAGAGGAACAGAGTGCCCAAAATAAAGTCAAAAAAAGGGAAAGAAACTATCAAACAGTGACACATGGTCAGCAGAAAAAGAAACAAGTGGTTTTGCACGCTGGATGATCTTTAAAAATCTGGCTTGACATAATGCCATATGGAATTTCTTAATTTCTCTCTTCACAGGCATAAATCAAAACATGCACCCCTAAAGTACCTTCTGTCTCCATGTCCTGTCCTTTAGGGGCCTCTCCGATATCAATCGTGAACATGACAATCTTGGGTGTCATGGTTGACATCTTGTTGCTGAAGCAGAACTTGTAGGTTCCGTCCATGTGTGCTGCCACAGAGTATTTCCCACTTGACTCCCTGTCGCCTTTGTAAATTTGCTTACCATCAGGCCCTGTTATCTGGAAGGAAAATGCAAAATATGTGAGTAAAAATCACTGCTGCATGAGAGCACACTTGTAACATATGGCAGCAAGATCTGTGTACATTAAACCCATCATTTGCAAGTTATACCATAGCACCTGTTTCAAAGAAATAAGTTAAAGATGATAGTACATGTTTTATTTGGATTATACTCAAATACATTATTGGCTACATAGTGAGTCCGGCAATACTAGCATAACTAAGCCGGACATAGTGCTAATGTTGCACTTCCTGTATCCTAATGAATCATTCAATTACAATATTCGGGTTTAGGTAAAAGAAAACGGACCGAATAATAAGATATTATGTTTTTGTTATTCAACTTTGAATTACAATAAGTTAACATCCATCAACTGGACTGCAACTAGTCCACTTGACGTTACACAGAGAGACTGCGGAAGCTAACACTAGCTAGCACAGGCCTTGTATGTGAGCATCAGGTTTAAGTTAAAAAACAAAACACATTCCTCCACATTAGGTGGCTGGTTTATCATCTCACCTCCACATCGATGTCCAGGAAGCCTCCCTCGGCTACCTCAAACATGAGGCCCATCTTTGTGCCGGAGTTGACCCGCTCATAGAAGCACTCCTCGGCATGGGCGTCTATGCTAACGAAGTAGCCGGACGCAGTGGAGGACAGGACGGCCAGCAAGACAACCAGCTCCGACACGGTAAACATGTTTCAAAGGGTTGTATAGAAAGCTTCACAATAAAGCTGTTGATGTAGAGAACACTCCTTGTTTCAGTGTATCCTGTAAGAGTGCAAGATGTCAGACGGTATGAGTGAAATTGTTGCCGGGGAGTAACGTTAGCCGCTCCAGCATCGGCTGCTGTGTACTGCTCTCTAACTGCCACGTACAGGCTTAAACGGCATCCGGAGAGGGCCAAATGTAAGAGTGTGCTGTCAAAATGTAGTGACTCTTCACCTGTTTAGAGAAGATCATCACAACTCGGACATTCACAGTGGTGTAAAGTAACCATTCACTCAAGAACTGTACTTAAGTACAATTTTAAGAAACTTGTACTTTACTTTAACAGTATTTCAATGTAATTGCTACTTTGCTCTTCTGCCCCACAAAAAAGTGTACTTTTACTCCACTACATTTATTTAATACCTTTAGTTACTTTGCAGATTTGGATTAATCATGTGAAATATAAACAACACTTTCCTACACTCTGGTACTTCTACTTTGACTAAAGTACAAGATCTGAGTACTTCTCCTACCTCTGGATGCTGGAAAAAGTACTCAAACCATTTCATATTCATACCAAACAAACTTATACCACAGTTGAAAATACTTCTCTACAACTTACTTAACCCTTGTGTTGTGTTCGAAAGCTGTTACCGTTCATGGTGTTCGCGGTCAATTTTGACCCATGATTTATCTCAGTCCAAAACATTCAAAAAGAATGACTATCATCCAATATAGTTTTAACTACATCATAACTAACTTATTATGCATTCATAACCGTAAAATCCTGTTGTAATTTTATTGTATGGCCCCACAACACATTACACCACATATTTAAGTAAAACATGTGATTAAATTCACTCATTATATTCCCTAGTGAAGACAGTGGATAATTATGTTATCTGACAATAGACTAATATATGATACAATTTCCCCCCAAAAAGTTTTAAATGATTGTTAAAGTGGGGCTGGGGTGCCTAAAGTCAAAGATGAATCTTGATTGGGCCAAATCTGACCCCGAGTCACCCAAAACAATGCTGTGCTGGGTCTTCCCAGACCTGAACACCAAATTATACACTTTTTTTTTAGAGACCTTCAGACTTGGCTAAAATTGTCAAAATCAGTTTTGTAGTGTTTATATAGCTGTTGCGGAGGATACCATGAAGCCTTGTTCCGATAAAAAAAACTAGAGCATAGTTATTATATAATTTTAACTTGAAATGGGTCACGGGAGACCCGAACACAACATAACGGTTGGGAAAGGCTTGTAAATATAGGCTATCAGCAATATCTCAAGTAAAAGTAATAATTATCCATTAAAATGTTCCACGTATGTGTCTATGGTTGATTTCTACTGCTTGCATTTCACTGCTAAAGCTGTCTAGGACTATTTTTACTCATGTACACATTTTTGGGTAGTTGAATCTACAGCAATAGCCTACATTATATTATTTATTTGGCTTTATTATAGGTAGAGAGCATGGACAGATGTTAAAGGAGCAACTGTAAGAGATTCAAAATGAGACAAAAACAGCCCTGTTTTCAGCTTTGTTACGATGCATTTTCTAGCTGACCCAAGAGGAGGTTTTAAAGTGTATTTAGCTTAAGATGCATAATTATTTCTCAACCCATGAAGGAACATTTCAGCCTTCAGTTTAACACAAATATTTAAAATAAAAATCAGCATGTCAAGAAATGCACATGGTTTTCTTTGCACAGGAAGGGGGAAAAGTACTAAAAGTAACTATAGCTGTCAGAAAAATAGAGCAAAGTAAAATGTAATTGCAAATGTAGCATAACATGGAAACACTTAAGTAAAAACAGGGAGCTTACTTTTGTTTTTAACTAAAGTACAATCTAACTTGAGTAATTGAACTAAGTTATATTCCACATCTGACATAGACTTAACAATACTAGAGAAGATCATAGATTTATTTTGATGTAATCACTTTTATTTTTGTCCATAAAGGTATCTAACTAACATATCTGGCACTTACACCACTGCTAAATTGTACAATTATTACCAACATTTCGTTTTTTGACATTTGAACATTTAGACATTTATCTCCTCCTCTACTTTTTGTGATGGTATGGTTATGTGATCACGTGATCTGTGCGGTCAATGCGGTGGGCTACGGAATGCTTCGCTTTTGACGCTAGAGCGGCGAATGCTCCAGAGATGCTGCGCACCGCTGTACCGCTTGTGCCGCTGTAATCATAAAACAGGGTGTCAATGAGCATGCGCAAGAGAGAAAGTGATAGGACTCTTTAATTTATGTCCCACTGTTTGCCGGACGGGCCGAGCTCTGTAGCTTTTTTGAAAAGCGGGGAAGTGGCAGCGTTGAACGGCCGCACAGGGTGGAAAAAATCCGCGCACCCTCTGTTTTGTCGCATCTTTGGTGACGTCCAATAATCGACTAGCTGTGAAGTCTCCGGGGCCGAGGCCTAAAGACTTTTCTTTTTGTAACGCATACACATTTTTTAGTCTCCATGCCTGGATTTCGGTGCCCGTTTTGACCGGGTGTAAACCGATGAAGCACTTTACTCTGTGATTGAAGAGGAAACGGTGGGAAACGTTAGCCAGCTAATTGTAGCTCCTGCTAACTGCCAGCGAGGAAGTGAGGAACGAAAAAATGACATCTCGGAGGTAAAGAGGGGGGTAGGGGGGGCTGTCTGGAAAACAATGTCTACTAAATGTGTTAGCTGAGCTAGCTAACTTTTAACTTAACTCAGCTGTATGGGGGTCCGTAAACAAGCTCCGAGTAAGCCGACGGTTCTGGAAAAAAAACTGAATAGCTAGTTTGCTAAAGACCCTTTCATTTAGCATACACCGGCAGATGTGGAAGAAGTACTCAGATTGTGTACTTGAGTAAAGTATCAGAGTGTATGAAAAAGTCCTGCAATCAAAGTCTTACTTAAGTAAAAGTACCAAAGTATTGGCATCAACGTATACCTAAAGTACCAAAAGTAAAAGTACTCATTCTGCAGATTGGCCCATTTCAGAATAATATGATATGTTTTGATTGTAATAATTGATGCTATAATGTGTTTATCAAAGCTGGTAAAGGTGCAGCTAATTTAATTCCTTTGAATAGTCCAAGGTAGCTTGTGGATTTACTCCAGGTGTAACTAAAGTCCTATTTAAGTGTTGATTATTTCATATCAAAGTGCATATGCAAAGTAACTACATAGATAGATAGATAGATAGATAGATAGATAGATACATAGATAGATGCTGTAATCATCCCAAATTGGGAAAATATTTTGTAAAAGCAGCAGTGTTGTCAAGCATTACACATGAATTAACATTTTTTAAAGATAAAATAAGATACAAATATTAGGTGAGGTTTTGGTGCATAAGGATCATTAGTACTGAACTGAAGTTGTTTGAGCAGGAATGAATACTTGTACACATAACACTGAAGGGGTATTATATTCTCATAGAGGGAGACTGCATGCAGTGTTAGGACAGTTATGAACAGAGACAGAGCAAACACTGGCTGAGTCTCATGGAGGAAGAGACGCAGATATCAACCTAACAGACAGATAGTCTTGGGGGGAAAAGAATGGGAGAGAAAAGATGGACAAGCACAAAGGAGCCTCAAATATTAAGAAAAGAAAAACGAGAAAGAGCAATAAACTAAAGGGAGATTTAAACACACATCAAAATTGATATGGTTGTATCTTTTCTGTGTTTTATTATGTTGAATGTTTAGGTCGATGCGTGTTCTGTGTTTTATTTGTGCTGCGGGACACATTTCCCCCCCCGGAAACAATAGAGTTTAAAGGTGTTGTTATCGTGCGGCTTCAGTTTCAGGAATGCCCTTTTTAGTTGCATTATCCAAATAGTTAAAAGAGAGAGACTCGGAATGAAATACAGTACAAGTTTTGAATATAATCTTTCACTTTACCCTGAAGCTGATTACTGTGTTACTCTTTCAGGTGGTTTCACCCAAACATCACAGGTGTGGAGGCTGAAAACCTCCTGCTGACTCGAGGAGTGGATGGAAGCTTTTTAGCCAGACCCAGTAAGAGTAATCCTGGAGACTTTACCCTCTCAGTGCGGTAAGTGATGAGCACACGATGCAGCATAAAATACATAAAATACAGTGTGATACTACTGTGGCAAGAATTTAAAATAAACTTTCTGGTGCTTTTTACTAATCCTTATCCAAATTTAAACAAAACGGCAATAAAACTTGCTGAACAAAATAAAACCAAGTCGTAAATGTTGGATTACCTTAATAATTAGGCTAAGGATCGGACAGAGTGAATGTTCCACCCTAACTTAATTATTCCTATTTCAACGTTAAATAACAGTGATTGTGCACATCTGTTTGTGTGTAATCAGCATTTTGGCTTCCTTCTAATTGTTAAATTATAACTACTTCTCTTTTAGAAAACCAATATGTCTGATCAAAATGTTTTGATGATATAAATGGATCATATAATGTCTAATTCAAAAGGAGTAGTTTGTAGTAATAAAAACCACAGATAATTATCAACAGTCTCTGCAGTTCCCCTCAAGTCTACAGAGTATTTAACTTCATTTTGGATCAATGTTTTAATTTTATATCCCTAGACACAGTTTACACGCCCTGTTCAGCACTAAACTAACAAGGAGACAGAGGTTTTTATTAACACTATTAATGAATGCCTAGATAATGGAAAAAAAACACCCCATATTTAATTCTACTTCATCTTTTGCATGAATCGTCTTGAACGATAGTGGGAAACCAGTGTTATCCAAAGAATTAAGACTTTTTAATAATAATAAAAAAGTTTGTGGTTGTATTTTAGGCCCTGTCGAGTCATACAATTTAAAGATGACGTATCATTAACTGAATTTAGACACAGCCAATGTTATTTTTGCCTCAGTCTCATATTTTAGCAGCACAGCCTCTCATTTCTCACCATATTTACTTCAAAACTCCAAAATAAGTTGTGCTGTCTTGTGGATCAGAGACATCGTCACTGCTGCTTCAACCAGCACTTGTCCGTCTCTCGTCTTTTGTGCTCCTTCTGCCAGACTTAACCAGAAGTCATTTAAGGTTACATGCTGCTGAGCTTCAGATCTGCCTCAACTTCTCCTTTTCTATTTTCCGAGATACTGCTGGTCCCTTACAATGACTCAACACGGTTTATGCAGTCTGTGTCTGGTTTGTCTCAAAAGAACATGGTGCTTTCCTCTAAGAAATTCTATCTCACTTTGACTCTGACAGTTTTGTGTCTCTCACCTCTCTTGTACATAACAGATGGCAACCATGTTGTTGATGGTGCATGTGACTTTGTGTTAAACTATTTTTTATTTTGCACTCTACATCTGAAAGGCAGTATACAATAGTGTCGTTAAGGCTGCAACTAAGGATTCATTTCTTTATTGATAAATAAATACATTAATTTGTCAAGTTGTTTTTAAGAGCAACAGATCAACACCCAAATCAATTCAGTTTAAAATCTTGCAAGACAACAAAAAGGGACGAATGTCACGTTTGAGATGCTGCAACTAAGTAAAGATTAGCTTTCCTGCTTAGAAGACATTAGAATCAAGTATTCAAATAGTAGCATATAATCCCCATCAGCTAGCTGTTTCATCTCGACATGCAATTATTATAGAGGTCTGCCAACTAAGATGCATTTGGAGCCTTCCACATTAAACTAAACACCATGTGCTATTATCATTTATCAATAATGCTACATTGACTGCTTATTTGAGATGATTTTAAGAAGATGCTTCACATATTGGTTTGATTTCTTTTTTGTTGCTCCCTGTTGGAGTCTCTTTTTGTCCCTGACGATGGCGCTGTTCTTTCCCCTTGATGGAAACATTTCTCTAAATGATTCTGCTTTTTTTTTTTTTCATAGACGAAATGGAGCCGTCACCCACATCAAGATCCAGAACACGGGAGACTACTATGACCTTTATGGGGGGGAGAAGTTTGCCACTCTGGCGGAGCTGGTGCAGTATTACATGGAGCACCATGGCCAACTGAAAGAGAAGAACGGAGACGTTATTGAGCTCAAGTATCCTCTCAACTGTGCCGATCCCACGTCAGAGAGGTGAGCAATAACGCTGGATATGATGTTTTTATGCTTGAAGTATGTCTGTTAAGAAATGATCAGCTTGGATTGATTTTACAATTGTGTTAATGAATTAAAGATGTTTGGTGTTCAGTTATATAAATATGATATCACTCAATGTTCACTAGCAGTAGCTATAGATTTGTGCTGCAGCGTTTAACTCAGGATTCACTTTATTTATGGCATTTTATACTGTAAACAAAGGTAAGAAATATAACTTTTTATTATGCAAAGTACAGATTCGTTTTTCCATCATTCTCCATATTTTTAAAGAAATTGGACATGGCTCTTTCCTTCAGAGTCTAGGCAAGCTATAATATACAATAAAAGGAAACCATGAAGAAAAATGTAATCTTTCAGATAGTATTACGTCTATGACCCTTTTTCAACCAAGCTTTTAAACAGTAAATAGAGTGATACCATTAAAGTAGTAAAGTACACGTTTATTCCAATCCCTATTGGCAGCAGGAGGAGTATTCTTCAGTCAGTTCAGTTTGGATGAAACACATTTTCCGCTTGTGTGTCTTTTTGCCAGATGGTTCCACGGACATTTGTCGGGCCGCGAGGCAGAGAAACTGCTGACGGAGAAAGGGAAGAACGGCAGCTTCCTTGTGAGAGAGAGCCAGAGCCACCCCGGGGATTTTGTTCTGTCAGTCCGGACTGGAGACGACAAGACGGACAGCAGTGACAACAAACCCAAAGTCACTCACGTCATGATCCGCTGCCAGGTAAACACACCCCTCATCACCTCTGTGTTTGCTGAATTCCTGTGTTTAACAGAAAGAAAACTTGTAAAATATATGTAGAGACACCTAAGAGGGTGAAGGATGTACCTCTGGGAAGAGTCAAGCTAATACAAGTAGAACCAATCCCAAGTGCCTTCATTTTCTTGACAACAGTGGAACAAGTTACATTACATTTAGCTGACGCTTTTATCCAAAGCGACTTACAATAAGTGCATTCGACCAAGAAGATACAAACTTGAAGAAAACAGAATCATATAAGTACATCAGGTTTCATAGAGCCAAGTTGGTATAAGATTTATTTTCCTACATGTGGCGTTTGGTTACCCTGCAATGTTCACCACTTTAAAATTGGTACACAAGATTTTGAAGAAAATGCATACGCTACTTGTATGTTACTGTGAACTGTAATTTTACTTGTAGTATACTCCCAAACAATGTAGCAACAGTTTACAGGGTCAAATATGAAACAAGGCAGCAAAACACACATTTTGAAGTTATATTTAGAAGGATTTAGTATGATCACTTCCTGAGCAAAAACTACATTTAGCCACAGGAATTCGTCGTAAAAGATGAGTTCAGTGGAAACAACAGCAGAACCTACTATGGCTACAACCTCAGACAGGTCACTAAGTTCATGCAGTGGAAGACTCGGACACATCTGTGCTGGAAGAAAAAAGCAAGGGGCTCTCAGTACAGTCTGTCCTCTCACTGTTTACGTTTTGGAATGGGGACAAATAGATCAATACTCACATATTGCAAATATTGAGTGCACAAAATGCGTCCTCTGTGATTTCTCCTAGACATCTAGTGCATGTTAAAGTTTGTATTGTCTTACGATGTTGAGACTAGTTCCCTCATGTGGATGTGGTTTCTTCTTCAGCATGACCTGAAGTACGATGTGGGCGGGGGGGAGAAGTTTGACTCCCTGACTGACTTGGTAGAGCACTACAAGAAGAACCCCATGGTGGAGACTCTGGGCACCGTGCTGCAGCTCAAACAGGTACCGCCAATGTCTGCTTCAAATACTACTTATACCAAAGTCTAAGGCTACATTCTCCTGATTGTACTTCCCGGTGCTGACCCCTGCTCTCCTCCCCAGCCCCTGAACACTACTCGTATTAACGCTGCAGAGATTGAAAGTCGAGTTAGGGAGCTGAGCAAGCTAGCGGAGGCCACAGACAAGGTCAAACAGGGCTTCTGGGAAGAATTTGAGGTGAGTGGTTCAGTTGTTGTGTTACACTAAAGCTGTCCTCTTTGGTCGCTTTTTTTCAGTTTCTTTCCATCAAAGTGCTAAATTGTCAAGTGCTGTTTTTTGTTGTTGTTTTTTTTAAGATTTGCTACTTTTTTTTATATTCTAGTTTAGAACTCTTTATTTTTGCATTATTTTCTACTTTGTGTGTTATTATCTTAAATATCAAACGGGTGGGTTAGAGCTGCAACAATAACTATTTTGATAATCAATTCATCCTGAAAGTTAGTTTTCATGCTAAAATGACAGAAGCTCTTAGAGAAATAGATTTAACAATCAATACATCAGGAAATCTATATGAATTAAAATACCCTATTGTTAGTTTGAAACCGCATGCTTATACACTATGACTGCTTGACTCTCCTCTCTTTTTCCATCCAGACCTTGCAGCAACAAGAGTGTAAACTGCTCTACAGTCGCAAAGAGGGCCAGAAAGCGGAGAACAAAAACAAGAACAGATACAAGAACATTCTGCCTTGTGAGGAATCACTGACTGCTCTTTCTCTATAACAACCTTTCTCTTTCACCTCAGGGGGTTTTTATAAACTGTACTGTTTCTGTTTCTCTTTCCAGTCGACCACACACGTGTGGTGCTGAATGACAGGGACCCCAATGAGCTAGGCTCTGACTACATCAATGCCAATCTCATCATGGTAGTATCTGCTGTCATGGTAAACCCACTATATACTCGGGGAAAAATACACCCATCATTCATTCTGTACTTGATAACAGAGGTGTGGACTCGAGTCACATGACTTGGACTCAATTCAGACTCGAGTCACCAATTTTATGACTTTGGACTCGACTTGACAAAATCACAAAACACTTGCGACTCGACTTGGACTTGAACACTCATGACTCGGGACTTGACTTGGACTTCAGCCTTCTGACTTGAGGTGACTTGATAATTTAATTCAGAGGTCTCCAACACGCCGATCGCGAGATGCCGCTAGAAGAGCAGACTCCCGTCGGGGAGAGCAGAATCTTCAGCCGCTGCAACTCTTGCTGAGAATCCATGCAGGCAGGGGCGGGACTTTATTTTGCTGAGCCACCATGCGGCCAATCATATGCGAGGACACACTAGGATCATACCATTATGTGAAAGAAGGGTGGGGGGCAGACGCTCCAAAGACAGCAGGTGTAGTGGTACAGGCCAGATACACAGAGCCACGGGGAGACGGGGAGCCGGATTTAAATGCAAGCGCGTCGGAAAAAGTCAAGAAATTAGCGAAAACCGAAAAAAGAAGCAGCATCTGGCTGCATTTCAATGATATTGGAGAAAGCAGAGCTGAGTGCAGGATTTGTAAAATAAAAATAACCTTCAGAGCAGGGTTTTTTTTTTGGTAACCACTCAGGATTTATTGTCAGAGGTGGGAGAAGTTCAGATCTTGTACTTGAGTAAAAGTAACTGAGTGTAGGAATACTCGGTTACAATAAAAAGTCCTGCATTCAAAATGTTACAAGTAAAAGTACAAAAGTATTAGCATCAAAATATAGTTAAAGTACCACCTGCAGAGGGATCTAGATTCAGGTGTTCTTTTCCCCATAGAGACCGCCTCGCTGCACATTATCCCTTGCATAAAGATAGATTGTGGGTCCCTTATAACATGTTGTACACAGTGGAAATAATCATTCTGGTTACCTTAACATCAGGGATCTTATACATTAAACTCCTTCTGAATCAAACTGTCACGGTAGCATTACCTTACTGATCCCTCTTACAATAGAAGAAAACACGTTACTTTACCAGCAGAGAGAAAATGGATTATTAAATGATTAATGTGACTAATAAAGAGCAGTTTGATTATTAAGTATTATTCTGTTGATCGATGTCATTACATTTGTTGAAAAGCACATAAGGACTTGTTTAAGACTCGTTTTGTCAAAGTAAAGGACTTGGACTTGACTTGAACTTGCCCATCCTGACTTGAGACTTGACTTGGACTTGAGCGCAAAGACTTGAGACTTGACTCGGACTTGAGCGCAAAGACTTGAGACTTGACTCGGACTTGCAAAACAATGACTTGGTCCCACCTCTGCTTGATAATATGTTTAAAATGAAGAATTGTGTTAAGTCTTTCGGTAGCTTTTTCTGCATATGTTTTCAGTTTGTGATCTTGATTTTACCCCATATGTTTTTATTTCTGTTCATTTTCAGTAATCCTCCGTCTCTGTGTGTTTTGTCTGTGTGTGTAGCCGGAGCTAGACCCAAAGTGTAACAGCACAAAGGTGAAGAAGAGCTACATCGCCACTCAGGGCTGTCTGCAGACCACCATCAGTGACTTCTGGAGGATGGTGTTTCAGGAGAACTCGCGCGTCATTGTGATGACCACCAAAGAGGTGGAGAGGGGAAAGGTGAGCAAAACAAAGCAAAAGGTTAACCATAAAACCATTAATACTGTATGGTGTCCTGTTGTTATTCCTGAATACTAGCTGAGCAAAGTGCAGAACATTGTTGCATCAACATATTTCCAGTCCAGCTACAGTCATTATCAGGTTTTGGTGTCAGATCCTCTACTTAGTGTTACGCTTCCCGAGAAGTGACTGGAGATGAGAACCCGCTACGCAAACACTAGACGGAGACAGTGGTGAAGTGTCAAACAATAGTCTTTATTTGACCACGGCACAGGCAATGTGTAGAGAGGAGCTCAGAGAAGGAAGACGTGGAGCTGGATAGCCCAGGGGGAAACGGAGGTGCGGAGATGCACGGAGGGAGCACCGGCGTGGAGAGCCTGAGATCCAGAGCTGGCGAATGTAGTCAGGATGAGCTGGTGTGCGTGGAGGCACGGAGGGAGCACCGGCGTGGAGAGCCGGAGATCCAGAGCTGGCGAATGTAGTCAGGATGAGCTGGTGTGCGTGGAGGCACGGAGGAAACACCGGCGTGGAGAGCCGGAGATCCAGAGCTGGCGAATGTAGTCAGGATGAGCTGGTGTGCGTGGAAGCACGGAGGGAACTCAGACAAGGAGTCGGAGGCTGGACGTGGCAAGCAGAGCGGCAGGGGTGTGGATCTGGAACAGGAAAGAAGCAGGGTTAGGATGGAATAACCTCTCACTAGGAGCATCAAAAAGGTTACTAGAATAAATGCTAGTAGGCCTGGACAATAGTTTACCACTGAAGAATAAACGAAGAACTGGCGAAGTCTGAGGATGGGAACCAGGGTTTTAAGCAGGTGCAGGTGAGTAGTGGCAATCAGTGAGATGAACAACAGCAGTGGAGGTGAGTTGGCGGGAATCAGAATGTAGGTCAGCCACGCCCAGCCAGGAAGACAGACAAACATAGAAGGGGAAAAGAAGGAGGAAGTACTGCAGATCCTCACAGTAACCCCCCCTCAACGGGAGCCTCCTGGCGACCACCAGGCTTGTCTGGATGAGCCCTGTGAAAGGCCCTTATCATTACAGGGTCCAGAACTCGGGAGCGAGGGACCCAGCATCGCTCCTCGAGGCCGTAACCCTCCCAGTCCACCAGATACTGTAAGCCCCTGCCCCGGCGCCTGACGTCCATGAGACGGTACACTGTGTAGGCAGGATGGTCATCAATGATTCGGGGGGGAGGAGGGGGAACGGTTGGAGGGCTCAGGTCACTGGTGTGAACAGGCTTAATCTGGGAGACATGAAAAGTAGGATGGATTCTCAATGTTCTGGGAAGCTTCAGCCGGACTGCAGAGGGGTTAATAATCCTTTGAATGGAGAAGGGACCAATAAAGCGTGGAGACAACTTCTTAGATTCTGTGAGGAGAGGAATGTTCCTGGAAGATAACCAGACAGACTGACCTGGGACGTAAGGAGGGGCAGCCTGTCTGTGGCGGTTGGCCGACTGTTGGTTCCGAGCTGAAGTCAGGAGAAGAGCAGAGCGAGTGTCTCTCCAGATCTTCTGACAACGACGAACATGCTGCTGGACCAAGGGAACTGCTAGTTCTCTCTCCTCTTCAGGGAACAGGGGCGGCTGGTACCCTAAAGAGGCCTCAAACGGGGAGAGACCAGTAGCAGAACAGGTTAGGGAATTATGAGAGTACTCAACCCAGGGAAGATGGGAGCTCCAGGTAGAGGGGTTACGGTCAACGATGCAGCGGAGGGCTGACTCCAGGTCCTGGTTGGTTCGCTCAGTTTGACCGTTTGACTGGGGATGATATCCGGATGTTAAACTGACAGAAGCTCCCAGGGATTGACAGAACTCCTTCCACACTCGAGAGGTGAATTGAGGATCGCGGTCAGAAACTATGTCAGAAGGGATTCCATGTAGCCGGAAAACGTGTACAGAGAGGAGTTGGGAGGTCTCCAGGGCTGAAGGGAGCTTAGGAAGAGCTACAAAGTGGGCAGACTTAGAGAACCTATCAACAATGGTGAGAATTGTGGTGTTACCCTGGGAGGGAGGCAGGCCGGTAACAAAGTCCAAGGCGATATGTGACCAGGGACGACTAGGGATGGGTAGAGGCTGGAGCAATCCTGCAGGTGTTTGGTGGGAGGACTTACTCCTAGCACACGTGGGACAGGAAGAAACAAACTCCTGAGTGTCCTTGTTGACAGTTGGCCACCAGAAGTGTCTCTTAAGAAAAGAGCGTGTGCGGTTTACTCCGGGATGGATGGAGAACCGGGAACTGTGGACCCACTGTAGAACCTTGGAGCGAGCAGCATCGGGAACGAACTGACGGTTCGGAGGACCGTTACCAGGATCTGGTTGCTCTCTCAAAGCCTCCTGGATGGTGTTATTAATCTCCCAAGAGAGGGCGCCTGCAACACAACTCTTGGGCAGGATTGAAACAGCAGAGGGCTTGGGAGAGTCAGGAGAGTACAGTCTGGATAGAGCATCGGGCTTAACATTCCGGGAACCTGGACGGTATGTGAGACTAAAATTGAAGCGACTGAAGAAGAGAGCCCATCTGGCCTGTCGGGAGTTCAGCCGTCTCGCTGACTGGATGTAGGCGAGGTTCTTGTGGTCTGTCCAGACCAGGAATGACTGCTTGCTGCCCTCGAGCCAGTGTCTCCACTCCTCTAACGCCAACTTTACTCCCAGAAGCTCCCTGTTTCCAACATCATAATTGCGCTCAGCAGGAGAGAGGCGGCATGAAAAGAAGGCACAAGGATGAAGGATGTTATTAGAACCAGCTGTTTGTGACAAGACAGCTCCCACCCCAGTGTCTGACGCATCAACCTCCACAATAAACTGCTTCTCAGAGTCTGGCTGGATGAGGATGGGAGCAGAGGTGAACAGGGACTTGAGTTTGAGAAAAGCCTCATTAGCCTCTGGGGTCCAGAAGAACTTAATGTTGACAGAGGTGAGTCTTGAGAGAGGTGCAGCAACCTTACTGAAGTTCCTGATGAAGCGGCGGTAAAAGTTGGCGAAGCCCAGAAACCTCTGAAGCTCCCTCCTCGTAGTAGGGGCTGGCCACTCGACCACAGCCTCGATCTTTCCAGGGTCTGCCTCCACTCTGCCCTGACTAATGATATAGCCCAGGAAGCTGATCCGGTTCTGGTGGAACTCACACTTCTCAGCCTTGACATAGAGCTTGTTCTCCAGCAGTCTCTGAAGCACCAGGCGGACATGGTTTTCGTGTTCCTTCTGGTTCTTGGAGAAAATCAGGATGTCGTCTATGTACACAAAGACAAAGCGGTTAAGGAAATCACGCAGGACATCGTTGACCAGAGCCTGAAATACTGCTGGTGCGTTAGTGAGTCCAAAGGGCATGACTAGGTATTCAAAATGACCTAAGGGAGTGTTGAAAGCCGTCTTCCATTCATCCCCTTGACGGATACGGACCAGGTGATAGGCGTTCCTAAGGTCAAGCTTGGTGAACAGGGTTGCCTCATGGAGAGGTTCAAAAGCAGAGGTGAGAAGGGGTAATGGGTACTTGTTCTTAACAGTGATGTTGTTTAACCCACGAAAGTCAATGCAAGGTCGCAGTGACTTATCCTTCTTGCCAACGAAGAAGAAACCGGCACCCACGGGGGAGGAGGAAGAACGAATAATCCCAGCAGCCACTGAGTCAGTGATATATAGCTCCATAGCCTCTTTCTCAGGACGGGACAGGTTGTAGAGGCGGCTGGTGGGTAGAGGAGCCCCAGGAAACAGATCTATGGAGCAGTCGTAGGGCCGGTGAGGAGGAAGAGAGAGAGCCCTCTCCTTGCTGAAGACCAATCTCAGGTCGTGGTAGGTCGCAGGAACTCCAGTTAAGTCTACAGAAGCAGCAGAGTTTGGGGAGACAGAGACAGGAGGCACGGCAGATAACAGACAGTTAGCGAGACAGTGCTGATCCCATTCAATGATCTTTCCCTTGACCCAATCAATGTGTGGGTTGTGGGTGCGAAGCCACGGATAACCCAATACCAGAGGTGTGGAAGGTGCAGAGATTACCTTTAACTGGATGAGCTCTCTGTGGTTGCCGGAGGTGATTAATGTCAAAGGGGCTGACTGTGCTGTTACAGAGGAGATTATTTGCCCATTAAGTGCATAGGCTGTTAGAGGTTCATCTAACGGCTCCAGGCAGAGTCCCAGCTGTTCAGCTAGCTCACGGTCCAAAAAACTATCCTCAGCACCAGAATCAATGAGAGCTTGGATAGGCAAAGTCATAGTATTAACACAGATCTTGGCGGGTATTAGAAAACGGCACAAAGAAGGGGGTAGAGATGATGTCTGTGGACTCGTCAGGACCCCCAATCTCACTGACGAGCTCCCACGTTTGGGCGTACAGGCCAGTTCTTCTGTTACGCTTCCCGAGAAGTGACTGGAGATGAGAACCCGCTACGCAAACACTAGACGGAGACAGTGGTGAAGTGTCAAACAATAGTCTTTATTTGACCACGGCACAGGCAAGGTGTAGAGAGGAGCTCAGAGAAGGAAGACGTGGAGCTGGATAGCCCAGGGGGAAACGGAGGTGCGGAGATGCACGGAGGGAGCACCGGCGTGGAGAGCCGGAGATCCAGAGCTGGCGAATGTAGTCAGGATGAGCTGGTGTGCGTGGAGGCACGGAGGAAACACCGGCGTGGAGAGCCGGAGATCCAGAGCTGGCGAATGTAGTCAGGATGAGCTGGTGTGCGTGGAAGCACGGAGGAAACACCGGCGTGGAGAGCCGGAGATCCAGAGCTGGCGAATGTAGTCAGGATGAGCTGGTGTGCGTGGAAGCACGGAGGGAACTCAGACGAGGAGTCGGAGGCTGGACGTGGCAAGCAGAGCGGCAGGGGTGTGGATCTGGAACAGGAAAGATGCAGGGTTAGGATGGAATAACCTCTCACTAGGAGCATCAAAAAGGTTACTAGAATAAATGCTAGTAGGCCTGGACGATAGTTTACCACTGAAGAATAAACGAAGAACTGGCGAAGTCTGAGGATGGGAACCAGGGTTTTAAGCAGGTGCAGGTGAGTAGTGGCAATCAGTGAGATGAACAACAGCAGTGGAGGTGAGTTGGCGGGAATCAGAATGTAGGTCAGCCACGCCCAGCCAGGAAGACAGACAAACATAGAAGGGGAAAAGAAGGAGGAAGTACTGCAGATCCTCACACTTAGAAAGTAGAAATAACATGGTGAGATAGAGGGATACAGTTCAAGTTCTTAGTACCTTTTCAACTCTGCCCATTGAACAGAAGCATTAGAGGAAACATGTCATAGTGAGTTCTATTGTTTTTTTATGTCTCAACAGAGTAAGTGTGTGAAGTATTGGCCGGACATGTCGTCTCTGAAGGAGTACGGAGCGATGCGCGTTCGCAACGTCAGGGAGACGGCTGCACACGACTACATCTTAAGAGAACTCAAACTGTCTAAAGTTGGACAAGTAAGTTGTGTTTGTTTTTTTTAAACATGGATAGAGAAAAACATTTATTTCCAAATATCTAACCAAGAAAGTGTAATGTATTGATATGAGCAAAATCGTTTTTTTCTTTTTTCTTTCTGTGCCATAGATCTCTATTGTTGTTCAGCTAGCCACCCTGGGGAGACACACACTGTTGTTTATTTTTGACTCAATCCAACACACAATGTCCTACTGCCCCAAATACTCACTAGAGCACCAAATGTGGAATAATCCATAGCTAAAAATAGTCCCCAACAAATGCACTATTTAGTCTTGGTTGAGTGACTTTTGCTAACAACTTCAGTAATCGTTGGGCTGAGTGCCACAGACAACGTAGAGAATTCATTAACAGACAGACCCACATGTTGGTTTGATTTTACATGGGGATTTGTTGACTGAAACAAAAATATATAATTTGCAAGCCTTTCCTTTTAGGGACTTCAGTATTCATGTATTGATTACTATACATTGAACTGTATTTTGAAAGTTGCTCTCCACATGTTTCCAGGGCAACACAGAGCGTACAGTGTGGCAGTACCACTTCAGGGCCTGGCCGGATCACGGGGTCCCCACAGACCCAGGAGGCGTCCTGGACTTCTTAGAGGAGGTCAACCTGAAGCAGGAGAGCATCCCGGACGCTGGGCCTATAGCGGTACACTGCAGGTACAAGCACACTAAAAACACTTAGACAAATAATATAAATAAATCCTCTATAAGTGTGCATAGAGGAGACATGTTAACTCAAAGATGCATCTGTTATTTTCTTCAGTGCAGGGATCGGGCGGACAGGAACATTTATTGTGATTGACATCCTGATAGATGTGATCAGGGAAAAAGGTGAGTCCTGCAAATGTACTCTTGCCAATACAAATGTCTTGAATCAGGATAAAATCCAGATTTAAAACATTTCTTAACCTACATGGGTCTTTGTGGACCAAATCACAAATCTGACTACCTTCTGCTCGGGTGGTCAAGCACTTGAAGCAGCTTAGTATTTGCCAAAAACACCAGAAAAAGAATAACTTGATCACTTTAGCAGTTTAGTTTAAAAAATAAAAATGTACTTTACTCATTAAGGCAGATTTGTTTTGAATTCTCCAAATTCTGTTGCACACTATATTTAGAATATTTCTACAGCTTTACTTCGCCTTTATCTGTGTTCTCTTCAAAACCGCCAGAGATTTTTTTTGACCAAGTCTTTGAAGAGAGCTTAGATAATGGCTTCAGTCCCCTGTCAGTAAGAGCTCTCTGATGGCAATTCACTTCAAAAAAACCTGAACAATCCCTAAAAATGACAATATGTACTATACCCTATTTACATATACTACATTTTCAGACTTTGCTGTTGCTAATCTCTCCAATGTCACTTGACCTGGTATTTTAGTTAGCCTGCATGCTCTATTATTATTGCTTCACTTGGTTTTTATATCCCTTTAGTTACTTTTTCACTTGCTTTACTCAGGATGTTGTACTTGAGACTAATGCTGGCTTTGTTAATATAGCCAATGCTAAGGGTGTTATCAGTGTAACATATTGTTTGCCTGCTGCAGGGGTGGACTGCGACATCGACGTGCCAAAGACCATCCAGATGGTTCGTTCTCAGCGCTCTGGGATGGTGCAGACTGAGGCGCAGTACAGATTCATCTACATGGCTGTACAGCACTACATAGAAACACTGCAGAGACGCATAGAGGAGGAACAGGTGTGCAGCAGATAACAACCCACTTTTTCCATTATCGCTTTTTCTGCTCCTGCCCCCTGACCTTGCTGTTTTTCTCCTCTGCAGAAAAGTAAGATTAAAGGGCGCGAGTACACCAACATTAAGTACTCTTCATCTGACCTGACTGGAGGAGAGCAGAGCCCTTTGCCTCCCTGCACTCCTATCCCTACTCCCACCTGCACAGAGTAAGTAAAGGGTCGCTCTTTAACTGTTTTGTGTCAGATTTAAACCCCTTATTAAGAAAGTAGTGTGGCGTTACAACGTGTAAATGTATGTTGGCAGGATGAGGGACGACAGCTCCAGAGTGTATGAGAACGTGGGCCTGATGCAGCAGCAGAAGAGCTTCAGATGAGATTTACCCTCAGTTCCAGGTAAATGAGTATCATTAAGCTCATAAAGGAAACTATATGAGGCAGTAAAGTGAAAAGCAAAGGCCAGACATTGACAAAGCGTTGAGGGTGTTTGAATCACTTGTAGTTTAATATCTCTCATGATGAATTCTGCATAATGAACATTTCCACAGCTCAAATTGTATTCCTACATGTTTACCTTTGTATTGTCTCCTTCAGGATCTTGATACCTGACAGTTTTTTCGCCAGCCACACCTTGACGCCTGAGACTTGACCGTAATGACATGGAACAATGGAAAAACACACACAAAAACACAAAAACGTGAGAGAGACCAGACACCAGGGTCCTCCTGTTCTCGCTCATCTTACATGAACATTTGCCCTCTAGTTGAATTCTAAACCACTGTGATGATCATCAGAAGAGCCTTTGAGAAGCCTAGCATGCTAAATCCTACTACCAACAGTTTTAGGACTAGCCTTTGTAAATCTCAATTCAACAAGGGCTGCAAAGAGCGAGCACTCTTCTCAGAGGGAAACCCCTAACTAACCTTTGCTCATCTCACATATTTCTATGTTTTTTTATTTTAATTAACCAAAGGAAGGTTATGTAGGTTGTTTGTTTGTTGATGGAAGTGAGGAGTTTTCTGAATAAGGCCTGTGCCAAAACCATGAATGATTTGATCCACATTTCTCAGCCAATTAAAAGTCTCTATTTAGCCTGGTCAGTGGGAGACGAGACCTTATTTGTGGACTAAAGTGGGGCAGAATTTCCAGTGATAACGGTCTAGTTTCACTGTTATATATAGAGGTAATGTTTTTGAATGAAGAATGATTGGCATTGTAGTATAATACCATTTTACTGTAAAATTGTAATCTACTGACTAAACATGAATTCCTTTTTTTTGCGCCAGAACTGCCTCCAAGTGAAATCTTAATTCAGGCTGTTCGGAGTGTGAATTAACATTTTTTTGTTGTCCATAAAGTGCTTTTGTTGTTGGGATACGCATCGTCTGTTAGTTAACCATTCCTGAGCTCTAGCCGTATGCCCTTATTGCTGCACTTTTATTTAGCAGCCTAACAGTTACAGTCAAGCCTTGATTCACCTGGTGGATTTATAAACAATGTGGGCTTTAGAGGAGGGCCTTCATGCCTGCACTTCATTGTCAGTCAGTGTGAGGACGTATTAAGATTTCAGGGGAGTCTGTAGTGTATTTCAGTTTCTCAGACGCACGGCTGTCAAAATAACTTTGTTTTTTAACTTGTGCATATAACTTTTTTTCTTTTCATTCGTTTTTTTTTTTTTAGACAAATGCCTTTTGTGTACCATTGCCTTTTTTGAGCACCATATATGTACTTCATTTTAAGTCACTGTTTTAAGAAGCAATCACACATCTCTTGGCTTTGACGCTATAGATATAGTCATTGCTTTGGTTGAGATTGTTGGCCCTGTAATAGCTGGCACCTGGATTCAGAAGTTCAAACTTTTTTTGTCTTTTTGTTGATGTTACTCAAACTAAAACATTTAAAGGAATATATTGTAATTTTGGATAATTCGCTAATTTACTTTCTTGCAAGAAGATTGATAAAAGAAGCAATAGCCAACAGCGGATTAGCTAACTTAGTATAAAGACTGGAAACTTTGCTTTGTCCAAAGGTAG
The DNA here is from genome assembly GCF_902827165.1 of Trematomus bernacchii. Taxonomy (NCBI): domain Eukaryota; kingdom Metazoa; phylum Chordata; class Actinopteri; order Perciformes; family Nototheniidae; genus Trematomus; species Trematomus bernacchii. The sequence goes on along the minus strand of NW_022987547.1, from coordinate 8,888,825 downwards.
CAAAACCACCTACCAGCACCTCTACAGCTCACTGAGTAATACATAATATCTATTTTCTTTAAACTGTTCACAACCAGATGTGAAAAAATAGGTCCAATGGTTTTGTCATCCTCAAATGAAACAATGCTTGTTGTTTCCCCCTGCTTACGGTCTTTATGCTGATTCAAGCTAATTACCTGTTACTTATAGCCTTGATATTTTTCAGCACCTCTTGGCAAAAAAGCGAATAAGTGTCTTACCAAAAATGTGAAACTATTCATTTAACTTCATGTTCACACTAAGCTGCAGTATTTGTAGAAAGTCTGGTGTTTTGGATCTGTATTAATCTAGTAAGAAACCACAACACTCATTTCAAACGTGTTGACTAAGTATTTTATTTTTTGCCAAGCCTTCTAACACTAGCCTTGAGAAACTGCAGTCTTGAGACTGAACTTACTGTAACAGTGCTGACTCACAATCTCTCCATTAAGAAAAGGAAAGAAGCGACTCTCCTCTTTGCCTTGAGGGACAGTTCTCAACAACCACTGATCCAGGATTGAACAGCTTCTTTCTGTAACATTTGAAAATCATGAAATCAGTGTTTCTTCGGGGGCTGCTTCCTCCCATCGGAGGACTCTGCTTACACCCGGCTGCTGCTTCACAGCAAGTGTTCTTTGAAATGATTCCTCTGCTCCCGGGTGAACGCCATTCACTGACTGAGATTTTCTGTAGTCTGGTGTACTGTATGCAGTTTTATCGTCAAACGGATGAGTCTGTACTTGTCTCATGTTTCTTGGAGAGCTTGCTTTTTGGTGTTTTTTGTCCTGTGGTGTGTGTGTGTGTGTGTGAGGAAGATGTGTGTAAGTGTTGTGAGAGTGCGGCTGCCTATCAGCCATATGTTCTTGGATACTTTATTGTTTTTGCTTTTTTCTCCCGGATGATAAAACTGCTTTCCATTTATCATGTAAGCAATTTAGATGCATAGACGTGCCTTCTATGCATATGCCTATGTGTATGTGATAACTATTAAAACACAGTGCTAATTAGTTCCTCCACCATTCAAGAACCTGTAACACTTAAATGTGAAATATTTCATCCTGAACAATAAAAGAAAAAAAAGAGATCACGATGCAAACAAACTATATTTTTTAACATGTATATTGTACATTAGTACCTGATAGAGGAGAATGTACTTACTAAAACATATCTACTTGCCAATAAGATAAACTGTATGTATATTCCTACAGCTTTCTCTCTGTGACACAGGGAGGGACCTCTCACAAAGCTTAAGAGGTTTATTGTATGACTTTCAATGCAGTTAACAGTGTTAACTTCTCAATAACAATAAATGGCAGGCTAATGCCTCAGTAAGACTGTCTTTTTGTTTCTTTTTTTTGAGCCATTGTGCATTGTTATCACAAAACACTTGCAATACTTTTTAAAAGATATGAAACTTCTTAGGAGCCTACATTACATTTAATATGACATTTGGGGCTTTCATTCGTTTTTTTTATGCATTGATATAACTGAAAGGAGTGTGAGTAATGAAAAAATATGAACACTTGAAATGTATGTTGCCGTATTGAATGGAATTTCAAGAGATGACATTTGATGAGGCCAGTTAAAATGTCTGTTGACAGGTGAGTGGTAAAGAAATAGTAGAAATGTCACTAGGCATTAGTACTGAATGATGTTCTAGTAAATATTGACGTTAAAGTGCTTGTCAGGAGTTTTGAAGTGTATTTGAATAATTGATCAGGAAAAAAGACCAGGCATGTTAGTGTCAGTTAGATAAAGTGCAAAAAGAGTGTTAAAAGTAGTTGAATATTGAAGAGAGACATTTAACAGCACAGGTAATAAAATAGAACGTGAAGCAGCAGTTGAATTGTCGGTTTTTTACTTACTCTTCATTAACTTACTTATTGTTCTGAGGGAAAATAACTAACAAGCTTTACATCCATGCTAACAAGTAGCAAAAAAGGCGTGGGTTTGCCGCCATTCAGCACCACAGAAGAAGAAGCCCCGGTTTGAGCATGCGCAGTAGCCATCGTTCAGATATAGCTGCTCAGGTGTATTGGCGCTGTCTTTAAACTGAATAAATAAAAAGAGGCCGCTGGATTTAGATCTTTTGGAGAATCATAAGGTAAGTTCTCCAGCAAGGCATCAATGTGTGCGAATGTCTCAAATGTTAGCTACCTATGCCCCTTTCACACCAACGCGGTTCCCGTTCTAGCTCCGTGCTAGAGCTTTTCTGGTTCGGAACCGGTTTTTCTTTTCAGCCCCCGTTTTGTTCACACCGCCCAGAGCCCGACTGGTGCTGCCGCTGCTGCGTCATGACGTCACCGTTTATGTCGCTGATTTTCTCCCCAACGGCGTCTGGTCGATGATCGTGTTGCTTTTAATCATACGAAGCCAGAGGCCTGAGGCCTGTACTACGAATCTAGTTCAACATATCCTGGATATGTTTGAGTTAGCCGGTTGACCTAATCCAAAACAAACGCGCTCTCGCTAAGCTATCCTACGATGCGGGTTATCAACTCGATTACTCAAGCCAACCGTACCCTATCTAGTTAGGTGCGCGTTCACATAAAAGGGGTGGTATTTGGAGCGATCGACCAATTACAAACATGGACAAGCCGCGTACTGACAGCGTTCTTTCAATAACTCGAGCGTTTGTCGCGGCCTCCTTCAATCGCCTCAATCGCGCCGCGGAATTCGCGTCCACCGCTTCATGCTCACCGTCGGAGCGAATTTGCGTCTGTCCGCGTCTCTGCATTGACTTTACATGTAATCGCGTCGCCCCCAAACATCGCATCGCGTCCGGTGTGAACGCAGCTTTACAGTGTCACATACTGTATGCAGAAGTATTATTTTAAGCAACACATTAAGTTGACGAAACACTCGATTACTCAAATGTAATTAAAGTCAGATCCACTCGTGTCTTAGACGGGGCAGTAATATCATAAACCTGTTAATGTACGCATTCAAACCATTTTTCTTTTACCAGCTGTATTCACCTTGCAGGTGCAACTATGTGGCTTTTATCCTGGATAAAGTGTTTAAGTCATGGATGTTTAAAGTTTAACTTCTTCATATTTGTGTAATATTATAGTTCACTTTTCATTCAGGAAGTATGACGCTGCGCTGTCAGTACGCTTCTCCATGTTTGTGATTGGTCAAATTTAGCTAACCCCGCCCCTTTCATGTGAACGCGCACTCAGCCGGACAGAGAAACCCTGGCTTGAGTTAACGAGTTGATAACCCGGTGCAAATATTGTTTTGGGCCCCCCCCCCCCCCCCCCCCCCCATCACCCCAAACATAAGCGCACGCTGATGCGCTCACACACACATGGACATACACAACCACTCAGAAGCGCCACATGTATAGGCTATCAACAACAGCCTGCCCTGGCCTCAGACCACCACAGCCTGACAACGGCACAGCGAACTAAGAAGAGGATTACACCTGTTTCCTTGATGTTTGTCTCTGGGGAATGGGCCGGTAGGCCTACATAGACCGGTTGCTATAATATAGCATCTCCTTGTTCTCTCTTGTCCTTTCTCTTTTGAGCGCTGCTCTTGTGCTTTGGTTTGCTGTACATTATAGATGCAAGCTATTACATTTTTTATAATGCTACAGTACAGGTTGATTAAACGGTTCGCTCGTCACGCAAGGTATCACATGACATGAAAGGGAGCAAGGTCATTGGACAGACAAATTACAAATTAATTTAGGTTGCTTGGTTACTTTGAAGACTGCGTGAACCGGTCAATGCCATTGGGGCCCCAAAAAAATAATATTAAAAAAGAATATAAAAAAAAAAGAAATACTTATACGTATTTTTCATTATGATTCTACTTGTGACAGTCGGACATGAGTCATGACAACCTGTGCAACTGCAGCCCATGTATTGATTCCATCCGATAGCTGCTATAATACAAAACAAAACGTCTGCCTGCTCTCCACAATGATCAATGACAGCGAACGGATGGTCAAAGTAAGGTACAAATAAACAGAATCACACTAAGCCTGGTTAGTGTTGCCTGACTTTATAAAGTGTGTTTTTTTTAATAAGTGTGTGGTTGTGTTCTAGTCACTTTGGTCAGCGCGACTGCTTGTTACAACTTTCATTTGCCGTACTCGCCATAAATTGTTATTGCTCAGGTTGATCCCGCCCCTGCCCCCGCCTCCGACGTAAGCGTGACGTATGCGGTTCTTGCTTCTAGACCGACAATTTGTTGGTGCTTGGTGACATTCGCGATACAGAGGGCTTCATGGGAACTTTGAGGGGAGCCAGAAGTTGGAGTACCAAACACTGACTCCAGGTACTGTAGGAGTAGAACACTTTTCTGGTGGCTGAATAGCCCCCCCTCTCCGCGCCGTTCGTTGAATGAGGCTGGCCTCTATTAAATCAGAAAGGAATTGAAAACACCGGAATCAAAAGTTATAACAATTATCTGAGTTTACTGGTAGGAAATAGAACAATTATACAAGTTATACAGAGTACTCCGGACTTCAGATTTGTGATGCGATGCGGATAAATGTGTCAGGACCCGCCAACTCATCAAACGAGATGAAAGTGACTTCAGGTTTGTGATGCGATGCGGACACAGTTATCAGGACCTGCCACTCACCAAACCAAAAAAGCATTTTTACCCTCCAAAACATCAGTATTCATATCTGTCTTTGGGGCGGAGATGGGTCATCTCTTCCTTCCCACTTTTCTCCCAAGCGAATTAGAGAGCCCCTGGGGAGGAGCTGTTTAAACTGACCACCTCCCCCAAGTGCCCTGACTGGCTGGATTCGCTTCTGGCCGGGTTCAATCAGAGGTCTGACCAGAGAGTGAGATCCCAAGCCACACCAGGTCAAAAGTCAATGTTTATCTTTACCTTATCTTACTCTACATTCCTTTCCCAGGGGATATTTTCACCTAAATTATCCTCCTTCAGACATTTAAACTCTTCTCCACCTATTTAACGATGTCTTTTAACGACTTAATGACGACATCTGCTTTTAGGGGTGAAACCCAGGCAAGGTGTGTGTATACACAGAATCTCTGGATCAGTGAGTTTGGAAAGTAAGAATAACATTCCTATTCTATATATAATTACCCAAACCGTTGTGATTACATAAAACAGTTCAAACAATACATGTTTACTTCAATACAGTGTAGAATCATATCTTTTTACTTCAATACTCATCTGAGTACCTCACTGAGAAAGTTGTGTGCACCCCTGGCTATGTGTGTCAGAGGTCCAGGAGGATGAGAATACTGATGAGGCCAGAATCAGATGCGATGAGGAGGTCGTTAGTGATTTTAATGAGGGCAGTCTCAGTACTGTGATGGGGTCTGAATGGAAGGGTTCGTAGAGCTCATGAAATGACATGTGGTGTTAGAATTAGAATGTTTAGATACTGGTACTCTACGTAAAGGGGACCTATCATGCAGTATGCACTTTTTGATGTCTTTTATACATAAATATGTGTCCCCTGTGTGTCAGGGAACTAACAAAGTGTCAGAAAACAAAACGCTCTCTCTTTTCCTCCGTACCCCAATCTCTAAAAACGGGGATACAATGGAGCTGATCCAGATTTGCGTCCGATATGACGTAATATCGGAAATGTGGACCCACGGCACTATCAGAAACGTTGCTATCAGAAACAATGCCCGATGTGTTTTGGACGTAATATGATCTTTGTTTATATTAGCAAGCATCGCTAACACTCAGAGCTAACCTGTACTGGAGAGAGTATGTCTAAAGAAGCAGGAAATACAAAAAGGAACTCACCTTGTGGTAAACAGAGATGGGGTCGTTACTAAAAAAAAGTAATATATTACATATTACATATTACTAAAAAAAAGTAATATATTACTCTACTTCGTTACTCTCTACATAAAGTAACTCGTTACTTTACTCGTTACTTTACTCGTTACTTTACTCGCAGGGCCGGCCCGCCCCTCCCTACAGGCAGATCACGCAGACTGCTAAAGTTTAAAATGTTCTCTTTAGTTCAGTTTCCATTGTCGCATAAGACTGATCCAGATAGCTCCTGAATGTTTTCCTATCTGACCATGGCTGTCCTCTGTCTCCTGCTATCTGTATTTTGCGCAGTATATCTCTGAACGATGCGATGGTGATTCCACTGTGTCCTCTACTATGAAGGATGCTACAAGCCTGTCCATCTCTGCTTTGGTTACCGGTCCTCCAAATTCTAATTTGTGCTGCTTCGGAGTCGGCGGCGGCGCACTCACAACATCCTCACTCTGGGTTCGGGGGTCCTTAGCTATTAGCTTCACCTTAGCATGTGTTCTTTGCAGGTGTTTGTTGAGGTTTGACGTGGTGTTTACAGCAGTGGATAACAGCTTCTGGCCTGGACACAGTTTGCACCTCACCGTCACATTCCTGTCTATTCTTCGGACGAACTCAAAATAATGGGCATACCTCCACCCCTCGAAAGTTATCGCTGACTCAGCCATGTTTATGCAGCACTGCACGTGGAGATGTGGATGCGCAGATTACGTACATATAAACCTGCGGCGGAAACCCCTCTTGTCTGTGTGATTATGACTGATTTTATAAAAGTAACGAAGTAACGCGTGTCGGGGCAATGTTAGTAACTGTAGTGTGATAACTGAATTATAAAAGTAACGCGTTACACTACTCCGTTACCGTCAAAAGTAATATTATTACAGTAACGCGTTACACCCAACTCTGGTGGTAAACCCGCAAGAGAAAAAGCATTTGAGCTTTGTTTCAGAAATAATCCTTGATGTCGTTTGGAAAATGATATGGCGTTTAATCACGGGAGAATTTAGCTTTATCTCCGGTAGAATTCTGAGTAGGCACAAGCTCCCCCTTCTTTCTTTTTTTAAAGCTAAGGATCCTGAACTTGCAGTTCTCTAACGGAGCCTACACACGGCGGCGTGCGTTGAAGCTTGCCGGCGGGCATGTCTGACGCTCGACCAACAACCAATCACATGAATCTCCCGCCCCGGACACACAAGCAGCGCTTTGCTCCCACAATGCAGTTCGGCGAAGCGTGACGTCACCCCATTCAAAGTGAATGGGCAGAAGCGTTGAAGCTTCAACGCACGGCACCGTGTGTAGGGGCCGTAACCCCTAGATTCCACCGGGTCCGTCTGCGTCGCGTTACGGCCGCGTTATGGCTGCGCCGCGGCGTTCGCAAAGATCGCGGCCACTCTAGTCAATGGGTGCTATTCCACCAGACGCGCCGCGTTACGGCTCAGAAGCGTCCCAGAAGCGTCTCGGCGCTGGGCTCCGCTCAAAATAGGATTCAAGTCTATTTTTCGACGTGAAGCGAGGCGTTGCAGAGGCGCCGGGCAGGAAGTGGAACGGTCAGAGCATCCGGCCCATCCCCAAAATAAACTAATTTTGCAGACCCTATCCCTCCGTAGTCTTTCAAGTAGGAGGAGAAATGCCAGCGTTCTCCTCCGGTTTACAGGCACTGTGTAAATTATATATATAGAATAATTATGATGATGAATGCATTTTACCACTAAAATACAGCAACACATCTTTGATTCATGTCGTTTATAACTGGAATATTACAGTTATTATTAACTTTGTCTGTACAAAGTAGCCTGTGCAGGAAATATGCCCAAATCAACAAAAACTGCGAGCCGGCAGGCAAGACGCTCCGCTTCTGAAACGCGCCCGGTAGGGTATGACGCCGGAGGAGGCCGGACCAAAACCGCGACGCAGACGGACCCGGTGGAATCGAGGGGTTACAGGGCTGGAATAGAGGGATATGAGGGATGTCTAAAATGCATGATCTGTTTGGTATTTTGAGCAAAACACATCATAGACATGTTTTTTATATATTTGTATGTATCTGAGACCCATAATATATGCCTAAAAATAGCATGATAGGAGACCTTTAAGTATTTCAATGTATTGCTACTTTGTACTTCTTTCCACTTCAATTCAGAGAAACATCGTGTACTTCATTTATTGAATACCTTTAGTTACTTTGCAGATTTAAATTAATAATTTAAAATATATTTGCAACATTTAAATAAGACTTTAGTCACAAGTAACATCCACAAGCTACCTTGCACTATACAAAGTAATTCATATTTGCGGCACCTTTACTATCTTTGATAAATTGTAATCTAAACATGTAATATATGATTCTGAAATGGGCTAATCTGCATAAGACATTTTACTTTTGGTACTTTGATTATATTTTGATACTAATACTTTTGTACTTTACTTGAGTAGTATTTGAATGCAGGACTTTCACTTATAACAGAGTATTCCAACACTCTGGTAAATCCATGAAGAGTAATTTGATTGTGTTGTTTTTTTTTCTATCATAATTGCATTAAACCTCATGTGGAGACCTTTAAGCCCTGAACAGGGATCAGTATTCGTTTATTCTAATCCTGTTAGCCTCATGGGACAAGGTTCAATATAAGCTGACATGAGCTCAGTGCAATGAGGTTAACAACAATTAGCAAGAAGAGATAGAAAACATAGATAGCAGAGGAGCGAACAATGCTGTGGACAAAACAAATTGCAGCGATAAAAGTTATTTATATTGGATTTTAAATGATTTCAGCATGATCATAGTGGTTTGTTCTTTTTGTTGCACTTAGTCATAAGTGCAGTTTGATTGACCTTTTAGCTTATGTTTACCTGATTAAGCAGGACATTTATATGGTGTGTTTCTAGGCTGCTGTTAGGGATGTTATTCTGTTCTCTCTGCAGGATAACCACAAAGCAATATAATCAGGTGTCGTAGAAAAGGATATCAACTTCAAATAAGACAGGAAAAACGTATAAACACTATTTATTATCTGCTGCTCCACATATGTTGTCTTTTACCTACTTGTGATTGCATTTCCATATAGTTTCTCCATACTTGTCATTCCCAATCCATCCACAAGAGGCCCTCAGAATTTCCCATCAGCCCCAGTCACCTCACTCTTACATTCACCTGTTCCTCATTACCCAATTACCCCCAGTATTTATATCAGCCCATCTCCACCTGCTTCTTGTTAGAGTGTCAAAACTGCATTGTGTTTTCGACTGAAACCTGAAACCTGAAACCTGCATCTGCCTGGCTGCCAGAATATTATACATCTCCATCTGTTCAATACATTTGATATATTGTTTTTGTCTTATTTTAAATCACAAATCCTCTAATTGAATATCCAGATCATTATCAAAACACTTACTTTTCCATAAACGTATTCTTAAAGTTACAAATTAAACATCCTTGTCATTGTTTTTGTCGTAACAGAAAACGCCTCATCTCCTTTCAAAGTGGGGCAGAGGACAAATGCCAAGTGTAGTTGAAATCTTTACAAAATGAAATAAGGCCTCATCGTAGCACACACACACACAATCTTAATGTTTCACCACCTGATTCACTCAGTGGCTGTTCAGTGGCCTCCCGCTCTCCTTGCTCCTGGGTCTTTTAGTTCACGCTGCCCAGTCATCTGAGCACCCTGGGGGGGGGGGGGGGCATTTCAGAGCACCACCACCAGACAAGACACACTCACACTGTTTCCTTCAGTTCACACACAGAATAGTTATTCATAATTTTGCAGCTTTTTTACAGCACTTGTCTTAACCCTTTGTTGTCATTGTTGGTTGCTAATTTGGTATTAAATTAAAAGGTTGTTTGTGAATGAATAAAAAGTAGCTTTTTGAGCTTGACTGTCTTTGGTTTGTTTTATAGGGGTGATGATGGGAACTATGGAGAGTTGTGGAGGGAACACATTTGGAGCGTTGGAAAGAAGATCCATGCTGGAAATGATCCAAGATGAGCCTGCTTCTGATGCTGCTTCAACAAAAATACTGGTAAAGAAAATATGAAATCCTAAGGAAATGTCTGTTTTGGCTTTTTTTTCTTCTGGTCTTCAAGCTGCATTCTCAAATGGTCTTTTTATGTTTATCTGTCCACTTGGAACAACCTGAAACATTGACACATTGTTGTTAAAGCCAATGATGGGCAATGTATTTCAGAAGCATTTTTATTTTACATTTGTTAAATTGTCCTTAGCAGATTTTTTACCTCAGATGCACTCGTCGCTGTTACTTGGCTGGTAGCTGACTCATATTTAGAGACAGACATGCAGCTCAGGGTGAACCAGTGAAGCATTTCATTTGTCAGATTCAGTCTGCATGCTTTTTATATGACAGCAAAAACAGTTGTGCCCTAATTACATACAGTGCACAGTGAATACACAATATATTGACAAGTCACATGACATTTATTATTCATCTTTTCATAAAAGTTCCTCCTAGAATCCCAAACTTACACAAACCAACACCATAGTTCTCATACCTTAATATGAACACACTTTTTTCAACCTATACCTAAAACCCGGTTCTCAGTAACTCCATTACGATGAATTCTGTAAGATTGTTAATAACTGTGTAATATGTTTACTGCACACATTATTAATGTTTGCTTCAACTTCATTTCTGAGATATTGTGTTCTGTTTATCTATCGGGTTGACGTAAGGGTCTAAAAATACTATACAATACCCATAAGTCTTAGCAGCTGTGGAGAAGAAGCCAGCCACACTTGAGCAATTTGGTCTTGTATCTTTTATAAATATGAACTAGAAGGAATACTGCAGATGTGAATAGGACTTTTACTTCCACAACAAGGGTTGACATCCGTGGCAGAAATGTGTCGATTAATTTGGAGGACTTGTTTCAATGTTTGCTTTCAGCTTGTGTTGCCAAAACATTTTTTGAATGTGTGTCTTTCTTTATGAATTGCTTCCCTTAAATGTTTCTACCCTGTCCTCTCCATTAGCTCTCCTTTTTCTTTGGGTGACTTCCTGTCGGACGAACAAGCTCCTCAGGGAGGGTTTGAAGTTTGCGACAGGACGCCCTTTAGACGGGGAACACTCACTCATGAGACTCAGCGCTTAGCCAAAACTGCTCCACTTGGTTGTTTCATGCATCCACCAGGGACACAAGCTGATGAGTTGTGACATCCCTCCTGGAGCACACACAGACAGACACACAGACACACACACTTCCAGGCACTCAGGCATATAGAGCGAACAAGCAGCATCTGGACAATCTTTCTGAAGGACTTTATACCCAGGGTTATTAATGACATTACTGAACAGAGACATGGGTATGTGTGCATGCAGGCAGGCAGGAAGACACACACACATACACAAACACACGCACAGGCACACACTCTACACGTCATTGACCTTAAGCTCTCAGCAGGCATGGTCATGAATTTGGCATTTATCCGTCATTTGTCATTAACTATGCCTCCCTGTCTTTCTCTGGTTTTCTCTCCGGCTGGTCTCTTATCACTCCCATTTCCTCTTGTCCTTTCCAAAAAATGGTCCTGAATCATTACACATCATGTTGATATCAATTTGGTTCCTTTTATAAATGTTCTTAGATCATCTGAAGGATTTCAAAATGTCCTTTTTTCTTTTTTAAATGAGGAAACCTTGACAAACCCATTGGATTTTCAAATATTTCAAATATATTGTCACAAAGATGACAAGATTGGCTCATAAAAACATTTAAACATGTCTTTTGGCCTTGCTAGCGCCATGCTTTTAAACATGGCCTTGTCAGTCAGTCTAACAGGATGAAAATTGTCATCCAGAGTTACATATCTTACCAACTATTTGATGGATTGTCTTGAATTTTGCTGCAAATATTAAAGTTTCATAGAGGATTACACCGGCTTACCGGTCAGCCTCTTTCCCTTATTCTAGGAAATATCTCAACGTCTACTTGATGTCTGAACACCAGATTTAGTTCAAACATTCATGTGAGCTGATGAATCCTTTTAGCTTCTCCTCTAGCACCATCATCAATTAAAGATTTCTGTTGTACAAATACTTTGGTTTTGGACCAAATACCTGCAATTATGACATTCCCATTAGACTTAGCTGTGCTTTGTGTTTCCTCTAATTGCTAGCATGCTAAAGCAAGCTGGTAAACATGAGTATGCATTTTATTGTGAGCATGTTATCAGTCAGCTCGAAGCTCAGCATGGCTGTTGATTCACATAGAAATGGACTTTTAAGACGAGGACGATTGATATAGCCTGAAGCGTTGCTGACTTCTTGTTTTAACAATGGTTTCAGCTTCTTATAATAATGTACCCTAATGAGCATGTCTGCTCCACTTTATTTACTCTAATCTGTGTTTCTGTTGTTCAGTATTTGGGATTCCTTCCTTCAGGGCAGCCCTGTTGGCCGTCCTCTTCACTAACCGCTGTACAAACAAAACTCTAATTTGGTCCCTGAAGCACTTCTGCATCATTTGCAATATGATTCCATCAGAGTACAGCCTCTCCTCACAGTGCAGTATATCATCGAGTTACTACAGACAGGCGGGTACTGCTCAGAGGGAAAGCAGGTCTCTTCTTTGGCTTATGTCATTCATGTTGTGTTTGCATAACCAGTGCTTAATTATGTAAATCTATAAGGAAAAAATCAAACACTAAACACCTCGGGCTAATAGCTAAAGTTGAATTAACAATCTGGTTCATCTGTGGTGAAAACATCATCAAATGGACCGTATGTCTTGAGGAGATTTAGACATGCATGGAGCTCTTCCTCATCTTTGTCATTTAATGGTCCTAATTTGGTTTACAAATTTGGCCTTTTATAGCCTCTATTAAAAATAGAGAATTACAATTGAATTTAGCATATATATTACATCTATAAATACATGTTTATATGTGATGTTTATATGTATAAATAGATTGATTTTTAAGCAGATATTAAGACATTATCAAGTGTCTTTACATTTAGTTTGTTTTGTTAAGTATACGCTCAATTTAAAACTATGATACTTTTCACATTTTCTGTGTTATTATATTTATACTTTAAATGTTTCTAAACACCTTGTAAATGCTGTATAAAACAGGTCAAACCTTTTATCCTCCGACTAACAGTTTGTATTCATAATTTTTATTTTAATGTGAAATATTTTGTAACTAGGGTTTTGAGAAGATGACTGACAGCTTTTAACAATATAACATGTCAAGTGTTGATATTTGTTCTACAAATCAAAGCTAAAACAGAAAAAGTAAATAAAAAATGTAATGAATCTGTTATAAAATAATGGGTCACTTCCTGTTCATTCGCTCTGAAGATGTATTATCAAAAGCTTTTTATTGTCATTGTACAGAATACAACGAGATTTATAGTTACTGCTCCAGCGAGTGCTTTAAAAACAGACATATTAAAACACAGATTAAAAGGTCTGACAGTTACGACCAGCCTGTGTAAATCTACTAAACCAGACACAAATGAGAGAAGGCTGTACTGAAAAATTATAATATTATCATTCGTTAAACAAGAAGAGCCTCTGTTACCTGAACTGACACTCTTTTCGTGTTGTTGCTAACAGAGAGCATGTTTTGGCACATTTTCAAGGCTGAGTTAACATTTCATTTTGTGTAAATCTCCTCATGGCTAAATGTTTGGCCAATCAAGTGTTCATAGTGTATTTACAGAACAGATTATAATTAGACATTACAATGAGCCACAAGAGGGCAACAGCAGGCCGGACACTGCTGCAGGATCCGTGTAAATGGCAGTTTAATTTTAGCTGAACCTTTGGAGGACAGGAAATGCTCCCCTGGGACAAGCTAACCACAGTTCAATAAATCAAAGTGGCTCCAGAGACGCTCATTGTAATACCTTGACATACAATGTTAACATTTCAATAGCACCAGTAACATGTGTGATATTAACATCTCTGTGTCTGCAGCTACCGGTCTGATAAATGGCTTAAGGTTAACTCTTGGCTACGTTTGCTGAATAATAGAATTACATAAACATTATGGTCTCTAATTGCACAGTGCATGCAGGCCTATTGGATTTGTATTGTATTGCACATAATAAGTGCAGCTGTTTAGCTTCAGGGGAAATAAAGGACCAAAAATAGATCTATTTGAAAGTATTCCCATATGGTACAAGCTCTTTCGTAGCACATGTATACAGTCGGAGGCAGCACTGGATTTAATCAGGAAAGGAAATTCGATCTTTTTTCAAATCAGTCGTTTTTGAAGTTTAGGCAAGCAGAATATTTGTTTACCTAAGTAAAAGTACATTTATGTCAAAATACCAGGTCATGCATTCAAAATCCTACTTTATTATAATTACAGAAGTATTTTAAGCATCTTTTTTGAATTTTGTGAAGTCCTGGAAATGCTTTGAAAACCACTAGTTTAATCTTATTTTTTTTTTTGTTGATATATATTTTTTTTAAATGTAAAATCCTCATCTACAATGCAACTGTTAACATCCTTCCAAAACAGTACAATTGGAAATCTAGCAGTATTGGTATACAGTTGCATACAAAAGGATATATTCAAATAAAATACTCAAGTCAATGTTCTTTTCACCACTAGAAGAGAAGGCATTCATTCTGCAGAGTCCAGCACAGTCACTGGTCTTTAAGATCTAATCACTTTTTTTTTCTTATAGTTCACTTTGCCAGCAAATGTGCCATCACCATTTTGTCTTGTGCTGATGGGATGAGAGTGGACGGCTTGAGTTAGAAAGAGAGGGGGGAGGGGAAGAGAGAGAGAGAGAGAGGGGGTGGGTTGGGGGAAGTGGAGAGAGGCTTTTACTCCAGTGTGTGTCGAGGAGGCTGGCAGTGAGGAGGAGAGCACCGAAGAAGATGCTGGATGCTGATACGGAGCTGCTGGCGTTTCACTTTCTGTCACACTGAAGCAGCTCTTATTGCGACAGGAAAAAAACAATACATCTGTGTGAAAGCCTCAGGTAAGAACAGACATTCATTTTAAAATGAGAAAAATTGTCTATCTTTTTTAATAATTAAAATGTACCCTTATGTTTGAACTTTTTTTCAATTAAAATGTCTGGTTGGTTATAATAAATCAATGTATCAGTAACACTTGATTGTCCTTCAATCATCAATGCTAATCTAATTATTATTAAAAATGACAACAATTCTGGTTTAAAAGTGCATTTCTGATTTTCCTAAAACACCTATCTATTTCTTATCTATTTAAATTGAGAAACATTTTGACCTGACTACTTGTCATATTGCTCAGATATTTAAGTTTATTTCCTCAGAAAACCTCAGATTGCTGACGTCATTTGAATTACCTACTATGATTGTACGGTTCCAATTTACCATGAAAAAATATACCTTTTATTATTATTAAGGAGCAGTTAATCAGCACAACTGATATCTATCTGTATTTTATTTAGTTTTATTTCCATTTCTATGATTTCACACTGAGCGACAAACATGTACAAACAAACAAAATATATAAATCTAAACATTCAAATGATATATTCTGTATCTACAATACTGCAGTTCTAAGAGATTATGCAAGTGTTTCTACACGTTCTGTATGATTTCTTAGAGGGAATAACTTGCTTCATTAAATCATATATTCTTGTTTTTAGTTTTTTTTTCACATCTATCAAACATACAAACATTTTTGATGCAGAACCCTTAACTTCAGCTTATGTTGACTCTGAAGTCCTCTATCAGCCTATATCTTTGCAGCTCACTGCCAACAAAGCCTATGCAGATATTTGTAGTAAACACCATTTATTCAGATAAATCACTTGGACTTGAATAATGAAGCTTGGCCGGACGTAGATAAGTGCCTGTTTTAAATCAATACACTATTACTTTTTCATTTATATTTTCCGTAATCTTAAAGCAATAGTTCAACATTTTGAAATATGTACTGATTCAAGTTGGAAGTTTGTGTCGGCAGCTTGTTAGCTTAGTATAGCACAAAAGCATTAAACAGAAGAACTAGCCCGACTCAAGTCTAAATAAAATAATAATGCATAAAGCTCGCTTAATTAAACCTTATTTTCTTGTTTTTTATTTAAAAAAGATAGTGGTCCATATGTAGACAAACCTGTTTATCAGTGTGGCTTACACACGTTGGTAGGTGGATTTTGTTAGTGTTTCTCACAGAGCACACTGGTGGTTTTACCCCGCTTTCTGTCTTAATGCTAAACTAAGCTAACTGACATATTGGAGATACTGCATTGATCTTCTCATCTAACTCAGCAAGAGAGCAAATAAAGATATTTAGCAAAATATCAAAACATTTTTCAAATAAGAGCAAAGCTTTTGTCTGTGCAGCCGAGAAGTCTTTCATCTCCATGTTATAACCAGTGGTCAGCTCGAGAACAGCCCTCAGTACAGAGGAGGAGCTCACTGGCTAACATGTTGTGGCAGCACCATTTTCAAAGCTGAGATGGAAGGAAACGATGAAGAAAAGGAAGCTTGAATTTTCCTTGGTGTGTGTGTGAAATTGATTTGCAGTACTATAACACTCACTTTTTTATTTGGTCCATCATCCTCTGCCATGATCGACTTTATTGAGTCCCTTTCTTCTTTCCCATGCTCCCTATAATCCCTGCTGAATGCTCCTTTTGACCACAAATCAGCTGTATTGACTGTATTGTGTGAGAGGTGGGTGGTGGTGGATTATACAGGCTGCTCAGCACTCAGGTGCTGACTGATGTGGCTAATGTGCTTGAGCAGAAACGGTTCACGCCGACTCAACACCCCCTGCCTGCTGAACTCAGGGGAAATAATTCCTACTGTAGGTTTATTTTCTTGTGGGTCGGTGCTTTTCGAAATGTTAGCATTCAACACTTAATTGTCTCGATTTGTAGCAAACCAACTTAGTGGCAAAATACCTGCTGTCAGTTTAAGGTAGGTAAATGAAATGTAACACAGTCTGTTTTAAAGGGTACAATTTACAAACACATATTTATTTATGGATAGTCCACCATCGTAGGACATGACTGATTTGAAGTGCAGTGCCAGCATCTATGTATGAAATTAAGTTGAAATGAGAGTTTCGAGGTAGGAATGCTGAATGGATGATGGTGCATATAATGTTCATGCAGATGATCCGAGTTCATATCCTGTGAAAGATTCATGTCTTACTTTTCTGTCTCATTTTTGTTTTTTTACCTTAACCAATTGTTTTAGTTGCCCAAAAAAAACGTTTTATTCAGATATTACTACTAAGTAATACCAGGGCCAGAATCACAGATGTTGATACCAATACCGAGGCTTTGTGTCAGTTAATATAGGGTGAACCAGTATCATGCTTTGAGGTGAATACTTCACTTGTTTATTTGATCATTATTCTTTTTTTCACTTACATTTCAAGCCAAGCCGATCTTGCTGATCTCAAAATATATCCAAATAAAGATTGAATGATAAAACACCGCAAGACGACGTATACAAGCATTCCTTGTATACAAGTTTTTCCTCCAAAACTTAGATAGAGTTAGGGAAAGTCCAGAAATAAGGTTGAAATAAGAATATAAGCTCCTTGTGATACCGTATCTATTTCTGAGTTTTTAGCTTCAACTTTGCAGGGAAATACAGAAGAACAGTGACTTTTTGATATATCCATAATGTGTCTTTGTTATTTATAATGAACTGACTTGGTTAAGTTATCCGTAGTTAGAGCCCCTGATTCCCTTTATTGACTGTTGGTCAAAGAATAATATCTCTAAGCATATACAATTATTGTAAAGAAAGGATAAAACATGTATTGGCTATAACTTGCAGTATGCAAATGAATTCAGTCACCTGAGGTTGCTGCAAAAGTGCTGATATCGTATTTTTAAAGGGGTGCTTTATTCCCTTTATAATAACTAAGATTTATATGCACATGGCACACATACCTAAGGTTGAAGGTAATGGAATTCAGTGGTTTTATGAGGACACCTGTCCAGTGTAAGCGGGTGAAATTGCCTCTTTCATCATAAAACGATGTCAGGGTTGGGGTCAAGTCCATTCAGACCTAATCCATCAAAGCAATCAATTGAGATTCATGACTTTCCCATTACTTCCAGTGACGACGTGTTCCACATGAACTCATTCAGTCAAGCGTTTAGCAATTTGGACGGTGGAAATGTACAGTAATTGACTTTCCTCCTCCTCAAATCTGCAGCTGAGGCATTATTGTTTCCAACTCTCGGGAATTCCCCTAGCACAGCAGGAACAGCAGATGTGCTGCACAATCCCACTGTGGCCCCAAGTGTTTGATTAGCTATATATCACGGGCACATTTGAATTGTTCACAGCCAGAAAAGATGGTTGGAGGCAGATGTGTAATTATGTATTTGTCACAGAAACACAGATGTAAACAGAGACCACTATTCCACCTTGTATATGCTGTGCTGTGTGGTGATGTCTACCCTGCATGACTCTCTGCCAGGGGTCTCAAGGGGACAATATTAATCAGAAGGAACAATGTAAACAAACAGTCGCGTTAGAAGTTGTAAATTATGCTGATGACCATCTTATGTTTGGAAAAGCCTTCCTTAGTTTCTTACTTTCACCTCACAGCACCAACAACATCCTTCCTCTTGCTTGTTGCTATGTTTACATTTCAAGAGCTCCCTATGGGAACATTGGTTGATGTTATTAAACGCGTCATGGAATTTTGTCATATTTGGCGAGTGGAGGAAAAACAATTCTCTTTTGTTTGTACACCATGCATCTACTCTGATATACTTCACACCATAAAACTGCCATTCGCCAAACACCCATTTTTGTTCCCTTCTTTTTTCGTTTCAGGCTATTATCTTCCAAGTGTCTTTTTATCTGAACCTGCTTTTGAACAGTGCAGTCCACTCTCAAAACACCAAATGAGGGAATATCTTGCTGACAAGTGGTTTAAATCCCCCAGTAGAGTTCAGACATACAGAATATGTTCTGGAGGTTCGTGGTGGTATTACCTTATATGGGTTCAGTCTACATATTATAAGTTTGATTATAGCCTGAACTGACTAAATAAGGTGGCAGACACGACCATTGATAATTATATTAGTTGTAGGGTAACAAGGAAAGTCTCAAGTCTTAATTTTCGATCAAGTTCAAGTCATCAAAACTTCAGTCGAAGTCACAATGAGTTAGTCTGTGTAGTCTGAACTGTTTATCGTCAGGGTCACAGCAAGAATCTATGACTTATATAACCCGATCTGAAACAGCGACACACTTTCTGTTTCATCAATTAGTGAACGCCAGCGACAATTAGACAGTACTGTTTACAGGCTCCTTTTTAGATGGAGGTTGTATCTCAGTCAGTGGGGTCTTGTTCAAGTACCAGTACAGACCAATCTGTCTAGACTGGTAGCTGGAGATTCTGACATCTCTTCTTATTGATGTGTGAATCAAGAAGTAACAATGAAACAAATAATCTCTCAAAGGGGACAAATATAAACCTTATGTGAGGGCATAATAGGGCGTGTTAGGACATGGTTCTGGTGCATCTCTGACCTTGTTTCTCCTCATTATTCTATCTCTCTCTTCCCTTGCAACTTCCTCATCATAAACCCAGAAAAACACCCCCAGCAAGCTGTCTCACACACACAAACAGAGAGAAAACAGATACCACAGAACGGCAGAGAGACAGAGACAGACAATAAGCCTGAGGTTTGCATTCTGTTTAGTGGCCTCAGTACTGCCTCTGGTGTATAAACACACGCAAAGAGACACAGGAAATCTGTGATTTCCACTCACCATATGGGTGTTTGCTCTCATACTGAGCTTGTCATGCAGATCACTCTTCTCCACACACAAATACACACGCATGCAGATTAAAAAAGGTAAATGCAATCAATCTTTTGCAGTTTTTGATCCAAAATAAGAGGTTGTATCTGAGAAGAACTTCAAGCTGTCGCTGACAAGTTTGTGCTAAACAATGTATTCATAGGCACATGCCACACTAAGGACAGTCGGCCTCGGTTGACAGTCACACGACATGGCACAACAAGCATCAAAACGGCCACAAGGTCTCAGGAAGCGGTGTTGTAAAGCTTGTATCTGTTGCCACAAGCCATCTTCTCCCCATGCCTTTTCAAGATCTAAAGCTGTATGAAATGAAAATGAGGATGCAACAACCCACGTTTGATACACCAAGTCTGCTTGTTTCATTGCCTAGGCGCCATCACCAGGGTTGTTATAACTCAACAGGAACAGGAATGTCTCTACAAAATGTCTCTACAAAATGTCATGGTAATCCCTCCAATAGTTGTTTAGACCTTTCAGTCAATAACGTAAAATGTCAACATCATGGTGGCACAACAGAAAAAGCCAAGGGATCACCAATACCGCTAGGATTCATTGTTGAGGGACAAGGGATGTCTGTATGAAATGTTCTGACAGTCCATCCAATAGTTGTTCAGATATTTCAGTATGGTGATGGATAGATTATGTGAGGCTTTACTTTCGGCACAGTTTATATGCTGATGTTTGTCGTCATAAATGACAAGACCTAAGTTTTGACCCGCTAAATGGAAAGTCAGGGGATCATCAACATTGCTATAGGATATGTTGTTTGGGGAGGGTTAGGATGGCTGTATGGAATTGAATAGCCAATGTTTGTTGAGATATTCTAGTGTGAACTAAAGTGGTGGAAAGAGTCTGATGCTGTACATATACAAAGCTAACGTGCTGATATGTGTTGTCATAAAGAACAAAGTTTGACCTGGTGGTGGCGCTAAATAGAAAGTCAGGGGATCTCCAAAGTTCTTGCGATTCATCCTAAGGAGGACAAGAATGTTTGAAACAATCCATACTATAGTTTTTCTCATATTTCACTGAAAGTTGTGGACAGACCAACACATATTTTGTCATGCCTTGAGTCTCACTGCTTAACAAATGCACCCTAACATTTGATCCGTCCTGCTTTCATCCCTCGACCTACTTATGTAATATTTGAAAGCCATTGAGTCTTTCACTCTGACATGTTTTGTTGCCCTGCCTCTTCCTCTCACTACACAGACTAGGTACAGACATTTCTAGACAACTCTGTGACGTCAACGCTTTCAGCTACACATGCTGGCATTGAAGACCAGATTACTGTTTTATCAATGCTTGGCTTTACCCAGGAGTTCTCGTATATATGTGTGTGTGTGTGTGTGTGTGTGTGTGTGTGTGTGTGTGTGTGTAGCAACCATCCCTACAGAGTCATCAGACAGGGGATAAAGTAGGTGGTGATGCCTCTTTCCAGAACTAAGCTCCATAAGCTGCTTCCTCACGAGTCTGACAGCCTCAGTGGAGGAGTGGAGAGTCATTTGGTATGGGGGCGAGATAGCAGAGAGCATGAATGGATGAGGGTGAATGGATGAGGGCTGGATTGACGAAAGAAGTGACAGCTGTGGAGACAGCGAAGGAAAAGGAGTGGGTTGGAAGGGGTTTGTTATACTGGGATGGCTGTGTCTGTTGAAATGAGATGAAATGTTTTAGTCTAATTAAGATGGGATTGTTTAGACTCCTCGGGGAACCATCTGTTCACCGTAAATTACTGTTGTGGGGGACAAGGTCGCCTGAACCTGGTTTCCTGGAATAACTAACCTCCTGTTAAGAGATAGTCCAGATGTTTTGAGATGGGGTTGTATGAGGTAGTTATCCATAGTTTGTGTATTGTCTAAAGTAGATGTTGTTCGACATGCCCATTGAAGAAACAAACAGCAGAGCAATGTTCTGCTGTAGACACAGGTAGCAGCTAAACATACAGTATTTAAGTCACTATCAGTCTTAGTTTAAGCTATATTTGTTTCAAATCTTTTATTGAGAAGAAGCATACAAGTGTAAGCAATAGTACATACTTCTTTGGGGTGGAAATCATGCCTCTCTTTTTCAACATAGAAGACAAACAGAACAGCCAGCAAGAAATAATAAAGAAAAAACATAGCATGACAGGAATACCATACTTAATGACATGCATAGTCATAGTGGGAAAGAACATACAAAATAGTATATATAATACAAATAAATAAATAAACTTAAAGGGTGCAAATGAGCCCAGACTACCCTTCCCTTCCCGAGCAGTGCCAAGCCATTACAAAACGATTGTTTTTGCAATGCATCTCAGCCGACCGTCCCCCTTATAAATGAATCACCTGCCCCAACGACTACCGCCCAGTAGCACTCACCTCCATCATAATGAAGTGCTTTGAGCGGTTAGTCAAATTATTCATCACCTCCTCCCTCCCTGAATCTCTGGACCCCCTGCAGTTTGCCTACAGAGCAAACAGGTCCACAGACGACGCCATAGCCCTCACCCTCCACACTGCCCTCTCACACCTGGACCCGAAGAACAGGAACACATATGTGAGAATGCTGTTCATTGACTACAGTTCAGCATTCAACACCATTGTGCCCTCCAAGCTGGCCATCAAGCTCAGAGACCTCGGGCTCAACAGCGCCCTCTGCGACTGGATCCTGAACTTCCTGACGGGCAGACCCCAGGCAGTGCGGGTGGGAAACATCACATCCTCCACCCTGATTCTTAACACCGGTGCCCCTCAAGGCTGCGTGCTCAGCCCTCTCCTCTACTCCCTGTTCACCCACGACTGCGTGGCCACACACAGCTCCAACACCATCGTGAAGTTTGCTGATGACACGACCGTCATCGGCCAGATCACAGACGATGACGAGACGGCATACAGAGAGGAGGTCGAAAACCTGACATCTTGGTGCCAGGAGAACAACCTCCATCTCAACATCAGCAAAACAAAGGAGCTGATTGTGGATTACAGGAAGCAGCAGGGAGAGGGACACGCCCCCATCGCCATCAATGGGACTACGGTGGAGAGAGTCAAAAGCTTCAGGTTCCTTGGGGTCCACATCACTGAGGACCTGACATGGTCTCTTCACACCACCACCATCACCAAGAAAGCTCGACAGCGGCTCTTCTTCCTCCGCAGGTTGAGGAGGTTCAAAATGGATTCCAGGATACTCTGCAACTTCTACAGGTGCACGATAGAGAGTATCCTGACTGGCAGCATGACGGCCTGGTACGGCAGCTGCACCGACCTCGATCGTAAGGCTTTACAGAGGGTGGTGAAAAGTGCACAGCACATCACCAGGACGGAGCTGCCATCCATGGAGGACCTTTACTCCCAGCGGCTCAGGAAGAAATCACTACGGATTATCAAAGACCCCCATCACCCCAGCCACAAACTGTTCTTTCTGTTGCCGTCTGGCAGACGTTACCGCAGCATCCGGGCAAGGACAAGAAGATTCGGAGACAGTTTCTTCCCGCGGGCAGTGAGACTGTTAAACAATTGAACTGTTGAAACAACATCAAACATTCAACTGCTACTCAGTAGTATGTATCTAATACCTAATATATATATATCATTCCAATAACTTGTATATAGACTCATACTGCACTATTCCACATCATAACTTTATTTCATTTTTATAACTATTATTATTTTTGTATTGCTCTTGCTCTTATTGTTATTATGTTATGTTATTATGTTGCATTGTTGGAGAAGCCTGTGACATAAGATTTTCAACTGCATAATTACTCTGTAGCTATGTCAGATTGACAATAAAGAACCTTGAACCTTGAAACCATTGGACCCCACATCCTTTCAAATTCCCCCAGTCTATCTTTTAGGATATATAGAATTCTTTTCTTATTTGCTTTATTTGAATGGAAAACAGATCTTTTCTTTGGAATGGATCTGAAACGATTATATCCCTTTGCTCTCTTTAAATCCACCATAGACAAAAACGTAATTTTGCCTTACAGTACACAGATGTTACTAGTCCACCTTTGCCTCCATTAGGTCGTTTGTTTGTCTTATTTTGTGACTTTAGCGATTACAAACTAACCCATTAGAACACCAAAAACACAGTAACACAAACTAAACAATTGAGGCAGCAGTATAGTGTGTTCTGCAGGGTAAAATGACTCTTATGGTCAATGAATCCTGGTGGTTTTGATCCGTCAAAAAGGGCTGTCTGATGGCAAAGTGTAAATGTACACTTACACTGACTGGATAAGTACCTCATACAACTTTTTTTCAACAGGTCTGAAAGAATAATTTAAAGTTCAGATGACTGATCCAATGCCCTCAACCAAATGGTGTACTGTCCACCTGTTCTGTCACTACCAGGGTCATTATAACTGGGGTAATCCTGTAGTTTTGGCCTTCACTCAATGGATCTGTTTTGACTCCACCAGAATATAGCTGGTAGGGCAGAAACGGTATGGATTTGGCCTCTAAACACTTAGTGTTAGGCTTAATTGCAGTCTTAATGGTGGCCGTTTGACATGTAGGTCGTGGGGGGGTCACATCTGATTTATTGCCTGACCAATCAATGATCAGGTTTTTGGACGGTTGGTTGGATTTCTGTGAGATTCAGCATTTCAACAGCCTAATTTCCCAATAAGGCTGGTTTAAAAAACCTGTTCTAAACTGCAGTTATCTTGGTTTAATATTACTGCAGACTGTCTGGTTACTCTGCTGAGCGCCAGCTGTTTAAAGCCAGTTGTGTTCTGTCAACACAGCTGAACAACAAAAGACAAGGATTTCACAGTGGCTTATACATGTTACTAGGTGACCAGTTATTCACAAATCCCTGCTTTATGTTGACCAAATAAAAGAATGGATAATAACAACAGCTGTAGTGTCTGATTACAGCCACACGGCCCCTGATCTGTGCAGTCTTCATATTATTTGCCAAAAGCTTTGCTTCAATACAAAAACACAATTTTCACGCTTATCTGCTCTGTTTAGTAGTTTGATAAACTTGTAAGTCCATTTCTGGTTTAAGGAGGGAATACTTCCATCATTTTAGGAAGCTCAATTGAGATGATTTACATTCAATAAAAAAGACTTAAGTGTTGGCTGGAGTCAACTTGTTTTCCCATGTTGGTCACAGTTTTCATTAAAATTACTAACAGAAATTATAATTAAATCAATCAAACATAATACCCAAATAGAAAACATTGATTAGAATTTCCTTTAACCTGAGATGAACATGAAACATCTTTTTTAAATGTTATATTCCCTCTTGAATTATTACTATAAAACAATTGGCCGGAGTATTAACTAGACCCAATTCATCTATTTATTTGAGGGTAAGAACATTTTTCTTTTTTTCCTAAAATATTCATCTGTTTTAAAAGTCAAATCAGTCTGAATCAGGGAAGCTCCTCGGCCTTGCAGGACACACAGGAAGATGAGGCAATCTGTCAGAGTTTTCCTCCCTGCAGCGCTCACACACTCTCACATAATGTGTGTTTGCTTGTGTGCTGACATAAATAACTTATATGTGTGTGTGAGTGTGTGCATGCGTGTGTGAGTGTGTGCATGCATGTGTGTGCGTTCATGCTTGTGTGTGTGGCCCTGCAGCTCTTAGTCAGCCCAGTCTCATGGAGCTAGAATGCCTGGGTTTCCATTTACTTCACGTCAATTTGCAATGCTTTTCACTGGGCAGCTAACTGAGTGTGACAGGTCCTCCCTCTACACACAGTCTGTGTAGCGTGTGTGTGTTTGTGCGCACATTTTTGCATGTCAATTTGTGCTAATGTTAATGCCAGGTTTGTGAACGTCTTAAATAAAGAAGACTTTTACTTTCCTGTTTTTGCTGGAAGCTGAGAAACGGACAGTGTGAGCCAACAGGAGAGACAAACAGAGAGAAGGAGAGTGAGCTGAAAGATACAGAAGAGCAAACACCACTGATCCTTGCATTTCAAGTTCTCCTCATTTGACCTTGGATGGAAAGAAATGTTGTTGTGTTGGATGGAATAAAAGAAAACTCAAAGTCTGCAGCCATGCTCCCAGCTCTGAGTCATGCAGAGCAGGGGCCTCCTGTTGTGTTGATTGGATATGCATTGCTTCTCTGCTGAATTTCAGGTTTTTTTGTGTTTTCTTTTGTTGAATCGTGTATGCTGTTTAAGTATTTGTGCTGGCTTTCTGCTTTCATTTGTATGTCTCTGCTATTGTTGCATTTGTTGTTGATGCTATATGTGTTTATGAATTGGCATTGGTTTAAAGCTGCTGCATGTTTATCCCTATATGTCAATGTTTTCGACTGTTGTAGCACATTTGCCACCGTTTAAACCAGGATTGGATAAATACAAATGTTGTCTTGAATATGGCATTAGACATTAGTCAGTATTCATTAGTATTCCTCAGCTGGGGACCGTGAAAGTCTCCAAAACATTTCAAACAATAGGCTTTCAGTTTGGTCCAAAGTGTTGGGCCGACTGACAGATTGAAGAGTCCCTAGAGAGCCTCGCCGTCACTGTGGCTAAAAATAAAACCTCTACTATTTTCGTAAAACTACATCCTGAATTTCTTTTTTATGGTTTTAATAATTTGAATCTTTTGATAATGTACATGATAACAACTGTGAGTAGGGGGACGAAAATTCCTCTGCTACTCCTTTCATCATCATGGAGTGGATAACACCCGGGTTCACGTCACAAATAATGACCTATAATCTCAAGTGGACACACGCACACACACACGCACACACACAGACATACAGTACATGAAAGTACCCCTGTTCCCCAGAGGTCGTTCTCCCCCTCAGTCAAGTAGCGCTATAAAACGGGCGTAAATCAAACCTGGCCTCATGTGATGACATGTGTCCTTGGTGTGGCCTTCCCTGGAGATGCTCCCAAGAAATCCCATCATCCCCCACATTACGAACATAGTTAGGACAGATGATGCTAGATGAGTATCTGACTGTCATATAAGCCTTAGGTGAAGACTTACTACACAAAAGGATGTTTTGATGTGGAAGGACCTGAAATAACCCCCACTACAGTGTAATGAGAGCAAAGTGTATAGAAACATGTTTATAGCTAACATTGTGGCAAGGTAAAAAAATGGAGGTACTTTTCATTACGTCTACTCCACTACATCTTGTGCTTGTGATGAACTGAAGGGTTAAGGTTAAATACTGAAAAGATACTGCTACATCTTATGCTGAATAAACCATTAAGAACCTTGGATCAGCTGGAAACGGCATTATCAAAAAGCTGGAAAGGTGACTGGTTCAGCTCCACTACTACACTATGATGTTGTTATAGAAAATGATGGATTGCTGTAGATAAAACCACCTGACAGTGTATAAAGGAGTTCAAATGAACACAACCTTAAACATTTATAGCATTCAAACACATACTTTAATGTACCAGCCTTGTTTATCCAAAAACATACAACGATTCCCTCTGAAATGTAATGGAATAGATATGAGGACCTCAAATGTGTTTTATGGCACAATACCTTAGATTCCACCATTGATCTGTAGAACTAAGTACTTTACATGAGAGCTGCACATGAGACCCATTGAGGGGGTCATGGGGTGAAAAGAGGGGTGATATTGATATGCTGTCATGTGTAAAGCAGTTTCTGTCCCCTCACTGGATGACATTGAGAATCAGATAGGAGTGTGTCCTGCTGCAGAGCTCCAGAGCACATCGATCTCCTGTAGGGCAGCGACCGCTCCACTCAATAGGCCATTTGTACTGTGTGTGTGTGTGTGTGTGTGTGTGTGTGTGTGTGTGTGTGTGTGTGTGTGTGTGTGTCAATGTGTGTATGTGTGTATGTGTGTGTGTGTGTGTGTGTGTGTGTGTGTGTGTGTGTGTGTGTGTGTGTGTGTGTGTGTGTGTGTGTGTGTGTGTGTGTGTGTGTGTGTGTGTGTGTGTGCACATGCATATGCGTGTCCTTGAGTCTGTTTCGATGTGTGTGTTGGTGACCCTGACTCTAAAACATTTCTAATATGATAAATTATTTACAATCTATTATAGATGAGAAAGCATATTTGTGATATTACATTTACAATCTTATTATTTCAAGTACATTTAATCCAGGGCAATGTTGAAGTATGTGTACTACCACATACCACACTTTAAAAATATGCGATTACATGAAAGAAGGGAAGGGAATAAGCTAATGTCTATTTAGTTGCCATTACGGTTTATGCATATATATACATTAGTATAATATTAAATTCACAACTTTTTATATATTTATATATGTATATAGTATTTTTAGTGATGTAATGTTACTTTTATGTGAGTAAATTATCTGAATGCTTCTTCAACCATTGATTTATTTCATTACAATTAAAAAACTGAATACTATTTCCTTACCCATTACGTTTTTTGATATTCTACCAATTGGTCATTTTCACACCGTCCACGCTCTAGTGATTTAATGTATATTGACACTGTGTGTGTGTGCGAGTGTGTGCGCGCGTGTGTGTTTCCGTTGAGTGGTGACTCACAGGCTGAAAGTGTCGGCTATTTTAGAACATTTCCTTTCTTACTGACCCCACCTTTCTCTCTCACTGAACCCTTCAAGGCACACACTCACACACACATACACACACTCACACACACATACACACACTGACACTCATCAATCTGTCAAGTTGCCACCGTCCACAATGATAGCAACCCTTGACATTTACATGCATTGGAGTGAAGACGGGGAGGAAAGAGGGGGAGCGGGAGGATGAAGCGCACTGAGCCGTTAAGTAAGAGAGGCATTAAAACCTCCGTGCTCAGCAGCCACTGGCTGATCTTTTGTGATGTTTAATGCTTGGTCAAAGTCATACAGCGGCTCGTTCTTACACTCTAGGTTACTCTACAAGTTAAAAGTGAAACGATGACATTGACAGATCCAAATGGAGACTGATTCTATTGATAAATTGGGGTTGGCCATCATCAAGACCCTTAAAGAATGGGGCATAACATGGGAATTGATGTATTTTGGAATCTGTGCAGTTTCTTCTCTCTATACTGTCAGCAAAATGTGTGCAGGATCACTCAATCAGGGCGGTGCAGGCTGACTCAGCAGTCTGGGCTGGACCACAGGCGAGAAGTTGGGGTCATGCTTCTCTCACAATGTTCTTGTCGGAGATAATGAGTGCGCTTCTCCGCAGTGAAAACGTCTCGAGGCATGCATACAGCATACAACACTCTGATAACACATTACAGCCAACACTGCCAACACTTCACTGTCCGCAGTCGGCCCCAATTAACGGCACATTTTCAACACGCAAGTTCATGAGGCCCGTGCACTTGGACATGACTGGCAGATGTTTGGGAATTTACTGTAAGGCACTGGCGCGGGTACAGCAGTAGGTGAGTTAGAGCTGAAATAAATCATGGATAATCAAATGAGTTCCTCCCGGAGCTTTTAAAGGGAGTGCTCCTGCAGCCGGGGCACACGGACTGCAGAGTGGACAGTTTCATCTCTGGACTGCTTCTACTGCTTTTTGCTTTGAGTCTGACACGGTCACTGATTTTATTCTGTGCCAATATGTTTACATGAATTGACACCAGTTTTTTTGGTCTAAACTTCTAACACAATATTTTTCACAAATAAACTGTGATCTGTTACATAACAATACATATTTAATATTTAAAAAGGAGCCACATAAAGCTAGTTTAGTCACGTCTCATGAAAACATAATGAATCATCGTTAGCTATATGCTTATGCCAACATGCTAAGGTTTACTAGGTATACTGTTTACGATGTTCACCAGCTTTGTTTGTTAGCATGCTAATATTTGCTAACTAACACTGAATGCAAAGCTGATACATGTCTATATTGTAGCTGAAAAGTTAGGTAAAGCAAAGTGGTTACGGTTTATCTTCTAGGCATCTTTTCACATGATCGCTGTACACACTTTTATGACAATCCATCAAATACTTTCACACAAACCTCCACACATGACGTCACCATCTTTCAAGCCATGCACAGCTAGTGTGGCTGAAATGGATAAAACCCAGATCAATCAGAAGACAGTTAGTCACGTCTGCATTCCACCCAGGATTACAAAGAGCCAATTAACTTATTAATGGAGAACTGGAAAGTGCTAGTTGTAGCATTTTACGAGCTGTGGTCAAGTGCACATTATGAAGAGAGGCAGGCACGTGTTTTAAATCCTTAAAATCATCCCAAAACAGCAGAGCAGCAATTTAAGCTCCATCTGCAGCCTGAAGGTTTGTGCTTCACATTATGCATGCAACTAAAATAGCCACCTTGATCAAATCTTTCATATCTCTCACTTAAATCTTTTTCCAAAATAGGTGCGCAGGCTTTTTGTTGTTTACAGTTTCTGAAAACACCAAATATTTGACTAGAGTTTGCTGAACACAGCAGAATGCAAATAAGGAAATATTGGGGTTATAGCAGAATCTTTGCTGTATTTTATGAATATATATATTAGCCACGGTTGTAACACATTTTTATTGTTTTTGGAACAATATAGAATCACATTTTGGTAGTTCTCTCGACATTTTTGTTTTAAAGAGCAACTTAAGTGCTGGTGCAAATCTTGTTTTGCTGACCTCCAGTGGTTTAACTTCTCACCTTTTCCCACATTACTGCTGGGTGGATTCTTTATTTTTTAAATGCTGTATAAACACTTAAATTAGAGCCTACATTACCCTTAAATGGGTAAAATACGGCTGACATTCACTCATTTTGTGCTAATGTTAAACAGGCAAGGCTCACCCGATAGTCATAGTCGGTATATGATTTTGACATTTCTGTTACCGAATAGGCTATTATAATATATTGTCTGCATCCTCTTGAGAAACCACAAACCCTATTCCAGATACCTCAATTTCCAAATGTATGCAGTGTGTTCCTGTGCATCATGGGAAACATATTTGAGGTTTAAAAAACAACAATCCTTCTGGTCCCAAGCTGAGTGCATTTGATTTGTGCTGGCAGGAGATTTGGCCTCTGCGCTGGCAGTTGGCAAGTGATTTTAAACCTAAAAGACAGTTTCTGGAAGCTTTCCAAACATCCAGCAGCCGTGAAGTTTCAGAGAGGAAATGTTTTTATGTTGATTGCTTTTTAAAGTGTGAAATAAAAAGTTAGATTGTTTGAAGCTGTTATTTTGCAGCTTACTTTGAGATACAGTACATTGGGGAAAACTGCGGGAACATAAACAGGCATTTTAAAAACACCCACTTATATTCTTTGGCATAAATCCATTGTATTTACATTTCAGCAATTAAAATAGAGGTTCAACTTGAAGCTGTGTCTTTGTGAGTTCTAAACGCTGAATCTTCATCTGTTATTCATTATAAAGTGAGAAATGTGGTTTTTTTATGACACCTTTTTTTTCACTAGACTCCTTTGCATTTTTCTGTACTGTACTTAACAATAGAAACATTGTCAGTATTAGCTTTCCCAACATGCATTTCATAAAGTATAACATTATCCAAAGATCCTTATGTGAAGAAAATTGCATCATATTGGGTATTCTGTGTCTTTTTAACAGAAAGTTACATGGTCTTCATAGAATCCCTGAACTCTAACCCAGGATTTACAAGAGTAATATTGATAGACATTAATCCTAGGTTGATTATTACTGCTGCACTGATTTAAAAGAAGCTGCTCAAAACACATCTAGGGTGACAAAATGAATGATAAAGTTGACAAATGCAGGTTAAGCTGGTTCATATACAGTACTGTACAGTATATACTGTTGGGGAAATATTTTCCAAGGCCCCTAACTTTGACCCAGTTTATCAGTTCATGCTGTCCTGACTGAGCGCACGCACCTGTAACCTTGGCTGCTGTGCTCTCAGTGTTTTGCCTCCCTGTTCCTGCCTGTTGGCGTCAGCTGATAGAGGTGTTATCATTCTATCTACAGTAGTTATGCACAATGTTGATTATTCTCTCTGAACTAGCTAAATACACGGGTCTGGGGCATAGACTGTATATATAAAGGTCTGGGGTAGAGTTCTTCAGAATTGACGTGGCAACTCTACCGTGAAGTCAGAACCTCTTAGACATCAAAGCTCCAGCTCTCCCCGTGTCTCCTTTTGAGTCGGTGACTCCTCCTGCATTGCTACACAGAATTTTCCCCCACATATACCACATACAACATAAAGATTGAAAATGCTTTATGACAGAGAAGTACAAAATATATAGAAAGAATAACTAAGACCTAAAAAAAAGAAAGTTTGTTGCCTTGAAACTTTTTATTTTTTACATCATGCCAGGCTGGTGATTTGAGACACATGAACAAAATGCATGATATGCTCTCAGATGATAACTCCAGTTCATGCATTATTTAAAGAAAGTCACTAGTGAGCCTCTTTGTGACACCCTATGCAGCTTTGCTTTGCTTTAAGCCAAAAAAGTTTCCAGCTGTCCTGAGACCTCAGCGTCTCACTGTCCTTAGTGATGCACTTTTTGGAGTCGCTGCCCTTTTTGTGTGAGCTGCATTTTTACTTTGCATGCCTCTCTCTTTGTGTGTTTTGGGTTCAGGATGGAGAGGACGATGAACATGTCTGGCGGCCCCCCGGGGGAGGAGCTCACGGATGAGGAGAAGGAGATCATCAACGGCGTCCTGGCTCGTGCTGCCATGATGGAGGCCACGGAGCATGAGAGGATTGAGTGAGATGGAAAACTATTGTCTCCGTTGCACAGAATTAAATCAGCTGTCCGTGCAGAGATGCTCTCTGAGCCGAGCGTTGTTTTTGGTGTAACACCAAGCTTTTTTTTGTGCTTACATCTATTTCCATGTGTTCTCAGGCGCCTCTCCAGTCGGCTGGATAACATCAAGAAGACAGCGTGTGGTGACGGGCAGTCCCACTGTCTGTTGTGCGGGGCGTCTTTTGGGCCACAGGGGGTCACAGCTGTCCTCTGTGTGCAGTGCAACAAAGTAGGTGGAGCTGTACTCTTTCTGCTTGAACAGGGACAGAAAGGAGACTGTATTGCAGAGAGTCCCCAGATTATATTAGCTTGCCCTGTTTACTATTTTTTCTATAATGTTGTGTAGATCCTAAGAGGTTTTTCTATGGTGATGAGCACCCAGTGGGCCATATGCTAACAGGGTTTAACATACACTCTGCATATCCTGGTCTCATGCCTGCATACATTCTGCTGCTTGTTGCTCTCAATTACTACGTAAAGGTTAATGCTGTGTGAATTGTAAAATATATGAGCTCTGTGCACCTGCCACCAGGAACTATAATCTGTAGGTTTAATGCTCCGTGCGTGTCTTAGTCATGCAGTGGTGGAATGTAACTATACGTACATTTACTCAAGTACTCTATTTAAGAACACATTTTCAGGTACCTCAGTTTTTATTCTTACTGTATGCCACTTTCCACTTCTACTATACACAATTCTGAGGGAAATATTGTACGTTGTGCTGCGTATTTATTTGGAAGCTTTAGTTACTTGTTACTTTTCAATATACGAAAATGCAGAAGGAAGATAAAACAATTAGTGGATTAACCAGAAATGTATTGGGACCTGTTTTGATCGTTTCAGGTTTTTTAAAAGTAAAAACATTTCATGGTTCCAGCTTCACAAATGTAAAGCTGTGTTCTACTTTTAGTAATTGTACATTTGTTTTATTATCATACATTTTTAGTAGCGTTGAGGTCTGAACTGTTGGACGAAATATTGTAAAGTTCAATGCAAGCCTTTAAATTGTCACAGTATTATTTATAGAATGATATTCGTACCTATTCTTAAGTCTGTATTTGCTTCTTCGCAGCACATGTGCAGCAAATGTGGGATTTTCAGCAACGGAAGGACGAGTGCTACCTGGCTGTGCAAAATCTGCAATGAACAAAAAGAGGTGAGAGGATGAGGAGAGATGAAGATCAGAGTGGTTTTGATAAAATCATGGAGACATATTATACCATTATGTTGTTCATCCGCCACCAGAACACAGGCTTTTCTCATGATGTGAACCATTTTCTAGCTTTTAGTCACGTCTTTTAGCACTGAATTGCATTTCACCGTCCAGTGACCTGGAAAATTACCTTCCATTGATACCCCTTCAATACCCAAAATGATTTATTTCAACGCCTTTTTAATTCTTAAAAATACAGATAGTGTTTTGATCAATATGAAACATGAATAATAAGGTCTGTTTTCAGTTTTTCTCCCTGATTCAGTTATACAATACTGTTTTAATGATGGCGCTGCGCTTTGTTCTCTGCCTCGGGGAGCCCAGACTCTTTAAATAAATGCTCTCTACTGTCAGTCAGACACAGGGGTTTATCTGTTAGGCTGCCAAATACAAAGTGCTCCGGTGTCTGCCCCACTGAATTAAGCAGGCACCAAAATAATATTAATTTTTGATAGTAGTTAAATGTCTTAATCCGTCAGTTTATTAATCTTTGAATATATTTGAATATAAATAATCACACTAATCAAAAAGTAAACACAAAGACTTGTTTCCTTCATTAATCCACTTACAAGTATAGACAGACACTCGCAGAGCGAAAATCTCCCCAGAGGCCAAATTCTCTATCTGGCAATGTTAACAAAAGTAAAATGTAACATGTGTATCCGCCCTGTGATTTGGATCCGCTCCAAATTGAATGGCTTCTCCCTTTGCCCCGTGATTCACCCTTCCACTAAGTTGAATGAAAATTAGTTTTTACGTAATCCTGCTAACAAACAAACTCAACCAAAAAACCTAACATCCTTCCAGAAGGTAATGCAAGGAAATACTGAACTCCCTATCCTTTTCTTTCTTGTTTCTGAGTTATCATTGACACAATTTGTTTGTGTACTGTATATACGTATATGTGCCTCTGTGAACAATAAAAATAGGTCACAAAAAGAAAGGCTGAACTCTACCTTACCCTATCTCCCACTAAAGCAGTGTTTCTCAAAGTGGGGGGCGCAGAGGCATGACAGGGGGGGGCGCGAGAGACCAGGAGGAAAAATGGTTATTTAAAAAAAAGAAAAAGAAAAAAAATCATAATTTGAAAAATTATTGATTCGAAAATAATATGATACAGTACAATTACGTTTGGGTCTCTGTGTTTCATTCAAGCTCGGCTCTGTGTGTGTGTGTGGAATGAGCCATTTTGTGTGCGTGCACGAGAGAGAGAGAGAGTGCACCGGTACCGGAGATTGTTGTTGTTAGCTTCTGGTGCTAGCGAGCTAAGCTAACGGATATAAGGAGCTTTTTCAACAACAAGGTGGAGGAGAGTCCTCTCCTGTCAGACTGAGAGGCTCAGTGAACTAAAGGACTCTCTGTGGCCGGGTCTCAAACGTTTTGGTCATGATTAATGTAAACAATTATTTCCGAGGCACACATTTATATGATCATTATAGTTATAAGAAAATAAGAGAATAAATGAAAAATGGGTTTGAAATACTATATGACAGTAAAAAAAGAATAAAGTTTAAAAGGGTGATTTGTAAAATATCCATAAAGAAAAAGTAAATCTGTTTACAGTTCTGTTTCAAATGGGTGTTGAGAGATGTATCCGTAGATCTCTTCAATTTGCTCTCAAAGTGCACCAGATTGATGCTTTTAACTATATATATTCCTCCCTATGTGAGGTCCACACACCACCTATAAAAATAGCACTTTACCCCCGCTTACACCTATATGCCGTGAGCTGATTATCGAGCCCTCATTGTAACTGTCGCAGGTACACTGTGTATTTGCGTGGGGATTGTTGCAGTAGAACATTCCACTGTAGCGCCCGGTACATTAATAGGAAACCCTAAATCTTTGAGCACCCTCTATGAAACGTCAAGCTACCCCACAGCACGCCCAAAAGAAATCTCTGGCGCCGCCACTGAGCCTGCAACTCCGTTTTGAAGAAATGTGCAGTGCCAAACAGGCTCATTGCAGCCACTAATGCTAAGACACACTTTTTTGCCAAATATCAGCATTTTCTTTCTTTTCATTTTTTTGCACAGATTGCAAAGTGGCAAAGTATTATAACTTATTGTTCTAGCGAAGGGATTGCGCAATTGTATTATGTATTTTTTTTTTGAGCACACAGAATTATGGAGCATTGTTTTATTATCACTATTCTAGCAAAGTGATTTTTTTTTTTAAAGGAATGCTCAAGTTCATATTGATGTATTTTAATAAATGTTAACTTGGCCCATTACGTGACTATTGGTGTTGGGGGGGGCCCGACTTTTTTTTTTCTCCAAAGGGGGGGCCTGACAGAAAAAGTTTGAGAACCACTGCACTAAAGTAACTGCATTTTTTAATTATTATGGCCACTAGAAGCTGGCGACAAACTTAATTACTTAACCAACTTAATATGGTCAAAGGAACTGGGTCATTTCCCATTTTGAAATAAATCTGAATTGACTGTGTGTTCCTGCAGGTACAGAAGCGTTCAGGAGCTTGGTTCTTCAAAGGCAGAGTGCAGCAGGGTCTGCCGCCCCCCCTCCCTCTGTCCGGATCCAGACAGTCCAGCTTCGACAGTTCTGGACAAGATGAAGCTACACATCAACAGAGATATGGTAGTTTAAGCTATAATTTGTTATGGATTGATGTAAGGACGTTTAAGAATATCTTGACTGTACTTAAATAAATATAAGTAAACGTATCTAAGTGCATCTTCATTTCAACAACCAGTACTATTAGATTGATGTTTTAACATTTAATTCTCACTTAGTACACAAAAAGTATGTACAAAATACCATTTCTACATCATGTTACAGGATATTTTTATTAGGTTACTTATTAATGTAAGCTTTAGCCTTAGTACAGTTAAAGTGGACCCAGTAAGGTAGAAAGATTTTGTTCTAGATGAAGCTGCAAAAATAAAATGTATATCCAAATGTCATAATATAGTATTCATGTTTCATTAAAACATGATCCTTGATGCGCTCGCCACAGGACCCAAATGTCTGATGGTGTTACAGAATGCAAAGTGCAGCAAACACAAAGTGCCACGGCCCGTTAGCTCCTGCAGCCGGCTGCTATAAACGCTCGTGTCACTTTTGACCTATATTTAAAAGAATTAAACTATAATGCTGGCTTTTCCATGAGAAACAGTAGCAAATTAGATCTTTTAATTTATTGAACTAGATTAAATTATCTTCACTTTCCTCGATCTGTTCACCGTCTTCAGTTGAGCAGCTATTACATGCTTGAATAAATGTACATCTGGCAAATTGTACTTGTTATTTCCAAAATACCCTTTGTTTATTTAGAATATTAAGAAATGATACTTCTTATCTACTAGACTTGGATGAGCTGACACAAGGTTACTCTATATTAAAGAATCTTGGACATAAATTCATATTTTGTGACATTTTATTTTACTTTCAACTTCTCTTCTCTATGTTGCGAGAAATATTGTACTTTTTACCTGCATATACTGCAGATTCAGATAATTTTTTATAATAGCAAAGAAATTATGAATGATGATTTATTATTATGGATTAAGATATCCAGCAGTGTTGGGAAAATACTGAATGTACTCTTCTAATATCAGAGTAGCACATGATAACAAAGGCCCTACGTAGCTGTGACAGGATGTATGATTACCTAGAAGAGCGTCAGGACACACTGTTTTAGGCATATGATAGCTATGTGACAACTATTAACATGATGATTCAGCCTCTATGGAGATAGACATATGACTGTCATGTTTATTGTTTACGCAGGCCTTTAGCTAATCTAAACTAAGGCCAGAATACTGCTTTGAACCGGTATTCTGCATCTTGTGACTGAATAACACCCTCTTTTGTATATAAGCATGTCAAGGACACTGTTCAGGGAACTATTTGTCCCACGCAGCTCTGTGTGTGATGACTACTTCCATTCTTGCAAGGATAATAAATACATGTATCCTGATTTTGAAGACCAAGCCGGTGACGAGTGATATTTCTCTAACAAGCAGTATTTAAAACACTTCAAATTAGGTCCAGCTTTACCATTTGCACATTTAACGTGGCAAATGCATATCCATATTATTGCGAAATAGGACTTTAACTTATGGTTCTTTGAGTATATTTAGATGATATTACTTTGGAGAGTTTCTGCTAAAGACTTTGAGACAAGGATTTTTTAGATTATGATATTGCCACTTTTATGTCTTCCACCACTGGAAAAGTAATAGAGATAGAACTAGCTGTGTGTCAGCATCATTATGTTCCTGGTGGCAGCTGATATTCTCATTTTGTGGCTCAGAGGCGCAGCAGCAGTCCTGTGGATCAGAACAATGGGAGCAGACAGCAAGAACAACAGCTGACAGCTATAATGAGAGCCCGTCCTGTCCAGCTGCTGTAATGAAGACCGAGAGACAAGTGTTAGCCTCAAAACCACCGCGAGCAAACACACAGCAGGCCGCCCCCCCCCTCAGGTACAGCAGCACTGCTCCTTCTGAGAATAAACCCAACAGGACTGCTTTCAAAATATATTCTGTCTCTGACAGTGTATAAAAAGATGCTTCAGACACTGCTAATTTCTCTTCCAGACATTGGAGACAAGCCCCCAGAGAGGAAGGTGTCCCACCCGGCGGTGGAGGAAAAAAGACAACCTGTCGTCTCCAGCTCCGTTTCATCCCCTGTTCCTGCAGCCAGGGTTAATCCACCTGTTAACCCACCTGCCAACAACCCCGCTCCCCCCCGACCCCCCCCTGATCAGACAGAGGACGAGGAAAACGACTACGACTCAGATGACTCAAGTAAGACCGATATTTCATCTTAAACTTCACTTTTATAGAATTTAAAATCATCTGTATTAGTCTTAGAGTTTCACTTTTTAAATTATTTCTATCATTGTGAATAATATATATTGTGCTTGCATCGGTGAAAAAAAGTATGTGTGGAGCAGTGAACAAATGTTTATCTGTCTTCGAGGGAAATTGGTTTTCTAAGTTTTCAGATTACGTTTTTCTCTCAGATGTCATTTGAGGTCCTGTGTTTTTTATTCTTTCAGCCACGCTGGGGTCTCTGGAGTTCAGCCTCCTTTACGAACAGGAGACCCACGCTCTGCACTGCTGTGTCATTAAAGCTAAGGTAAACATTATGTACATACACACACATGAGAAAAAGAGACATGAAATTAAAAACAAGGAAGGAAGAGAGGTACAAGAAAAAGTGAGATAAAAGAAGAAATGTCTAGACAAGAAATGACAAGGACAAACGAGACGAGATAAAAAAAAATACATGACAAGATTTGACGTGACAAGTAAAGACATGAAAAGAGTAGAGACCATCTGGAGACGTTATCACACAAGCCACGACGCAAAAAAGGACTCGGGGCGTACATTTCTGGCACCCTTGTCTCACCAACTGCATACACACCTTTTTGATTCATCTAAAAATGTACATTTAGTGACGGAAAGTGATTGGGCAAAGGGCTTAAAGTGGGGGTCTAGGTGTGTCGGGGCAAATGCGAGTGTAAAAAAAGAGATGTGAATTGAAATGAAAAGATGAGAAAAATACATCTCGAGAAAAAAAAATCCTCAAAGTGTCATTTCATTGAAAGAAACATTTGCAGTGCAACAATAAAATATGTGGAATATATAAAACCAACTTTTGAGAGACATTTTGTTTCATGCTGATTCAGAACCATTACTTTCCTGTAATGTGTCTCTCAGGGTTTGAAGTCAATGGACTCAAATGGATTCGCTGACCCGTATGTGAAGCTGCATCTCTTACCTGGAGCCAGTAAGGTACAGTCACCTAACTTCCAATTTCAAGGTTTATTTTGAAGAATGTGCGGCTGTGTCCCTATTTTAAAGATTTACTTTACTTACTTACTTACATATCTAGGATTAAAGGACTAATGTCACAGCAGGATTTGGAAAAACTTGTCCATGCTTTTATCTTCAGTAGACTCGACTACTGCAATGGTGTCTTTACAGGCCTCACTAAAAAATCTATTAGAAAGCTGCAGCTAATTCAGAACGCCGCTGCTCGAGTCCTCACTAACACTAAGAAAGTGGATCACATCACTCCTGTTCTGAAGTCTTTACACTGGCTTCCTGTGTGTCAAAGAATAGATTTCAAAATATTGTTGCTGGTTTATAAAGCTTTGAATGGTTTAGGCCCAAAATACATGTCTGACCTACTGCTAAATTATGAACCATCCAGAACTCTCAGGTCTTCAGGGACTGGTCAGCTTTCTGTCCCCAGAGTCAGAACTAAACATGGAGAAGCAGCGTTCAGTTATTATGTTCCAAATATCTGGAACAAACTCCCAGAAACCTGCAGGTCCGCTGCAACTCTTACTACTTTTAAATCCAGGCTGAAGACTTTTCTTTTTGCCGCTGCTTTTAATTGAACTATTCACATCTTAAACTGCACTGTAACTTTTAACTTTTATCCATGTATTTTTTCTTTTAATGTTTATTTTATTATCTTTTCTTTTTAATGACTGTTTTTAAATGCCATTTTTAAAATGTCTTCCATTTTTGTAAAGCACTTTGAATTACCTTGTGTTGAAAGGTGCTATATAAATAAACTTGCCTTGCCTTGCCTTGCCTTGCCTTACTTATATTTTTCTCAGTCTAACAAGCTTCGCACCAAGACTCTGAAAACCACTCTGAACCCGGTGTGGAACGAGACTCTGGTCTACCACGGTATCACTGATGACGAAATGGCTCGCAAAACTCTCCGGTAAGAACAACCTTAACCTTTATATCCTACCAATTAATTAATAAACGAGTTTAATGAGGGAACATTTCCGTCTTCAGGCTTTCAGTGAGTGACGAGGACAAGTTTGGACACAATGAATTTATTGGAGAGACTCGAATCGCGCTGAAGAAACTGAAGTTTAACCAGAAGAAGAACTTCAGTGTTTGTTTAGAGCGGGTGATCCCGGTGAGCCTGACAACAACACTAACATCTCATACTGTTAAAGAATTTACTGAGAAATACATGAATTTTAAATTAAATGGTCAGTTCAACTTAAATCCCAGTCAACTAAATAGGAACTTTTTCTACCCAACAAATATCTGTAAAGAGACGTTTATCAATGACACATTTTGTATGTAATTTCATGCAGAAATGTCAACATTTGGAGGAATAAAAACAAAAAATGGAGTTGCCAAAAACAATCTCACCTCAAGGTTGATTAAACTGCAAAAGAAAAGAAGACATTTCAGTTTGTTAATTTTAAAGACAGTTTAGTAAATGTCCATTTTAGAGCTGTTTCAATGTTTTTATGCTAAGCTATGCTAACTGTATGCTGCCAATAAGGCTTTAGTATGTTATTTGTCAAACAGATATAAATAAAGCTAGAAAGCAATTCATAATTTCCCAAATGTTGAACTTTCCTAAAACACAGTACTTCTCTTTTAATTGACTAATGAATATACAGTAGCTTTTTGGTGAACAGAATATAATAACAGTAATGATAGTGATGACGATGCTTTTTCTCTGTACAGGTGAAGAAGGCTGTGGGGGGATCAGCTCGAGGCATGGCTCTCTACGAGGAAGACGTAAGACCCTCACATGGATCTCATGATAATGTGCATTGGGTTTATTTTACTGTATAGTTGTATTCTAAGAAGTCTGCTTAGTGTGTGTATTTAAAAAAGTTATCTTCAAAAATTTGAGGAAAGCTTAATTGTTTCCTCCCATTGGTTTGTTAAACTACAGTGA
Organism: Trematomus bernacchii; assembly: GCF_902827165.1. Classification (NCBI taxonomy): domain Eukaryota; kingdom Metazoa; phylum Chordata; class Actinopteri; order Perciformes; family Nototheniidae; genus Trematomus; species Trematomus bernacchii. The sequence continues at coordinate 8,847,700 of NW_022987547.1, read as the reverse complement.
CCATCTGTTTTCGAAAATTAGTTATCATTTGAAAAATAGTGAAGCCTCACTTTTTGGGCCATTTTTGTAAATGACATCTTCAGTAGAGCCAGTTTTTAGAGACAGGCAAACGCATGTTGATTGAAGTCTGTTATAATGTACAAGCTGTATTGAGTTAACCTTATTGCATAATGATATACATGCACATTATTCAGTTCTTAAGCTCATACATTATCTTCCATTAGTAGGAATTATGATAATCACTGTATAATCCAGAGGGCAAAGGAGCGGAGTGAAATGTAATACTGTCACTTTACGTGCATTAGTGGTATCTGATTTAATGTGTGTGTGTGTGTGTGTGTGTGTGTGTGTGTGTGTGTGTGTGTGTGTGTGTGTGTGTGTGTGTGTGTGTGTGTGTGTGTGTGTGTGTGTGTGTGTGTGTGTGTATGTGTGTGTGTGTGTGTGTGTGTGTGTGTGTGTGTAGCTGAAGGAGGGGGAGGACTCAGAGGAGAGGGGTCGTATCCTGGTGTCCCTGATGTACAACAGTCAGCTGGGTCGTCTGATGGTGGGCGTGGTCCGCTGCGCTCACCTGGCTGCCATGGACTCCAACGGATACTCCGACCCTTTCGTTAAATTGTATGTACTCCAATCATCTGAATCCTCCAGATTATGTTTGAATTAGGTATTACAATGACCTTTACATTCTCTCTGAAGAGTGTCCATAGTTAACCTGTTCAACCCTGAGCCTGTTTTTCAGGTCTCAGGCTCGAAAATGACATTCCCAGAACAAATGACCATATCTTCCCTTCTAAAAGGGTTAAATGAATAATCTTTGTTCTGAAAGTAATGATAAACCTGTGAGTTGGATGTAGAAAAGTCAGAATCAATATAGATGTTTTTTATTTTAAAGAAAATTCAGATTGAACATAGTAAAAAACTGTAAATTGATACCACTCCAATGTATGTACGTTAAATATATACGTAGCTACAGCAAGGAGTTAGTTAGCTTAGCACAAAGACTGGAAACTGTAGCAGCAAAAACTAGCGGGCGTACATGTGCATCCATGTGCCCTTTAATATCCCTCTATTTCAGCCCATGTTAGAGAAGGGCTGATTCTGGGTCTAAAGTTTAAAAAAAGCTTATGCTGAGTATCTGATCAGGAGATTTCTACCCAGATGCAGCTAAATGCTGCCGTGATTTAATGCCATATCATGTTCAAAATCACATTAAGGAATATTTCTGAAACAGTATGGAGCTCAAATGCTTTTTCTCTTGCGGGTTTACCACAAGGTGAGTCCCTTTTTATATCCTGATTTTTTACACATACTCTCTCCAGTACAGGTTAGCTCTGAGTGTTAGCGATGCTTGCTAATGTAAACAAAGACCATATTACTTCCAAAACACGTCGCTCATTGTTTCTGATAGTGACGTTTCTGATAGGGCCGTGGGTGTAAAGCCAACCCACATTTCCGATATTACGTCATATCGGCAGCAAATCTGGATCAGCTCCGTTATACCCCCGTTTTTAGAGATTTGGGTACAGAGGAAAAGAGAGAGGGTTTTGCTTTCTGACACTTTGTGAGTCTACTGACACACCGGGGACACATACTGTATTTATGTATAAAATACATCGAAAAGTGCATTTTGCATGATAGGAGACCTTTAAGGGACAGACAAGGGGGGTATTGATCTTATCATTTGACTTTCAGCATAAAGACAATAATAGTTTAGAATGTTGAACAATTTTGTCTGAAATGTCTCACAGATTTGAAGACATCATTGTTAATGATTTTGTTTCTGCAGTTTATACAAAGTGTTTTATTATAATGTGTGTCATAATGTCACTGTTTCTTTCCTTTGTGCTGTAGATGTCTGAAGCCAGATATGGGGAAAAAAGCTAAAAACAAGACGCAGACAAAAAAGAAGACTCTGAATCCCGAGTTTAATGAGGTCAGTTATTTCTCAAACTCTGGCATTGTATTTGCACATACTGAACTTCTCCATCTCTTCTGCTCAGCCAGTTCTCAGTTAGAGATTTTGTAATCATGTTCAATAACTGTGTTTCAGGAATTTGGTTATGAAATAAAACATGGCGAGCTAGCCAAGAAAACCCTCGATATCTCAGTCTGGGATTATGACATGGGAAAATCTAATGATTTCATTGGTAAGTGTGGATACTGTCTTGTGATCACGCTTCAAACATCATTTCCTTGGTTTTGCAATGTCTACTGTTTCGTTAGGCGTCAAATGTAAATGTATTTATCGTGCCTAGAGGATGATTCTTAACAACTTTGGTGATCCTGAGTTTTTCTTCAAGCACCAACATGATGTTGATATTTGTGTGATTGAGTACAATTTCATTTGGATGGATTGGAAATTTGGTAAATGCATTTATATCAGGATGAAAAGTGAACACTTTAGTGATCGCATTACTTTTGATGTTGGATTTATGACTAAAAACCTGCAAAACTAATGGTATTAACATCCTCCCAGGCTGTTCTTAACTTAACTGAAGTAAGATGGGACACTATACCTGGTAAAAATCAGCATATAAGTCTTGCCATTGTGAGCTAAATACAGCGTCATAGAGATGCTATCATGTACAATAACTATTAGTGTTTATGTATTATGTAATACCGCTAACTTTTCTCTGTGCCTCCAGGAGGATGTCAGCTGGGCATCCAGGCTAAAGGAGAGTGTTTGAAGCACTGGTACGAATGCCTGAAGAACAAAGACAAGAAGATTGAGCGCTGGCATGTTCTGCTAAACGACAACTCTGTCCAGTTTGACGATTAAAACCTCTTCTATGTTTATTCTTTCTCCATCATTCCCCCTGTAGCATATTGTCTTCCAGTCAGCACGGGTAGACGGATATTATCCTCTTGCTTTGATGTAGTTTGTCCCCTAAGTGCAATGTGCAGGCTACATTTCCAACAGTTTACAGGTGACCAACAAGGATGTTGACCTCTGGCTCTTTCTTAATGAGGAGCATATCATATCATCAGCTGTTTCATATAATAAGTAAACCTCATATGGACTAATGATTGAACAGAGTTATCATTTTTTATGGAGAAACACAACCTTGTTATCATTGTGATTAACACACTCTGGGGAATTTCCTTTTTTCTTGCGTTGACCTGTTCTCCTAATGTTGATCTGTGCTCTTGTCATACGATATGAGATTATGTAATGTGTTATCTAAGTGACGAGTGCTTGCATCACCAAACTATTATTTGTGTTATTGTGCATCATGCATATGTTAAATATTTAATGGGACAAATACAGCTGTTTGGTTTCCAAAATGATGTTTTTTGTTGATGTGAAATGCGTTTATTTATTTTTTTGACAACATGTTGGTCTCTTTATCACTTCATCACCTGTGCATGTGTGACCTCTCTACTGGAGAATTGCTGAAATGCTTCTGCATGACAGTTCATTATGAAGAACATACTCAATAAAACAATGTTAGCACACTTGCAGATAATCTGTGAATTGTTCTTGAGAGATATATATGAGATTCAGAGCAAGTGTTATCAGATTGATGATTCACATTTTGCTCTTTGTATTTATATCGATGCATGTCATATTGTAGCATACACGTGGCTAATAAATAAAGACATCATGGCACTTCCTGTTCTCCTCTGCTCGCTTGTGTTATGACATGTCAGGAATCAGGCGAGGTTTGAGCCAATCAGCTCAGACAGACACGCGGCGGAGAATTTTGTGAACTTTGACTTCTCGTGATAAAACCTCTCTTCTTTCCAAGTGGGTAAAAGTTTACAGATTTGTTACACTCTGAAAAGTCTGCTTGAATTTGAAGCTCAGGAATAATCTACCCTTCTTATCAGTAGTGGGGAGGTTCAAAGGAGGGCAAAACAAAACATTTATATTTGACAAAAAATATAAATATTTACAACTGATCTGACTTAACATCTAACATCAAACATCTGGACAGCAGAAAAAAATGGAAAGGAACTTGTGAAAATGCAGCAGCTTCAAATATATGCACCTTTTGGTTGCCTTTTTGTTCTTTTTTTCTTCTTAAATTCTGGATACTGTCACTTCTTCAGTAGGTTCAATTACCTTTTTGTCTCGATTCATTTGTTCTCCGAGGCCATAACCTTTGAATTGTTTGTTTGACTCATCAATGCAGAGATTTTGTATTTTTATTCCATGCATTGGTCTTTCTCGTCAAAACTTTGGACCTACATTACCCATAATGCTAATTGACCACAGGGAATTCAGTCGGAGATTGAGGATTGTCACGTACGAAGTGGCTAATGTGTAAACAACGCAGACTCACTGACATCACTTGAGTCAATTAATCAAAGTTTGTACAGATCCCTTTAGAAACACTAAAGACTTTACAACTAAATGTAACATACAGTATGCTAGTAATACCAGACAACATGGGAACTTTACTATAAAATCATTGTAAGTCGCTTTGGATAAAAGCGTCTAACAAATGACATGTGATGATGATGATGATCATTGTAGATCAAAAGGTTAAAATACTCCTGGCTTGAAAAATAGTCACCCCACATTTGTTCTCTCCTCTTCCTACTGATTGTCCCCACCTTCTGTCAATGAATGCAACATGAAAGCAATCACTGATATGATTAGGGTTATGGGGTAATTAGCGAGTAGCGGAAACATAACCTTGACAATAAAACAATATTACAAACATTTCTTTATTACCAATTAAACTGTAAACTATACATTCACACAAATACTGTATGTTTTAAGCAAAATCCAGAAGTGTTTCCCCATAATTGCATCAAAACTAACAAAATGTCTCATACATTTCTTACTCAACTTTAAATGTCGTCCTCCCCACAATCTTTCAAAAATAATATCTGTTTGTCTAATATCCCATTTTGTAATCAATATAAATGTATGAGTTTGTCCAACATGAATTGAAGAGTCTATTTATCGTGTCTATCTGGGAGCAGCTGTCACTTATAAATGTGTTCGTCACATTTGCAGATTGAACTGATTTGGCTTGTGTGTGTAGGTGTGTGTGTGTGTGTGTGTGTGTGTGTGTGTGTGTGTGTGTGTGTGTGTGTGTGTGTGTGTGTGTGTGTTTGTGTTAATCAATGTATGTCATGGTCACTGTCAGTGATGTGTAGGCAGAGAGGAGTGATGTTTGACTGAACTGACAGGTCACGTGCTTCAGGCTGATTTGGATGTTGCGTTCATTTGAGATCCACTGAGTGAAAAACCCGGTGCGCCACCGCCCCCCTTTCTCATTTAAAAACAGACCTAGCGTCTGCAAATCTGTCATTAAGTCCTCAGTGGGTGGAGGATTCATTCGTTTTAGATTTAAAGTTTAAGAGCCCCTCTCTTTCAGCCGCTTTTTTCGCGCTTTTTCACCATGACGCACATCGCTCCTTTTCTCACTCTCATTTTAACTTTATCCCTCTTGAGCTGCACGACTGCAGAAGCGTCTATCCTCTGCACCTGGACTAAAGTGTTGTCCAATAATGAGGTGCATTACGTCTTTCTCCACGGTGATGCCTCTCCATCTCTGCGGCTCTACCACAGCGCCTGGTCCGAGCAGCGCGCACTGCTCAGCTGCAGTTGGAGCGACGACGCAGCAGTGATCCAACACTATTTCTCTCTATGCGATGAGCGCAGGGACGAGTTCTCAGATCATCCAGATAAAAGTATCGATTTGGACTCCATGTTGAATGCAGAGGGGCTGTGCGTCTCTTTGGCTTCTCCAGGAGATGGAGGACAGGAGGTGCGCACAGGAAAGAGGCTGGTGAGGAGCGTCAGTGGACACTCGGCAGCTGAGAATCATCAAGGTCAAGCTGAAAGGTCAGAGGTCAGGACTCACCAGCGTGTAAAGCGTGGCTTTATTGTGCCAGGGACTCTGTGGTGCGGCTCTGGCAACAAGGCGCCATCATATGCAGATTTGGGTAGGTTTGTCTCTTTTCTTTCCTCTAAAAATCAATGTAATAGTCCTTGATTAATGTTGGAAAATAGTTCCCAGGAAAATCTGACAGTTATGATAAAAGGTGTTTCGTTTCTTTTTATTAAAATACTGAAGACTTTTCTTACTTTACATGACATGACATTAACTCTATCTAAGCAAGTTGTGTCACTTAAAGGTAAACAAACTAATTACTGTTTAAATCACTGTTTATCACATCGTGGTTATCTATGTGGGAATTATTTCTCATAAAACATTTGCAATCCTGACTTTCCTCAAAAGTTTAAACATTAATTTATTGCGTTCATGTTTACAGGTTCCTATCTTTGCTGGCTCATTACTGCCACCTGTAGATCAGTAGAATACTGTGTGACCAGACCGAGTTGTGTATCACCACCACCCATTTAAAACATTGACCAATAGTGCAAGGAGTGGTAAAAAAAAAACTCAGGGAACTTAAAGTTGTTTTCTTATGCTTGACAGACCTCCAGAACAACAGACGAAATTACAAAACCGTTGAATACTAGGTGTAGAGCATGGTGTCAAACTCAAATACACAGTGGGCCAAAATAAAAAAATCGGTACTAGTCGAGGGCCGGACTGGTTCAATGTTTATTGCAAAACGTATTGAAATGAACTTATTGCACATATTAAACCTGGAACTAACAAAGATTAAATGATTGCCTATAAAAATAACATTAAACATTAAATAATCAGTTGCATTAATTTCTTATGGCTCTATCTGCAGCTTTTCTGGAGTAATTTCTTACGATTACATTTTTCCACAGGCCAACAACAGCTTCAAAAAAACAATTTCCCTCAAAGAAAAAACAAACATGTTGCAAAAAGTGCAGAAGGAAACATCCATTGAAACTCAGTGTGCTGCTCTGTGATGCTATAGTTCAAGCCAGATACTTGACATCTCATCTTGGGTGCAAGTTCATCAATGTTTGGGGTCAGGCTCTGAGCTGAGGAAACCCTCAGGATTGAGTGAAGGTGTGCGTGCAATATACCGGCGGGCCAGATCTAATAGTAATTAGAAATTATCCTGTGGGCCGAAATTAAATCCACCAAGGGCCTGATTTGGCCCCCGGGCCTTGAGTTTGACACATGTGGTGTAGTGTGTTTTTTTCAGTTTTCCCAGTTTGGTTCCCAAAAATGTAGTCTCTGTTAACACATTCTGGAACTGTAATGGTATTTGACTCAAGATGCCTTAAGATAAGATAAGAAAATATAATATAATATGAGATAAGATTAGATAGAACTCTATTTACTTTAATGGAAATTGTTGAGCAACAGTACAAGGCTGGAAAGTGTGCAATTATAGAAATATCAACCAAAATCAGAAAATGTACACAACAATAATAATAATTTTGTCATTGATTTTTCTCTCTCATCTCTCTTGCAGGAGTGTTTTCAGATACTGACAGCTGTTGTCGTGAACATGACCATTGCAAACACACCATCCTGTCCTTTCAATCCAAGTTTGGGGTCTTCAACAGCAACATCTTCACCATGTCTCACTGTGACTGCGACAACAAGTAGGGAGTGCATGAATGTAGATGACATCCAGTCTATATCATCTGATTTGTCCTCTTTAATGTTATTTAACCCAAAATGTTTCATGCTGCAGGTTTCACAGTTGTCTGATGAATGGGAACGACAGCATATCTGGTGTGGTGGGATACACTTTCTTTAACCTGCTGAAGATGCACTGCTTTGAGTTCTCACACAGACTCCAGTGTACTGAGAGAAACTGGTTTGGAATGTAAGTAACGTTTTAATTGATGTATGTAGTGTATGTTTGTGATTTGGATGACTATCTGAATTTGTATTTATGCTACCAGCAATACAGTAAATGTCAATGTTGATTGGTCCACTACTTTTGTCCTGATTGATATGTAACTACGTATATTCACTCAAGTGGTGTACTCATTTGCTATTTGACTAAATTGTACTTTACTTTAAAGTTGAGTTTTTTTTTTTTTATGCAACTTTGAACATTCACTATACTACATTTCCGAGACAACTATTTTGATACATTTATCTGGCTGCTGTAGTAACTTTCATATATTTCAAATGATATTACTACAGGTGCAAAGAGACTGCAATGGCTCTCTATGCTGAGGTGCATCCACCCTCCCTGTACGAGTCTACCAATACAACAGAGGTGAACAACACAGACTTCACCATGAACACCACCTCACCCACAGAGCTGCTGGGGAGCAGCATTTCAGACTCCATCGCTGCTGCTGTTTCCACAGTCCCTACGCCTTTAACAAGTTCCCCCTCCACCTCCATCACACCTGTGACCAACGTTACCTCATCCACATCAGAGGGATCAACACCTGAGAGGATCGGTGATCTGCAGAACACTTTACTGACCAAACAACAAACTCCATCTGAGCTGGACATCACAGGTATTTCAGTCATCTCTCCTCTTATCTGTGTTTAGTGTCCTGTCTGTCTGTAACTTTGTGTGGTAGTGTTACCACTGACAGGTCTCTCTTGAAAATGAGACCTTGTGTCTCAATGAGATTTTACACCTGTATAAATAAAGGCTAAATCAAAAATAAAAAAATCTCCACACTCCCACAGTAACAGAAAGTTGGAGAGATTAGTCATAACACCTTGAAATAAGTCAGCAATTTAGTACCTTTGGTTCCCTCATTTTGAAATAAATGGATTTTTGAATGTGTGATTGGATAGATGCCTGAAATAAGGTCTGTGGCCTAAAAGATTTTAAGGTTTTATTTATTAAAATATGGTTTTATTTGATGGCTTAAATTATGTCAGTAAATACCCAACTTGTTAAGTTGTGAAGCTTTTATCAGTTATAATAAAGGCGGTTCCCAACAAGTGGCCAAATGTCATCACAAAAAAGACAAGTAATATCCAATTCATGTTTAGAGATATTCCTGCTGAACACAATATCATAAATGTCTGTGTGCTACAGAGCTAAATTACTGCATAAATCAGATGAAAAAATCCCATTGGCTTTTTGTTTGGGGAAAAACTGTGATGCTAACTTCCAGGTCAGCTGACAACAACCATCAGTGCATGACTCAATGGATCTGAACATAATGTCTAAATCCCACAGAGAAGCAGCTGTCCTGTGCCGTCTACAAGGATCTCGATGAGTGCAGGAATAAGATCCCTCCGCAGCAGGAAAGACACGGCCTCCACAACACAGAGGCCAGGACGATGTACCACTGCAACTGTACCACCAGGTAAATAAAGACATCAAGATATCAATTATACTGAGAATGTAGATTTATTTTGGATAACATTGTTGGTCTCGCAGTGGCATGATCAGCTGGTCAGTCTAACACAGAATGACATTGAGTTGTGTCACAACATGTCTACACATATCAACCTAAACCGCCAGGGTAAATATTTATAGTGCTATTTGTAGAGTATATATAGTTATTGTGATAATGGTGCACTTACCCTTATTTCTGTTTGAGAAAAGGCAGACATTGTGTGATGTTTCATCATACAGAACCAGGTCACAAGCAGCATGCACTCATATTCAGAGTCACACGGTTACATAAGGTGTGGCGACTCTCTGAATCCGCACAGATATGATTTCACAGCCTTGGAAATTATCATAATCTCATGTTTGCACACATGGGCTCTCTGTCCTGCTCTTTTTGCTTTGATGGTCTGAGCATCTGCTGTGTGTGTTTTTGGCCTCTCTGGTCTCTGACGTGTTTGTCTGTGCTTTCAGATTATTCCAGACTTTGGCTAAACAGAGACAACTGACCGAAGTGCAGGCTCTTCTGCTGGGACATGTGTCTGAATCCTGCTTCCTGCTACAGGACTGCACTGCAGGCAAACTGTAAGAATACAAACACAGACATAGACATATTGACATAGCCTGTCACTGGCATTAAACACCGCTTTTTATCTATTATGATATAATTGCTCAACAGAGGAGTGATGGCATAAGAGTTCAAATCTATTACCAAGTAAACATATCAATACAACAATAAAAAAGTATAATACTGCTTCAGTAAATACAACTTAATTTAAGAAGTTTCTTACAGTAAGTACAAGTAGATAGGTATTATTAGAAGCCAGTCTAAGTACTAAAATGTCTCCGGTGACTGATATCTGATTCTAAGAAAAAATATAAATCTGCAAAGTAACTAGTAACTAGAGCTGTCAGACAGATGTAGTGGAGTGAAAAGTGCGATATGACCCTCTGAATATAGTTTAAATTGAAATTTGAAAAGTACAAATACAAATATTCAAGTAAAGTACAAATACTTCACAACGAATTGCTCCTTTCAACCACTTGTCCAATGGTTCCAAACATGGTAAACGTCAAATTAATGGAGATGGGCGGTAAACATTTGCATTCCCTTTTTGTGCGTTATCCTTCATTTTTTCCCTCGTTTGAAGTGAATACAGTACTTAGTTTAACAGTACAGTGTCTCAAAACTACAATTTATTCTTGTTCTTACAGCTGTGGAGCAATTCTGGTGAAAGTAGAGCTTCCTGAGAGGAGCAGAGCAGAAATGGAGGTGCAGCACCACCTACAGGCTGTCAGGCTGAAGGTGAGGAGGCCCAACGTGAGGAGAGCGAGGAGGAAGGACAGAGCAGGCAGGCTTCACAAACTGTGTCTGAGGATGGTCCGGCCCAAACTCAACAGGAACAAGACCCGAAAACTAGGTCAGGACGCACATCAGCCAGCTGTAAGAGGAAGAGAGCTTGCCTGAGAGTAAAACGTATGGAGAGTCAAAGTGTTCCGAAATACTGAAATACATAAGATGTTATTTAAGGTCATTTTCATTTCACTCCAGCACTTAATTTAATGTTAAGTCTTCTTTCTTCCAAGGTTCCTTTATCCTTCGTTCCAGATGACAGTTTTTTTGTTTTTCCTACTTAATTTAAGTTTATGAATCATTCAACATCATTCCAAGGGATAATAATTAAGTTCAACCCAGTCTCACGGCATTTCGTGTTATAGTCACAAAATTAATCTATTGATTCGTGTTCACCAACACGATTTCGCCATTTTTCACACAGAACGATTTTAAAAGCTAATGTAAATAATAACAATTTAGAAGGAAAAAAAGATTTTAAAAAATACAGATTTCAGTATTCTGACACAGAACGATTTTTAGAAGCAATGTATTTCTATTGGTATGTTTCGTGCCTGGAACAAATAATAACAAATTAGAAGGAAAAAAAGATTTAAAAAATACAGATTTCAGTATTCTGAGGCTCTGAGCCCCATTTATTTTCCTCACGGACGGCAAAAAAAGTCCGACATTATACAATTTAAAATAAAAACAATAATTGTGGCTTTATTATGAGTAAGAAAATGTTTTTATGAACCACACAGCTTCCGGTCTTCCAAGACCCGACCGGACAAAAAGACGTGGTGCAGGCATGAAACATACTACCAATAGAAATACATTGCTTTTAAAATCATTCTGTGTGACACGAAAAAAATGGGAAAATCGTGTTGGTGAACACGAATCAATAGATTACATTTATTTCGTGACTATTACACGAAATGCCGTGAGACTGGTTGTTAAGTAAGGAAACCAAAAAGGCTCTCTATGCAAAAACAAAAGAAACATTTATTTGGAATTTGGTTATAAACAAAATACAGAAATATGCTGGGATGTAATGAGAATTGCCTGAAAGAGCTTTAAAAGAGTTTTAAACTAAAACAAAATGGTGAATATGGTAAACATGTTCTGCTATGCATCATTTTGTTAACTCTTTTATTTGTTATCATGTTGATATTTATAGCCTCTAACTTAAAGCACCTAAGTAAAGTCATGGCTGTAGACTCTGCTATATGTCAAAATGTCTGCCATTAAAATAGTCTATTGAGTCAAATATTGGTGGCACTTTCCTGATTTAAAGGAGGTCGTTGTTAATTAACCCCTTTATGCAAAACTAAATCAGTATAACCACTTTTTAAAGTCATTTGTGTCACTGTTCTTGAGGATTCAGCTCTTAGTGTATATTTGTAAATATTTGTACCGTGTTGTATGAGTTGTAGATAGCTGCACATTATGTTATCAGCCCAGCAAAGTAAGAACAACTATTCTGTAAATATTTGTACATAGGACACATTGTGAAATAGTTGTATGACAAAGGAATAGTTTGACATTTTGGGATTTCACCTTCTTGTTTTAAAACAAGAACATATAAAGATGTTTGTTAAATACTGAACAAACATGTAAAAAAGTATGGCAGCTAGCCAGTTTCCAGTCGTTATGCTAAGCTAAGCTAAACCCTTAGGCTAAACCTGACTATATTTATGCATCACAGGAAATGAAAAGAGCGGTATCATGTCTTTCAAACTACAGTGAACATATCTCCCAAGTTTTAAACACACCATTTGCCCCTTGCCAATTAAATGTAATATGTGTTGATTATTTATTTGTTGTTGGTAGTAGCCTAAGTTAAAGTTAAAAACCATACAAACTGTGTTCATTTTTATTCCACAAGAAAAGCAAGAAAATATAAAGATGTTTGTTTAATCTGTATAATACTGAACAAAAGTGTAAAAACTACCCTTGCTGTAAATTCACATTTAGAAATCAACATTAAGACAGAGCTAGCTGTTTCCAGTCGTAATGCTAAACTAAGCTAAACCCACAGCTAAGCCAAATCACAGGAAATTAGGATCATATCTTTCCACCTACAGTAAAAAAGTTAACATATCTCCCACAACTATTTATTTTAAATATTATGTTTTAAACACACAATTTGCCTCCTGCCTAAATGTAACATGTGTTTGATTATTTATTGTTTTGTTGGTGTTTGTTCGATCTAGTAAAAGTAAAAACCATACAAACTGTGTTCATTTTTTATTCCACAAGGAAAGCATCACTTTTAATTTCTCCTACATTAACATACCAGCAGTATTACAAACTGCCATAACAGGCCTGGTGTAATGCATATCTGTCAGGTAACTCAACTCCCCTCTGATGTCATCAAGAGTAATTGAAACCTTGCTGAAGGCTGCAGCCATGGAGCCGACCGGATCCCCGCCTCTCACCGGACAAAACCTCGCTATGAGGAGAAGCTCGGCTGTGGGAACATGGCGCACACACTCCGGATTAACTTTCCCCAGGAAAAAGTTTGTAGGTTCGCTACTTAGCAGGCAAATCTCCCCATAGTATCGAGTAGTAAACGCGCCGCAAAGTGTGGATAAACTACCAAACTGTGGTGTGTTTTGGATGGTGTGTTTTCCTGTCCTGCTTCACTGGGATGAAAGTTTGTCGCTGCCGGATTTAGCCGAGAGCAGGATGGAAAAGCAAAGAACGAAGAAAGAGAAGGTAAAGCTAATGGAAAAACAATGGTGTATTTTATTTAGTGGTTTCACAAATCCGCTGGTGTGGCTGGCAGAGCATTCCTGCAGGAGACTGGGGGAGAAAGAAAGTTCACAGACTAAACAACAGCTCACATCCCATGATGAAGTGCCAGCCTGCAGGATTTGTTTTGAAACCACTGGCAGGAGTTTACACTCATTCAACCCCTCCCAAAAAATGTAATCTTACCAATTGTTTTCTATATTGATTGATTACTCCATGTGTCTCTCAACATATACCATCTCTTAAAATAGTAATACGTCTTAATGTTAGTGGTTGAGGAAGAACTCATATATTTTACGTAGGTATTGTAGGTTGTAACAGCAGTGCAGAAATACTTCTAAAACTCCTTCAATAAAACAAGTGACAACAGGACAATGGTGTTGTAATAACAGCATCATGTCCTGAGAGTAAACCCTGAAGTAGTATATTAAAAGTCCCATATTATAAAAATCATATAATGCATCATAGTTGAGTGGAGTAAAAAGTAAGCTAAGTATTTTTCTCTGAAATGTTGTGTAGAAGAAGTAAAGTAGACTAAAATTGAAATACTCAGGTTAAGTACAAGTACCTCATTTGTGTATTCAAGTACAATACTTCAGTAAAGGAAGGTAGTTACTTTCACCACCGCTAAATGAGTAGTCTAAACACCAAAAGCTCAAAATTGTACTTAAATACAGTAGGCTACTTGTGTAATTGTACATAGTTACTTTCTACTACTGGTCTTAAGGCAGACAAATATTCATAGATAAATATATCAACTTATATATCCTATCCTCCTTCAGTTATATGTTTATGTACAACTTGCTTCATATACTCTGTTTATATATATTACTGTATATGATTGCAACTAATAACGTGTTGCCTATAATGCCTCTCCTACAAGGATACTTATTGATAGATCAAAGTGCTGCGTTCAGGGACACAGCTTCCTCTCCAGAAATGTACTCCTTTTGACCTGGGCTGCGAAAGAAACTTAAGGAGTAGTAAGATAGGAGACAGGGGAAGTGTGTGTGTGTTTGTTTGTGTACGTGTGTGTTTGTGTGCGTGTGCATTATTTTAGGAAAGGAAACTCATGTTGTGTTCCTTTTATTTTTGCATGTGTGTGTGTGAGCCTTTAATTAGCTGTTACAGGAATATCAATCAACAGACATGTGATGCAACAAATCACATACAGATGAAGCAGGTTGCACACACAAAAGGTCAGAGCATAGTTCAATATTTGATATAGTTTACCATTAAAATCAATTTAAGGACATTATAGGACTAAAGCAACAATTGCTGTGATTAACTTGTTTCATTTCTGTGGCCATAAAACTAACATTTTCTGGGAATCTTCTAAGGTTCTGTAAGAGAAAAATAAAGCTTTTAATGCTTAACGGCAGCTCTAGAATAATAAATATTTGTATATGAACAAAGGGTCAAATGATTGCAGTGTTGGGTGTTGCACCCATGGCTAATTATCACCCCATTCTGCTTTATTGCGTGTTTCAGCTCATTGCATTGGGTTTTACGGACAGAAATGTTCCTTTACTTTACTGTTTTGGTTCCTTTCATCAGCGTTGTTTTTGACCGCAGCAGTTTTTACAGAAAAAGCCACTGTAGGCTACCTGCTACTAGCTAGTGAAGATAGTGGAGCATTTACCACTTAAAGAGCATATATGTCCCTCAGGAGGTTGTTGGGACCAAAAATTGAGCTAAAAGAAAGTGAAAAGTGGGCTTTCATGATTCGAAATGAATGCTGATCCTGCTGAATTTATGGTCCATGTTTAAGAATTGGAAAAAACCCCACAATGGAAGGTGGTGTGAAAACCAGAAAATTAGAGAAATGATATCACTTGGAGATAAGCGCACATTTTCAGACTGTCTCTCCAAGAAGACATTCATAGTGTTTCCCTTATTAGTTGTTCAAAGAAAAGTGACAGTAATAGTTGTGTAAAGAATGAAAATACAGACAACCGGCAAATGTCACCATTAATCCAGTGTATATGCCAGAAAGTTGTAGTTAGGAAGTAACGGATATGATAATGCTTATCAAATGTTAAAATAAAGTACCATCTTATCTTATCTTATCTTATGTTGGCAAGCTATCCGTAGAAGTTCTCGCTAATAGGTGTCTCCAGGACTGCATTTTGCCATGGTGACACACACACAGAGTCACAAGGTGAAAACTATACCAGCGTCTGGATATTTATTAAGACCCCTGATATATTATTCAAACTTTTATCAGGTAAATCTTTACACTCTCATTATAAAACTCTCGCTCTGTTTTACTCATCCGTAGAAATACATCCTTTGCACTTACAAACAAACATTTGAACAGTAGGTGCACCCACACAACACAACACAACACAAGTGTGGTCAGACTAAAGTTTAAAGAACATTGTGACTCCTCTGTATTTATATAACCTGCTTAGTTACGCAAACTGTGTGATTGCAAAAGTCCATCTTAGGCATTTCTCTTTTTGCACTAGTAACTGTGCTCTAGTTAAAGAGTAATACGCTTGGAGATTTAAGTCCTAATTCCACACACGTGATTAACGTGGGTTTCTTTGTTTATTTCAGCAAACAGCGCCTTGGTAACATGTTTCACAAGCTCTGCTTCATATCACGTGTGTCATATTTGAACGAGTGTTACATAATAACATTACCTATTCATTAAACGTGATGTCATGCTGCAGAGAGCAGCTGAGAAATGGGCTTTCAGAGGACTGTGAACTGTGGAAATCTGCTTAGAAAGTTTAGCATTACTGTGTCACAGTTCTCATCAGGACCTAAGCTGAGGACACTGAGGTCATGTGCATAATATTGTTCTCTAAGCTTTTTTAGCAAGGCTTCAGTATTTTGACTCCTCGTAGTGTGGAGAGGGCTTCGAAACAGCATTTGTTTATTGCATTGTCCTTTATTTCAACATGTCTTGTTGAGATTAAAATCAGTTTTTCAGAGACCTTCAAGAAAACATTGTTAGAGCAACAAATACAAACAACATAAGACAACTGTTAAATGCTAGAAAGTGGGGCTGGACAATATCTATAATATATTGATATGTGAAATCTAGATATTGGGTTAGATTTTGGATAGCTTCATATTGTTAAATGGCACAAGTGTTGTCTTTTCCTGGTTATTAAGGCTAATACAGTAAATTAATGTTGTTTTCTGCACTTCTCACACTGTTCATGTTTTATTATTTGCCAACTTTATTTATCAAATTGTAATACATAATTTAAAGTGGACCTATTATGCTATATTGGAAAAATATATTGTAGGGCCATACCTATACAAAACATGTCTGTGAAGTTCTTTGCTTAAAATACCAAACAGATCACCCATTGTAGCCATGCCTCATACTGCTCATACCCCTCTTTTGCAGCCCTGTTAGAGAAACACGGATCTTGGGTCCTTAGCTTAAAAAAAAAAAAAAGAGGAGGCGGAGCTAATGCCTGATCAAAATTCTACCGCAGATAAAGTTAAATTCTGCTGTGATAAAACGCCATCCGGTTCTAAACCACATCAAGGATTATTTCTGAAACAGTATGGAGCTCAAATACTTTTTCTCTTGCGGGTTTATCACAAGGTGAGTTCCTTTTTTTATTTCCTGCTTTTTTGGGGTGTTTCTCAATCTTGAGTAAAGCTGCTCCAGAGCCACTATTTCAAGCATACTACGTCATCGAGTGCGGCCGAAGTACTGTTCCAATGTCCAGCATACTTGGAATTCTACCGAGCCCGGCGTACTTCGTTTGGAGAAATTTCGAGGCTGCACATGAGTAGACTCCGCGGTCTTAAAATCCCCACAATGCTTTGCGGACGGACCAATTTCCCCAAATCTGTGGCGGAAAATGTAAGGCGGGGCCTCTCATATGACGCACACCTGCACACTTGCTCGCCTGTTCCACTCTTCGTTTTCTGAATGCTAGGAAGTATTCTTGCCTCGATTCTGAAGCAAGACGCCCGGAAGACATGTGCTACCAAGCAAGCGTACTCGACATTGAGAAACACCCATGTGCTCTACAGTACAGGTTAGCTCTGAGTGTTAGCGAGGCTTGCTAATGCAAACAAAGACCAGAGATGGGGTCGTTACTAAAAAAAAGTAATATATTACATATTACATATTACTTAAAAAAAAAAAAAGTAATATATTACACTACTTCGTTACTCTCTACATAAAGTAACTTGTTACTTTACTCGTTACTTTACTCGTTACTTTACTCGTTACTTTACTCGTTACTTTACTCGTTACTTTACTCGCAGGGCCGGCCCGCCCCTCCCTACAGGCAGATCACGCAGATTGCTAATGTTTCAAATGTTCTCTTTAGTTCAGTTTCCATTGTCGCATAAGACTGATCCAGATAGCTCTGACTATGGCTGTCCTCTGTCTCCTGCTATCTGTATTTTGCGCAGTATATCTCTGAACGATGCGATGGTGATTCCACTGTGCAAATGGGCAACATTTCCTCTACTATGAAGGATGCTACAAGCCTGTCCATCTCTGCTTTGGTTACCGGTCCTCCAAATTCTAATTTGTGCTGCTTCGGAGTCGGCGGCGGCGCACTCACAACATCCTCACTCTGGGTTCGGGGGTCCTTAGCTATTAGCTTCACCTTAGCATGTGTTCTTTGCAGGTGTTTGTTGAGGTTTGACGTGGTGTTTACAGCAGTGGATAACAGCTTCTGGCCTGGACACAGTTTGCACCTCACCGTCACATTCCTGTCTATTCTTCGGACGAACTCAAAATAATGGGCATACCTCCACCCCTCGAAAGTTATTGCTGACTCAGCCATGTTTATGCAGCACTGCACGTGGAGATTACGTACATATAAACCTGCGGCGGAAACCCCTCTTGTCTGTCAGTGTGATTATGACTGATTTTATAAAAGTAACGAAGTAACGCGTGTCGGGGCAATGTTAGTAACTGTAGTGTGATTACTGAATTATAAAAGTAACGCGTTACACTACTCCGTTACCGTCAAAAGTAATATTATTACAGTAACGCGTTACACCCAACTCTGACAAAGACGAGATTACGTCCAAAACACGTCAGGCATTGTTTCTGATAGCAACTTTCTGTGGGTCCACCGCCGATTTGACGTCATATCGGCAGCAAATCTGTATCCGCTCGTTGTACCCCCGTTTTTAAAAGATTTGGGTACGGAGGAAAAGAGAAAGGGTTTTGTTTTCTGACGCTGCGTGAGTTCCCCGACGCACCGGGGAAACATATTTATATATAAAATACATCAAAAAGTGCATTTTGCATGATAGGTCCCCTTTAAATAGTGCAAATATTTTGTGAAAGCACGAATAGTTTCTGCTTTTTGCTGGATTTCAAGGGCTTTGATTTTGACCTCAGCATTTCTAAAATCCTGGACTCTTAATTTAAATGTCAGGATTTCATCAGTTCACTATGAACCAGAGCTCAGAGGACCGGGTACAGTCAAGACTTAAATCTTGCTTTTTACTTTCTGGCCCTTGATTGTTTCCAAGTTAATCACATCGCCATCTGTCAGTGGAACACTTAATTAGAAATGCCATCAACTAAACAGTGAGTAGAGAAGTTGTTCAGGTCTCAGAGTGCTCAAGACCTCAATAAATGTATCTTTCTCAGACTTACAGGATAAAAGAGTTGCTGAGCCAAACTGGAGAAGTTTGATGCCAAGTGTGATGTTTGCTCCAGAAAACTCATTCATACAGAGCACTGATGTACAGTAGGGAACAGTATCTCCAAACTATGTATTGCCTGTCCTTGGCTGTTGCTCTGAGCCATGGATGATGCTTTTGCAAGTTTTAGGAATCTCTCCAGTCTGCATATTTTAGGAGTGTGTGTGTGTGTGTGTGTGTGTGAGGGGAATAGAGAGAGAGATAATGAAGGCCTTGGTGTAAGCTCTGGTGAAAGGACAAATTTGGAAACACCAGATCAGGGAGGGAAGCAGCGTCTCAAGATCAAACCTCAGTGAGCACATTTAAAACAAAGTTTGAATGAGAAGAACAGAAGCCTCCTCGTTCTGTCTGAGCCTCCGTCTGACTTCCCTACTTTTTCGTCTCTGAGGAATTTAAGCCGTTACCACTGAGTAGAAACGAAAAAGTGCACCCAGCTGTTTGGTGTCCCATCTGCCAGAAAGTACTTTATCATATCATGCTAATGAAGCTGCAGCAGTTTTGGTGTCATACTGAGTTTCTATGACTATGTAACAGCAGCGAAAGGCATTTTTTCGTGTTGTGTTTCTAAACTTATTTTTGTTTCTACAACACTGAGCAAAAAGCCTTTCTCATTAGTCAGTCTTTATATCGGCCTCTAAACCAGTGTGACCAGACTGATACCGGCAGGTGCTTGTTATTTGTTGTCCTGCAAATACACTGATATTAATATAACTGCTATGATCTTATATCAGCCTAATTAATAATTCATACTATTTATTTATTGGTAATCACTACAGACCCTGCTGAAGAACATTCGCCTATTTATAAACCACTTATTGTTTTATTGTTGGTCTTTTTGTTGTAAATAGACAAATTAGAGGTTTTCAATTATGGAATAATATACAGCTTATTTTCTTTTTTAAAGGTGGGATAGGTAATTTTGTAGAAACCAGCTCGAGTGCGCTAGAATTTGAAAATACACAGCCGGAAAAAATCTGCCACTTCCTTACAGAGCCCCTCCTCCAACACACACGAACGCGCACATGACCAATGAGGGCACGAGATAAGTTTGTGCACAGATGGAAGGCTGACAGGCAGGTAGGCCATCCAGTTACTTTAGCCGGGCCGGCTAAAATGATTGGTCGTACTTTTTACAGTATTACGGCTTCCACAGATAAAATGTTTTTATGGATTTTTTGTCAAAGCACTTAAGATATTCATTGCTATCGGGATGTTAAGAGCATTCCATGGGATATAACAAAAAGTGTATCTCGAGCCGGTTTCTCAAACTTACCTACCCCACCTTTAAAGGACTTATTGCGTAGTCTATGGAAAGTACAATTTAAAAAAAGGTCAAAAGTAATAGTAAAAATGCCTGTCACAGCTTCTCAAAGTCCAAAGTGAAGGACTCAAATGTCATGTTATATCTAACCAACAGTCCAAGGACCAAGCTTTCCCTTTTACAGTGATAAAAAAGCAGCACATCTCCAAGTTCGAAAAGCTGGAACCATCGAATATTAAGAATTTTACATTTATTTAATTGTGACAATAGTTTCTGCTGGTTGTCTAATGGGATAATTGGGAAAATTAACCAATGTCTTCTCTCCTTGTCCTGCCCCCTTCCACTTCTCCCAGTTCTCTCTGTTTGGTTCTCGCTCCACCAGCAGGACCACCAACCCTCCCTCTTCCTCCTCCTCCTCTTCCTCTCCTGTGATTCCTTCAGCCTCGCCGGTGAAAAGGGACCGACTGCCCGTCCCCCCCGTTCCTCCTACTCCTCCTGGCCTCAGTAAAGCAGAGTTCCTGGACCGTGTGCGGCGCAGTAACCAGGCCTGCCAGCAGGGGGAATATGCTCTGGCTGTGCGGCTCTACAGCGAGGCCCTCACCGCGGACCCCCCAGAACTGCATCCTGTTCAGCAACCGCTCCGCTGCCTACCTCAGACTGGGAGAGTACAGCACCGCTCTGGATGACGCCATCAAAGCTCGTCTTATCAACCCCAAATGGCCAAAGGTAAGAGGTTCAACACCTCACTGTCAATCACACTCCTCTAATGATGAAGATACTGTGTAAAGGGTTAAAGGGGCCCTATTATGCTTCTTGGGGGTTTCCCTTTCCTGTAGTGTGTCATATAGGTTTTGGTGCATGTAAAGGGTCTGCTAAGGCTAAAATCCTAAAGTTCCCTCCAAAGGGAGTATCTCCCCCCCCCGACTGAAACACCTCCATTGGTCTCTCTTACTTCCAGAACAGAGTGACATCACCACGAAACACTCACACATTTATTGGCTAGCGCTCCAACACATTGTACATGATAGGCTAAGAGGCGGGACATCTCTAAGCGGTTGACCAATCACAACAGAGCTGGCCAGCTGACCAATCAGAGCAGACTGGGCTCTGGTTTCAGACAGAGGGTGAAAAGAGGTGCTGCAGCACAGGCAGTATGAGAGAAATAAAGACCTTTTTGAACATTAAAGCATGGAGACATGTCACAGTAGAAGCACAACATTTGAACAGAGATGTGCATAATATACAGAGGAATATGAATTTACAGTATGTAATATATATATATATATATATATATATAATATATAAGTAACTGTAGAGTGATTGTATCCATTAAGAGGATGATTAGATGGATGTTTAACAAGTGCATGGATGAGCCTGCCTCTTAAAACCATCTCAGTATTGATATATTAATGCATTTATATTGAGCAGTGGATACAGCTAATTATAAACTCTTCAGATCAATATGTTATCCTCTTTGGAAACTCAGTAGTTCATGCACAAGTCAACACAAAAATATCTTAGAGCACCTGCTGGATATAATCTCTGCTTTTCTCCTGTGGTTGGCTAAATTTGTACCTGACAGACTTTAATTGGCTTCACGGGGAAAATGCAAAACCTTATTTCCCGTCCTTCTCTCCCAGATCCTGTCACACTGCTTGTAGTTTTATTTTATTGTTACCAATGTACAGCAGCTGAAAACAAGCCTCTTATTTAGATGCATCGGCCCACATGTTGTGCTTGTATGGCGTAATGTTGAGCTTGTGCTGAATAGCCTTTCTGTTTGTTTGACAAGTGTGTTTGAAAGGGACAGCACACGCACATATATAACTCAGCATAATGAGATATCCTATACTGTATGCTGGCATTAGCAGATCCAGTCTGGTGACAGTGATGATGATGGAGATCTCAACAAGTAGACAGATGTGTATGATGTTGCTGATGTTGGTGCTTTCTGTAGCTGTACATCAGTAGAGGAAGGAAAATAAAAGGTTCGGAGGCTGGGTTGGACAATATAAAGAAACATACTGAGGGATAATAGTTGGTCATGTATATTTGCCACAATATGCTTACTTTGTTGACATTTTTAAATTTCTTTGGTTTTATTGATCATTACCAACCTTCTTTTTCAAAAACTCCATGAAGCTCCCCCAGATATTTTCAAAAACTGCCAGCTTTTCTTTAGTCACAATATGCTTACTAATATAGAACTGCACTTGTTCATTTGGCGGAGGCTGTGGCACAAATAGAATGAAATGTTAAGTGGCATGTTCATCATAAGGTCACTATCTATCTGTTTCATATGCAAATAAGAGACAGTTGGATTGGGTCATACGCTATATGAAAATGATTGTCCCAGTAAAAGCTGTACTACCAAAATTGTTGGTATGCAATTTCCACATCTGGGCCAATTGTAGGGCACACACAGATCATCTGGCCGGATGTCAGCCGACGCTGGCCCAGAACGGACTATCTGGGTGGTAGCTATGTTTAACTTTGGGAAGCTTGTGCTACAATTACATCTGCATTATGCATTTACTCTTGTACAATTTGTAGATACTTGTACCTCACTTGACTCATTCCATCAATATATTTCACAGGGAAATATGATACTTTTCTCTCCACTGTATTCATTTTAAGTACTTTGCAATACAATTAAACAAACAATGTGTAATTTTTTTTCCTAGGGATTCTAAAGGAAAAACATAACATTTAAATTGTGAGGTCTTGAAGTAGCATTGGATCATTCTTTAGGTTAAGAAATCATTATTTATGTGATTCTGTTTGTCATCTTCTAACTTCATTTACTGAGTACTATTCAACCACTGTCAACGAGGAAGCTTGATTTTTCAGCCAAGAGCAAACATGATATATGTTAATATTAAATGACATATTTATTGATATATCCCCTAAAGTTGTGACATCACATGAACTGCTTTCACATCTTTGATTTCCATGTATGTGTGCAAGATAATTATTATAAATAAATGTGCAGTGCAACACATTTGCAGCAAATTTACTAAAGAAATGAAGGGCTGGAAACTACATAAAGTACTCTTTCAAACTTGAAGTGGCTCTTTACATGCAACACAGAGAGGAAGAGAAGGATGGTGAGGGCTGAGGGTATTTTAAAGCCATTCAGAAGGAGGGTAAGCAGGCAGGAGACTGTGTTTGCCAGGGCCACCTCTGTCTGGACGACTGGGACCGGGCCAGCTTCAACTTCCTTTCTCTGTGCGAGAGAATGGACGGAAGTGGTGTTTTGGGTGTGTGTATGTGTGTGTGTGAGAGAGAGAGAGAGAGAGCTCTGCACGGCTGTTATTTTGTTTTCTGAGGCCTTGGCCTGAGTTTGGCACTTAAAGACAATAACAGAGGCAGCATTCCTGTGTGTGTGTGTGTGTGTGTGTGTGTGTGTGTGTGTGTGTGTGTGTGTGTGTGTGTGGTGTGTGTGTGTGTGTGTGTGTGTGTGTGTGTGTGTGTGTGTGTGTGTGTGTGTGTGTGTGTGTGTGTGTGTGTGTGTGTGTGTGTGTGTGTGTGTGTGTGTGTGTGTGTGTGTGTGTGTGTGTGTGTGTGTGTGTGGTGTGTGTGTGTGTGTGTGGTGTGTGTGTGTGTGTGTGTGTGTGTGTGTGTGTGTGTGTGTGTTGTGTGTGTGTGTGTGTGTGGTGTTGTGTGTGTGTGTGTGTGTGTGTGTGTGTGTGTGTGTGTTTGGGTGTGTGTGTGTGTTTGTGTGTGTGTGGTGTCATAGCTTGCTTGCTGCTGCATTCACTGTGGGTCAAATGCAAGGTCAAGACTAATGAAGTACCAATAAGAGAGTCTTTCTGAGAGGAGAGTTTACTTCTGCTTGAATTCTCTCTTTCTGCTCTTCCCTCGGTCGGCTTTGCTCTCTTCTCTTTTCTTTTCTTTTCTTCTCTCCTGCTTGCCTCCCACAGTTGGTCCCACTGCTGCCCCTGTCGACTTTTCTGTTGGCACAACAGGCTCAAGCACACACTCGCTGTATCAAACACACACAGAAAAGGGCGACTCGGTCATGGGAACAGAGGGGAGTAGCCGGTCAAAAAGTTGCGAATGTTTGGTGCTTATCTGAATAACAACACAGTACAGAATAACAAAAAGTGTTTGCATCTTAATGTTGGTTTCTGTCGTTTTGTGCAGCGTTATCTTTTTTGTTGGTGCATTCAATGCAAAGCTTTGAGAAAGCCTTTTGTTTCTTTGTCATTCAAATGAAGTCACATCACAGAAAATGCTGCAGGAGCGAAAGCCTTTCTTTTGACTCGCTGGAGTGTTTTTCTCCCACAGACCCGACTGTTTTGTTTTTCTGTCATCCGCACACTCGCTCTACGTGTTTTTGTGAAGGTGTTAGGTACTTTCAAAGAGGCTGTTATCCACATTCAGGTGCAATTATTAAGATCCTTAAGCTCAAAGCAGTCTGGGAAACGTTTGCCGTTTGCATTTGATGACGTCTGTTTGGCCCAGAAAAGAGGAAGGAGGCTCAGCGGCTGATGACTGCACCTCTGATCTGTTTCAGGATCAGAAAGTTAGGAGCGTTCCTGAGTAAACAACCTTAGGACTTATACCTGCAATAACTTATTCTCTGGGTCATCAGAAACAAGGTGAACATTGACTTATTATCACCTTTTAAATTGATCTGTTGACCTTGTTCAGTGTTTCCCACAGAATTTGATTCTATTTGTGGGGGCACCGCACCGCACCGCACCAACCCCCCCCCCCGGCAAGAAAAGCCAAAGGCCCCTTAACCTATTCGGGAGATCCATTTGTCGCGGACGATATTTAATTGTGGCGGCCCGCCACAATTAAATCAATGTATGGGAAACACTGTTGTTAGCAAACAGTTGCTCATGGTTGAACTCACTGTATACATCTAGCCATGTATATAGTTGTAAACAATGAATACAAAAAATTATTATTGACAATTGTGATAATAGATTGATTGTTTTAGTCATGACATTTGAACATTTTCTATTCTTTGTATATTGAATCTCGATAAAAAATAATATTTTCACGATTTCCTGACTATATTACAGATAATTACTTAATAGATCAAACCAGAAAATCATTAAATTAATATAAAATTAAATGTCAAGTAAAGTGTCTTACTCTTGATAATCAGAGCTTTCATTGCAACTACTTCCAGAAAAAATTGTCCCTAATAATAACAAATATATTATGCTGATAATTCACATCAACAGGGACACTAATACACATGCATACAAAACTCTCATTCACCCCCAATACAGTGGAGAAGAAGCTAAAACACAGGGCGAGTTCAACCAAAACTATTGTCTAATTTAGAAGTAAGTGAAGGAATATATTATTTTCAGCTTGTTGGACTGACACTTTATACACAGTAGGTGTTATTTAGGGTTAACATCCTAAATATTCAGCTGTGGGACTAAGTGTAGCTGGAATCAGTGCAGATGATCAGTTAACGGCTCTCGGCTCTGAAGTGGGAGCCAACCAGATGGCAGCCAGCTACGCCTGTTTACCCAGAAGGCCTCGGAGACGGCTCAGGCTTCCCCTGTCATTAAGAAACTACTCTCCAACCACACGCTGCAAAAAATATTACCGACATACGTGCAGAGGAACTCAGAGTCCCGTGTCTTTAAGTATGACCCTGGACCTAAAATGGCCTGTTGAGGAAGGCTCCCCACATGACAGAGTTAAGCACTATATCTGATCTAAGAGAAGATTCAATTTCCCATGTTTGGGATCCTCCCCGATCGGACAAAAAGTCCCATGAATTGACCCTGTGTTGATGGGATGGTAATGTTCTCTGTTGTGTTCGTGCTGCATCCGAAATTGTGCCATAGAGAACTCTGGGTCAGAAGGGTAATCCAGGACTTACTGCAGAGCATGTGAGGAGAGGGAATAAGACTCCAGCAGGGAGACATTTCACTTCCATCGCTCCACTTAAAATACTGTTTCTACTCACTGCGACACATTTCCATCCAGAGGAATGGAAATAACTGTTTGACATGGCGCATGTGAAGTCAAATGTTTTATTATGTGAGCAGATGTTGCAAAGAGTCACAGCTTAAACAACTAGTCCGTTAACTTGTTCGTCAATAAATAGGACATTATTCAGCATGCATGGTGGATTTACAAAATAAATAAATAAATAAATAACATAAGCAAAGATCTCTCACAACTCTTAACAACCCCTTTTAGGAAACAACGTATATGCACACAACAAAAGAACACACACTAAAATAACCTCTTTATTTTTAGAGACAATATGAATATTTTTCATAACTCTGATAAACTATTTTATTATACTATTTTTGTATGAGGGATAATGTGAAAAAACTAAAAGCATGTTTTGAAATTAATTGACTTTCCTCTGACTATAACCACACGATTTAGACACAGCCTCTATCTATGCTTTGGGATCAATCTAACTAACCGGACTTTCGGTTTATTTTTGTTGATGCTATTAGAACATTTCCTTTTATTTTTGGGGCTGTAACTTTTCACAATTTCCAGGATACAGTTATAACACTAACCAAGTTCCAAGACAATTTTTTAATTAGACTGAACATTTCTGTGGATTTTGGCTTCCTGGAAGGAAATGCCAAGAATTTAAACCAAAGTAAACATCCATTCATTATTCACGTGCCATTGGAAACCACATATACTGTACTGCGTGTGTGTATATATATATATGTATAATTGTGTGTTTGTATGTAGACATATAGCAGCTGACGTGCTGTGCACTAACTTAAATACTTGTATGTATCGCAGCAATTAGTTGGAGTTAAAGGTTTTAATTGGGTTTTAGAAGTTACAAGTCGTTCAACTAAAATAAAACACTATGCAGGGATCAGGCTTCAAAATGGATTGCATTCTAATAAAAATAATGCATGTCAATAACAGGATTAATAACACAATAACACCACTTAATAAGTGGAGTGAATAAATGCATTTGAATCCGTCCTTTACTGTCTTAAATTTGACTGATTTTGTTAGTGTCTTTTATAAATGATAATACATTGGATAATATATGTAATGTCTGCAGGTCCGATAAATCAGTGAGTTTATAAAACTTAAAACCATAAAAGTGAGGTGTACAAAAAACATGTCCTTCTAATCCCAAGTGGAAATGACACCCTCAGTTGCTACTTATTAATTGGAGGCGGATCAGCTGAACGCTGTCTCTATTTTCGCTCCATACCTGAATCCACACATGTGCAAATATCACTTTTCCAGCATCTCACCCTATAATCAGTTCCAAATTACACACTTCTTTCCAGGAAACGTCTTGCGGAACCTGCTATATTGAGTCATGTAGAAAAATAAAGGATGTGAACATTGTTTTTCTCAGCCGCCACTAGAGCGCAGCACCGTCGTGGCGGGAAGCTTGGTGACGACCTCAGGGAACTCAAACACAACTTTCCCATTGTTACAGCAGCCCTCTCATGACTCGCATCACATGAGCCGCACAAACATGCACCCCCCCATGTAATCCAGCCAGGCAACAGGCTGCACAGAACTTCAGATATAGCATGCAGGGTTTGTTTTAATGTCCGTCTGGGTGTGACAATGACCATTATGGATTTTTAAGTAGCTCGGTTTTAATAATCCTTTTCTGTTTCCTCTTCTTATCCTTTACCACCTTCCTTATCACTCTCATTAGCAGCAGCAGCAACTAAAGCTTTTTCTCAGCTTCCCATCTGTGATATGTTTGCAGAAAAGTGCATATCAGCAGCAAATAACCTGCTGCTCTCTCGGTCGCTCACACCCAGACTTGCACTAACTCTCGCCTGCAGAATGTAATGAGTTTTGATTTTGCCTCGAAGTGGATTGGGCCTAATTGTCTGGTATTAATGGGGAGATATGCTCTCAGTTCTCTGCTTGCAGTGTGTGGTTCTGACGCTGCTGAAAGACATCAGCTCAGACTCGGGACAGACTCTGCTGTCTCAGCAACCAAACTGAGCTATGGGAGTTTTTTGTACCCATTCTTTATCCTTCCCCTTCTGAGTTCATCTCTCTTGCTCACAGTTGGGTGCCTCGGCTGTCTGTGCAAAGAGAATTGCAGAGGAAGGAGAAAGATAACAGCAGTAGGGGATAATGAAAGGGTGACTTGGTTGGACTTGAACATGGTTTGGTGTGACTGCTATCAGAGTGTGAATGAGAGCAAATGAATGTCACAAGATAAGGATTTAGTCTCAGCTCATACTCTCTACCCAGTGTTAGCAGCAAATGACCGTAGCGAAAGCAGCTCATGGTGGGAAACCATTGCTTGGAATGTATATCACATCACCTGTACGCTTGTGCACGT
This sequence comes from Trematomus bernacchii, assembly GCF_902827165.1. Classification (NCBI taxonomy): domain Eukaryota; kingdom Metazoa; phylum Chordata; class Actinopteri; order Perciformes; family Nototheniidae; genus Trematomus; species Trematomus bernacchii. The sequence continues at coordinate 8,819,239 of NW_022987547.1, read as the reverse complement.
GCATGCGTGTCTTGTGAGCATGCACATACAGTAACAGGAGCCCACACTGAACACTGCTCCAGAGTGCTACAAGTGGTTAAAAACCCTAATGGGTACCTTTACAACTTAAAGATGTTTTGCAGGATTACCATTTTCACTATGTTTGTTAAGCATGCTAACAGTAGTGCTAATTAGCACTAAGCACAAGTACAGCTAATGGGAATCTAATTATTTTTGCAGGAATTGGTCATAAACCAAACCAACCACATTTAAATGTTGACCCAATAGGGTTCCTTTGTTATTTCTCCTGGCCAGGCAATGTTCAAATCTGACCCATGGCCCTTTGCTGCATGTTGTCCTGTCTCTATTACCCTATTTAGTCTTTTTGTCTGTCTACCCAATGAAGACAGGACTGACTGAAAAAGACATAACAACTAAGCATAGTAAACCAATAATGGCTACTGAAGATGGAAAGTCAGTGGATTACTAAAGATGTGATGATTGATCCCCTGGGGAACAGGAACCAAACTTTGTAGAAATCCATTAAATAGTTGTCAACAAATATTTATTCACTTCTACTCAACTCTCTGAACTCTACATCATTGTGAGAAACCTCAGGGGATCACACAAGTCATTAGGATTCATTCCTTAGGGTCCATGAACGTCAATACTTCATTTGATGCTAGTTCATCTTATCCCAAAGGATGTAGAACATCTCACTTTCTAATGTTTTCAAAGTTCATGTTGATCCCCAAAATGTGTAGAATTCATCCCCTGGGGACCATGAACGTCTGTCTGAAATGTCATGGCAATCCTTTGAGTAGTTGTTGAAATATTTAAGTGGTTACAGTTGTGGGTTTTTTGGTCCCGTGATAAACCTTTACTTATCCATTATCTACAGTGTTTTCACTGAGATCACTGAACCCTGTGATCGGATATACTGGAGCCTCATGCTTTTGCTTTGGGACCTGTCATGTCCTTGTCATGGATCTTGGGACTTCCTGGTTACCTCTCAGTGTTTCAGAACAGAGCAGCTTTGGTGTAATAGAGCTGCAAAGGACAGCAGAAAGGAGAGAGGCGAGATAAACAGCAGGGAGAATGACTCACTAAAAACGGGGGTGTGTGTGTGTTGCTATTTCCAGACAGGGGTTGAGGTTAATGAACAATCACATATTTGGGACTCCTGTGAAGTCTGTGGAGGAGGGCGGTGTTGTGTTTGAGCTTCAAAGAGAGCGCTTTTTGTGAATGTGATGGGAGACTTTGTAATATAAGCAGGGTTCATATCCGGGAGTGTACCTTCCTCTCTTTATGAGTAAGGCCTACTTAAAATGATTTAACTACAACATAAATCAGTCAGTACAACTTGTTAGTCCTCAACTGGATTCCTCACCTCATCTCTGTAGAGACAACAAGATTTAAATGTTGGACAATTATCTCTTTTTAATCTAATTGAATCTTTTAGTGTTCAAATTAGGTGCATATCCTTATGTGTTGCTTTGAGCCAAAATAAAAAACTTTAAATTTGGGTTTAACTCATGATTCACTGCTTTATTGTTGATGTTCTCTTATGCTTTTTCCTCACTGTTGAGCTTTTTATTGCTTACATTCATTTGATCTTGTTCTGTTAAGCAATTTGGGCTGCATTTTTTTTTTATGAAAATGTACTCTAACGGTTATTATGATAGCGTTAATATATTTAGTTTTACGTTAAATGTCTGAGCAGCTATTGGACCAAGCTTTAATAAGATGGTGAACAATATGCACAATATTGGCATCGTGAACTTGTTGGCATGCATTAGCATTTAGCTTGAAGTAAAAACGCAAAACATGACTTTTAGTCTAGTTGGACAACAATGGAGCTTTATGGCATAGATGAATAAGACACATTATACCTAGAATACACAGCTAATACATGTTTGTAGGATCAATGCATTTTTGGCTGTGGTCTTCTTTTGGATTTCCTGACAATCAGAAAACTGTTCAGCCTATATGGTTCATTTAATTTTCTAGATGGGGGAATGAGTCACCATTATATTGTGTTAGAGGCAACTGAGAAACTTTGGGATATCATACAGTTTATTTTAGGATTTCTAGGTCAAGTTATAATTGATAGTCTTTTTTTTGTCTTTTTTTACATCCATGTTTTCCCCTTCATCCTCCGCCACGCTCAACTAAAACCTCTCGTATCAGCTCGGATGCCCCTTCATGTTGCTGGACATTAAACTGACATGTTTCAGTGGTTCATGTCTCTCTCTCTCTCTCACACACACACTCACTGGTGAGAGTGGTGTGTCTGTGGCCGGTCACCATGGCAACAATGGTTCAAATTATGGATTATTTTTGTGTGTGTGTGTGTGTGTGTGTGTGTGTGTGGGTGTGTGTGTGTGTGTGTGTGTGTGTGTGTGTGTGTGTGTGTGTGTGTGTGTGTGTGTGTGTGTGTGTGTGGTGTGTGTGTGTGTGTGGTGTGTGTGTGTGTGTGTGTGTGTGTGTGTGTTGTGTGTGTGTGGTGTGTGTGTGTGTGTGTGTGTGTGTGTGTGTGGGTGTGTGTGTGTGTGTGTGTGTGTGTGTGTGTGTGTGTGTGTGTGTGTGTGTGTGTGTGTGTGTGTGTGTGTGTGTGTGTGTGTGTGTGTGTGTGTGTGGAGATATGATATGATATGATATATGAGGAAAATTACTTGAAATGTAACATTGTAGCTTGTTGGCTTTAGATGCTTCCCGAGGGAGATTACTCTGATTTTTTCTTTTTCCCTGCTTCCTTTTTCCATGTTCAAGTCTTTCTGTCAGTGACATCCTCAACGTAGCATTAAATATAAAAACCCGACCCTCCTTGATAATGTTACAAACATATACGTTAATGTTATACGTTTATCAGTTTGAATTATTTCATATTTTTGTATTCGTCCCTCAGTTTGGCATACGGCTTGAATCACTACAATACCCATAAGCCCTAGCCTCCGTTGGTATGGAGAACAAGCCGTTCAGAAGCACAAATCAGAGAGCTAATAGTTAGTCGCTGAATTCATTTAGAATTGACCCAAGTGTTTTTATGTCATATGCATATTTTTGGGGAACTTAACAGAGTTTAAAGCGTGGTGATTACCTTCAGTTGAATAACAACTCAATAAAAATCAACCAGTTTTTGGAATGTAGTTGTTAAATTTGCCCTGATTATTGAACATGGAAAGTCCCATGCCTATCCAAGCTGCAGAAGTTTCCATTTTTAACCATTGTCATTATCATATCAAAAGATTACAGTAGAGCTGTTGTTTGCAAATAATGTCTTCAAAGTTATCAGGCTCCATCAAATGATGGCAAAAAAGAAGGCAAAAAAAACAAAAAATGGTGCTGAAGAGAAAGGGATAAATGTAGTACTACTGTATAATACTATAGTAAATTTGATTAGATTGAACTTTATTGTCATTTCAGAGAGTACAACGAAATGTGTGTCCAACCAGAACATGCAAAGAGTATATAAAGTGCATGGGGTTACAGTATATTCTCATATGAGGTTACAGTATCAAAGTTGTTGCATATGTGGGGCAAGGTACAGATAAGTTTCTATAAATATGAAATAAATATTTAAAAATAAGGTGCAAGGTGTGAGGCATATACGAATAAAGTGCAGGGGTTAGTCATATGCAGTTGTAATAAATATGTGCACAAAGCAGTGTGAGGTGCTGTGGGATGAAGCCCCATAAGCATGAAAGTATATTGGTAAACTTAGTGTAAATGCAGGTATAAACAGGTAGCAGAAGCATGGAGGTAAAGTGGTCCACCTGTGAGTCCTGTAACATTTCAATGGGAAAACTGAGGACCTTACTGAATGCAACCAGAGGTGTCCAGAATATCTCCTGTCACTTTGCACCTCTATTTGACAATAAAAACCTTCCAAATGGAGTAGAACAAGAGGGCTCTTGATTATCAAAGTCACCCAATGTGTAGAGACCCCTTGCACGCTCCCCTCAACATTAAATCAAACACAATTACAGGCTCATCTGTTTGGCCGGGCCCCAGCGACTCCGTGCCAAGCTGCCAGGCATCCTCAGCGGGCATATGTGCCACCAACTGTCAGTCTGACGGGACGGGATGGGACTGAGCATCCACAAAGAGTATCAATAACAACAAAAACTATTATGCTGTTGATTCTTCATCTTCTTAATACGAAGAATGTCGAGCAACAACACGCGAGCGTCAAAGGATTAATGGACGCAGAACTCAGCAGTTTCACAATCAGATAGGGTTAATTCTCTCTCCAGCTTATCTTTAACCCACAAAATGAAATTATATATTCATTTAGAGTGAAACTCTTCAAAAGCGGCATGTGCTTTTTTCTCCCTCACTGCAGGGAGAATAATCTGGATGAAATAAGTAATCAAATATGCAGCTTTTACATGTTCAGGTCTCCTCCAGAGAGACTGGGATCTTCATGTACTGTACACTGATTACAGAAAAAAGTACTGCGGAAGATATAATATAATATTTCACTGGCATTAATATTTAAATTGTATTTCTCTATATTCCCAATCTAGCTGTTGCATGTTTCATGTATATTAAAACAACCACACACTGCTTTCTAAATCAAAATCTGTCAACCACTCCTTTATACACAGACAGAAACATTGTGGATTCATATGCCAATTATCTATTTGATTAATCATTTGGTTTGTAAACTGTCAGAAAATAGTGAAAAAGCCCACCATTAAGAGCCAAGTACTGTCGTGAAATATTTAGTTTTCAGTCCAAACCTCAAAACATTTAATTACTTCAATATAACACAAAGAAAAGCAGCACATTCTTAAAACTGATAAGATGGAACTTGTGTTTATGCTTGAAACATTATTGCATTATTCATTTATGCCATTGACTTATTATTCATTGACTTATTGCATCTGCTCTGCACAAATACCTAAAGCCCTGATTGTAAGAATGTGCTGCTTTTCTTTGTCTTTTGTGCCAGTAAACTATATACCAATGCATTTCCCACTGTTGCTTGGACAACACAAGATATCTAGAGATGTCTCTTAAGCTTTAGAAAACTGTGATGGGCATTTTCATTATATCAAACAAAGTTATAATACAAATAATATTCAAATGCCTTTTTATAGACGTTTTTTAATATAAGACTGGGAAGAGAAAACTGGCATTTACCTCTTACATTTCCCAAACAAAAAGGCAATATTTAATTAATTGTTATGCAGCATTAAGAGAATTTCAATATAACGGATTTAAAGCATTATATTTTGTTCAATGGATTATTATAGAATAGAGTATCCTTTATTTTTCTCTACATATATCCAATGTGTAGTAAAAAATAAACACTCAAATTAATAGTTTTAATGGATAATTCTAATAGTTGAAGTCACTGACTTGGTGAATATCTTTGGGTTTTTGGACTGTAGCTCAGAAAAGGTCAACAATTGGGATATACTTTTTTACAATGTTCTGACATTTTAGAGACTTTATGACACATTTAATTGACTATAATGTGATAATAAGATGTAATAAGAATACCCTATGGTGTTGAAAGTGATGGAATGCTGTATACCCCCAGTAATCTGTTAATTGCAGAATGAAAAGAACCCTAGTGCCAAAGGTGTGAGTTTCTTCAACATGCTCTCAGCACCTTCTCCTCTCTGACGCTCCTCTCCTGTTATATCCAGAGAGGAGGAGGAGTGTTATGTCAGCTGGTTAAATATGACCTTCAGCAGAGTCCCGAGGGACCAGGCTCAATGTACAGCGCTCCACCAACACCAGCGAGCGTCGGTAATAAAGTCGAATATCACAAGAGCTGTGCGTGTGTGTGTGTGTGTGTGTGTTAAAGAGCGTAATATGCACAATTTAATACAACCTTGCCATAAGGCACAGACAGATCACATTTACTATTAGTTGTACGAGGAAGTGTGTCATGGAAACATAAGGACACACACACACACACACACACACACACACACACACACACATACACACATACACACATACACACACACACACACACACACACACACACACACACACACTGTCCTCTCTTATAATTTCCATTGACCACCTGCTATGTATTTTTGGTTCGACACATACAGGCCTGCAGCATTAGATTGTTATTTTAAAATGATATTCAGCCCCTCATAGCGTTGTAATTATTGTGTTTGTGTGTGTATGTTTCGTGCACAGGATCAATATAATCTGTCTGCAGGAGGACAACACTGATACTGTTGACTCCAGGATGACCCGAGTATGATGATACTCCAACATTAGGACAATTATCTCCTCCACATTAACATCAACACACACACACGCACACGCACATATGAATACAACTTATATTTAAGACTTAAAATAATGAAAGGTGAATACATGATCCCTGACTAAGACTATTTACCCGTTACAAATTAAGGGGAAATGCAACATTAGTATTCAAAGGGTCTAAATCCTTCAAAAACACCTTTTAACAGTGGTTTGAAACTCATTAATATATAAAAATCCATTACAATCCATTAATTTATCCACTTACTTTTGTTTGGGGGAAATACCAATTGTGCACCTTGCAGGTTCTTTTAAAAGTTAAAAACAAGATGTACAAATACAACACAAATCCCTTGGGGGAGTTTTAAACTGAAAACTGCAAATATATCACAAAAACATCTAATATTTTTACAAAAATCAAATACGATTTTGTGGTGTGAAGTACAACACGGTTTTTAAATACATTTTCTTTATAATATCATGAATTCCTACATGTCTTCGCAGTCAGAGCTGATGAATAAATTGGCCCTTGAATGCATCACCTAAGGGGTTTATGTTCTGTTAGCTTATCACTGCTCAATACTGCAGCAGTGCAGAGGTGTTACCCCTCGCTCCCCTCCCCCAACCTTCCTGCTCTCCCCCAATTCACGAGGGGCAGAGATCAATGTCAAAAGCTTTCGTATCTGTTACTAAATCGATAATTTATTTTCACACACACACACAGCTGGACAGATATGATAACCAAACACACTCGCTTTCACTTTGACCCGCATGTGACCCGGCGTTTGACCTCCGAACTCTTGACCTGCTCTCGTGTGATTCACAGCACAGGATGTGTGTGTTGGTCTTGTGTGTGTAGAGGCTTATGGTAACATGAATGTAACTTGTATGTGGTATGCAAAGAGAGAAGGATCAATTCATTTGAATAATTGTTATGTTGCTTTCAAAACAATCAATTCTCATTCTTACAGATCTCACCTCCCGCTAAAAAGAGCGTTTTATTTCAAAGAAAACCCTCTTTCAGCATCACAGAGACGTTTCACTGTTGGCAACAGATATAATTGAACCACGATGTCTAACTAAAGCTTCCTCACTCAGTGCTGGAATAAAATTGGATGCGACACATTTGCAGCTTTACTCGTAATTCATGCTGTTCCCACTCCACCTGCCCTGACAGCACAGAAAGGTCAAAGGATTTTCATTCTGCTCAGTTATCGTCAACTCAAAGGAAACTTCATGAATGGATGTACACTTGCAGAATAATAGTGGACTATTCATTCTAGTCTCTTTTTTTTTGATTTTATAAGATTTATATAAGATGACATTTAGTGCCAACAGAAGGTGAATAAAGGAGAAGGAGAGACTGCTGATTTCTTTATGAATTAGACACAATAGAAAGATCATACTTCTCCTTCTCTTCTCTTTTTCATAGACATGTTGTTTCTTTACTCCTACTTCACTCCTCCAAATCCATTTTGAATAGTTTGTAATTATGTTACTATATCAACATAACGGAGGGCTTCACAACATTTCTGCTGAGAATGGATTCATTGTGTTTTACAATATAATCATCTTCCGTAATCCACCATTGTTGTTGTTGTTTATATTGTGTAGCATTAAGGGACAACAACGTGCATTTCATTGTGCAACCCTGTTTTGTACATTGACAATAGATGAAACTTTTAATCAGTTATTCGATTTGAAGACCTATTTTGATATAGTTGCAGATTCGTTTACTTACATTTACTTACAGTACCTGCCCAACTACTTACCTGCAAAGTGCCCCCTTCATGTTTTATCGTGTATAATTACTATCTTTTTTTAATCATGTTATCTGATTGTATTCCTCTTGATGGAAAAATGGTTGTGCCATTACCTAACCTTAACTGTTTGTTATTACCATGATGACAATGCTCACATTACACATGAGCAAGTCTCAACCATAGCTATACAACTGATTTATTCAATAGTGATTCGTACCATTTATTGAAGGCACATGGAAGCTCAGTCTTTATCTCTTTCATTTTGAGGAAATGTTGCTCTCCTTATAGAAAACACATGTGGGGAAGTTATAGAATTAAAAGAATTGCATTTATAGCTGACAGAGTTAAAGGTGGGGTAGGTACATTTGAGAAACCGGCTCGAGATCGCTAGAATTTGAAAATACACAACCGGAGAAAATCTGCCACTTCCTTACAGAGCCCCTCCTCCAACCAACACACGAAACGCGCACATGACCAATGAGGGCACGAGATAAGTGTGTGCACAGATGGAAGGCTGACAGGCAGGTAGGCCATCCAGTTTACTTTAGCCGGGCCGGCTAAAATGATTGGTCGTGCTTTTTACAGTACTACGGCATCCACAGATGACATTTTTTTATGGATTTTTTGTCAAAGCACTTTCATATTCATTCATTGCTATCGGGATGTTAAGAGCATTCCATGGAATATAACAAAAAGTGTATCTCGAGCCGGTTTCTCAAACTTACCTACCCCACATTTAACATCAGATTCTCAGAAACAACTACATTTGGTAAATCTTGAACCCATCACAACAAAGCCGATAACAGCAGGTGAAATGCCTGCTGTGGCTGCAGAGGAGGGAGAATGAGCGGATTGTGTGTGTGGTGTGTGTGTGGGTGTGTGTGTGTGTGTGTGTGTGTGGTGTGTGTGTGTGTGTGTGTGTGTGTGTGTGTGTGTGTGTGTGTGGTGTGTGTGTGTGTGTGTGTGTGGTGTGTGTGGTGTGTGTGTGTGTGTGTGTGTGTGTGTGTGTGTGTGTGTGTGTGTGTGTGTGTGTGTGTGTGTGTGTGTAGTGTGTGTGTGTGTGTGTGTGTGTGTGTGTGTGTGTGTGTGTGTGTGTTGTGTGTGTTGTGTGTGTGTGTGTGTGTGTGTGTGTGTGTGTGTGTGTGTGTTGTGTGTGTGTGGTGTGTGTGTGTTGTGTGTGTGTGTGTGTGTGTGTGTGTGTGTGTGTGTGTGTGTGTGGTGACACATAGAAAGATAGTGTTTGCGGCCATGTATGGTAGCAGAGATGAATGGTCTCATTTGTGGTGGGCGCCTGGAGGCCACACAGACTGATGCCGGCGTGTCGCTGCAGACTTTATCTCACAGTCAGAGCGTGTCCACTCTAAATGCTGATAAATCTCAAAACATCTTCTATGAGTCAAACAGGGTTTTGTTGGCACCAGCATTTTTTGATTTTCACTACCCATGGCAAAAAACAAGTCATTCTTTCTTTAAATTGATTCATCAGTTGTGTTGTGTTGTTAGTTTTTGCTTCATCTGAAAATAAGTTTAAAGAATGGAGGGTTTTGACAGCTAGTCCTCCGAATTGAACGATAAAATAAAGGGCAGCTCCGTCACATGCTGCAAGTACGTCATGATTATTTCACAAAGGTTTATTTTGCACGTCACATTTTGATTTGGTTTTTCTCACTTCAGCCAATCATAAAAACGTTTGGTGATAATTGCGATTATTAACAAAATGTGTATAGAAACACGTGGACGTTTAATGTCTATGATAGAAGTTGTTGTAATTACCTTTCATAGTGTTCTATTGCTGGTATTTTCCTCTATTTTCAGATACAACTCACCCTTTTAAATTACTTGATGAGATTACAGGTGAATAGCCTCTGATATCGGATGAATGTTGTGATTGCTGTCACTGATTCAAAATCCTACAGCACGTAACAGCAGTAACCACTTCCAGTCTGAAATCACTTGTCAGGTTGCTGTTACACAGAAGTAGTGTTTCTCAAGCCTGGCAATTATCAAAAAGCTCAGCTACTCTGTCCAGAACAAGAGCCTGTTATTTCCACTGTGTAGAGACCAAACTGAATGCCTCTTTGGAGACTTTTGGTTTATTTTTTCCAATATTATTCTCCAAATGAGGGGTGAAATATACAAATTACTCCCCATTGTTTAACTCCATTCATTTATACAGTGCCTAAGCAAGCACCCCCATCACGAGTCAGTGTTGATGTTGAAGGTAAGCCTAGTTCTCTCTCTGCACTGTTTCCCTTCTTCTTTCTTTACAACCTATATCATTTCCTCATTTGCCAGAGAAAAAGCGTATTGATTTTCAGTGGAATGAATGGGAGTGTACACTGTACGGGACTGTGTGTCTGTGTGTGTTCGTGTGTGTGTGTGGATCCTGATGCTGCTTCTGGTGGTGATATTTCAGGTGGAGTTGTTTATTGCATCGATGACTGGAGAACTTCATTAAAAGTTGTATTCATGCATCACCTGCAACACTCAGCGTTTGAGTGTTACCTTGAACTTACAGCTATCGCTTATATCTTAAGATATTCAGTTTACTATGAATTACAAAAACAGTATAACTGTGACTTAATAGATGAATTAATGGGTGATACAAATAGCTGATGTAATTTCTGTCTATCAACTCATGCATAAATCAATTCAGCGCTTAACGTAATAATGCTACAGACCAACAACTCAACATGGTTCCTAATATTTTATTATATTACCTTGGAGTGTATTATCACTTTTATACAACATTAACATAATAATATGTGAAATCTTCCTCTGGTTACAGTAGGTTTTCTTCATTCTGATGATTGTAAAAGTCATGCTTTATTACTATGACTGTGGGAGGTTTTATATTGTGGTTGAGACACCAGGATAATTATTACAACATAAAAATGCAGCGCGTTTAATTATAAAACAGTTGTAAATGAGATAAACCACAATAAATGTGTCAATAATGCAGCTGAAAGGGACCATAAAGCGACACATACTAAATCTCTGTCTCCCAACACACACACACACACACACACACACACACACACACACACACACACACACACACACACACACACACTACATTCATCACTGCCAAGGTGTGTGTTTAGTAGCCATGTTTGCTGCGCTAAGTGCTCCATCAAATAGACTTTCCTGACATATGGTGTGTGTGTATGGAGTGAGTGTATAGAGACGGAGTGATGATGCCGGTCAGAAAGATGAATAAGACTGATTTGATTTGATAAAAAAAAATGTTGTCCAATGTCCAGGCTTTGACACACATGTCTTCCAGACTCTGAAAGAAAAGCTAAAAGGTCAAGGTTGACTTTATTATCTCGTATAAATACAGTCAGGAAATCCAGAAACAGCCTGTCGATGATGTTATTGCGCCTGTGCTGCTGTGAAACACTGAATCAAAGCGATATACAAGTAACATAGAGTCCCTTATTACTGGAACATTATTACAGAGTTGTCGTGTTTATTAATGACCTCCCTACTTAATTGTATATCTTTGCTGCTGCTGTTTGCTTCCTCTGCCTGCTCCTTGTAACAGGTTGTAAATATGCAGTTTACAGTTTTCATGAAAAAACAATGAGGCTGGCACCAGCCATGAGCATAAACAACACACACACACACACACACACACACACACACACACACACACACACACACACACACACACACACACACACACACACACACACACACACACACACACACACCAACTTTGCATTATTGATTGTGTCTGAGGGCTGTGTGGTTGTCTAACACAACACAATGGTATGGTGTTATTATGGTATTCATGCAGAATATAACAAGCTGTAACTCAGAGTACTCAAGTACTGTACTACTGTAGGTTCAAGGTGGAGTATTTCCTTTTTTGGCACTTTGGTTACTTTTCAGATTGCTAATTTGGATCCCTTTACTGTCCTTTTTAAAACCACAAACCTCCCTGCGTGTTTTGTTGTATTTAAATATGGATGTTTCTAGGGCTGAAGAAAATCGAAAATATACTCTGACAATACTCTGACAATACTCTGACTATATCGGGTTTACAATTGGTGCCTTTCGAAAATTACTTATTTTACTTTAGTAACAGATCTGAATACCTTGTCCACTACTGAAAACAAGACCTTTAGAAGTGGAAAAGGAAAGTTATTCATTCAAACAGATTCAGATTTGAATACTAAGGCTGCATCTCAGGTCGGTTATTTTCATTTCCTCGCTCGTTGGTCCTCGGTATCACCGGAAGTTGATTTGTCTGCGCCATCTTGAGCTTATTTCTGCCGGAGGACCGAGGATCGAGGAGCGATAACGGAGGAGCGATAACCGAGGAACCACCAGACCATCCTCCGGTGAAATCCTCAGCCACTCGCTCCGCCCCCTTACTGTGTATCGCTCACTGATTGGACGATGCAGTGCATGCACTGATCTGATGCTTCTTGACATGAGAGCAGTTTCCCAGCGGAGTGAAGAAAATACATGAAACTCACGAGAGTCACTCCTCAGTTTATACTGTACTGTGTTTTGTTTCAATGAATGCATCATTCAGTTACAAATATGTGATATATCTGAACAACAAAGTGGTCAAAAATCATTTTATTCATTTATTGGAAACATTTTCATGATCGCTTTTTTCGTTTATACACATTTTATGTACATTTTAAGAATGGCGTTTATCTTTTTTGAGAATGAGTTCTTATTTTATTTTATTTATTTGGGTCTACAACAGATGATACAAATGTTTATGTCAGTAAATGTGTACTAACAGAGTACAGCGGGGGTGTTTGTGAAAACAACGGGGACAGAGCTGCTGTCAGACGAACAGCTGTGCGGCGTCATCACAAACGGACGTCGCTTCACGTGACGCTCCGGAGGAAAGGACGTCCCATTGCTCTTAAAACTCATTTCCCTGCTTCTCGTGGTTTCCTTGCGTCTCTCCATGCTTCCCTGGTGGGAGGGACTAAACGCAGGGAAACGACGCAAGTGAGGGACGCAAGGATTCCATTTAACCAACCTGAGATGCAGCCCGAGACCCCTCTCAGCATCACAGCGAGTCCTCTTCAGTCTGCAGCTTTCTGGACAAACTGCCTCCCTGCAGTTTGGCAAATCACTCGGCTCATTTCTGCTCTAAGAAACATGGACTGTTGCAGTATTGCTTTGTTTTGTCCTGTCTATGTGTAGACAGGACAAAACATTCATTCATCAAGCTGAGGTCCTGCAGTGACGTTGTTATGTCTGGCACCCAGCTGTGTGTTGAATGGTTGAAGCCAATCACATTCTCCATAAACATCAATTCAGTGGTAAATGCTGAAGGAAATGCATGCATGTGTTTTCAATACCTTCTGCTCAGATGTTTACATGCCGAGAAAGTTGTAGTTGTAGCATTATCAAAGTACTGCGTTCAGAGTTGGTACTTCAGCAGAATAAGTGTTTTTTGCTGTTTGTTAATAAAGATTCCAGTATGTTTTAATACAGATTCCAGTTCTCTGTAGCATTCAGGTGGTCTTTGATGTTCTTATCATCCCAGCAGGAGTCAGAGATCTCTCCCTGAAATCAAAAGGGACCAAAGTCTAACAAGTCTCACTGTAACATGTCACTGACATAGCAAATACATTTGCATACTCAATAACAACTTTTGCTTTATTCCGTGACAGAATATTTTACTCAGTTGCACATTAGCATACTCACATGTTTTAGATGCTGGTTCCTCCTGCTCTCGTGTGTCCTCTTGCTCCACTGGATTAGGGTTTTAATGCTACGGATGACAGTCAGTCACGTTGTCTGAAAAGGACAAAAGTGAAGGTGCGTAAATAAATAACATTTGTGCATGCCGACACCTGTCACACTTAAAATAAATCACCAGATCTCAGGGTGATGTGTTCGGTGCTTCTGTGCAAATGTCTTTCTTTCTCGCTAACACCTTTGTTCGGTTTGTTTAACTGCTTATTTCCTCCTCTGTCCCAGGGTTACTTCTTCAGCATAAAGTCAGAGGATCTCTTTAATTAACTTTTATGGCTAATGATGTCACCACTAGTGTTTGGTTGCATCACAGTTATAGAAATGGCATCAGGACTATTATATCAAGTTGTGTTAATGCTACAGTATAATGTATATGTTTAACTTCTTGCTAGCTGGAAATTTGTTGTGGTATCAAGAGGAGGTGCAACTTGCCATCTGCTAACTCATCTTCACTTATTCCTCCTGTGTCTCAGTTACACCCGACTGGTTTCACCCACGTTACATCACCACCATCCTCCTTGATCTTCTGGGTCTATTGTGTTTCTTCAGATCCTCAACACCAGAACTTAATGCAGCTGGCATCTTATTATTTTGTAGCAATAAGCTTAACCGATGTCAACAAGAGAAGTATGCTGGTCTTTAGAGAGTACTGGAGCTCATAAGTCCACCTGTGATCCTTTGCGCAAGGTTTTGATTTTCAGTCTCTGCTTTATGAATCCTTAAAATCTTGCTAAGTTCACTGGGCCACCTCCCGCTAACAGCAATGAAAGAAAAGAGAAGAAGAAGAGCATCTTCATCTCCAAAACGGTATTTATTATGTAAAATACATTATCCTTGCCCTCCCCAAAATTCCAAATCATTGTCAGTGAAAAACACGAGAACTGAGCATGTTGGGAATTCTGTAGAAATCTGAAGATTGTCATCAAAAGTAAACCATATTAAAGCAGAATAAATATTTAATGATGCCTGTGATTTATAAATGTTTTCGGTTCCAAATTGTATTTTCATTTTTATAACTTCCTGTTTACTGAGATGGTGTTTCACTCAGCTGGTGACTAAATGATGGCCACAGTGAGGCTTCACACATAGCTTGAAACCGTAATTCTCCTCTAAAACTAATTCGCCCTTGGTTGTTTATTTCTTGAGATTAGGTTGTTCTTTAAATGGCTCACAGTCCAACACAAGCAGTCTCCTCAAAATGTGTGTGTGTGTACCTATTATTGGAAATGGGGTTAGTGATCGTCATCCTTCACTACAATTTACCTTCACTCACTCGGTGAAGTTCATTTCTGTTATTGATCTGAGGAACCCGTTACAATTACACACAAACGCACTTCAATCCGGATTCCGTTCACTTTGACACTGTAATGACATGCAAGCCTTTGAATTTGACCTTTGTATCACTTTAAGAAACCTGCTGGGGGTTCAATCAAATAATAATGATGAAGAAATTGGTGAGGGCTGAAGGCAAAAAAAAAATCAGCTGAAGAATAGTTTGACATTTCAGGAAATATCCATGTTCGTTTTCTTGCCAAAAGTGAGATGATAAGGTCAATACCACTTGATCATTATAGCTATAGGAGTTTAGCTTAGTTTAGACCACCCGAAAGCACCTCTAAAGCTCACAAACTAGCATTTTTTTATCTTGATCGTTTTAAACCGTACAAAAATTGTTTAAATGACAAGTTTTGGCCCATACTTTTTTTTATTTCAACCTGTTAATTAGTGGACTTTGCAGGCTTAATTGGTTGCCATTTCCAGTCTTCATGCATAGCTTAGCTAATCATTTGCTGGCTGTAACTTCACATTTAGCGCACAGACAAGGTTGTGAATTTTCTCATCTAACTATCATCAAGATAGTGAATTATCTCCATTAAGGCATTGCAACATGTCATATGCGAGTGCAGTTCAGTCTTAGAGCATACATTCACTGTGAAGCAGAGGCAGGTGATGACACTTTAATTATCAGGAGCTTGTGATACATCCTGTAGGTGCTTATTGATCACACATATCGATGTTGGCATGTCATTTTTAATCAGATTTACCGTTATAAACTATTTTATTGCTTCAGGTTTAAGTTGATAGACTCCACATGTGTACCTGTGTGTCCATTGTGTGTAAGAAAAGCCACAAATCATGTGATACATGTTTCATCCTCCATTGATTTCCAGTCTCTCTAAAGGCTCCTCTACCAACAGCACTGATACTCTCTGCTTTGCTGTGCAGGCTTGTGGGTGTCAGAGCTCTGTCTTTGTTTATGGAGGGTAAAGGATCCTGAAGGCTTTTCTCTTGGACCTGATGTCTCTGGCCTTTTAACTCCCCTGATCCCCAATAATATTACCCCCAGCTCCAATTTCAAACCGCCTCACTGCCACCCTGAGTGCAGGGATGCAGAGGAGGTGTTGGGTTCTCTCCTTATGCAAGCATTGTTTACTTTCAACTCCTTCTACTATTATATATCTGGTACTTCTGAGACATGTTCCTATACTTATAAAGCTAAATAAACTATTTAAAAACCCTCTGTGATTAGTGAAAATTATCTTTTAGTTAAATCAGCACAACCTTAAACATCTACAGCATAAAAATGCAATGTACACATTATTGCAGCAGTAATAATAATCCAAAACAATATAATAGTAAAACACTGACAGAGAACATTTTGCTGCAGAAAACTAATCATCTTTCCTGATATTAGTCTATATACTTGAGTGTAAGACTCTAACTTGTAGGAGAGTCAATTCAAAGTGTGGTATTAGTAATGTTGCCTTAAGGCATCTAAATACTAATTTCAACTCTGAATATTAGCCATATACAGTAGTAGAAGTAGTATTCAGATCTTTGACTTTAGTACAAGTAATACAGTTTAAAAACACAATATTCAAAATATTACTCAAGTACAACTCAAGAATGTGCATCAAAATGTACTTCAATTTACCAAAAGTAAAGGTTATCCACAATGGCTCAGACTCGTATAGAAATATGTATACAAATTGATGCATTCATGTGTTAAACATTTCAATGCTGCACTTGAAGGTGGGGATAAGTTACATTATGATACACTGGGTAGTTTAGCCTATTATAATATGCGAATACAACATGCCATTAGTTTTATTAGATTAGATTTATATATTTATAAAGGAACTAAATATGTAAAACAAATGTAGTGGCGTAAGAAGCACAACATTTTCTCCATAATGCAGTGGAATAAAAGTATTGGTAAAGTGAAAAAACTCAGGTGAAGTACATACCTCAAACTTGTACTCAAGTACAGTACTGTACGAAGTGACATTCCACTGGCCATACATGCAGCAGGAGTCAGGACTAAGGGTTTATAATCGAAAAGGGGGAGTGGGAGAGAGAGGGTGTGTGTTAGAGAGCAGTGTAGGGTTTCAGCTCTCCTGTTTCTCGGTTCATTTGAGTCCTCAGAGCCGGGGAGGACGGATGATGCTCGGCACAAACAGGGGTCTGGATGACAGGACTGTACACTGCTCTCTTTTTTACCGGAGCGGGGTTTCTACGGTCATTATCCCGGGATTATAACTACACTAACTAACTCTTGCGCGTCTCGGTTGCTCTCCCTCCGAGAAGCCGGCGGAGGCAGCTTGAACTCCGGGTGTGAGATGCCTCTGCCTCCGTGTGTGCATCGCTCCACACCGGCTGTTGTGACACATTAATGCTGCACATATCTGGTTTACAAATATGATGAAATGGCAGCCCCGGAAGAAGGTAAGAGAGCTGTGTGCTGGTTTTTATTCGACTTTTCTCCAAAGTTAAAGCGGAATGTGGCGCGTATGGCTGACTGGCACCGTTTGGGATCAACAGGGCTATTTAAACACTCTCACTGAGCGCAATCACGGACACTTTAATACGGATAATCCGTTAATAGCCCGCATTTCAGAAAGACACTGCAGAAACATGTCCGTGTAGGATTATTAAAAGATTATACGAGGGATGAAAAATTCCATAAAGTGGCGTTAAGCTGCACCATCCACCACCTGGGACACTGTAAGCCAACTGTATTTCTATTATAGAGAATTAAACATGACATTAACATCGAGAAAAGAGTTAGATACTTATATTAAACACCAAAAAAACATTGAAAAGTCTGTTTAATAATGCAAACAACCTACAAACGCTCCTGAGACACAGTAGTGATACAGTATTAGTTATCAAAGAGAAAAGAGGGACCAAAATACTTAAATACAGGTCACAAAGAAGGTCTTTTTACCCTGCTGGTTCCTGATCAGCAGGTGATAATGATTTCACTTGATTACTGCCTCTTCAAGAAATGCCTGATTTTGTCCTGCACATTTGCCTGAGGAAGATGGAAATGAAACTTAGGAATTTGGAGAGCAACAGTGTGCAGTCCTCATTAAAGGCCACATGTGATCTTTTGATTTGGTATTTGTAACTGCATTAGACAATATGTGTTGGTTTGTAAGAATAAGTTGATTAATATGCAGAAATTGTGTGGTCAACAATATTTTAAATATGATTTATCGTTTAAATTATTTATAATATAAAAAATTCACTGCTGTACTGTCCATTTATTAGGGTTTTTAATTAAGTCATCTTTTGAGTAAGTCATTGATCAGTAAATTGCAAAAATAATCAATACATTAATCAGACATAATGTGTTTTTTTGTTCGTTGAAGCACTGACTATATTTTGCAAAAATAACAGTCCTGAGTGAAATATCTTCAAAAATATATCACATGTTTTTGCTGACAAATTAATACAGATATTCTTATTCCCCAGAGGAGGAACCCTAAAGTCTTAAGGGAGGCTTTGACTTTTCCTCTAGTAACACAATCGGGTGTAAATGTATGGTTTTTTCCCATTTCTATTAAGCAATCATCTTGTTTTTGTGTTTTAGAAAGTGTAGGATAAATAAAGTTATTTATTATTAAATTAGTTGTATCGCTACTACAGTAGTAAGCATTTAGCTTGAAGCGTTGTCCATCAACCTCACAGATCTGCTAATGCTTCTCAGTGTTGTTTCTGTATCAAGTATGAGTAACCGTCACTATGTAGGAAAATATGTTGGATATTTTAAAACCTCCTCCATCTTTTGAGTGGGTAGTGTGAACTGGCTTGCGATATCATGCCTAGCCACATTTGTCTCTGGCTCAAAGATCACAGGGAGCATCAGTTCCCCTGGAAAGAGGGTGAGCCCTGATCTTGGAAGTGGTGGATCCAGCTGTAATAACTGGGGGAGCTCCCAGTGGGATAACGTTCCTCTCTCTCATCCAGCGGGAGTGTGTTAACTGATAGGGCCAGACAGTCAGCTGTTAGTGTGCTAATGGCAGTGATGAGAGGAGAGGAGGAACCATAGATCTGTCCTGTGGAGTTCTCTGTAAACACCACCAGTTGTATGGGTTATGTGTTTACAAGTGTTGTTCAAGTAATTAATTAGCAACAGTAATTAGTAGTTAGTTTTACTACTGCTGCTGATATTGCCAGGAGCCTTTTGTTTTCAATGGTGTTTGTAAGTAGCAGAAATGGCACAGTAACTGGTTTGGACAGATGCAAAACAGGGGAAATGACACAATTTTACATAATGCCCTATTTAAGATTACCACATAGTTAATACATGTGATAATCCGACTGGTCACATTCCTGTTCTCCTCGACTTGCTGTTCAACAGTTCCTGCCCATTTCCCTGTTTGCATGCTAAATAAGCGCGATTAGCTTACGTGTCTAATTTCCCCGTGTTGTCCTGCTCATGTCATGCTTTGAAATCTTCTGAGATGAGATGCTTGACCAGATACACAACGATTTTAAACCAAAAAAACTGTCTTCTACAAATACATGTAAAAGAAATATGTGAAAATCCATTGAAAGGAAGAAAAAAAATTCTCTATACGATAATCATAAAGGTGAATATTTATGAGACCTTGATATTGTGAATTGGCAGTTTTATTACCAAAAGGTTTCTAATAACCCCTTTTTCAACACTCCTTATAAAGATTCATCCACATTTAATTTGAACATTGGACATTTAAACAGTGTAGACTTTTAAGAAAAGAGGCTTGGTTTCTCTGTGAAGTCTTCATGTTGACCAGACACCTCGCTGTGTTGGACATGTTCGGCCTCAGGATCCTCACAGGGTGACGAAAGCCTCTGAAAGAGACTCAGTGGACCTCTTACTGTGACTGTTTGTGTGTGTCTGCACAGATATACTGTACAACAGATATCTGCCTCCCAAGGCCTGTGGAACATTGCGTAATACTCCCTTCAAACACTTGTTGCTTTGCTGAATGTTTTATAAAAGCACAAACACTTGGAGTTGTCTATTTTTCAGCAGAAAGCAGATTGAGTGTCTGCACTGTAATTTATTAGTATGAATCCGACTGTTTTTTAACGATGTAAGATGCCATTAAATCAATACCCCCTTTCTGCTCAGCACTACAAACACATGAAATACACTCTTGTGCAGATGCTTCACACGTTGCTTGTGCAAGCTTTTTTGATTCTGGGTCATCTTATCTGTATAATTGAAATTAAACCATGATAGATGGATGGATAGAGAAAAGGACTGAGAAAAAAGGCAGGGTGTGGAAGTAAGAGAAATGTACAATGTATGAGTGAGATCTTCATGCAGCTAGTCTGTGATCAGTGCAATCTGATTCCTGATTCAAATCTGTCATCTTAGTGTTGGAAGAGGAGGAATGAGAGAAGGGTGAAGGGGTAGTGAGCTGAAGGAATCCTGCTTTTAAGAGAGATAATGCAGAAATGATTACATTTGGACTGTATGTGGTGTATCTAAGTACAGTAATATGATTTCATTTAGATTTTGAAGCATGCAGGTAGATGGCCTCGATTAAATGTTCATATCCTCTGGAGGGTCATTTCTTAAGATAGTAGGTGTGTAATGTTTGCTCACATTTGGCCTCATTAGTACCTGATTTATGACTATTTATCCCTCCTTGACCCAAATAGTCTTAACAATATTATCTATGCAAGTGATCCATTTCAAAGTATGAGTGTGTTAAATCACACTTTTACTAAACTATGTGCATTAGAGTTATAACGTTTTCTCTTAAAGCTGCACAAATTCCGCTTGTAGTGATGTAGCCCGTTGTTTTGGTTTTATAGCCCCCACATGTTATGGTTCACTCTCACAACTCTCTTTAACCCGGTTTACAGCAAATTTCAAAATCTATTGTAAACTACCTGTCCATCATTGAAAAAGCTTGAAGATTGACAATACCTGGTGAACACAGTGGAGCGTTCAGCAGCTAAAGAGACAGGTAATTCACTTTGGAGTGAGTGGAGACCAAAACAGAGCAAAAACAGAAAGCAAAATATTGGGACTAGAAATTACCATGTGAGTTCCAAGTGGCCAAAAATAATAAATTATGATTTAAAATGTCACTGTGATGTAACACTGCACTGTTAAAAAGTTCACAGACAAATTATAAAGAAATTCTTTAAAATGTTATCAACAGAGGCAGAAAATGAGTCTTGACCTTTAGTCTGAATGAATCATACTTCAAAAAGTTCCCAAAGTGCAACTCCATATTGAATTTCCTTAGACTCTCCGTTTGCGGTACAAACACGTAGCAATTCCTTCACTAAAAGAGAAACATGGACACTACAGAATGTTGGCAGCAGTTACGTTTCCCTTTAAACTGATTTGTTTAAACAATGTTATTAGGATATAAACAAAGTGTCTACAGGACGGGGTCTGGTTTGAAAGATGATGGGTAATATTGTGGTTTAATTTGAAGTGAGCTGGATGTCTAAACTAGGAATAAATGGAATCAGTGCTGCACATACTGGTAGTGTGAGGCACATCCACCATGTGACATATGTGCACTTGTACTTAATATACTGTTTTGGTGCGTGTGTGTGTTTCCCCTTAAAGCTACACCAAGGGTTCTTTACTTTCATGACTGCATTGTTGACAGTCAGTGTAACTCCCCTGAAACAGTGAGTGCAGGTCGGTTTCAGGGACTCGCTTGTTTTTTAGTTTTCAGCGTATGAAATCAGAAGTTTCTCTCTGTCTCTGAGGCATTGCTATTTCACCCCGCAGGAGTTCATGAAATTTCATATTGTGTTCTGCTCCGTTGGATTGGCAATGCGCTGGGTGTAATGTGTTTACTTACAATGCAGTTAAGCGGCTTAAAGCTACACTCCTGCCTCTGATTTAAGACTTAGTCTCTTTGCACAAGGGCTCAGTCGGACACATTGTGTGAATGTCCAATGACTAATCACCACATTCTTCTTTAATCCTGTGGAAAGATGCACTGCAGGCTACCACATCTCAAATCAATTGTTGGATGTACCAACATGTGATGATGAAAACTCAGAGCATGCAAACACAGATGCCTTTTGATTGCATGCGTGGTAGAGAGTGGATTCAACACACTTTCTCCCTTTATATTAACAATGACTGTTCTTTCTATTCATATGCAGATATATGCAACGTGTTGACAACTTTCAACAGAGAAGCAAAACTAACCTTGAGCTATGGGTTGCTTTTTTATTAAGATTGCATTTGTGAGTATCCTTTGTTATCTTGAAAATATCAATATGAAGTGCCTACGATCGAGCATCTGTAAATATAGAAGGAGGACAAACCACGTAAACATTTTCAAGTTTAGAGAGTTAATGCTTTTACCACCCCCTTTCTTTAAAAACTCAACCTTGTTGTAGTCAGGTATTGGTATTCAGATCAAGTCCTTAGCTTTTATTATTCACAACATGTCAGGGATATTTAATGTACACTCTTGTCGAAGTGGTCTTTTGAGCAGTCTTAATGGGCCTAGGAGTGAATCAGAAAAGTGCTGAACAGAATTACATTTATAAAAACGTCCTTGGTACTGCTGCT
This sequence comes from Trematomus bernacchii, assembly GCF_902827165.1. NCBI lineage: Eukaryota > Metazoa > Chordata > Actinopteri > Perciformes > Nototheniidae > Trematomus > Trematomus bernacchii. The sequence goes on along the minus strand of NW_022987547.1, from coordinate 8,796,685 downwards.
TCTACTTTCTTTCTTTGAGTTTTGAGAAGCAGAAAATGGTTATGCATAAAGGAATTCCCTCAGCGGTGACCAAAGCTAGACTCTCTCTCAGAACGGCAGTGCATCTCCGGGCTGAGAGGACAGCGCTCGTCATGTTGATGGAGCTGTGCGGCTCCTATATCCTCAGGGCAAGCTTTTCTTCGAACCCCTCACCGTTTATTTCACACGTATCACCACGTCTGTTCGCAGAGATACTGTCTCTAACTGAACCCTAATCTGTCCCATGGACGAGGTTATTCCCTTCCTTTCTCTAACTCATTCAGCTGCTCCTCCCTTCATCTTCATATCGTTCTCTGGAGAGGAGCACGCGGAAAACACCTTTTTGTTTCATACAAGTACAGTATAGACAAGAGGAGGACAATATGTGGCTGCTTTTTGTAACATAACCTCCACCAGAACTACTACTTCTACGCCTCGTCCTTCTGTGCGTGGTCTTTTCTCGCCTTGTGTCGTTATGTGTGTGTTACACTCCGACTGAATGACATTTAGCTGTCACACATCACCACACATTCTCTAACTCCTCTACCATGCTTCATACCATCTGAACCAGAACAGATGTGCAGTAACATCAGTCCGGTCTCACTTCATCTGTCCATAATGACTCACTTTATCTGTGAATGTGTTTAAAATGTATGCCTACTGGGAACTCTCTTCAACTGAGCCAAAGTGGGAATGTCTCCTTTCATTTGAAGAAAAACACTTATTCAGGGCTTTTACATGTTTCTGTGCCTCAGCCTGTTTTATATTTAAAAGTTTATAATATTCTGCCTTCTGCTTGATTGGGTAAAGTTAGATGGCTGAGAAGATTACTCTTTGTTTTTGAATGTCCTTTCATGCCTTTAGGTTTTAGAAAGTCTTCTTGACAATGAACGTTATTTTGTATGAAGGGATTATTTTGTACATGGAGAACAAAATGCAGTTCAGTTAAGCAGTCTGACAATTAAATAAAAGCTTTTTGGAGTTCCCCCCTTCCTCCTGTAGTGTGTTATATAGGTTTGTGTGCATGTAAATGGTCTGCAAAGGCAACAATCCCAAAGTGCCTTCCAGAGGGAGTTTCTCTCCCTGAATTCTCTCCATTGGACTCCTTTGTTTACTTCTACAACACACATACCTCACTGTGTTACACTATTGGCTAGTTCTCCCAACACATTACATGATAAGCTAAAGGGCAGGACAAGCGGTTGACCAATCACAATAGAGCCGGCCAGCTAACCAATCAGAGCAGATCCCCTTTAAATGGCAGAAAGAGACACGGACACCTCTGAGCAACTGTTCAAAAAGTAAAGATGAAGTCAACAGTCATTAGTTTAAAAGGAATTGGAAGCTAATCATCTAAATATGTGCTGATTCAAGTAGGAACTGGTTTCTTTTCAGTGTCAGCTGTACAATAATGCCTACAGTATAACAAGCTAGAGTGAAAAGCTTTTCTTCACACTTCACAATGAAAATCGGTTAGCTCAGGCTCAACAAGGAAAATCAGCTGAACATACTGTGGACCTGCAAATCACTGTTAAAATGTATTCAATGGTTTCTGAGTTATACTCATTATTATTTGACGAATGGGTAAAACCCAAATAATGGCTGATGCAAACTTCTCAATGTTTTTTTTCTTTCAGTGATGTAGTTATTTTTGATTATTTGGTGTTAGCCTACATTCTCTTCTATGTAGTTATTTTTTGATTATTTGGTGTTAGCCTACATTCTCTTCTTTCCATCACCAGCCACAACCCTTTGTGTAGCTTCCACAGTGAATGAACGTGCCTCTGTTACCTGTGCTGTAATGTTGGCAGAGCAAGCCTCGTGTCCCTTAACAGCATCAGGTGGGAAATGCTTGGATGCATACAACATTTGTGCAAAGCTTTGTGTGTACCTTGTGTGCTTTATGTGGAAGCAAATGGGATTGAACCAGTTGGGGGAGGAGGGAAGCGTGAGAACACCTCCTAAATGTTTTATTTAAATGAGCTATGTGGCACTGGAATGAAAGATAAGCCGTAGTCATTATTTTGTCGGTGCAACACACTAACAACCTCCTGCCCAGTGTGTGTGTGTGTGTGTGTTTTGTTAGGCAGTGTGCTCCCCTGGTTGTATCCCCCTAACTCCTACTCTATTATTCATGTTTGTGGGTGATTATTGTTAAGGGAAATTACACTATTTGTATATATTTTAGTCATTTTCCAATGTATGTCCATTTTGTCCACTATTTATTTTGATTACACGTCTTAGCTGAATTAGTTGACACTTACGGAAACATGGTATTGGCTTTTGCAGGGTTTAAAGACTGTTTAATGGTAAAGAAAATGTGAACAGACTTGGTCATTTACAGAAAACCTCAATCAGTGCTGAAGTCAATTTAAGTTACGTTGCTGTCTCCACGGTTCCAGCCGTTGGTACGCGGGGAAACATACCATTTGTTCCTAGTGGAAGCATTTTTTATCAATATTTTGAGTCATGTTGTTGGTATATTTAGTAGGTAGCCGTTTAATATGCAAGATAATGTACAGTATTCCGCTAATGACATTATCCTGCTGCACATTATCCCTTATGTAGAGGTTGATGGTGACTGTTCAAACAACCAGCACCTTCTACAGGAAGTAGGAAAAACACATTTCCAATACAAAACACATAAGTTTTACTAAGAGATTTCAAAACAAGATACATGTTGGTAATTAGTGAGTTAAGAGTTGCAGTCATTCCGATTGTGTTACCCTTAAGACAGAGCCAGGCTAGCTGTTTCCCACTGCTTGTCTTCTTCATGCCAAGCTAAATGAGCTGTTTGCTGTTTAGCCTAATATGTAATGCTACCAACATGAGTGTGCTTTCAATCTTTTTATAAACTTATACTTATCTCTTTTCAATTTGAACCACCTGACCGTTTATGATAACTGTTTTTATTTGGCAGAGGGCACCCAATGTACCAACTTACATCTCAACAGGAAGTCAAGCTGTATTTTCCTCAGTCTTTCTACATTGCTTCTCTTTCTCGTCATAAGTCTCTGGATACCCACTTCTCTTCCTAAAGTTGCATTTTGTTTTACTGGTGTGGGTGTATGGTCGCCTGGGACTGTATCTCTGTTCCCAGGCTCCCATGTACACCAGCTCAATATCCTCCTAATATGATACTTTAAGAGAAATCTCAAATGGTTTTATGTTCTCAGCAATGTTTACCCCTTAGGTCAAATGTTCAGTGTATGTTTCCTTGGGTCAATATGTTGAAATCACCTACAGTTTATAGCCTACGGATGTTGTCCTCTTTGAAACCTGCGCCCTCAAATCTGTGGACAGACAGTTTTCTTGACTTTAAGACATTAATATCTTCACATTGACTTAATGGTCTTTTACCATGCAAACTGCATTTAAAATGTCCTTTTCCTTCCCTTGGTGTCATTATTTTGTATTCTAAATTGAAAATCAGCAGTATAGCTATCAGTCAGTGCAAAAAAAATGAAAAATGTTAATGTGACCATATACATTTTTTTTATAAATCATGGATTTGGAGAATCGTAAAACCCTTATTTTAAACCAATACAGAGATTGAAATGGGCTGGAGTTGAGACATATGTGTACACACACTGTACTCCTGATCACAGAGAAATACAGTCAAGGTCTCTGTTACCTTGATAGAAGAAATAACTGGTCTGTGCCATTATGGGAATAACAGAAAGAGTGTGTGTGTGTGCTTTCATATGTGTATATGTTTGGAAGCTGGACCTATTTTTAGTGAGGCAATCGTGTGTGTGTGTGTGTGTGTGTTGTGTGTGTGTGTGTGTGTGTGTGTGTGTGTGTGTGTGTGGTGTTGTGTGTGTGTGTGTGTGTTGGGTGGTGTGTGTGTGTGTGTGTGTGTGTGTGTGTGTGTGTGTGTGTGTGTGTGTGTGTGTGTGGTGTGGTGTGTGTGTGGTGTGTGTGTGTGTGTGTGTGTGTGGTGTGGTGTGGTGTGTGTGTGTGTGTGTGGTGTGTGTGTGTGTGTGGGGTGTGTGTGTGTGTGTGTGTGTGTGTGTGTGTGTGTGTGTGTGGTGTGTGTGTGTGTGTGTGTGTGTGTGTGTGTGTGTGTGTGGTGTGTGTGTGTGTGTGTGTGTGTGTGTGTGTGTGTGTGTGATGGTCTTTTAACCCCTGTTATCAAAACTACAGTCGTCACCTGACACCCGTAGCACTTTTATTTACCCCACCTTGTAAGTTAGTCTTTAGTGACCTTTGCATAGTTTTTGGTTTTATTCTGCAACCACCAAAATATTCCCCTGGGGGTCAATTAAGGCCTACTCATGTCTTAAATGATCTTATCTTATAGTGAAAAGTCAATTCAGGACGAACACAATTCATAATAGAAAAGGTTTTAGCAAACAGATGTAACATATTTAAATTGTGGTGGAATGATATTTCTTGTGTTTGAATCAGTTCTTCTAAATTGTAAATATTACTTTCAGTAGGACTTTGTAGTTTGTGCAAATGAGTTTCCCCCTGTTATCTGGTGAGCAGTGTGACAGGAAGTGTAGAGGGGGAATGTTTGCTGTAAATAATGCAGATAAAAAGCTCTATAAAACATGACAGCTTTCCGATACGTTATTATCAGAGTCTCCTCTTGTAGTGAGTCCTGCAGCTGGTGCGGTGTGTATTGTGTGTGTGTATTGTGTGTGTGTATTGTGTGTGTACAGCTCGTTGTGTGTGTCGCTGCTCGCTGTATTCATCGCTTCAGCTTAGCGAGGCAGTGGGGAGGTGCAAATGTCACGCTGTCTGAAAAAGCTAAGCCAACTGACTGTGGACAAGTCTCCGGAGAACTGTGAGAGAGAAGGAGGAGGAAGAACTGGAAGCCACTTCAGAATATGAAAAGTGCTGAGTGAAAGGTGGCAAATATCACAAATCTCTTCAAAATGAGTCTCTCTGCACACACTAACACACACACTAACACACACCTAACACACACACTAACACACACACTAACACACACACTACACACATACCATCGTCAGAGCATCTACGGCCTATAATCACATTCCAGAGCATTTCTTCTGCTAAATTGAATTGTAATTGGCAGACAATGTGCGTGACATCACAATTCACTGGCGGCTCATATAGAAGCAGCTCGTCTAAATGAGTCTAAAGTGGCCATGCTTACTGATGAGCCAGGGGCGTTAATGAAAGAATAAAAGGAGCAGAGAGCATCGTACATATAGGAAACATGGAGGCAGAGAGGAGAAAGGGACGTGTACTAACTCTGAAAATTAATTGCCCTTTGGGACCGGTGTCATTATTATAATTATTGTGTGACAGCAGCAGCCGAATGTCGACTCCTCAGCGTGTGCACAGCCAC